>NC_141876.1:612718201-613329931 GCF_056163025.1 Triticum urartu
ATGAGTTCCGTCAGCACAACGGCGTGGTGACGATGATGATGTTCTACCGACGCAGGGCTTTGCCTAAGCACTACAACGATATGACCGAGGTGGAATATGGTGGCAGGGGGCACTGCACACGGCTAAGGAACGATCATGAGGATCAATAACCAATAGCGGGACCTGGATGCCCATATTGGCTCCAACATATTCTACGAAGATCTTTATCGGTCAGACCGCATAACAACATACGTTGTTCCCTTTATCATCGGTATGTTACTTACCCGAGATTCAATCGTCGGTATCCAATACCTAGTTCAATCTCGTTACCGGCAAGTCTCTTTACTCGTTCCGTAATACATCATCTCGCAACTAACTCATTGGTTGCAATGCTTGCAAGGCTTATGTGATGTGCATTACCGAGAGGGCCCAGAGATACCTCTCCGACAATCGGAGTGACAAATCCTAATCTCGAAATACGCCAACCCAACATGTACCTTTGGAGACACCTGTAATGCTCCTTTATAATCACCCAGTTACGTTGTGACGTTTGGTAGCACCCAAAGTGTTCCTCCGGCAAACGGGAGTTGCATAATCTCATAGTCATAGGAACATGTATAAGTCATGAAGAAAGCAATAGCAACATACTAAACGATCGGGTGCTAAGCTAATGGAATGGGTCATGTCAATCAGATCATTCAACTAATGATGTGATCTCGTTAATCAAATAACAACTCTTTTGTTCATGGTTAGGAAACATAATCATCTTTGATTAACGAGCTAGTCTAGTAGAGGCATACTAGTGACACTCTGTTTGTCTATGTATTCACACATGTATTATGTTTCCGGTTAATACAATTCTAGCATGAATAATAAACATTTATCATGATATAAGGAAATAAATAATAACTTTATTATTGCCTCTAGGGCATATTTCCTTCAGTCTCCCACTTGCACTAGAGTCAATAATCTAGATTACACAGTAATGATTCTAACACCCGTGGAGCCTTGGTGCTGATCATGTTTTTCTCATGGAAGAGGCTTAGTCAACGGGTCTGCAACATTCAGATCCATATGTATCTTGCAAATCTCTATGTCTCCTACCTAGACTAGATCCCGGATGGAATTGAAGCGTCTCTTGATGTGTTTGGTTCTCTTGTGAAATCTGGATTCCTTTGCCAAGGCAATTGCACCAGTATTGTCACAAAAGATTTTCATTGGACCCGATGCACTAGGTATGACACCTAGATCGGATATGAACTCCTTCATCCAGACTCCTTCGTTTGCTGCTTCCGAAGCAGCTATGTACTCCGCTTCACATGTAGATCCCACTACGACGCTTTGTTTAGAACTGCACCAACTGACAGCTCCACCGTTTAATGTAAACACGTATCCGGTTTGCGATTTAGAATCGTCCGGATCAGTGTCAAAGCTTGCATCAACGTAACTGTTTACGATGAGCTCTTTGTCACCTCCATATACGAGAAACATATCCTTAGGCCTTTTCAGGTATTTCAGGATGTTCTTGACCGCCGTCCAGTGATCCACTCCTGGATTACTTTGGTACCTCCCTGCTAAACTTATAGCAAGGCACACATCAGGTCTGGTACACAACATTGCATACATGATAGAGCCTATGGCTGAAGCATAGGGAACATCTTTCATATTCTCTCTATCTTCTGCAGTGGTCGGGCATTGAGTCTTATTCAACTTCACACCTTGTAACACAGGCAAGAACCCTTTCTTTGCTTGATCCATTTTGAATTTCTTCAAAACTTTGTCAAGGTATGTGCTTTGTGAAAGTCCAATTAAGCGTCTTGATCTATCTCTATAGATCTTAATGCCTAATATGTAAGCAGCTTCACCGAGGTCTTTCATTGAAAAACTCTTATTCAAGTATCCCTTTATGCTATCCAGAAATTCTATATCATTTCCAATCAGTAATATGTCATCCACATATAATATCAGAAATGCTACAGAGCTCCCACTCACTTTGTTGTAAATACAGGCTTCTCCAAAAGTCTGTATAAAACCAAATGCTTTGATCACACTATCAAAGTATTTATTCCAACTCCGAGAGGCTTGCACCAGTCCATAAATGGATCGCTGGAGCTTGCACACTTTGTTAGCTCCCTTTGGATCGACAAAACCTTCTGGTTGCATCATATACAACTCTTCTTCCAGAAATCCATTCAGGAATGCAGTTTTGACATCCATCTGCCAAATTTCATAATCATAAAATGCGGCAATTGCTAACATGATTCGGATAGACTTAAGCATCGCTACGGGTGAGAAGGTCTCATCGTAGTCAATCCCTTGAACTTGCCGAAAACCTTTTGCGACAAGTCGAGCTTTGTAGACAGTAATAATACCGTCAGCGTCAGTCTTCTTCTTGAAGATCCATTTATTCTCAATTGCTTGCCGATCAGCGGGCAAGTCAACCAAAGTCCATACTTTGTTCTCATACATGGATCCCATCTCAGATTTCATGGCTTCAAGCCATTTTGCGGAATCTGGGCTCACCATCGCTTCTTCATAGTTCGTAGGTTCATCATGATCTAGTAGCATGACTTCCAGAACAGGATTACCGTACCACTCTGGTGCGGATCTTACTCTGGTTGATCTACGAGGTTCAGTAGTATCTTGATCTAAAGTTTCATGATCATCATCATTAGCTTCCTCACTAACTGGTGTAGGTGTCACTGAAACAGTTTTCTGTGATGTACTACTTTCCAATAAGGGAGCAGGTACAGTTACCTCGTCAAGTTCTACTTTCCTCCCACTCACTTCTTTCGAGAGAAACTCCTTCTCTAGAAAGGATCCATTCTTAGAAACGAATGTCTTGCCTTCGGATCTGTGATAGAAGGTGTACCCAACAGTCTCCTTTGGGTATCCTATGAAGACACATTTCTCCGATTTGGGTTCGAGCTTATCAGGTTGAAGCTTCTTCACATAAACATCGCAGCCCCAAACTTTAAGAAATGACAACTTTGGTTTCTTGCCAAACCATAGTTCATAAGGCGTCGTCTCAATGGATTTTGATGGTGCCCTATTTAACGTGAATGCGGCCGTCTCTAAAGCATAAACCCAAAACGATGGCGGTAAATCTGTAAGAGACATCATAGATTGCACCATATCTAATAAAGTACGATTACAACGTTCGGACACACCATTACGCTGTGGTGTTCCGGGTGGCGTGAGTTGCGAAACTATTCTGCATTGTTTCAAATGTACACCAAACTCGTAACTCAAATATTCTCCTCCACGATCAGATCGTACAAACTTTATTTTCTTGTTACGATGATTTTCAACTTCACTCTGAAATTCTTTGAACTTTTCAAATGTTTCAGACTTATGTTTCATTAAGTAGATATACCCATATTTGCTTAAATCATCTGTGAAGGTGAGAAAATAACGATATCCGCCACGAGCCTCAATATTCATCGGACCACATACATCTGTATGTATGATTTCCAACAAATCTGTTGCTCTCTCCATAGTATCGGAGAACGGCGTTTTAGTCATCTTGCCCATGAGGCACGGTTCGCAAGTACCAAGTGATTCATAATCAAGTGGTTCCAAAAGTCCATCAGTATGGAGTTTCTTCATGCGCTTTACACCGATATGACCCAAACGGCAGTGCCACAAATAAGTTGCCCCATCATTATCAACTCTGCATCTTTTGGCTTCAACATTATGAATATGTGTGTTACTACTATCGAGATTCAACAAGAATAGACCACTCTTCAAGGGTGCATGACCATAAAAGATATTACTCATATAAATAGAACAACCATTATTCTCTGATTTAAATGAATAACCGTCTCGCATCAAACAAGATCCAGATATAATGTTCATGCTCAACGCTGGCACCAAATAACAATTATTTAGGTCTAATACTAATCCCGAAGGTAGATGTAGAGGTAGCGTGCCGACCGCGATCACATCGACTTTGGAACCGTTTCCCACGCGCATCGTCACCTCGTCCTTTGCTAGTGTTCGCTTAATCCGTAGTCCCTGTTTCGAGTTGCAAATATTAGCAACAGAACCAGTATCAAATACCCAGGTGCTATTGCGAGATCTAGTAAGGTACACATCAATAACATGTATATCACATATACCTTTGTTCACCTTGCCATCCTTCTTATCCGCCAAATACTTGGGGCAGTTCCACTTCCAGTGACCAGTCTGCTTGCAGTAGAAGCACTCGGTTTCAGGCTTAGGTCCAGACTTGGGTTTCTTCTCTTGAGCAGCAACTTGCTTGTTGTTCTTCTTGAAGTTCCCCTTCTTCTTCCCTTTGCCCTTCTTCTTGAAACTAGTGGTCTTATTGACCATCAACACTTGATGCTCCTTCTTGATCTCTACCTCCGCAGCCGTTAGCATTGCGAAGAGCGCGGGAATTGTCTTATCCATCCCTTGCATATTATAGTTCATCACGAAGCTCTTGTAGCTTGGTGGTAGTGATTGGAGAATTCTGTCAATGATGCTATCGTCCGGAAGATTAACTCCCAGTTGAATCAAGTGATTATTATACCCAGACATTTTGAGTATATGCTCACTGACAGAACTGTTCTCCTCCATCTTGCAGCTGTAGAACTTATTGGAGACTTCATATCTCTCAATTCGGGCATTTGCTTGAAATATTAACTTCAACTCCTGAAACATCTCATATGCTCCATGACGTTCAAAACGTCGTTGAAGTCCCGATTCTAAGCCGTAAAGCATGGCGCACTGAACTATTGAGTAGTCATCAGCTTTGCTCTGCCAGACGTTCATAACATCTGGTGTTGCTCCAGCAGCAGGCCTGGCACCCAGCGGTGCTTCCAGGACGTAATTCTTCTGTGCAGCAATGAGGATAATCCTCAAGTTACGGACCCAGTCCGTGTAATTGCTACCATCATCTTTCAACTTTGCTTTCTCAAGGAACGCATTAAAATTCAACGGAAGAATAGCACGAGCCATCTATCTACAATCAACATAAACAAGCAAGATACTATCAGGGACTGAGTTCATGATAAATTTAAGTTCAATTAATCATATTACTTAAGAACTCCCACTTAGATAGACATCCCTCTAATCTTCTAAGTGATCACGTGATCCAAATCAACTAAACCATAACCGATCATCACGTGAAATGGATTAGTCTTCAATGGTGAACATCATTATGTTGATCATATCTACTATATGATTCACGCTCGACCTTTCGGTCTCCGTGTTTCGAGGCCATATCTACATATGCTAGGCTCGTCAAGTATAACCCGAGTATTCTGCGTGTGCAAAACTGGCTTGCACCCGTTGTAGATGGACGTAGAGCTTATCACACCCGATCATCACGTGGTGTCTGGGCACGACGAACTTTGGCAACGGTGCATACTCGGGGAGAACACTTCTTGATAATTTAGTGAGAGATCATCTTATAATGCTACCGTCAATCAAAGCAAGATAAGATGCATAAAGGATAAACATCACATGCAATCAATATAAGTGATATGATATGGTCATCATCTTCTTGTGCCTGTGATCTCCATCTCCGAAGCACCGTTATGATCACCATCGTCACCGGCGCGACACCTTGATCTCCATCGTAGCATCGTTGTCGTCTCGCCAATCTTATGCTTCTACGACTATCGCTACCGTTTAGTGATAAAGTAAAGCATTACATCGCGATCTCATTGCATACAATAAAGCGACAACCATATGGCTCCTGCCAGTTGCCGATAACTCGGTTACAAAACATGATCATCTCATACAATAATATTTAGCATCATGCCTTGACCATATCACATCACAACATGCCCTGCAAAAACAAGTTAGACGTCCTCTACTTTGTTGTTGCAAGTTTTACGTGGCTGCTACGGGCTTTAAGTAAGAACCAATCTCACCCTATGCATCAAAACCACAACGATAGTTTGTCAATTTGACTCCGTTTTAACCTTCGCAAGGACCGGGCGTAGCCACACTCGGTTCAACTAAAGTTGGAGAGACTGTCGCCCGCAAGCCACCTATGTGCAAAGCACGTCGGGAGAACCGGTCTCGCGTAAGCGTACGCGTAATGTCGGTCCGGGTCGTCTCGTCCAACAATACCGCCGAACCAAAGTATGACATGCTGGTAGGCAGTATGACTTATATCGCCCACAACTCACTTGTGTTCTACTCGTGCATATAACATCAAACCATAAAACCTAGGCTCGGATGCCACTGTTGGGGAACGCAGTAATTTCAAAAAATTTCCTACGCACACGCAAGATCATGGTGATGCATAGCAACGAGAGGGGAGAGTATGATCTACGTACCCTTGTAGATCGCAACGGAAGCGCTGACACAACGTAGAGGAAGTAGTCGTACGTCTTCTTCCCGATCCGACCGATCCAAGCACCGTTACTCCGGCACCTCCGAGTTCTTAGCACACGTACAGCTCGATGACGCTCCCCGGGCTCCGATCCAGCAAAGCTTCGGGGATGAGTTCCGTCAGCACAACGGCGTGGTGACGATGATGATGTTCTACCGACGCAGGGCTTCGCCTAAGCACTACAACGATATGACCGAGGTGGAATATGGTGGCAGGGGGCACCGCACACGGCTAAGGAACGATCATGAGGATCAACTTCTGTGTCCTAGGGTGCCCCCCTGCCTCCGTATATAAAGGAGCCAAGGGGGAGGGGGCGGCCGGCCAAGGAGGGCGCGCCAAAGGAGTCCTACTCCCTCTAGGAGTAGGATTCCCCCCCCCCCCCAATCCTAGTTGGAATAGGATCCCTCGAGGGGGGAAAGAGAGAGAGGGGGCCGGCCACCTCTCCTTGTCCTAATAGGACTAGGGGAGGGGGGAGGCACGTGGCCCACCTTGGGCTGCCCCTTTCTCCTTTCCACTAAAGCCCACTAAGGCCCATATAGCTCCCGGGGGGTTCCGGTAACCTCCCGGTACTCCGGTAAAATCCCGATTTCACCCGGAACACTTCCGATATCCAAACATAGGCTTCCAATATATCGATCTTTATGTCTCGACCATTTCGAGACTCCTCGTCATGTCCATGATCACATCCGGGACTCCGAACAATCTTCGGTACATCAAAATGCATAAACTCATAATAACTGTCATCGTAACGTTAAGCGTGCGGACCCTACGGTTCGAGAACAATGTAGACATGACCGAGACACGTCTCCGGTCAATAACCAATAGCGGGACCTGGATGCCCATATTGGCTCCTACATATTCTATGAAGATCTTTATCGGTCAGACTGCATAACAACATACGTTGTTCCCTTTGTCATCGGTATGTTACTTGCCCGAGATTCGATCGTCGGTATCCAATACCTAGTTCAATCTCGTTACCGGCAAGTCTCTTTACTCATTCCGTAATACATCATCTCGCAACTAACCATTGGTTGCAATGCTTGCAAGGCTTATGTGATGTGCATTACCGAGAGGGCCCAGAGATACCTCTCCGACAATCGGAGTGACAAATCCTAATCTCGAAATACGCCAACCCAACATGTACCTTTGGAGACACCTGTAATGCTCCTTTATAATCACCTAGTTACGTTGTGACGTTTGGTAGCACCCAAAGTGTTCCTCCGGCAAACGGGAGTTGCATAATCTCATAGTCATAGGAACATGTATAAGTCATGAAGAAAGCAATAGCAAAATACTAAACGATCGGGTGCTAAGCTAATGGAATGGGTCATGTCAATCAGATCATTCAACTAATGATGTGATCTCGTTAATCAAATAACAACTCTTTTGTTCATGGTTAGGAAACATAACCATCTTTGATTAACGAGCTAGTCTAGTAGAGGCATACTAGTGACACTCTGTTTGTCTATGTATTCACACATGTATTATGTTTCCGGTTAATACAATTCTAGCATGAATAATAAACATTTATCATGATATAAGGAAATAAATAATAACTTTATTATTGCCTCTAGGGCATATTTCCTTCAATAGCGACTTCATTACAGAAATAGTATTTACAGACAGTAGCGAGTCACGAGTGATTTGTCGAGGGCCTTTCGATTGTATAACTGGAAAAACTCGTCAAAATCAACAGTAATATAATCCAATCCAACAAAGTCGTGCTCCTCTTTAATTCTCATTGTCAAAGCATCCTTCCCAGACTCGTTGCAGGTTTCTATGTACCATTCATGGAATCTTCACATCATCGTTGTTAGAGCAGGACTTCCATCTTTGACGAGAGGCTTCCTGTACTGGTATCTAAATTCGTCCACCTCCATTGTATCAGAATGTACATCATCGCCCATGTAATCACCAGGATTGGTACCGGGCACCATCCCCAACAGATTAGCGACGATATCACTAGACACCTTGAGCGGGGGGCACGATTGGTTCGCCTGTTCGCCGAGCTGGGGATTTTTTTTCTCACTTCTTCGTTCTGCTAACATTTTGTCACTGGAAGTAGTTCCCGAGTCCCGCACATTTCGAAGTGTCTTTTTAAGAGCGCAGACATAGTTGTCATCCGGCGGAGGCGGTGATGGTCGTTTCAGGGCATCGATAGTGCACTTCGATAGTTCCCCAACGACCGTAGTCGCCCGCCGCCGCCGTTCCTCCTCCACTGAGGTAGTCCCTCCTCCCTCCTCCTTCCTCCTCCCCTCCTCCCTCCTCCACCGGCCGCCCCCTCCTCCCTCCTCCTCTGGCCGCCCCTTCCTCCCTCCTTCTCTCCTAAACTTTAAACTCTTTTTTACTGTTCTTGTATAATGTAATTTTTTACTGTTTTTAGTAAGTGTTTAATAGAATTAGTAAGAAAATTAATAGAACTAGTTGAACTAGTTTATTTTTAGTAAGAATTAGTTTATTTTTATTTATAGTAAGTGCTTAGTTGAACTAGTTGAATTAATAGAACTAGTTTATTTTTAGTAAGAAAATTTAGGTATATGAGATTTGATGATCTAATTACAATTTTACTATAGAACTAGTTTATTTTTAGTAAGAAAATCAATAGAACTAGTTTATTTTTAGGTGTATTTAACAGTATTCTAGGTTGATTCGTTTTGAAGTGGACATGTCATATTTTAACATGTCACATTTGTTGTTATTTTTTTAGTTAAAGCAATTATTCCCGCATCGACGTCGATGATGCCTATCCCGCATCCTCGTCGTCGACTCGGCGGAGGACACCTGCTTGATCAGAGGGGCCATGTCCGGGACTGGGCTCCGCTGGGCAGGTACTGGGAGGTGCTACCTTCCGGGGGGGGCAGCTTGGTGAGGAGCCAGCCCGAACCTTTTTTGGTGGCAGTCGCGTGGGACAGTGACTGTGCGGAGGCTTGAGGACCCCGCGGAGGTGGTACGTCACCGTGTCAGCAAGGAGGATGAGCATGTCCGTCGCTACATGGTTGCAAGGAGGATGATCGGCAAGCAATCGAGAATAAGTGGATCTTCAAGAAGAAGACTAACGCTGACGGTAATGTTGCTGTATACAAAGCTCGACTTGTTGCGAAAGGTTTTTGACAAGTTCAAGGGATTGACTACGATGAGACCTTCTCACCCGTAGCGATGCTTAAGTCTTTCCGAATCATGTTAGCGATTGCCGCATTTTATGATTATGAAATTTGGCAGATGGATGTCAAAACTGCATTCCTGAATGGATTCCCGGAAGAAGAGTTGTATATGATGCAACCGAAAGGTTTTGTCGATCCAAAGGGAGCTAACAAAGTGTGCAAGCTCTAGCAATCCATTTATGGACTGGTGGAAGCCTCTCGAAGTTGGAATAAACACTTTGATAGTGTGATCAAGGACTTCCTCCTGCACATCCACATGGCCCGTGGTGATGACCTACATGCCATCAAATACCTCCCACTCAAACTCAAAGGACCAGCTCAGCATTGGCTCAATAGCCTGCCAGCAGAATCCATTGGCTGTTGGGAAGATCTGGAAGCCGCATTCCTCGACAACTTCCAGGGCACTTATGTGTGACCACCAGATGCCGATGACTCGAGACACATAATTCAGCAGCCAGAGGAATCGGCCAGGCAATTCTGGACACGGTTCCCGACAAACAAAAATCAAATCATGGACTGTCCGGATGTAGAGGCCCTAGAAGCTTTTAAGCACAACATCCACAACGAGTGGCTCGCCCGACACCTTGGCCAGGAAAAGCCGAAATCTATGGCAGCCCTCACGACACTCATGACCCGCTTTTGCGCGGGAGAGGACAGCTGGCTGGCTCGCAACAATAACATATCAAAGAACCTTGGTACTTCGGATACCAAGGATAGCAATGGCAGGTCACGTCGCAACAAACACAAGCGCCGTATCAACAACGACAATACCGAGGATACAGCAGTCAATGCCGGATTCAGAGGCTCTAAACCCGGTCAGCGGAAAAAGCCATTCAAAAGAAGCACTCCGGGCCCGTCCAGTTTGGACCGTATACTCGATCGCTCGTGTCAAATACACGGCACCCCTGACAAGCCAACCAACCACACCAACAAAGAATGTTGGGTGTTCAAGCAGGCCGGCAAGTTAAATGACGAAAACAAGGATAAGGGGTTACATAGCGATGACGAGGAGGAGCCACGGCTGCCGAACACCGGAGGACAGAAGAGGTTCCCCCCACAAGTGCGGATGGTGAACATGATATACGCAACCCACATCCCCAAGAGGGAGCGGAAACGTGCGCTAAGATACGTATATGCGTTGGAGCCAGTCGCCCTAAAGTTCAACCCATGGTCCTCCTGTCCGATCACCTTCGATCGCAGGGACCACCCCACCAGTATCCGTCATGGCGGATTCGCCGCACTGGTCCTAGACTCAATCATCGACAGATTTCACCTCACTCGAGTCCTTATGGATGGCGGTAGCAGCCTGAACCTGCTTTATCAGGACACAGTGCGCAAAATGGGTATAGACCCCTCAAGGATCAAACCCACAAAAACGACCTTCAAAGGCGTCATACCAGGTGTAGAGGCCCATTGCACAGGCTCAGTCACACTGGAAGTGGTCTTCGGATCCCCGGATAACTTCCGAAGCGAGGAGTTAATCTTCGATATAGTCCCGTTCCGCAGTGGCTATCACGCACTGCTTGGGCGAACCACATTTGCGAGATTCAATGCGGTACCGGATTATGCATATCTCAAGTTCAAGATGCCAGGACCTCGGGGGTCATCACAGTCAATAGAAACACAGAGCACTCTCTCTGCACGGAGGAGCACACTGCAGCCCTCGCAGCAGAAGCACAAAGAAGCCTCTTAAGGCAGCCCTGCGTCGGTAGAACATCAACATTGTCACCACGCCGTCGTGCTGACGAAACTCTCCCTCAACACTCGGGTAGATCGGAGTTCGAGGGACGTCATCGGGCTGAACGTGTGCTGAACTCGGAGGTGCCTGACGTTCGGTACTTGATCGGTCAGATCGTGAAGACGTACGACTACATCAACCGCGTTGTGCTAACGCTTCTGCTTTCGGTCTACGAGGGTACGTGGACAACACTCTCCCCTCTCATTGCTATGCATCACCATGATCTTGCGTGTGCGTAGGAATTTTTTGAAATTACTATGTTCCCCAACAGTGGCATCCGAGCCTGGTTTTATGCGTTGATGTTATATGCACGAGTAGAACACAAGTGAGTTGTGGGCGATATAAGTCATACTGCTTAGCAGCATGTCATACTTTGGTTCGGCGGTATTGTTGGATGAAGCGGCCCGGACCGACATTACGCGTACGCTTACGCGAGACTGGTTCTACCGACGTGCTTTGCACACAGGTGGCTGGCGGGTGTCAGTTTGTCCAACTTTAGTTGAACCGAGTGTGGCTATGCCCGATCCTTGTGAAGGTTAAAACAACACCAACTTGACAAACTGTCGTTGTGGTTTTTGATGCGTAGGTAAGAACGGTTCTTGTTAAGCCCGTAGCAGCCACATAAAACTTGCAACAACAAAGTAGAGGATGTCTAACTTGTTTTTGCAGGGCATGTTGTTATGTGATATGGTCAAGATGTGATATTTTATTGTATGAGATGATCATGTTTTGTAACCGAGTTATCGGCAACTGGTAGGAGCCATATGGTTGTTGCTTTATTGTATGCAATGCAATCGCCCTGTAATGCTTTACTTTATCACTAAGCGGTAGCGATAGTCGTAGAAGCATAAGATTGGCGAGACGACAACAATGCTACGATGGAGATCAAGGTGTCACACCGGTGACGATGGTGATCATGGAGGTGCTTCGGAGATGGAGATCACAAGCACAAGATGATGATGGCCATATCATATCACTTATATTGATTGCATGTGATGTTTATTTTTTATGCATCTTATCTTGCTTTGATTGACGGTAGCATTATAAGATGATCTCTCACTAAATTTCAAGATAAAAGTGTTCTCCCTGAGTATGCACCGTTGCCAAAGTTCGTCGTGCCCAGACACCACGTGATGATCTGGTGTGATAAGCTCTACGTCCATCTACAACGGGTGCAAGCCAGTTTTGCAGACGCGGAATACTCAGGTTAAACTTGACGAGCCTAGCATATGCAGATATGGCCTCGGAACACTGAGACCGAAAGGTCGAGCGTGAATCATATAGTAGATATGATCAACATAGTAATGTTCACCATTGAAAGCTACTCCATTTCACATGATGATCGGTTATGGTTTAGTTGATTTGGATCACGTGATCACTTAGAGGATTAGAGGGATGCCTTTCTAAGTGGGAGTTCTTAAGTAATATGATTAATTGAACTTAAATTTATCATGAACTTAGTACTTGATAGTATCTTGCTTGTCTATGTTTGATTATAGATAGATGGCCCGTGCTGTTGTTTCGTTGAATTTTAATGCGTTCCTTGAGAAAGCAAAGTTGAAAGATGATGGTAGCAATTACACCGACTGGGTCCGTAACTTGAGGATTATTCTCATTGCTTCATAGAAGAGTTACGTCCTGGAAGCACCGCTAGGTGTACCTCCTGCGCTAGCAACTACAGACATTGTGAATGCCTGGCAGTCGCGTGTTGATGAATACTCGATAGTTCAGTGTGCCATGCTTTACGGCTTAGAACCGGGACTTCAACAACGTTTTGAACGTCATGGAGCATATGAGATGTTCCAGGAGTTGAAGTTAATATTTCAAGCAAATGCCCGGATTGAGAGATATGAAGTCTCCAATAAGTTCTATAGCTGCAGGATGGAGGAGAACAGTTCTGTCAGTGAGCATATACTCAAGATGTCTGGGTATAATAATCACTTGATTCAACTGGGAGTTAATCTTCCGGACGATAGCATCATTGACAGAATTCTCCAATCACTACCACGAGGCTACAAGAGCTTCGTGATGAACTATAATATGCAAGGGATGGATAAGACAATTCCCGCACTCTACGCAATGCTAACGGCTGCGGAGGTAGAGATCAAGAAGGAGCATCAAGTGTTGATGGTCAATAAGACCGCTAGTTTCAAGAAGAAGGGCAAAGGGAAGAAGAAGGGGAACTTCAAGAAGAACAACAAGCAAGTTGCTGCTAAAGAGAAGAAACCCAAGTCTGGACCTATGCCTGAAACTGAGTGCTTCTACTGCAAGAAGACTGGTCACTGGAAGCGGAACTGCCCCAAGTATTTGGCGGATAAGAAGGATGGCAAGGTGAACAAAGATATATGTGATATACATGTTATTGATGTGTACCTTACTAGAGCTCGCAGTAGCACCTGGGTATTTCATACTGGTTCTGTTGCTAATATTTGCAACTCGAAATAGGGACTACGGATTAAGCGAACACTGGCAAAGGACGAGGTGACGATGCGCGTGGGAAATGGTTCCAAAGTCGATGTGATCGCGGTCGGCACGCTACCTCTACATCTACCTTCGGGATTAGTATTAGACCTAAATAATTGTTATTTGGTGCCATCTTTGAGCATGAACATTATATCTGGATCTTGTTTGATGCAAGACGGTTATTCATTTAAATCAGAGAATAATGGTTGTTCTATTTATATGAGTAATATCTTTTATGGTCATGCACCCTTGAAGAGTGGTCTATTTTTGATGAATCTCGATAGTAGTGATACACATATTCATAATGTTGAAGCCAAAAGATGCAGAGTTGATAATGATAGTGCAACTTATTTGTGGCACTACCGTTTAGGTCATATCGGTGTAAAGCGCATGAAGAAACTCCACACTGATGGACTTTTGGAACCACTTGATTATGAATCACTTGGTACTTGCGAACCGTGCCTCATGGGCAAGATGACTAAAACGCCGTTCTCCGGAACTATGGAGAGAGCAACAGATTTGTTGGAAATCATACATACAGATGTATGTGGTCCGATGAATGTTGAGGCTCGTGGCGGATATCGTTATTTTCTCACCTTCACAGATGATTTAAGCAGATATGGGTATATCTACTTAATGAAGAATAAGTCTGAAACATTTGAAAAGTTCAAAGAATTTCGGAGTGAAGTTGAAAATCATCGTAACAAGAAAATAAAGTTTGTACGATCTGATCGTGGAGGAGAATATTTGAGTTACGAGTTTGGTCTACATTTGAAACAATGCAGAATAGTTTCGCAACTCACGCCACCCGGAACACCACAGCGTAATGGTGTGTCCGAACGTTGTAATCGTACTTTACTAGATATGGTGCGATCTATGATGTCTCTTACAGATTTACCGCTATCGTTTTGGGGTTATGCTTTAGAGACGACTGCATTCACGTTAAATAGGGCACCATCGAAATCCGTTGAGACGACGCCTTATGAACTGTGGTTTGGCAAGAAAGCAAAGTTGTCGTTTCTGAAAGTTTGGGGCTGCGATGTTTATGTGAAGAAGCTTCAACCTGATAAGCTCGAACCCAAATTGGAGAAATGTGTCTTCATAGGATACCCAAAGAAGACTGTTGGGTACACCTTCTATCACAGATCCGAAGGCAAGACATTCGTTGCTAAGAATGGATCCTTTCTAGAGAAGGAGTTTCTCTCGAAAGAAGTGAGGGGAGGAAAGTAGAACTTGATGAGGTAACTGTACCTACTCCCTTATTGGAAAGTAGTTCATCACAGAAACCGGTTTCTATGACATCTACACCAATTAGTGAGGAAGTTAATGATGATGATCATGGAACTTCAGATCAAGTTGTTACTGAACCTCGTAGATCAACCAGAGTAAGATCCGCACCAGAGTGGTACGGTAATCCTGTTCTGGAAATCATGCTACTAGATCATGATGAACCTACGAACTATGAAGAAGCGACGGTGAGCCCAGATTCCGCAAAATGGCTTGAAGCCATGAAATCTGAGATGGGATCCATGTATGAGAACAAAGTGTGGACTTTGGTTGACTTGCCCGATGATCGGCAAGCAATTGAGAATAAATGGATCTTCAAGAAGAAGACTGACGCTGACGGTAATGTTTCTGTCTACAAAGCTCGACTTGTTGCGAAAGGTTTTCGACAAGTTCAAGGGATTGACTACGATGAGACCTTCTCACCCGTAGCGATGCTTAAGTCCGCCCGAATCATGTTAGCGATTGTCGCATTTTATGATTATGAAATTTGGCAGATGGATGTCAAAACTGCATTCCTGAATGGATTTCTGGAAGAAGAGTTGTATATGATGCAACCGGAAGGTTTTGTCGATCCAAAGGGAGCTAACAAAGTGTGCAAGCTCCAGCGATCCATTTATGGACTGGTGCAAGCCTCTCGGAGTTGGAATAAACGCTTTGATAGTGTGATCAAAGTATTTGGTTTTGTACAGACTTTTGGAGAAGCCTATATTTACAAGAAAGTGAGTGGGAGCTCTGTAGCATTTCTGATATTATATGTGGATGACATATTACTGATTGGAAATGATATAGAATTTCTGGATAGCATAAAGGGATACTTGAATAAGAGTTTTTCAATGAAAGACCTCGGTGAAGCAGCTTACATATTGGGCATTAAGATCTATAGAGATAGATCAAGACGCTTAATTGGACTTTCACAAAGCACATACCTTGATAAAGTTTTGAAGAAATTCAAAATGGATCAAGCAAAGAAAGGGTTCTTGCCTGTCTTACAAGGTGTGAAGTTGAGTAAGACTCAATGCCCGACCATTGCAGAAGATAGAGAGAAAATGAAATATGTTCCCTATGCTTCAGCCATAGGCTCTATCATGTATGCAATGCTGTGTACCAGACCTGATGTGTGCCTTGCTATAGGTCTAGCAGGGAGGTACCAAAGTAATCCAGGAGTGGATCACTGGACATCGGTCAAGAACATCCCGAAGTACCTGAAAAGGACTAAGGATATGTTTCTTGTTTATGGAGGTGACAAAGAGCTCATCGTAAATGGTTACGTTGTTGCAAGCTTTGACACTGATCCGGACGATTCTAAATCGCAAACCGGATATGTGTTTACATTGAACGGAGGAGCTGTCAGTTGGTGCAGTTCTAAACAAAGCGTCGTGGCGGGATCTACATGTGAAGCGGAGTACATAGCTGCTTCGAAAGCAGCAAATGAAGGAGTCTGGATGAAGGAGTTCATATCCGATCTAGGTGTCATACCTAGTGCATCGGGTCCAATGAAAATCTTTTGTGACAATACTGGTGTAATTGCCTTGGCGAAGGAATCCAGATTTCGCAAGAGAACCAAGCACATCAAGAGACGCTTCAATTCCATCCAGGATCTAGTCTAGGTGGGAGACATAGAAATTTGCAAGATACATACGGATCTGAATGTTGCAGACCCGTTGACTAAGCCTCTTCCACGAGCAAAACATGATTAGCACCAAGGCTCCATGTGTGTTAGAATCATTACTGTGTAATCATGATTATTGACTCTAGTGCAAGTGGGAGACTGAAGGAAATATGCCCTAGAGGCAATAATAAAGTTATTATTTATTTCCTTATATCATGATAAATGTTTATTATTCATGCTAGAATTGTATTAACCGGAAACATAATACATGTGTGAATACATAGACAAACAGAGTGTCACTAGTATGCCTCTACTTGACTAGCTCGTTAATCAAAGATGGTCAAGTTTCCTAGTCATTGACATGGGTTGCCATTTGATTAATGTGATCACATCATTAGGAGAATGATGTGATTAACATGACCCATTCTGTTAGCTTAGCACACGATCGTTTAGTATGTTGCTATTGCTTTCTTCATGACTTATACATGTTCCTATGAGTATGAGATTATGCAACTCCCGTTTACCGGAGGAACACTTTGTGTGCTACCAAACGTCACAACGTAACTGGGTGATTATAAAGGTGCTCTACAGGTGTCTCCGAAGGTACTTGTTGGGTTGGCGTCTTTCGAGATTAGGATTTGTCACTCCGATTGTCGGAGAGGTATCTCTGGGCCCTCTCGGTAATGCACATCACTTAAGCCTTGCAAGCATTGCAACTAATGAGTTAGTTGCGGGATGATGTATTACGGAACGAGTAACGAGACTTGCCGGTAACGAGATTGAACTAGGTATTGAGATACCGACAATCGAAACTCAGGCAAGTAACATACCGATGACAAAGGGAACAACGTATGTTGTTATGCGGTCTGACCGATAAAGATCTTCGTAGAATATGTAGGAGCCAATATGAGCATCCAGGTTCCGCTATTGGTTATTGACCGGAGACGTGTCTCGGTCATGTCTACATAGTTCTCGAACCCATAGGGTCCGCACGCTTAACGTTACGATTACAATTATATTATGAGTTTATATGTTTTGATGTCCCGAAGGTTGTTCGGAGTCCCGGATGTGATCACAGACATGACGAGGAGTCTCGAAATGGTGTGAGACATGAAGATTGATATATTGGAAGCCTATGTTTGGATATCGGAAGTGTTCCGAGTGAAATAGTGATTTTACCGGAGTACTGGAGGGGTTACCGGAACCCCCCGGAGGCTATTGGGCCTTATGAGCCCAAGTGGAGGAAGAGGAGAGGCAGCCAAGGGGCAGCCGCGCGCCCCTCCCCCCAAGTCCGAATTGGACAAGGAGGGGGGGGGGGCGCCCCCCTTTCCTTCCCCCTCTCTCCTCCTTCCCCCCCAAGTCCTAATCCAACTAGGAAAAAGGAGGGGAGTCCTACTCCCGGTGGGAGTAGGACTCCTCCGGTGCGCCCTCTCTCCTGGCCGGCCGGAACCCCCCGTTGCTCCTTTATATACGGGGGCAGGGAGGCACCCTAGAGACACAACAATTGATCATTGATCTCTTAGCCGTGTGCGGTGCCCCCCTCCACCATAGTCCACCTCGATAATACTATAGCGGTGCTTAGGCGAAGCCCTGTGTTGGTAGAACATCAACATCGTCACCCGCCATCGTGCTGACGAAACTCTCCCTCAACACTCGGCTAGATCGGAGTTCGAGGGACGTCATCGGGCTGAGCGTGTGCTGAACTCGGAGGTTCCATACGTTCGTACTTGATTGGTCGGATCGTGAAGACGTACGACTACATCAACCGCGTTGTGCTTCCGCTTCCGCTTTCGGTCTACGAGGGTACATGGACAACACTCTTCCCTCTCGTTGCTATGCATCACCATGATCTTGCGTGTGCGTAGGTATTTTTTTTGAAATTACTACGTCCCCCAACACAAGTTTGAATGCTCATATGATGTAGATATAAACATGTATATCTTTTGTTGCTCAAATAGGATATGTGTTTGCCCAAGTGGTCGTCCATGTTTGCAGGTTACACCTTGGAGTGTTCATTAATTTCTGTTCCGGCAAATTTCAGACGCTCGATATGTCCTTTTTTAGCAAAGGTCATGCCGGATTTTTTCATGAATTTTGGCATGACTTGTGCTAGAATATGTACGAAATATCGAGTGGCCTGGATTTTCTAGAAAGATAATTAAACGACATTTCGGGTTGACTTTAAGTCTGTCGAGGCCCCATACATGACAGTCAACAAATGAGTTAGAGAGAAAGTCTGCACCATATATGAGAGAAGAAGAATCCCGATTGTTGTCATGGGGGTCCGTTTTCCTTCTTATCCTTGTGCTAGACCTTTGTTATGCACTAGGGGAAGGAGGAATAACGACCATCAACGACGGTCAAAAAATTAGTGAGGGAGAGTCTCCATCATATATGAGAGGACGAAGAATCTTGACTGTTGTCGTGGAGGTTGCTTCTCCTTCGTTCCCATGTGCTAGACATTTTGGTGTAACGCAATCAGGGATGAAGGGAGGAGCGACCATCACCGACGGTCGAATATATACACCATGTGAGCTGAGAGTTTTCAAGAAAAGACTCGGCAGACTGATAGTCAACCCGTGATGAATAATAATGATCTAATTTAGTTTTTGTAGTACATATATTTAAGTGTACAAGTTTAATTTTTGAATTATGAACATAGGAAATGTCGTCAACGGACGACGAAAGTCTCCCGGGGAGTGCGACTGGTGCAACGACGACCGAGGTCTGTGTAACAGGCCTCACCTGGATGAAGGTCGGCGCTTCAGCATTAAGCTCCAGGAGACTTTCGATGTTGAAACGGTACGCAATGACGACAAGTGTTTTTTTCGTAATTAAGCACGACTTCAACTACTTCAACGTGTAATTTTTGTCTTTTACAATTCTACTAGTTATCCCATGCCATGCAAGACGTTGTGTCTTGGAGACGATGAATTTTGAAGATCATGTGGAAACAAAGAAAATTCACCTAAGGACCCATCATGGTATGGATTTTGAAGTAAATCTGTACAATTCTGAGAGCGTAATCCATTTTGGTTGCCCGAATTGGGAAGCACTTTGCAATATGTATGATTTTCATGAGGGTATGCTTGTCACCATGGATCTTGGTGATCCTGACATCGCCCAAGACAATATGGACATTTGGGTCCTTATTGATACGCTTCCAATTCTACCGCTATGTGAGTTTCTCAAACATAGTTATTAAGTAATTTATATTGTTTATTTCAAAATAGTTGACATCTTATTTCCATTGAAAGCTTATTTTCATTCTTCAAAGAATGTGCGGAAGATGGTAGACAGAACCTACTACACCGATGGCTCAGAATTAATTTATCAGGAGAAAAATCATCTGATCTCATTTATTACTGATCTTGAGAATTACAATATCTATTATCAAACTCCTCCACATTATGGTCAATACGTGTCACTAGTGCACGTGTTGAACTACGGTAACATCCATGGAGATGCCATGGTAAGATTTTTTACTATCACGACATCCGTGCATCTTTTGCATAAATTCTTCTAAAAATGAACTACATTGCTAACTACGAAGTTATTACTATGTTTTTCAACAGAAAATCCCGAAGGATTGTGTGCCTCATCTGATGTTTCAGAAAGGTCGCCTTGATGTTTTGAACATACGACTAGGTCATCCTACGAATCACTCCTGTCCATATCGGATATCTAAAACCGATGAAGACATGACAATCAAAGATTGGAAAAAATGTATGGTCAATCGCAGGGAGATACTTGGAAGCAACATTGTGCGAAGGGCAAGAATTGAAGATAGGATAATCTCCATTCTCCATAATGGAGAGTCAGCGCCTATCTTGTTTTATGCTATTTTACCTAAGAGAAGGTAGTAGGTCCTATGAGAGAGAAGTAGGTCCTAGGTACAATGTGTTATTATGTGGTACAATGTGTTAGAGTTGATGATGATGACGAGGAGTTGTGATTATGACTAGTGACCAACTTGCTATATGATGTCTCAGTGATGGAAATGATGATTATGAGGAGGTGTTATATGACAATGATGTATTAGGATGATAAGTTTTTAATGATATGATGATGATGATATTTATTATATCATTGGGTGAAAGAACCGCGTATTAGTTTCAAGTGGATGTCCATCCACTTGAAACTAGTCCACAGTTCTTTCACGCAGTGATGTAATAACTCATTATGATGTAAAAATAATCTCTAAATTGCTGTTGTATGAAAACTTGTATAAAGGTGTATGAATACAACATGAAATAAAAAAGAAATATAATACGGAATAATAGTAGTAGCGCGGGCTATGAGAAGCGCTACTAGTAATTACCAGTAGCGTCCTTTCTAGGAAGCGCTACTACTAAGTGGATATAGCAGTAGCGCGGGTAAACCCACACTACTGATAACCTTTAGCTGTAGCGTCGTACTAGTAGCGCCGCCACCCGCGCTACTGGTAGACCAAAAACCCGCGCTACTGCTAGGCTTTTCCCTAACAGTGGTCCAGTTCGGAAGCTTGATGTACTCCTTACGCCATAGACATGGAGTCTTCAGAGCAAGACCCAACTGAGTCTCCCCTTCACCTGTAGGGTGGTCAAGCTCGAGCTCCTCAAATCCCTACGTTACTTCATCCACCATCACAACAACATAGCCATGTGGAATCAGACGGCAGTGAAAAGTTTTGTCGGGTTGAGGAGGTGCAACAGAGCCAACAGCCGCCTTGACTTTGAGGTTCTGCCATTGTGTCATAAGCTGGCAATGTTGAGCCTCTGTGATAGCATCCACGGGGTAGCTAGGAGTCGTGAAGTTAGGCTGCTGAACGAGCTCGGTGGAAGCCACGCCGCTTCTCTTCTAAGATGGCGGGGTAGCTTCTGGGTAGCTCTGACAGCTCGCTGGCTCTCAACTTGTTCCTCTAGCTTTTGCACTCTTGCATTCAGCTTCTGCATTTCGCTCAGCTCCAGTTTCCTCTTCCTCTCCTGGGTTTTTTAACCGCCCGCGCCGGGAAACCCAACCTTCCATGCAACGGAGCCTGGCGTGCCTCCTGTTCGTCTAGGGTGCTCAGGATTCCCAAGGGCCTCGGTTAGCTCGTCATTCTCTCTATCGGGAATGAACGCCCTTGCTGCGCTGCGGCGATACACTTCTGAGGCTTCTTGACGGGTATTGCAAGTTGCTCATCCGTCCAAACGCACTTCCCTGTTTCTGGGTCCAAGGTTTCCCCAACCCCGAAGAACCAAGTCCTTGAACGGTCTGGCCAGTTCAATGTCTCTGGTTCAACCCCTTTAGCAAGTAGGTCATTCTCACCTTTGTCCCATAACGGTCGGGCTTTGAGGTAGCCACCTGACCTCGTGCGATGGTGAAACTTCTTCTTTGCAGCATTTATCTTATTTGTCTCTGACATCTTCTTAATCTTGTCTATGTCTTGTGGGCCACAAATGCAGGCCAGTGATCTCTTATCTTCTCAAATTGGCCGGTGAATTCTGGAGTCTTCCCTTTGTCGACAAACGTTGATTTCAACTCATTCTTCCACCTCCTGAATAGATCTGCCATCTTCTTAAGAGCACACGCCTTGACCAATGGCTCTATAACTGGCTTATTCGAAACCTCCTCTAGTGGTAGGGTGAAATTTGCCTTCAGCAAGGTCCAAAGATCATCTTTCTGTCTATCATTGACATAAGGAACTTGAGGGTCTTCGTTCTTAGGCTTATTCCATAGCTGGATGCTGATCGGGATCGTGTCCCTAACAATAGCCCCGCACTGAGCAGAAAATGCTTCCTTGGTCCGCCTGGGTTCAATCGGTTGGCCATCGTCCAAGATTGCTGTGATCGTGAACCTTTCATCCGGGCGTAACCTTTTCTTCGGGCCTCGTCTCGTTACCAAAGTTTGGCTTGATCCGGGGGGCTACAAAAGAAGAAAGAAGAGTTAATATATGTACATACCAAAACAATTAATGCATCAATTAGCTAGTCAGCATAGGCTTAATTAATATATATACCTCGCCGGACTTTGCAACAGCTCCCTCCTCCATTCAGTCACTTGAGCCATCATCACGTTCAACTTCTTCCACCGGCATTCGGTCACCAAAGCCATCATGATCATTTCTTTCCCCCTCCATTGTTCGATCACCGGAGCCTTCATCCTCTCCTTCCAGACCATTGGGGTCGTTGAGATACGACAAGACATCACGTCCGTCGCGGATTATGTCCCCAACAACTCTTCTTCTTCTAAGTATCTTTGATGATCCATAGTTTCTGCAAATATTGCAACATGGCAATTAATATACAAACATGAGAGATGGATATATTAGTGGCAAACATAGACCTAGCTAGCTAATCACAATAAGGAATACTAATTAGTGGCCTCTACGCTTCTACATTTTGGGGTGGCCTTGACAATGCTTCTAGGGTTTGGGTGGCCTCGACAACGCTTCTAAGGTTTGGGATGGCCTCGACAACGCTCTTTAACTTGGTAAATTTGGGTGGCCTCGATGCTTCTAGGGTTTGGGGTGGCCTCGGCAACGCTTCTAGACTTTGCCCCAGACGGCCTCTCTCATGAATGAACGACGTCCGGACCGCCTCTCTCATGAATGCCAAACAAGGGATTTAATAAAAAGGCGCCATTCTGGATGTGCAGAAAATGCTCCCTATTTTTCCTGATCTCATCTACCCTTCTATATGTCATGTTGTCTAGTGTCAAAGGATTCAAGAAAACCATGGCTTCATCATTAGCAGAAGTAACAGGTGCATGATGGTATGAAGCTCTCCAAAGTTATTTTGAAACAGAGTCCTGATAGGATAATTCGCTTTGTGGTACGAAGTTCAGCAAGAGCCTTTTGAATATCGCTATTTGGAAGGCCTTTGCTGAACTTTGTACCAAAAAGCGAATTATCCTATCAGGACTCCATTCCAAAACAACTTTGGAGAGCTTCATACCATAGAACATTCATCGAGCAAGATCATCATGAACAAAAATATCACACTAATTTCTATGAAAAAAATACCACAAACATCTCATCTCGTCTCCACAGAACATCTCATACATCCTCATATCGACCCCTCGGCGACCCTTGACCCCTCGACAACCCTCGACCCTCGACCCCTCGACGATCCTCGAACCTCGACTGAGGGAGTCCTGGATTAGGGGGTATTCGGATAGCTGGACTATATCCTTTGGCCGGACTGTTGGACTATGAAGATACAAGATTGAAGACTTCATCCCGTGTCCGGATGGGACTCTCCTTGGCGTGGAAGGCAAGCTTGGCAGTACGGATATGTAGATCTCCTTCCTTGTAACCGACTCTGTGTAACCCTAGCCCCCTCCGGTGTCTATATAAACCGGAGGGTTTAGTCCGTAGGACCAAGAACAACAATCATACCATAGGCTAGCTTCTATGGTTTAGCCTCTTCGATCTCGTGGTAGATCAACTCTTGTAATACTCATATCATCAAGATCAATCAAGCAGGAGTAGGGTTTTACCTCCATCGAGAGGGCCCGAGCCTGGGTAAAAACATCGTGTCCCCCGTCTCCTGTTACCATCCGCCTAGACGCACAGTTCGGGACCCCCTACCCGAGATCCGCCGGTTTTGACACCGACATTGGTGCTTTCATTGAGAGTTCCTCTGTGTCGTCATCGTTAGGCTTGATGGCTCCCTCGATCATCAATAGCGATGCAGTCCAGGGTGAGACTTTTCTCCCCGGACAGATCTTTGTATTCGGCGCCTTCGCACTGCGGGCCAACTTGCTTGGCCATCTGGAGCAGATTGAGAGTTACGCCCCTAGCCACCAGGTCAGGTTTGGAAGCTTAAACTACACGGCCGACATCCGCGGAGACTTGATCTTCGACGGATTCGAGTCCCTGCCGAGTGCGCCGCACGGTCACGATGAGCATGATTTAGCTCTACCATCGGATAGTGTTCAGGAGACCGCACCGGTAATCGCTCCGACCCTCAATTCAGAGCCAATTGCGCCATCCATGGACGGGTGGATAGACCCCGCCACGGAGGCCGCATTCTCAGCGGCGATCGAGCTGAGTATCGACCTTACCCTTCACGAGAGCCGTGACGCCAAACTGTCGGATTCTTCCCCGGCCACGGACTCCGAACCACCTGCGCCCGTTGTCGGTGTCAAAACCGGCGGATCTCGAGTAGGGGGTCCCGAACTATGCGTCTAGGCGGATGGTAACAGGAGACGGGGGACACGATGTTTTTACCCAGGTTCGGGCCCTTTCGATGGAGGTAAAACCCTACTCCTACTTGATTGATCTTGATGATATAAGTATTACAAGAGTTGATCTACCACGAGATCGGAGAGGCTAAACCCTAGAAGCTAGCCTATGGTATGATTGTTGTTCTTGGTCCTACGGACTAAACCCTCCGGTTTATATAGACACCGGAGGGGGCTAGGGTTACACAGAGTTGGTTACAAGGAAGGAGATCTACATATCCGTATTGCCAAGCTTGCCTTCCACGCCAAGGAGAGTCCCATCCGGACATGGGACGAAGTCTTCAATCTTGTATCTTCATAGTCCAACAGTCCAGCCAAAGGTTATAGTCTGGCTGTCTGGATACCCCCTAATCCAGGACTCCCTCACCCGTGCCTATCGAATCCGACTGGGCGCCGATCATGGAGTTCACCTTCGCGGATATCTTTCAGCACTCACCCTTCGGCGACATATTGAACTCATTAAGGTCTCTCTCCTCGTCAGGAGAATCCTGGCCGAACTATGTCCGGCAGGATTGGGATGCGGACGACGAAGAAATTCGACGCCCACCCACCACCCACTTAGTAGCCACTGTCGATGATTTGACCGACATGCTCGACTTCGACTCCGAAGACATCGATTGTATGGACGACGATGCAGGAGACGAACAGGAACCACTGCCCATAGGGCACTGGACAACCACCTCATCATATGATATATATATGGTGGACACACCCAAAGAAGGCAATGGCAACGGGACAGCGGAGGATGACCCCTCCAAGAAGCAACCCAAGCGCCGACGTCAGCGGCGCCACTCTAGGTCTTGCCAAGGCAAAAGCGGGGATACCGGCATAGGAGATAATAGCACTCCGGATAGTGCCGAAGATGACGACAATCCCCTCCAGCAAGATTTAGAGCAGGAGGATGGAGAAGCCAGCCCCCTGAGAGGGCGACAGATGGAGAGGCGGAGGATGATAATTACTTGCCTTCCTCCGAAGACGAGGCAAGCCTCGACGATGACGAATTTGTCGTGCTTGAGGATCCCGTTGAGCAAGAGCGCTTCAAGCGCCGGCTTATAGCTACGACAAATAGCCTTAAGAAAAAGCAACAGCAGCTTCGAGCTGATCAAGATTTGCTAGCTGATAGATGGACTGAAGTCCTTGCGGCCGAGGAATATGAACTCGAACGCCCCTCCAAGAGTTACCCAAAGCGCAGGTTGCTACCCCTACCGGAGGAGGAAGCACTCAAACCTACATCTCCAGCGTATGACGTGGCTGATCGGCCACCTCGTGGCCGCGACAGAGAGGCATTTCAGCCAAAAGCTCAGCCCGCACCCCGATGCCACTCAAATAAAAATGTCAAGGCACGGGGAAATACGCTAGACCTGCGATAAGTATTGGAGGACAAAGCAAAACACGCAAGATCGATCTACAGATCACGAGGGCGCACCACTACGCGAGACGATAACCGTCATGCCGGATACAGTAAAAGTAAATCCAGCCGGGCCGCGAACAGTGGACAAGACTCATTTGAGCTGCGTTGCGATATAGCCCAGTACAGAGGTGCCGCACACCCCCTATGCTTCACAGACGAAGTGATGGATCACCAAATCCTAGAGGGCTTCAAACCCGTAAATATCGAATCATACGACGGTACAACAGATCCCGCGGTATGGATCAAGGACTTCCTCCTGCACATCCACATGGCCCGTGGTGATGACCTACATGCCATCAAATACCTCCCACTCAAACTCAAAGGACCAGCTCAGCATTGGCTCAATAGCCTGCCAGCAGAATCTATTGGCTGTTGGGAAGATCTGGAAGCCGCATTCCTCGACAACTTCCAGGGCACTTATGTGTGACCACCAGATGCCGATGACTCGAGACACATAATTCAGCAGCCAGAGGAACCGGCCAGGCAATTCTGGACACGGTTCCCGACAAACAAAAATCAAATCATGGACTGTCCGGATGTAGAGGCCCTAGAAGCTTTTAAGCACAACATCCACAACGAGTGGCTCGCCCGACACCTTGGCCAAGAAAAGCCGAAATCTATGGCAGCCCTCACGACACTCATGACCCGCTTTTGCGCAGGAGAGGACAGCTGGCTGGCTCGCAACAATAACATATCAAAGAACCTTGGTTCTTCGGATACCAAGGATAGCAATGGCAGGTCACGTCGCAACAAACACAAGCGCCGTATCAACAACGACAATACCGAGGATACAGCAGTCAATGCCGGATTCAGAGGCTCTAAACCCGGTCAGCGGAAAAAGCCATTCAAAAGAAGCACTCCAGGCCCGTCCAGTTTGGACCGTATACTCGATCGCTCGTGTCAAATACACGGCACCCCTGACAAGCCAACCAACCACACCAACAGAGAATGTTGGGTGTTCAAGCAGGCCGGCAAGTTAAATGACAAAAACAAGGATAAGGGGCTACATAGCGATGACGAGGAGGAGCCACGACTGCCGAACACCGGAGGACAGAAGAGGTTCCCCCCACAAGTGCGGATGGTGAACATGATATACGCAACCCACATCCCCAAGAGGGAGCGGAAACGTGCGCTAAGATATGTATATGCGTTGGAGCCAGTCGCCCCAAAGTTCAACCCATGGTCCTCCTGTCCGATCACCTTCGATCGCAGGGACCACCCCACTAGTATCCGTCATGGCGGATTCGCCGCACTGGTCCTAGACTCAATCATCGACAGATTTCACCTCACCCGAGTCCTTATGGATGGCGGTAGCAGCCTGAACCTGCTTTATCAGGACACAGTGCGTAAAATGGGTGTAGACCCCTCAAGGATCAAACCCACAAAAACGACCTTCAAAGGCGTCATACCAGGTGTAGAGGCCCATTGCACAGGCTCAGTCACACTGGAAGTGGTCTTCGGATCCCCGGATAACTTCCGAAGCGAGGAGTTAATCTTCGATATAGTCCCGTTCCGCAGTGGCTATCACGCACTGCTTGGGCGAACCACATTTGCGAGATTCAATGCGGTACAACATTATGCATACCTCAAGTTCAAGATGCCAGGACCTCGGGGGTCATCACAGTCAATAGAAACACAGAGCACTCTCTCCGCACGGAGGAGCACACTGCAGCCCTCGCAGCAGAAGCACAAAGAAGCCTCTTAAGGCAGTCCACCAGTTCGGCGATTAAACACCCGGACACCATCAAGCGCGCCCGGAGTAATCTGCAACAAGACCGCCTGGCACCTTTCGAGCTTGCATAGCAATGCGGTCCCCACCCTAGTCCCAGCCAAATGGCGAAATCCGTGCCACGCGTACATAATTAAGCATTGAAAATACCATGGGCATAGGCGGGGAGGGGGGGGGCACGACTACGGCATGCCCCAAAACGTGGCTCAACCGCACTAGGGGCTTCCCGCTTTGTTATTTTCTCTCTCTCCCTTTCAGGACTCTACTCTCTGGAAACCCCATCCGACAGTACGATTGCCGGACACACGATACAACAACCAAGGAGGCAGAAAGCTACGTCGCACCATGGAACTCCCAGGTGGTTTCTGATAACGAGTGAAATACCTGCTTTCAATACCATTCCGCAGCTTGCCCTTGGAGGGGACATGTCAAATAGTCCTACTTTTTGCTTATCTCACTACTTGTATCATTATGCTTCGATGCACCTTTTTGAATAAATAATGCATAGCACTAGTCTATTATCGCATTCTCTATTCTTTTTTTATATATATATGTTCATTCATGACATTCAGCACCCATACACTCTGCTATGGCCAATACGCCAGGGGCTTAAGTGTACCCCATAATACGGCATGAGAAGTCCGAACACTTTCGACAGTGCGGCACCCCAAACTTATAGCATTATATGCATTAGCTCCGAATCATGTCTTGGGTCAATAGTTGGGTTTGCCCGGCTCCCATGTTTCGGTACCTTATGTTCCGCTATATCGGCTAAGGTAGCATTGGGAGAACTACTGCGATTGTGCCCCGGTTCATCTGGGCAAGCACCTCAGTAGAGAAAGCTAAAACTGACTGTCATGATAAGGCGAGAGCTGGTCGCTGTTCGAGAGGTCTCGAGTCCCTAAAGACTTATGCCGCTTAGGGCGAGGAGTCAGCTTTGTCCGGCTTAGGCGTGTATAGCGCCCCGAATTCGGCCTTCCGAATACTAGGGGCTTCGCCAAAATTTAAAATTGTAGACTTCTATGGCTAAGTGAGAGTGATAAAGCATTATAGTCCGATTGCCTTGTTCGTTGCGCTGAGCACCTCCCTCGAAGGACCCAACAATGGGAAAAAGAGTGCTCAGATTAATCCCGAACACCCCAGCGCTCGTGGCATGGGGGCAGAAGCCGACGACTGGCCATCTCTCAGATTTGATAAACAGCCACACAGAAGGTAATATTTTAA
Organism: Triticum urartu; assembly: GCF_056163025.1. Classification (NCBI taxonomy): domain Eukaryota; kingdom Viridiplantae; phylum Streptophyta; class Magnoliopsida; order Poales; family Poaceae; genus Triticum; species Triticum urartu. The sequence goes on from NC_141876.1 coordinate 612,747,360, forward strand.
ATTCAAACAAGCTTTGCATAGCGCACATAAACAAGTTTTCATAATACAGGATCACACGAGCAAGTTCATTCAAAAATTACATCCTTCGCACACTCGTCCGCCACAAGACGGGCACCCTTCAGGACACCCTCATAATACATTTCAGGGTGGCGATGCTCCTTGCCCTGTGGTGGCCCCTCCTTCACCAGCTTCTCGGCATCCATCTTGGCCTAGTGCACCTTCGCACGGGCAAATGCCCGGCATGCACCTTCGATGCAGACGGACCGCTTTATGACTTCCAGCCGTGGGCAGGCATCCACAAGCCGCCTCACCAGGCCGAAGTAGCTGTTGGGAAGGGAGTCGCCAGGCCACATCCGGACTATAAGGCCCCTCATGGCCTGTTCGGCCGCCTTGTGTAGCTCGACCAGTTGCTTCAGCTGGTTGCTCACAGGCATCGGGTGTTCGGTCCCAGTATACTGAGACCAGAACAACTTCTTCGTCGAGCTTCCCTCCTCGGCTTGGTAGTACTTTGCGGCATCCGACACGCTGCGGGTCAAATCTGCGAATGCTCCTGGAGAGCTTCGGACTCGGGTAAGTAACAAGTAATTTACTTTCACATGCTTGTTTTGCATAATGAATGCCTTACCCGCCACTATCTTCCTCATCGCCTCAACTTCCTGGAGGGCCTTTTGGGCTTCAGCCTTGGCATGCTTCGTGCTCTCAAGGGCCGCAGCAAGCTCGGACTCTCGCGTCTTCGAGTCAAGCTCCAAAGTCTCGTGCTTCTTCACGAGAGCCTGGAGCTCTTGCCGCACCTCGCCCACCCGTGCCTCTTGTTTCTTCCGCTCGGTGCGCTCCTTGGCCGCTTTGTTTTCAACCTCGGACAACGCTTGCTTCAGGGTCGCCACTTCGGTCGTGGCCCCTGGCACATCCATGATGATCCTATCATTTTGCAACCACATCTTTTTTTATATATATACACAAGCTATTACTTACCTTTGTTCTCCTCGAGCTGCCTCTTGGCAAGGCCGAGCTCTTTCTCGGACCGCTCGAGGTTCTGCTTTAGTGCGGCAACCTCCGCAGTCAGTGCGGCAGAGGTTAGTAGTGAAGCCTGCATACGCATATAGACATACTTGTATTAGACTCCTGTAGATATTATTTGATCATCTATTCGGCTTTTCATTGTGAACACCAAATAGAGCATCAGGGGCTACTGTCTATGCGGTAATATTTTCCTATATTTTAAATACTTACCTCAAAGCCTGTTAGAAGGCTGGCACAGGCTTCAGTCAGTCCGCTCTTGGCGGACTGAACCTTCTTGATCACCGCACTCATAATAGTGCGGTGCTCTTCGTCGATGGAAGCGCCGCGAAGCGCTCCCAGCAGGTTGTCCGGTGCCTATGGATGGACAGAGGTCACCGGCACGGGCGGCTTGCCCCTCTTGGAAGGGGCTGCCTACTGGAGTCTGGAACCACTGGAGGTTCCAGCGCGGTGTTCGGCTGAGAGCCGAACTTGGAGCCCTTGGGAGTCTTGCTCCCTTTGCGCCTGGAGTCCGGAAGGTCGCCTTGAGGCGCCTCCAGGACTACCTCCCCTCGGCTCGGTGCCCCTTGAGACAATACCTCGACATTGTCCATAGGGCGAGGGGAGGAGGTGGTTGGAAGTGAATCGCTATTCAGATCCGACGAGTCCAAGGAACCGCCCGACGAGGATACGGCGATACGGGCTCGGGGCGGACTGCATGATCATATTCGGCGTTAGGAGAAGCAGTGCAATAAAAGTATGCTATGAGTTACTCTGGTATCCGAATACTTACGACTTCGCCAGAGGCTTGGCCCTAAGTAACCACTCGTCTTCACTATCGGCGGCTGTGGTGGAACAGTCCGGAAGGAGAGTCCTTCCCTTCTTGGACCCTCTGGCCTCCCCGGTTGGGGCGGCCTTCCTTTTCTTGTCTCCCCCAGCTGGAGGGGGTGAACCTTCATCTTCCTCCTCCTCGTTTTCACGGGAGGAGTGCGTCTCAGAGTTATCGGACGATGAGTCCGATACCACCTGGCGCCGGGAACTCTTTCGGGTTCCCGTGGCCTTCTTCTTGATCTTCTTCTCCGGCACCTCATAAGGAGCCGGAGTCTGCATCTCCGTCAGGAGAGCGTCTGCAGGGTCTTCGGGCAGAGGGGCCGGGCAGTCAATCTACTCTGATGTCTCCACCTAGTCCTGTCAAAGGCATGGGAGCTTAGATCCCACACATGGTTAAACTATGGAAGATAAATACCATACGAGATGTACAGAACTTACCGGATTCGCAGGGTGCGTCGCGCTTAGCCCGCGGTCCTCGGTAAGGGGAGGGGGGACCTCAGCGCCCTTGAACAGAACCTTCCAGACGTCCTTATGCATCGTGTCGAAGAGCTCGCGTAGAGTCTGGTGCTGGGCCGGGTCAAACTCCCATAAGTTGAAAGCCCGTTGTTGACACGGGAGGATCCGGCGGAAGAGCATGACCTGGACTATGTTGACAAGCTTGAGTTTCTTGCCTATAGTGTTTCGGATACACTTCTGGAGTCCGTCCAGCTCCACCGATGAGCCCCAGGACAGGCCCTTCTCCTTCTAGGAAGTGAGTCGCGTGGGGATTCCAGATCAAAACTCGGGGGCCGCCACCCAGTTGGTGTCGCGCGGCTCGGTGATGTAGAACCACCCCGATTGCCACCCCTTTATGGTCTCCACATAGGAGCCCTCGAGCCATGTAACGTTGGGCATTTTGCCCACCATGGCTCCGCTGCATTCCGCTTGTTGGCTGCCTACTACCTTCGGTTTGACATTGAAGGTCTTTAGCCATAGGCCGAAGTGGGGCCGGACGCGGAGGAAAGCCTCGCACACGATGATGAACGCCGAGATGTTGAGGATGAAATTCGGGGCCAGATCATGGAAGTCCAGCCCATAATCACTACAAAAAAAGACACATCCGTGACATTTTGGGCCGAACGATTTTTTTCTGTCATACATATGGCACTTCTATGACGATAATTGTGACAAAACCCGGTATCATCATAGATGTGGTGGGCTCCGACTTCTATGACAAAAAATCATGACAGAAAATGGGCTTTTCGTCCTGGGCGGGCCGGAGACGCAGCTGCATGACATTCTTTGGGCCGTCCATGACAGAAAAAACCATGGTAGAAGCGAGGGGGAGGAAAATTTTGGGGAGTTCCCGGTTATGGTGGGAGGTCGGGGGCCGAGCGATGCGCGTTTCTCTCGTACACGTACGCGCATGTGTGCGAGGCGTTGGCTCTAACTGAACCCGAGCGAGGCGTTGGGCTCTAACTGAACCCGAGCGATTGCACTGTAGGCTACGCGTTACTGAACCTGAGCGGCCGATCGATGGCTGTTAACTGAACCCGATCGAGCGATTCCTTGGCTACTGCTGCTAACTGAAGCCGATCAATGGGATGAACAGTGAGCGTTGTGGGGGATTTTGGATGAACAGTGAGCGGTGGCGTTGCCTCTGGATGAACATGACCCCGTGGTGTGGTGGAGGGCTGGATGAATAGTAGACGGTGGAGGGGTGCCCGTGGAGGGGTGGATGAACAGGACCCCATGGTGTGGAGGGCTGGATGAACAGTAGACGGTGGAGGGGTGCCTGTGGAGGGGTGGTTGAACAGGACCCCGTGGTGTGGAGGGCTGGATGAACAGTAGACGGTGGAGGGGTGCCCGTGGAGGGGTGGTTGAACAGGACCCCGTGGTGTGGAGGGCTGGATGAACAGTAGACGGTGGAGGGGTGGTTGAACAGTAGCCGGTGGAGTAGCGCGCGATGGAGGCTGGATGAACAGGAGCCCATGGAGGCTGGAGGAGGTCGACGGTGGATGAATAGTAGCTCGTGGAGGCTGGAGGGGGTCGACGGTGGAGATGAACAGTATCCCGTGGAGTCCCGTTTTGTGGTACGCCACACCCCTCCCGATGAACAGGACCCCCGTTTCGACCGTAGCGCTCCAACACAAGTCCGTTTCCTCCGTTTTGCGGTAGGCCACACCCCTCCCGATCAATAGGACCCCCGTTTCGTCCGTTTCCTCCGTTTTGTGGTACGCCACACCCCTCCCGATCAACAGGACCCCCATTTCGACCGTAGGAGGTCCATTTCCTCCGTTTTGCGGTACGCCACACCCCTCCCGATGAATAGGATCCCGTTTCGAACATGGCCGGTCGAACACAAGGCCGTTTCCTCAGTTCTGCGGTACGCCAGGCCTCGTTTCCATCGCCTCTTCCGTCCAAGCCCTCCCGATGAACACGACCACGCATTCCGTCGCCTCCCCATGAACACGACGACAACGCTGTTTCTCCGTTCCGACCCAGCCATGTACACGAGCCCTGGCCGTACGTATGCGCGAGTAGGCGTTCGAGACCCCGCTCGTATGTACACATACATGGCCGTATTTTCTTTCTTGCACCCTGGCTGCTGTACGTACTTGTACATGCTACGTGCGCGCCTCTACTACGACACGTGCGCGCCTCTACATCGACCAGTATGTACGTACACGTTCGCAATCAGAATGACAACGCTACGTATGCTTCGACCAGGTGGGTCCCGACTGTCAGGCACTTCCTTGCCTACAAAGATGTAGCTGGTGGGTCCCAGCAGTCAGGGGGCGAAATACGGTGTCCCGTCCGGTGGGTCCCCACTGTCAGGTGGAGGAATTAATTATTTTGCACGTAATAAGGAGGCACTTCCTTGCTGCGACGTGGACCTAGCTGTCAACCTCTCCACGTACAGTCCACGTCCGATGGAAGTCGTTCCTTGACCACGTTGACTACGCCGCACCGAGAGCACCAGGACGGTGGACGACGGCGAGGCCTAGGAAGGGGACGACATGGAGCCGGTGAAGACGCGACAGTGGATGCCCACGCGGAGAGGAGTATGAGGGTTCACTCGTTCGGCTGCGGTGTGAGGCTGCCGTCGCCGCAGGGCCTGGCCAGCGGTGGGAATAGTAGGGGGCAGTGAGGCCTCCGCGGCAGCACAGCCAGCCACGGGAGGCAGGAGCAGGCGGCATGACCGGCGCTGCTTTGGGCAGCTGGAGCAAGAAGACCAGAGGTTGAAGAAGCACTACGGCCGTTGGATGGACATCGTATGGTCACTGGAGCTAGAATCGTGCATATTGAGTAAGTTGACAAAGCCCTCCGTCCCCGTCAACTTAGTAGGCCCACAAGTCAGCCTCCCACCAAGGTGGGTCCCAGCTAGCAGGGGGTATTCAATTTTTTGTGCGTAATAAGGAGGCACTTCCGGTGGGTCCGAGCTGACAGCAGGGGGAACATTTTTTTCGCGAAATACGGTGGCCCATCGGGTGGGTCCCAGCAGTCAGGGGAAAATGTTTTTTTCACGATATACTGGTGGGCATCCGGTGGGTCCCTACTGTCAGGTGGAGGAATAATTATTTTCCGCGTAACAAGGAGGCACTTCCTTGCGGCTGCCGTGGACCCAGCTGTCAGCCTCTCCACATACAGTATTCTTCCGATGGAATTCGGTCGTTGACCACATTGACCACGCCGCGCCGACAGCACCACGACGGTGGACGACGGCGAGGCCTAGGAAGGGGATGATGCGGAGCCGGGGAAGACGCGGTAGTGGATGCCCACGCGGAGAGGAGTATGAGGGTTCACTGGTTTGGCTGCGGTGTGAGGCTGCCGTCGCTGTAGAATAACAGGGGGTGTGGGTGAGTGGAGTGGAGGGATGACCTGGCCAACGGTGGGAGTAGTATGGGGGCGGTGAGGCCTCAGCGACAGCACAGCCGGCCATGGGAGGCAGGAGCAGGTGGCACGACCGGCGCTGATTTGGGCAGCTGGAGCAAGAAGACCAGAGGTTGAAGAAGCACTACGGCCGTTGGATGGACATCGTACGGTCAGTCGAGCTAGAATCGTGCATATTGACTAAGTTGACAAAGCCCTTCGTCCCCATCAACTTAGTAGGCCCACTATACTGGGTCCCAGCTAGCAGTGGGAGTATTCATTTTTTTGTGCGTAATAAGGAGGCACTTCCTTGCGTGTGAAGATATAGCTGGTGGGTCCGAGCTGTCAGCGGCGGTAACGTTTTTTTCACGAAATACAGAGGCCGTTTCGGTGGGTCCCAGATGTCAGGTGGAGGAAATCATTATTTTGCGCGTAATAAGGAGGCATTTCCTTGCGTGCGGCCGTGGACCCAGCTGTCAGCCTCTCCACGTACAGTCCACTTCAGATGCATGTCGGTCGTTGACCACGCTGACCATGCCACGCCGAGAGCACCAGGGCGATGGACGACGGCGAGGCCTAGGAAGGGAACGACACGGAGGCAGGGAAGACTTGGCCGTTGTTTTTGTTTCCCACGCGGAGGGGAGTATGACTGTACGAGGGTTTACTGGTTCGTTTGCCGTCGCCGGAGAATAACAGCAGGTGTGGGTGAGTAGAGGGATGGCTAGGCCAGCGATGGGAGTACGGTGGGGTGGTGAGGCCTGCGCGACAGCACAGCCGGCCGCGGGGAGGAGGGAGCAGGCAGTCCCGCCGTTGCTTGTTTGAGCGGCTGGAGCAGGAAGAGCAGAGATTGAAGAAGCATGACTGCCGTTGGATGGACATCCAACAGTATACAGGCCATCTGTGGAAAGCCTCAAATCTGTGGAAAACAGCATACATCCCATCTGCCATTATTTCAAATAATTTACAGCCCATTTGCTAATTTGTACGGGTTTTTTTGGAGCCCATATTCTTTATGTTAGCATTACAGCCCACATTGTGGCCACGGTTAAAAAATTATATGAATTTTTGCATATGTCGGTGCGGTCTGAACTGTTTTTAATCCCGAAATTTTGAGTCACATTCAGACTGATTTTAAAAATAAATGTATATCAATATAAAATCCAATAAATTGTCCACGCATAAAAATCAATGCAATTTAAAATCTCGAAATGAAAAAAGATATTTGAAAATAATTGCCGGTTTGATGTGTTTCAAAAATGTACAGCCCATTTCTCATTACTGATAGGCCACTCTCCTCGTCTTAAAAGATTTGCAGCACAACAGGCTTGATAAAGCGACTTACTTGACAAATCACAAAAAAACTGAGTTAGCCATTTTTAGAAAGAAAAAAAAACTACTGGGCTGGTCTGTGGTAAACATAAAAGAAAAGGCTGCCTAGACAGGCCAGAGTGTCCCACACAGCCCAGTTGACACCCTGCTTCCGTCTCAAAAACAAATTAGATAAATGCCACTCCAATTATGGCGATTCATAAAAATGCCACTGCAATTTCCAAACTTTGAAAAATGCCACTGCAATTTTTGCAAACTTTGAAAAACGCCACTGCAGTTTGCAAACTTTGAAAAACGCCACTCCAGACTTCAAAAAATGCCACTAGAAATGGCATGAAATGGCATTTTTCAAAGTTTGGAAATTGCAGTGGCATTTCTCGGATACACCAGATTTGGAGTGGCATTTATCAAATTAACCCAAAACAAAAATAACTGGGCGAGCTGCTGGGTCCATGGTGTCAGCCGCTCGTTGTGCAATTCTCTCGTTTATTGACTACGTTGACAATGGCATGGGACCCAGATGTCAGAAATCCACTAGGAGGAGCCTTTTTTATTGGCTTGAAATAAGGAGGCACTTGCTTGCATACTGCCATGACCTTGGCGGGTCCTTGCTGTCATCCTCTCCACATACAATCATCTCCTGATTGTGTACGCGTCAACTTGCTAGGCCCACAAGTCAGCCTCTAAACCGTGGAGGACAAATACAACCCATTTAAAAAAATAAAAGCCCATTCCATATGTTCAAACGGAAAGTTCAACATTCAGAGCAAAGTAACAGGTCTGATCCACATATAGAGTACTGAACTTCCACGTTGACAACCATCATAGCCAAGTGAACTATCTACTCCCACTAACACTCTAGTAGCGTACAAGTACTAACTTACTCCTAGCTAACTAGACGATGCCGGCTGCCATCTGCTGTCCAAGCTAAATGCCGGCACCGGCGTCCTCCGCCTCGCCTCGGACTTGCCAGAGGTGCGATAGGGCGCGTTGCTCGCGCGCTTTGGCCCTTTCCATGCCGGCGTGGTCCACCGAAGCTTCGGCTTCCAAGCGGGAAACCCACTTGACGAGCTAGTAGTAAAAATTGGCGTCGCAAACGCGTGCGTGCCCGACAGCCTCCAGGGCTATTTGCCGGGCGCCGGCCTCCACGTAGTCGGCCCAGTTGCGGGCGCTCTGCTCGCGACTCAGAGCGTCGGTGCGCTACTGCTCCATGTCCCGCTGGCGGCGCAAATCGGCGATACGCTGCTCCTCCGCCAGGTGGTCGTGCTCCAACAACTCCTGCTCCTCTGCCATGTGGTCGCGCTCCAACAACTCCTCGATCTCCGCATTGCCATCTAAAGACAGATAGAATGCCTCCTCCCTCCGTCTGCCTTCCGGTGAAAACCCGAACACTAGTTCCGGCGGTGACCGCCTCCGGCGTCGCCTACCGCGGACGGGCGGGGGCATGGCGGACGTGGCGAGCGACGTCGGGCCGGTGGGGGCTTATGAGGATATGGCGAGTTGGGTCATGGTGGCACTTGAGAAGGCCAGGAAACAGTACTTATAGGCGGAAGGTAGCACGGCGGTCATCGGAATTCAATGCATACATAATGGCTTAGCGCGCCAGCTTGCCGTGGAAAACTAGAGAAACTGAAATTATGACTGTGCCGTCCCATCCCGTCTGGGTCGCACGCCGGCATGGCGGTCAAACGAGTGCACTCGAATCATCTCCCTCCTTGTCAATAATGATTCCACGGATTTAAAGTGTATCTTTTTTCGCATCAGTTAGCTGCCTTAATTATGGCTAGCTGCATGCAGGCACTCAGAATCGCTCGCAGGCCGTACGCGAAGCAGCATGCAGCCACTTAAATCACTGGAATTAATTAGGCTTAAAGTTCTGCATGCCGAGGGCACGCATGCAGCCACTTAAATCGCTGGAATTTATTAGGCTTAAATTTCTGCATGCCGTTAATTATTGCCATGCCTTGGTCTTGCTGCTTTGCTCACGGGACTAATAAACGCGGACGGAGGGAGTACCTTAGTTGGTGAGAGGTTTGAATTAAGCCCTGCAAATCGGAAAGGAGGTACTAGTACGTGCGTGATCCGCTATTTATTCGTGTAGGATCGAGTAGGTCGTTTCTTGAATTGAGCCCTGCAAACCGGAAAGGAGGTAGTACGTGCGTGATCCGCTATTTATCCGTGTAGGATCGATAGTGTAGCTTGTCAGTTTCTTCAGAGGTAGGCATTTTTATCCGTGTAGGATCGATAGTGTAGCTTGTCAGTTTCTTCAGAGGTAGGCATTTTTATTCAAAAAACTGCCACTTCGCATCTTGCATCGCAAATAAAACTACCAGGAGCGCATTTGTAGGCTAGCTAGTGATCGATCAGTAACTTGTAAACACTGAGTGAACAGAAATAAGTAACTGTTAATGCATCTCAATGATTCACAGATCATATACAAATATGTAGCTCCAAAAGCAAAGATCAGCCACTTCGGATCTTGTGTCGCAACTAAAACTAACTAGTACGATTCCCATACATAAGATCAACATGTTAATGCATCTCAATGACGCACAGATCATATACAAATATGTAGCTCCAAAAGCAAAGATCTAGAAAAACATCTGTTCTTCCTACTAACATGGATGCTTCTCTTGGCCAACATTCAGTACAGAATGAAATACAAATTTGTTTGTGAAGTCTACAATTCCTCTTGCAAAAGTAAGTGGTTTCACCAACAGGTGGAACCATGAGAATGAACCACACATGATGGAGGAACATCCACTGCAATATGATTTGGTCTTCTCTCGATCACACGGCGAGACTATTTTCGGAATACAAACTTTAACTTAGGCAAAATGATGCCCATTGTATAATCAGACCAAAGCAATGAAGCACCTAGTGTTGGCCAATAAATAGTACATTACTACTTTTCTGCAGTCCATGAAGTGACTATCCAATCTTTCTGTGTCTATTTTCAAATGGCACTACATGCAGTGACTATACTATTCTCTTGTGCAGTTCAACCAAAATTGCGGGCACTTTGTTGGTTTGCCAAATAGCAACGGGCAGACATCTCTGTCTGCACAAATATCAAGCAACTAGTAAACATATACCACACCTTGTATTTTCGGTTTAAACATGTCTGTTCCGCTTAGCATCTATCATGTTCTGCACTTGACAATCTGATACAGTTATGTTTTTCCCTGGACAATTCATACTAAATTGGTTTGCTGGTTTAGAGCAGAAATATAGCGCCTATTCTTTATCAGACCAAGGATATCCATGTTCGCAGTGATGGAAGAGGTGAAATCGATACAACCGAAATTGAGCATCCAATCATTGAATCCTGTCCTGCACCTCCAATGTAGGTCCACCCTGCCAATAAATTCACATGCAAACCACTAGTATTACTATCTAATGACAGTACAAAAAGAGTAGCAAGATAGTAGCAAACCATGTACCTTCGTAATGAACAGCTCATAGTGCCACCAATTGGATATAAAGGTTGGGAAAAAAACATGCTCCTAATGTTGAACCAGTTGGACTTTTTGTGCAGTTCCACTAAAATCGAGCATCCCTGTTTGCATAGATATTGAAAGTGTGATTACTCTAAAAGTGGCACTAGTTGAAGCATAGACTCACAAATATAAGCATTCCAATTTCTTAATGGGAAAAGGTAGCAAGACCGTTTCTAACCACCTGTTTGAAGGAATAAATAAAGCAACATCGGCTGATGTGAGGAAGGCATACCTAGTTTTTTTGGAAAAGTGAGCCATTCCTGACCTTTCCTCTTCTTTTAAGCAAATTTTGTGCAGTTCTACTAAAATAAAATGCCATCACCGCCTTGACAATTCAGTGACACTGTACAAAAGGAAATGACTTAACATTACATCATGATGTCAGGTATGTAGTCGACATGCATTAGAGACAAACATACAGACCTCCTCAAGAGAACAGCCGGAGGAGGAGGTGCCCACTCTTGACCTTTCCTCTTGTCTTCATAATTGTCTGTGCAGTTTAACCAAAATAAAATGACATCAGCGCCTTGGCATTTTGGTGACACTTTACAAAAAAATTAACTTATCTCATGAAAGTGAGGTATGTAATCTATAAGCATTAACAGTGCAAAAATCTGACGGGAGTAACAAGTTTCATCGTTGGTATACTGGCTATGCAACAACATTAGAATGCCTTATAGCTGAAAAATCTTTAATACATCCAAAATCAACAGCTAACCCTGAAATAATCCAGTGACATTAAATGGCATTGCTTAAATTTATGGGTGTCATTAGACTGAGAGCGGCATTAGTTAAATGTGGCATCACTTTAGCAGTAGCATTGCTTGACTTGACTGCTGGCGTTATACTAACAGCAAAAAAGTGGCAATAAGAGCATGGGAGGCCCATTCGGACAATGGGCGCACCAGTACGATGTACCTCCACGGACGCAGAGTGGTGAGGGAGGTATGGTTGCCCAGAGCAACAAATATCCAGGCAGCATATGTGGATTATGGTCCCATTTTTGTTCTCTTTAGCCACCTTTTTCCTATGCGAGGACAATAAACCGACCGACCTGGTCATTCTCTATTGCGTTGTCATGCCTTTCTACCCTTCTTCAACCAAGAGACACGAGACTCGTTCCTTAGCTACTGATTTTCCCCTTTTCAACCTAGATGCGGGTTCGATGCCTACTCTCTTGGACAGTACAGTCTCCCTTCATTTCCTTATTCAACCCAGACATGGATTAGTCTGCATGAAGTAGGGTTTCCTTTAATAGTGCAAATTATGGTTTTCGTCTGCGTGGCCAGCAGAGTAGAGGATAGCAAATTGGGAAGATGGTGGAGTGAAAAAAGATCCACATGCAACGACGTAGCAGATGGGGCAATAGAACAAGGTTATGGCTCGAAAAGAGGTAGCATACCTGAGGGTCGGCGGGAAGTGGCTTCGCTCGTGGTCATCATCCTCCGCACACACTACGACAGCGAGCTTGGGGACGGAGGCCATCCCGCGCGGGCGCTAGGTCTGAGAGGACGGCCTTGTCATCAGTGCGTGACCTCGCTCGCCGCCGATGAGTGTGTCAAAGCTGCACGTCCTTCTCTTCCCCGGCGGATCTGTGACCATCGGTGAGGAGGGAGAGAGGGGACATCTTTTTTAGATCTGGAGAGAGGGTGGTAGTGTGAGAAGCAAGTGGGCAGCCCTTAGCAAGAAAGCGCTGAAGCTCCAGCCTATATATCTTTTTTATACTACCAGTACCGGAGGTGGGGTAGTGGTAGAGTAGTTTATATTTTCTCTGTGTACAGTACCAGTTAGTCGTGCTTCAAAACTGATCGGCACGCCATTAAAAAAATAAAGGTCGATAACTAATGCGGCAACTCGGGCCAACGCTGCCAGATCGCATTTTGCACGAGAAATTACACACCATGTTCGTTGACATGTGGTCCCGTTCCAACATATCAGTGAGACGATGACGGGTAGTAGGAGTATTTCCGAACGGACGTGTAGGCCGGGGCGCCTCTTCGTGAACCATGGCAAACTGACAACCGTCCATCGACTCTTCGCCTTTCCCTCTCGATGTGGAACTGCTGTCGCACGCTCTTCCTCTCCCTCCTCCATTTTCCTTCAGCCCTTCACCCTTTCTTCTGCCATTGTTCGATCGTCTTCTCCATGGAGGGAACAGGCTGGAAATGACCCCGTTATTCTTGCCCCGATCTGAAAGATGACGTGGTGGAGGAACTCATTGATCGGTGCGACATCATCACCTCGGCTAGCATGGCAGGTTTGTTCAAGCCCATTCTTGACTCAACTAATAACATCATTGCAAGGAACCCAAGGGTCAAGGAGCGGTTTGATCTCCCCTATCTTCTTCGCCATGACACTGATGACTGGCGCCGGGACGACGGAGACCTCGCCATGTGCAAGTTGATGCCGCTTGATAGTGATACGTGTGATGTTAAGATGCCATCGCTGGAGGGCAAGGCTTGGGCGGGCACAAATGGAGATTGGGTTGTTTACATTGGGTACAACTGCGAGTGTGAACTTGTGAATGTGTACACTCGTCACCGGGTTCCACTTCCAAAAACCTCAGCACACTGCCCAGAGGTTGAGCACACCGGTAATGTACGCACGTTCAGATATGATCATGGTGACTGTCTTCTACGGAAGATAGCAATTTGTCAAGTTCCCAACCGCTGTTGGAATTACAAAAACTATGATGTTGTTGCTATCTTCGAAAAGCTTGTTGCCGTCCTTGATCGTTTGACTCGATGGATATTGCTCAAAAATCAGTTTCTGTGCACGAAGGAGTACTGTGATGCAATTCAATACGAGGGCCTTGTCTTTGCTGCCACCACTCGTGGCACTCTTTATGCATGGCATCCTCGTTGTTTCGGTATGTTTGTCTTCCACCATAATTATAATTGTTTCATCCACATGCATGCGGGTTAGCAAGTTTCCCTTTACCAATTAACCTTCTTCTTGTGTTTCCAAGGTCCTGTGAACATCCCACCACCTATACTTGAAGATTTTTATAACCAAGGGGGAGATGACGATGGTGATGATCACGAGCATGAGGACGAGCAGCGCCGATATACTCTGTGGCGCCTGGCAACTAATTCCGATGGATCACCTCTTCTTGTGTGTATACAGCCCACTGATGATGTTACTGCTAAGGAAGCAAGTGTAGTCTCCCATGGTCGCACTCTCCGGACCTATTCCAACACCCGTTGCATGGGTATTCGGGATGGATACTAGTGTGCTAGCGCCAACTCCATCTCCCTGGCACAGAATTGATAGTCTTGGAGAAAACTCGCTCTTCCTTGAACAAAACTATCCGATGATGGTGAAAGGCGATCCAACTGCTGTTGACACATTTATGAGAAGCAACTGTGTCTATACCTCGGACATTTGGGTGGTTCCCTACCCTGGTACTGATATAGTAGGCTGCTTCAGCCTGGATGATCAGTCCTGCGTTGGTCTCCAGATCGACAACGGATGGCCCGTCCCAGAGAATCACTTGTGGTTCAAAGCAAGCGTTTCCAACACTGCGGAATGGTTGATTTGAAGTTCATTTCATGGCTTGTTATTTGTTGTGTGGTGAAAACTTTAGTACTTATAATGTATCCTCGTTGTCGATGTGGGTTGATGACCTGTTGTACTATGTAATAAAATGATATGCCTGTGATAAACTTACTAAATATATGAATGGCTTTCGAGTCGCTTCTCTGAGTGAGTGGTGAGACGAGGAAAAATATATATTTTCCGAATACATAATTGTACGTGCATTGCAACAGGTTATCGGATGAGGCCAATCAACAATAGTAGTACACTATTTGTACTAGCTTCACATGCTTCGCGCGTCGGGCGGGTGTTTTTACTGTAGCCATATGTTAATGTGTTCATTGTACGTAACCAGCACCACGAATCCTCGATACTAGTAGTATAGTATATAGTAGGAGTATGTAGTAGGAGTAGTAGGGTGGCATGGGCCAGAACAAGCATTCACGTCCAGGAGTACGGCACACTCCACCACCACGACATCCATCTGACACCATATTATTTCTTGAAGTCCGTGCGAGAGCAATCTCTTCAACCTCGTCAGCCCTGTTTGGATCCATGGGTTAGAGTTAGTTTGAGTTAGTTTGTACTCAACTAACTCAAAAGTATCCAAACAGGAGGGTTAGTTTGGGTTAGATGCATCTAACTCAACCAAAAAATCTAACCCATCCAAGAGGTGTTTATTTGGGTTAGTTCTTGGGATCATTAAAAAACACATTTTTTCTCTCGCTCTCCCCGTAGCAGATCCCTCTCCACTTCCTCGAAGCTTCTTGTCCTTTCCCTCCCTCCCTCTCGCATCGCCCGTGAAGGCGCCTCGCCGTATCCACGTTCCATCTAACCCTGCCATCCAAGCACCTCTTTGGCTAGGGTTAGTTCAGGGTTAGAATCTAACTCTAACCTCTAACTGAGTTAGAGTATCCAAACAGGGCCGTTGTTTCTCTAACTTCAGCCATCGCGCGGCGGGCGAGGTGGGGGTTTGCCGATAGTCGGTTTCCTTAACTGCGGTCCCACTTGTAAGGCCAACTCCAACGCATGACCCCAAACGGACCTCCGTTTTGCATGAACTCCAACGATAATTTTGACTAGAAAAGCAAGACCAAAGAAAACAAGAACCACAAGAATACATTTTACTACTCCTGTAGTAAGTTGGATTAGTGCCTTCTCGATGCATTCATTGTTGATCTGCGGAGGCTCGATCTTGCGTGCTTCTTTCTTCTTCGAGTGTAAAGAAGTAGACGTTGCTTCCTCGCATCTAGTCTCATGTCTAGCCTCTATTCTATACTAGCTAAAAGTGATAGAACATCTACTAAATTGCGCTCTATCAATATATGGATGTACTCTTCTTCCCAATACAAAAACTTGCATCCATTCTACTCCCTCTGTTGCACAATACTACATGCCTTCTATTTGTCAAAATATATATGTATCTAGACATGTCTTAGTATACAGGTACATCCATTCTACTCCCTCTGTTGCACAATACATGCCCTCTATTTGTCAAAATATATATGTATCTAGACATGTCTTAGTATATAGGTACATCCATTTTTTGACAAATGGAAGTCAAGTATTTTGGAACGGAGGGAGTACACAATAAATTTTTTAAGTTAGCACAACTAGTCTAATCTGAGAGCAGAACCGAAGATCTGGTCGGGTTCTTCCTCCTTTTGCCGACACGTGGGACATCTAGCATCCAGGTCGTGTCATGAAAGAAAATAGAGTGGTAGTTGAAGCCACGAGATGTGCATCTTGGGTTAAACTGTAAATAGAATCTTACTACTCTTGAGTAACTCCAAAAGCAGCCACCGAAGATCTTTATTGGATTTGTTTTTCATCACCAGCACGTCGAGGTGAAAGATGTGCAGGTTCAGTGGGTCCTCTTGCATTTTCACTGACATGTGGGGCCGCATGTGAGCAAACAGACGATGGGCTCCGCGTGTCCGCTGGCTGGCTGAGAAGATAGATACAGGAGGGCTGAGCACGGACTGCAGGAAATTTGTTCTACGTACCTCGATATAGGCTCGATATAGTGGGGTGGCATGGACCATAACTAGCATTCACGTCTAGCAGTATGACACACGCCACCCACACGAGTCCCATCCGACACCAATTATCTTGGAGTCCATGCTACAGCCATCTCTTCTCCCTCCTGTCCTCTTTTCTCAGCCATCGCGCGGTGGGCGGGGTGGGGGTTTGTCGATAGTCGGCTTGCTCAACTGCGGTCCCACTTGTAAGTGAAAATGCAACACCGCACGCATTCTCGCTTGAGCGGCATGCCGGACCAACCGTGTGGGGGTGTGACGCGAACACGGCAGGCTTTTCCTTTTGAACTCGTAACTTGTAAAATTTGGTTCTGCTCCATGGCGCAACCGATAGATAGAAAATAATGATTTTTCCTAGAGTAATGAGAAGTTTGGTTCTGGCGCCGTTGCATGGAGTACGTACAAAAATTATGAAGTTGATTCGAAAGGTAAGATAATTACTGTAGTATCATATACTACTACATGGATTTGACGGAAGGATAAAAATACATACGGATCCATCAACGTTCAACGACATCCTCACGCCCTAGTGCGTCGGGTCACCAACCAACGTGTGAGGAGCAGCGGCGTTGGCGGCGAGCTCAACGTGCTTCTGAACAATGCCGTCCAAGGTTGCCCTGCGCTCCAAGAAGGCCAGCGTCCTATCGTCCTCCTCTTGCATGTACTAGTCCTTGTGGACGATTTGCACGTAGACGTGGGTGATTATGTCGATGGTGTCTTGCTGCGCCAGGCACTGCGCGGCGAGCGCGACCTTGAGGTGGACATTCTCCACCGCGACGGCGGGCAGTCGCAGGGCCACCAGTGCGTCGAAGAGGTTGTTACCATAGTGGCCATTGAGGGTGACGGGCATCGCAGAGCCTGGGCGCGTCGGCTGGAGGCTTATGTCAAAGTTGTCCGCAAGCTTCTTGACGTCGGTGAACTTGTTGAGGAAACCGACGAGGACCTCGTTGAACAAGGAGACGAAGCTGTCGTCCAAGCGGCCCCTCGCCTTGGCGGCCTCAAGCAATACTACCTGTCGGGCCGCAGGCCGGCGTCGTGGACCATCTGGCACAGCCGGCTGATGCTCGCGCTCATCGCCTCCATGGGTCTAGCGTAGCTTCTAGTCAACTGATCTTATGATTCGAGTGATCACTCAGCCCTTGGTTAGCGTGCGTAGGTGTGTAGGATTTCGTACTACTCCTCGGCCCTCTACTGCACCTGCCTTTGGCTGTATGATAGGTGGGCCAGCCACCCCCTGGGGCCACGTGTCATTCACCTCCTGACCCGTCTCTCACACGCACCCTGCTAGTGTATATATAGTGGTTTTCTTTTTCTCTCCATATCAACCATTTTATATTGCGTACGTGTCATTCAAGAGTGAAATGATGGTTGCTTCTTCCGACTAACTTACTTGTGATTTGACTGCTCCTTAGTGCCCCCTACACGTACCCCCCCTACGCGTATGCAACAGTCACACGTACACATGGACGCAAAAACGCGCGCGATGCCCTAATGCATGCTACTATAGTCCATAAAGGTACGTACTATACTAGTACTACTAGGAACCAGATGGAGGAGCGTCTGCACTCTTATTATAATTTTAAAATGTGATAAAGCAATCTTCAACACATTTGGTTCTCTTCGAGGGTTCTCGCATGTGATAATGGAAGTTGATTGCATGGAAGACTCGCCACAATTCTCGCTTAATTCTGGATCATATCCTGTTACAAATAGTAGCGCTCAGTAATATTTCCTGTTTTTTGTTATTCAGCATGTAAATAGGTCAGCAAACCTTGCGGCGCATCTTCGTGCGAACCGTGCTTGCTGCACTTTGAATGTGGCCGAGAGCTGGCTTGATGAAACACCTCGCTTCCTACTTCTTTTTTGGCTTCCTAGTGACCAATGTCTTGGCTGATTGTCCTAAGAATGCTTATATATGAATAAAGCTCTCTCATTTACCCGCAAAAAAGATTAAGCCTTATTAACCGGAAAGGAGGGAGTATGGACTAGCACTACTTTTTGGTGTGTCCCGTCAACTCACAGAACGAGGAGAAGCTTGCAGGACAAGGTGAAGCTCGCTTACGCCTTTTGACTAATGCAACCTACCCTCGATGGACATGCATCAGTCCATTTGGTGTCAGATTGTTAGAGGCATACACTGTAGTACACAACATGCGGAGTACCATCATTGTTCGACTTCACGAAGGGGCGAAGAGCCAAGCGCAGTACTAGTACGCGTACTTGGTTTTGCACCTTCATACTACTCCACCATCCGTCACAGTTTACAGGGCGCGCTTCATTATGTTGCATTTCTCTCAATGCATTTCCACCACCAGAGAGACTTTAGACACGTTTGGTTTAATGCTCAATTAATTAGGGCATGGTAACCGCAATCAAGTCCACAATTTTCTCTCCATGTACTACTGTACTACTACGGAGTGCATGCATGTGTATACCCGGGGTGGAAGCACTGCATGCATGTGTGTACGCATTATTCCCTCTAGTAATAGACACCGTGCTATAACTACCAATGCTATTTTTCAGGCCGATCGCTAGTCGCCTTGGTCCCACAGAATTTTTTTCTTTTTTCTGAAGCACGTTGTATAAACAGTGACGGACGGAGTAGTATGAGCGGATTCAAAGAAGAGCGTATTGATGGTTGCTTCTTCAGAGCAACTTACAGTGGGAAAGGTGGGGCTTATGATTTGACTGCTCATTACTCACTATTAATGCGGCGCAACGACCGGGCTGATTCTCCCATGCGGTTGTGCACTACCCCCTAGGTTCTTAAATATACTCTGGAGTATTTGTCTTTGTAGAGATTTCAACGAGTGACTACTCAAATATTTGTCTTTTTAGAGATTTAAAATGGACTGGCACATACGGATGTATATAGACATATTTTAGAGTGTAGATTCAATCATTTTGCTCCGTATGTAGTCACTTGTTGAAATCTCTGTTAAGACGAATAGAATATTTAGGAACGGAGGGAGTACACATACGAAGCAAAATGAGTGAATCTACACTCTAAAATATGCCCGTTTGAAATTTGTAAAAAGATAAATATTTAGGAACGAAGGAGTATAATTTCGTGCATGGCACATGGACCCGGATGATGAAGAGGCTTCTGGCAATGCTATCAAGCTTCCATCATTTGTTTACATAATTGATGTACTATACAAATAAATTTTCCAGCAACATGAAATTGTACAATGGTGTGAGCTTTCAGCTTTTGTTTCGCGTGTCTTGCCATCAATGCTCTTTCGGAAACAATAAAAAACTAACTTCCTTGCTAATGCATGTCAATTATTAGCAGATCAGAGCTAATAATTACATCACAACCGAAGACAAAGTTGTGAGAAGGTGTTAAATTAAAATTGATCCATGCTTTCATTGGCAGCAACGTCCCCCCCAGCTCTGTCTAAATCAACAATGCATGTTGGGAAAAAAGTAGCTATCTGGAGCATGCAACATTCCGATCATTTTGTGCAGTTCCACGAAAATAGAGCTGAGCGTCCCTGTTCCAAAGATATCAAGTGTGATTACGATAATAGAGGACTACTGATGAAACAATAAACACACAAATAGAAGCCGGTCACCTTTGCAGTCTCTCTTAAGACTAACTAGTTGGAGAAGATTAGGCTCGGAGTTGGATGAGGAGGATAGAGCAAAACCAATCTCCCTTTGTGCAATCGCACTGAAATGTAGAGACGTTGCCCGTGTGACATTTTAGTACAACTGCACAAAACACTCTTAAGAAAAAAGTGATTTGTGCAGTTCACCAAAAGGTCGCAATAGCAACAAGGTGAAATGGATAGCCCTGTTTGCAAAAAAGAGGTAGAAAGGAAACAATTACTGGCCAATAACAGTTGATGACACATGCGACGACAAAAAAGAAGCATATTCCTTGTCCTAAGGGAAGATAACAACACGGTTGTGTTTGTCTAAAATGGTGTGAGGACGAGAATGGAATATGGAAAGTACGCCGGACGAGCTATGTTTTGGGCAAAGAACTATGGAAGATCCACATGCAGCAACGTGGGAAAACGGGCAGTGGAGCAAGGCCGGAGGGGATACCTGGAGGTCGTCGGGATGTAACTAGGTGAGCGGCGGCGGGCGGAATCTGCGAGCAGGTGGCATAGGCCCTACCGCGCTGGAGCTTGGTCAGAGAGAACGTCATGTACCGCAAATCGGGACGTGCTGCCTCGGCGCCGTCGAACGGAGAAACGATGCACTTCCTCCCTTTCCCCCGACGGACGGGATGCAGCCGGATCAGTGACCAACGGTGAGAGAGAGAGAGAGAGGCCACCGCACTCCCTTTCCCCCAGCGGAAGGGATGCGGCCGGATCAGTGACCAATGGTGAGAGAGAGAGGCCACCGCACTCCCTTTCCCCAGGCGGACGGGATGCGGCCGGATCAATGACCAACGGTGAGAGAGAGAGAGAGAGAGAGGCCACCGAAGCCTTGTGTGAGATACTCTGAAGAGCGGACTACCTTTTCCTCCATAAAATCGTTTTATATTCTGTGTATGTGCCATTGAGCGCTATAACTTTATTTAAAAATAACGCGGCAACGCGTCAAGTCGAACTTTGTTTCGTGCACGCGTGGTACACGACCTCCCTAGGTAAACAACCGCTACAGGCGTTCAAATTAGCACGTGGGCTGCCATTTCGTAAAGAAATGAGCTCCACCGTGTACCCGCGCGGGTGTGGCTGGGCATGAAGCGTGAGTACGTGCACGGTGCACCTATTCTCTTCTTGTATACATACACCACCTACGTGGGGTTGTGTGAGAGAGATACAAACCTAGAGAGATATAGTGTGGGGGTTCTTGAGAGTTTTGTGTGTGTGTGTGTGGGGGGGGGGGTCAATCAAAAAATTTAACATATGCAATTTGTGTGAAATAGAGTCCTGGATATAACATATATATAGAGGGGGAGATCCACGAGAAGAGAGTGGAGGTATCATCGGCTTGAGTTGTCCATAGAATCGAAGAGAGGGATGATGTGTGTGTGTGTGCGCGCGATCGATAAAGAGTGCCATCGAATTTGTGTGTGCCCATGTCAAAGATATAGAGTGGCTGGCCTACTAGAACGTGAGATGGGACATGTGCAGTTTGTCTCTGTGCATGGATACCTACCTGCAGCGCTCGACTATCGGTGTGTGGTGGGGGAAGAGGGAGGCCCAATTAACTATAGAGGTACAATGGCAGGTATATGTGTGGGATTGATCTGCCTCATGTATTAAGGGAGATCGATCGGCATCCATGCATATGTGCAGGAGATGAATAAGGCTGGGAGGGAGACAGAGCTAGAGTGTTGGAGGAGGTGGTAGTGGAGTTGCTTCTAACAAATGGTGGGATAGGCTTGCTAGACAAACGGAGGGCACGCCCGCAATATCAATAAGACAGGAGATGGCTGCTTGTTGTCTGTGCATGTGCGTGTGAGAGACGGGTCAGGAGGCATGCACGAATGATGAGGGGGGACGATGTGGCTTTGGTAAGCAGACATAACTACATAGGAAGATCAATCACCCTTTGTAAGAGAAAGGAGAGACATAACTTGTGAGGTACATCGATCGATGGGGGGGGTAGTTAAAGTCGATCTAGGTATATGTTGGGAGATCGATCGGTATACATGCATGTGTGTGTTAGAAGCAAATGAGGCACGAGGAGAAGGATAGAGAGAGAGAGAGAGGGATGCATGTAGGAGGTGGTACGAGAGGCATACTATATCGAGGGGGAGGAGTGTGCGAGTACGAGAATGATGAAAAGAGTGGTGGGAGTGAGGCATGGACGGTGACAAGAGAAGAGGGGAAGCTTGTGTTTGTGCTAGGAACACCTAGCTAGAGAGGCATATCGATTGATGTGTGCCGGAAAGAAGGAGCTGGGGGGCCTACACACACCGTGGGTGAACGACCTAAAGTGAAAAGACAAATTTGCGCGATGGAGCTAGAGAATGCTGAGGGAGGGTGAGAGGTGTGCGGGCATGCGCATGCACAAGAGAAAGTTAGCGCTAGCTACAAAGATAAGAGGGTTGTGTGGGTGTAAAAGACGAATATAGATCATATATACTTCATTATAAAAAGCGAATTCGGATATTTGAAGAATTTATCATAGTGTTTCAAACCGACGGATGTGTGAATATATATAACGGTGATACACATGGTGTGGTTATGAACATGGTATACTACATTTAATATATTTTATCTCTACTCTTATAAAAAACGGAGTTGTTGATGATGGTGTACCTGCCATCCTGCATTATAGGCCGTCTGATTTATATCTGGCGGATAGCAAGGAAACTATGATGGTTGAAGTTGGCAACAATCATGATTGTAGATTCTTATTGAAATAGAGAAACGAATTCAAATTTAGTTCGAATTGCAGTGGTAGTATAGACATTTGGAATGCACTAAAATGTTGGT
This sequence comes from Triticum urartu, assembly GCF_056163025.1. Lineage (NCBI taxonomy): Eukaryota > Viridiplantae > Streptophyta > Magnoliopsida > Poales > Poaceae > Triticum > Triticum urartu. Next base: position 612,769,848 of record NC_141876.1, read on the forward strand.
ATAGTAGGTTACATGCATTATATAGCAAGCGAAAAAATTTAATCGGATATAACATGGATTCATACTCCCTCCTTCCATCTATATAGGGCATAATGAGATTTTTAAGACCGCCTTTGACTATTGACAAGATTAATAGTACATGACATGCACAATGTGAAAATTATATCATTGAAAGAACCTTTCACAGACGAATTTAACGGTGTGCTTTGTGTAAGTTGCATGTCATATATCATTGCTCTAATATTTGGTCAAAGTTAGCATCGAAAAACGCATTAGGTCCTATATAGATGGAAGGAGGGAGTAGCTTTGAATAGCATTTGTATAGTAAAACGGGGCAAGACTCTCTCTTTGTGTGGTGTGAATAGTTTTATTTTTTTCGTTTTCTTTTTGGTTGAGGGAAGTGCGAATTGATTTGGTACGTACAAGTACAATATTACGACATGTTAGGCTTGTCCCTAAATGTCAGGACCCCGATTCCAAGTCACATCGATCTAGCCGGTAACACCTCATATCACCTTGCGGTCTCACACACGGTATTCCCACGGGTGTCGCCTTACCATGGCCCAGGACCGTTTGCGCCTTTTGGCTCACGTATATGACAGTGTCGCTAGCATCCATATGACAGAGAACCCGGGCCGACATGGCTAGTCGTGAACCCAAATCGGCACCAACCTATGGGAACAGGCATACATGAATCACATCGAGCATGTCGGTCAGCAGCGTGTGAATCCGGGCTGTAGCATTGCGCTAACAGGACTCCGGGAACCCGGGCTGTAGCAGGCCAGGCAGGACTCCGGATGTCACCGTGTGACATTTCCCCGAAGGGACAGACACATGAACGAAGTGAAACACATGCCGACCAGTCAAGTGTCCTGAGCAGTAGTGCTGGGCTAGCAGGACTCCAGTGAACCGGGCTGTAGCGGACTACTATGGCTCATGGAAGCACTAGACTACATTTCCCCATAAGAGAGGCTGCCAAGGATAAACAACTAGATTGTCGGATCCCACACATACCAAGCATTTCAATCATACACACAATATGCTCGATATGTGTAGATACAACATGGCATCACAACATAACTCTACGACTCAAGTATTTATTCATTAGGCTCCGAGGAGCGAGATATTACAAACATGGGTCTCATGAACCAACAATCATACCATACAAATCAATCACATGCGGAAGCTTAACATGTCTGAGTACAAACGTCTACAAATGAAAAAGGCTAAGAAACCTGACTATCTACCAGATCCTGCCGAGGGCACAAGATAGTAGCTGAGGTATCAAGCTAAACGTCGAAGTCCACGCGAAACTACTAGCGAGACTGAAGTCTCTCTGCAAAACATAAATTAAGCAAACGTGAGTACAAAAGTACTCAGCAAGACTTACATCAGAACTAGCTACATATGCATCGGTATCAACAAAGAGGGGCGGTGGAGTTTAACTACAGCAAGCCAGCTTTGACTCAGTGGCTAACCTAAACTACGACCGCAAGCAACTCTTTTGAGGTGGCGCACAAGAGTCCACATATTCACAATTCAATACACCACTATGGATCCGCTCCCGTATCCCTACGAGAAGGCCATCCATAGCACTCACACTTATCTTGCGAGTTTTAGAGTATCCACTTTCACTTGTCTATGAACTATGCAAGGGGTCCAAGTTTCCATATCCGAGGAATCCGGCTATTCGAATAGATAATGATAACCCTGCAGGGGTGTACTTCTTCACACACGCTCCCACCACTTACCGTCGTTTACACGACATGTACTCGACAACCTTCAAGCGGAAGCCCAACGAGGGTGTCGGCCACGGCCTACCTAAACACTCAAGTCTCTAGTCCAGGTTTATCGCCTATCCAGGTTCCATACACAGGGAGTCCGGCCGAGGTTTCCACATACGGCCCCGAACGATGTGTACAGGGTTCCCAGACACCAAACGGGCGCCCGGCATGCCCGGCCACGGTGTATCTACCGCATCATAGCCCACCCCTAGGGTCAGCGCTACGCACGGCCGCCAACACATAACCTACAAACACCAGAAACTAGTTGCAACTCCTGGACAGAGTACTAGGGTGATTAAGAAGCCGAGAGGGTCAATTAAGGATCCCAATGAGTGGTAGTAGCTGTTCATGGATCACAGAGACAGATCTCAGTTCCTGAGGACGGCTGCAATGAGACAACCCACCATGTACTCCTACATGGCCTCTCACCGCTACCTTGACCAAATCGTGTTCACACACTTAGCTCTCAACGGTAGGACATGTTCATCACGTTCCAATTCATTCCCGATGAATCATACCTGACTCAACTCTAAGCAATACCAGGCATGACAAACAAGCATGAATGAGTAGGCACATCAGGGCTCAAACAACTCCTACTCATGCTAGTGGGTTTCATCTATTTACTGTGGCAATGACAGATCATGCAGAGGATAAGGGGTTTAGCTACCACAGCATGTAACAGTTGAAACGTTGTTGTCCTAATGCAGTAAAAGAGAGTAGGAGCGAGAGATTGGGATTGTATCGGAATGAACAAGGGGGTTTTGCTTGCCTGGCACTTATAAAGATAGTATAGTTCTTCATCGGTGTCATCAAACTCATTGTCGGAACCACATCTATCGAGAGGGGACAAATAGCTGCAAACAAAGAGGAACACAATCAATGCAATGCAACAATTATGATGCATGATAATGTCATGGCAATATGCTGTTGATTGAGATAATGCAACTAGCAATCATATTAAATGAAGTTGGTTTGAACCAAGGGTTCAAATTCAAACTCCATATGTGCTTATTTAAATTTCAATTATGCAAATTGCCATGTACAGCAACCCTAGGTGGTTCAAACATGCATGCAAATGCCATAAACAGATTCCTTGAATTTTTCTGATAATTTTTCATATATAAATTATTTGATTTGGAGCTACGGTTGATTTTCTATGAATTTTAGAAGTTTTGGGCATTTTCTGGAATTTCCTGAATTAAGTTAAATCCAGAATATGAGTTATTGCGTCAGCACTGCGTCACTTTGACGTCAGCTGGTCAACAGCGCCTAGTCAAAGTCAAACCTGACAGTGGGACCCATATGTCATTGACTTAGCTAATTAATATGGTTAATTAACCTTAAATTAAGCCTAACTAAAATGTCAGTGGGGCCGGGGCCCACATGTGAGCGGCTAAGCTAACTAAATTAGTGTTAGTTTAACTCCTAATCTAGGTTTGACCAGGGGGCGGGGCCCACATGGTCAAATAGGTCAAACCCATCGGTGACATGACGCCGGCGAGGCCCGAGACGGCGGTGCGGCTCGGAAACGCAACACAGGCGATGAAACGAGCGGTGGTTTGGCTTGGCGTGAAGCTGGCGCTCGTCCGCATCCAACAGAGCCATCAGCTCGCGCCGGAGTGGACCGTAACGACGGCGGCGATGGCAAGCGCGGCGGCCGGAGCTTGGACAAGCTCGGCAACGACGCTGTGGTGCACGGGAGGACTAGCTGATGGTGGTGTTGGGTTTCTGGGAACATGCCGAGCACGTAGCAGTGCTCGGACGTGAAGGTTGCTAGCCTATTCACCGGCGACGACGAGCGCAGCGGCGGTGAGCTCTTGGGTCCGGTGGCTAGCACGCATATAGCACACAAATGAACATGGGAGATGGGGGGAAAGATGGCAGGGCTCACGGCGAGTCTTCTGGTGCAGCCGTTGAGCTTGGGGAGGCACGGACGACGACGTATTGACGGGCGGTGATCGTCGGGGAAGAGGACGATGATGAGCTCGATGGCGACGTTCCTGGCCGTCCGGCACCGTGTGACTTGCTGAAGAGGAAGAGGTCGTCGCGGCGGAGCTCTCGGGCACGTCAGAGGGGCGAGGAGGAGGCGGTGGTCGCGGCAACGACGAGTGGCGGCGACGGCTGCGCTCGGCATGAGAGGGAGAGAGAGCAGTGGAGGGGGAAGTGCTCGAGAGAGAGTGAGAGGCGGTCAGGGAGGCTGCGTGGCGTGCACGGAGGCATCCAGGGCGTCAGCGGCAAGCAGGAGCTGGCGAGGCGCGTGCCGGCGCGCGGCGACCATGCGCGCTGCGTCCTCCTGGCAAGAGGAGAACGATGACTGGCCACTGGGCCAGTCGGGCCGGTTGGGCTGTCATAGTGCCGGGCCGGTTGGGGCGCTAGGTGGGCTGCGGTAAGTTCCAGGTAGGTTTATGATTCCCTGTTTCCTTTTTGTTTTGTGTGTTTTTTATTTATTTATTTGCCACTGATTCCAAATTCAAAACAATTTTAAACCAGTGCCAAACTTTCTGTAAATATTTATGTGGCTTAGATAGGTTTTTTACAAAGGCACACAAATATTTCAGAGGCATTTGAGGATACATTCCATATACTAGGAATATAAATTCAAATTCAAATACAATAGTGGTTTAAATTCAGTGCCCAAAATATTCCTAAATTTTTTTTCACTATTTTTGGTTTGGTCTCAAAGCCATGCCAAAAATTATCAAACATTTATGAAGGCATTTTGGAAACAATGAATGCAATTTAAAGGGTTCTTGCCCTTCTTTTAAAATGATTTCTGAGGCTCTCACTTTCCTCATTTCAATTTTCAGAATTTAGACATGATGCACACATGAAGCTAGCTTAGCACAAAGCCAGAAGCTAGGGATGTGACAACTCACCCCTACTAAACAAAAATCTCGTCCCGAGATTCAAGTCGTGAGGTAAGAAGACAGAGGGACACAAGCTAACATGATCTTCTTGAACCAACTGCCCTTCTTAAAGATGTCGACTCCTTGCGTCATATTGATCTTGGCATCTTTGCTTGTGAGATCTTCACCCAACACGAGGATAAAAGAGCAAGATAACTCTATAGGAATCGATCTTCTTAAAGACCGAGCAACTTATGATTAACTCGCGGAATGAGACATTGAACATCCCTTGAGCTGAGACACAAAACACACCTTAAAAAGGATGGAAGAAACAATTGACGAGGGTTTCAAAGTAGCAAGGAGAAACTGCCATGATCCCATTACGGGACACCTCGGGGGAGGTGACTCATAGAATTATTCCCTTAAGTGGCAAAAAGAGTTACTTTTGATATCTAGATCATTGAAACTCATTATACCAGCCTAAGGTAAATCACAATCAATCGTTTGAGGAAGTTCGGAAGAATGGCATACTCAAACTAGGATGGATGATGTGGACTACCTTGTTGAGGACAACCCATTGGATGAATTTTTTGCTTATCAACAGAAATGGATGGGACCCATGGTAGGACCACTTTTGAAGATGATTTGACCAGAATTTACCAAGGAGGGTAGTCCATGGTTGAATGGCACAATGGCGGTGCAAGCTGGGAACAAAATGCAAATGTTGGGAATGTTTCTAGTAACTGGGAGAAACTCAACAGAAGAGAGTGATTCCATCATTAGAATAGTTATGGCATAATCGAAGAAACTGAGAGCGGATCCCAATTAATGCCGATGATAAATCCTAGTGCTTGCCCGTGCTCTCAAGAACTTGAGCATTTCCATATTCATCAAGGTTTTACCAATATCCGTGACAAGGATCCTGGCAACACAACATACCACCATGATGGATATTGGTGGAGGATGCAGATGCAAAGGAAGATAACACTTTCTCAGATTTCACCTTAGCGAGGCCAAGGGGACAAAATCTGGATAATCGACCGAGAGACATTTAGCACTCCACTTCTAATGTTCTCCTTGATGTGCTAGCGCAACCCATTTATTAAAATGGTTTGGTACCTAGGACATAAAGTAAAAGGTTAGACTTCGGGAGCACAAAATCCATAAGGAACAATTATTGGAGTAAACCCTACGAAATCCTTATGGGGAGGTGGCCAACTTCTTCAATCAAGATACTACAATAATAGGTCTTCCGGCTGGGTGTGTCAGTCACGACATCCACTTTACCGGGTTACAGAGGGACCAATATTATAGCTCTTGGAAGACGTTTCAACCATCATATCTGCCTGAGATTCAGATCTGGTTGGAAACAGGATATTTCAGACAACATGTCTGGAGAAGGAACAGTTGCAACTCAAATTAACGAGATAATGTTGTGAGATTCTCGGGAAATGAACTAAGATAGAAAGCTCCAAAACATGAGCTGGTTTTGGTAAACACATGTGAAGACGCTGTCCCTGACAAGCATGACCATATAGTAGTCTTATGATAAAATACTACCGAGTTCAGGTGGGGAACCATCATCTAGGTAACGAAGTCTTGTGCATGACCTAGGATTGGCACAACAACTCCTTTTCCTTGAACAAATCAATCAGTGGCTTGGTGTGCTAGGGACACATATAGAACGAAGGTTGCAAGTCTCCGAACCACAGGATACTTTGCACGTATGCATGAACGATTTGGGATGATTCCAAAAGAAGCAACATTGACTTTCTCGAATCCACGGCAGCAACTTGCATCAGATGCACATGAATTAGAGGAAGTCACTACTTTCATCCAAACATATGCTTCATGAACAAAACATGAAGAAATGCTTACACAAGTTTCCAACACTAAGTTGATGTTCAACATGAGTCATGGGGGAGAAAAAATGCTGCTGATGGGTTCAACAGCAACTCATCGGAATTTCCATATCACTGGACTTCCACCATCATGTGAACACGGTGATAGCATTGGTCAAACCAAAGATGTAATGGTGTATGCTTGAGGAATCAACCACGAGTAAGACAACATTACGAACATCGTTGGTTCTGATTTGACTTGACGATAACCCATACTCAAGTCAAAGTTTTGACAAGGCAATAGATCCAACAACTGATCACAGGGACCAATCGATGAAGATATCATCTATCTTCAACACTCGCAAATATATGCCTTGAGATGAACTAAGCTGGCAAGCTTTTATCTTCCAACTCTCCAAGTTATTGTTTAGCTTAAACAACTAGCTCAGGGGGTAACCGACACAGATTCTTGGAGAATGGCTGGTTTGCAAGAAACCAACTTGATCACGGACTCCACATAGCGGTCAAGTGACAACTTGGTAATACTTCCAAGAAGATATTCGGAAAATCACGAACCACCATCATGATACTATGCTCGAGCTCAATCTTGCTCTTCAGGGCAAGATGATATGATCAAAAGAGCAAGGGTTTGGCAAAATCCTAACCCGTTGATCGAAGAGTGCACCAGGAAATAAGGACTAGGTAGCACGATCAACCTTAGGGTGATGATTCAATAATCAGCACACTAAGAATGATATTAATGTCCATTAACTACCAAGCAAAGAGTTGCTAGGAGTATTGATTTCACACATCACGATTCACTTGTCGGTATTCCGGTTGCGACAGCATGTCACCGGGGAATGAATAATGATGGCGAGAAGTATCACTACGTCAAGAATTCATAAGGGAAGGTGCAATTCTCATGACATTCCTGACATAAAGTGGATAATACTTTAGGGTAGAACAGACCAATAGCTTGATTGCATTTGATCTGCGAAATACAACTGCTTTGACCCAATCCTAGAAATGGATGAGGTACTGGAGTTTGTTTCTCCTAGTCATTCTGAAATAGAACGGATCAACGGACCACAAGAGTAATAGGCACCAATGAACGAATGCTCACATACTCTTGACTATCAATTGATAGACGAAGTTCGGAATATAACGGAAGGGGGACAAGTCAAAGGAACATATAACTTTCTGAGTTGTGGATGCATAGATTAGTATGTCGAACGAGTTCAACATATTTCTTTCGGATAACCCATGCGGAAAGGTAGGGTTGGCAGAGTCACAACATAGAATGGAGAACTCATCAGGAGCACTCTGTCATGACCTTTTGGTTCAAAAGAACTCCTGCCAAGAATGGTTCATGATAATTGGAAGAAGGATGTACCACGAACCTCGAGGACTATCGCAAAGGTTACTAATATCCTAAAGGAACTAGCAACACTATCAACATGAGGTAAGTAAGGTGATTCTGGCCATTATTCTCGAAAGCATCCCGTGATGCCATGTAGTAGTAGGTACTCTATGCATGGGTAGATCACTAGGTGACTCCCTAAAACACCTAGGGCCATAAAAATAGCTCCAACATATATCTCGAGGCAATAGAGTACCTCAACTTATTGATTAGTGTGGTTGAACTGGCCCAAAGGGACATCGGGAACGGGAAGAAGGGATTTGCAAATGCATCAGACTATTTAGAGACCTGGGATGACTCGGACAGCATAACGGCTGTAAATGCTCAAAATTATTTGAGACATCCTGCAAAAATGGTGGCATAACCACTCAACAACACAATATCAAGGTTCTGAGATCAACTGTCAACATACGGAAGTAGTAGGAACGGAACTGAGGCTTGAAACTATCAATTCTATAAGTCTATGGATTAGTAGCACGTCATCCTGATAGATAGATGAGAAGGCCTAATTCTTAATTCCCGTAGAAAAGAAGAGGTTGACTCAGATCAGAAGGTCATAGGGTAAAGGATTAAAAAGAGCCTTACGTTCCCTCCCACAATCAAGTCCCCTACATATAACTAAAGCATTTCTATACTCAACTTCGACCAGTTGGCTTGGTAAACCTACAGGCAGTCAGGCTCTGATACCAACGCTGTCAGGACCCCGATTCCAAGTCACATCGATCTAGCCTGTAACACCTCATATCACCTTGCGGCCTCACGCACGGTATTCCCATGGGTGTCGCCTTACCATGGCCCATGACCATTTGCGCCTTTTGGCTCACGTATATGATAGTGTCGCTAGCATCCATATGACAGAGAACCTGGGCCGACATGGCTAGTCATGAACCCAAAGCGGCACCAACCTATGGGAACAGGCATACATGAATCACATCGAGCATGTCGGTCAGCAGCGTGTGAATCCGGGCTGTAGCACTGGGCTAACAGGACTCCAGGAACCCGGGCTGTAGCAGGCTAAGCAGGACTCCGGATGTCACCGCGTGACATTTCCCCGAAGGGACAGACACAGGAACGAAGTGAAACACATGCCGACTAGTAAAGTGTCCTGAGCAGTAGTGCTGGGCTAGCAGGAATCCAGTGAACCGGGCTGTAGTGGACTACAATGGCTCATGGAAGCACTAGACTACATTTTCCCATAAGAGAGGATGCCAAGGATAAACACCTAGATTGTCGGATCCCACACATACCAAGCATTTCAATCATACATACAATATGCTCGATATGTGTAGATACAACATGGCATCACAACATAACTCTACGACTCAAGTATTTATCCAACAATCATACCATACAAATCAAGCACGTGCGGAAGCTTAACATGTCTAAGTACAGACGTCTACAAATGAAAAAGGCTAAGAAACCTGACTATCTACCAGATCCTGCCGAGGGCAGAAGATCGTAGCTGAGGTATCAAGCTAAACATCAAAGTCCACGCGAAACTACTAGCGAGACTGAAGTCTCTCTACAAAACATAAATTAAGCAAACGTGAGTACAAAAGTACTCAGCAAGACTTACATCAGAACTAGCTACATATGCATCGGTATCAACAAAGAGGGGTGGTGGAGTTTAACTGCAGCAAGCCAGCTTTGACTCAGTGGCTAACCTGAACTACGACTGCAAGCAACTCTTTTGAGGTGGCGCACACGAGTCCACATATTCACCATTCAATACACCACTATGGATCCGCTCCCGTCTCCCTACGAGAAGGCCATCCATAGCACTCACACTTATCTTGTGAGTTTTAGAGTATCCACTTTCACTTGTCTATGAACTATGCAAGGGGTCCAAGTTTCCATATCCGAGGAATCCGGCTATTCGAATAGATAATGATAACCCTGCAGGGGTGTACTTCCTCACACATGCTCCCACCACTTACCGTCGTTTACACGACATGTACCCAGCAACCTTCAAGCGGAAGCCCAACGAGGGTGTCAGCCACGGCCTACCTAAACACTCAAGTCTCTAGTCTAGGTTTATCGCCTATCCAGGTTCCATCCGCAGGGAGTCCGGCCGAGGTTTCCACGTACGGCCCCGAATGATGTGTACAGGGTTCCGAGACACCAAACGGGCGCCCGGCATGCCCGGCCACGGTGTATCTACCGCATCATAGCCCACCCCTAGGGTCAGCGCTACGCACGGCAGCCAACACATAACCTACAAACACCAGAAACTAGTTGCAACTCCTGGACAGAGTACTAGGGTGATTAAGAAGCCGAGCGGGTCAATTAAGGATCCCAATGAGTGGTAGTAGCTATTCATGGATCACAGACACAGAAGTCAGTTCCTGAGGACGGCTGCAATGAGACAACCCACCATGTACTCCTACATGGCCTCTCACCGCTACCTTTACCAAATCGTGTTCACACACTTAGCTCTCAACGGTAGGACATGTTCACCACGTTCCAATTCATTCCCGATGAATCAGACCTGACTCAACTCTAAGCAATACCAGGCATGACAAACAAGCATGAATGAGTAGGCACATCAGGGCTCAAACAACTCCTACTCATGCTAGTGGGTTTCATCTATTTACTGTGGCAATGACAGATCATGCAGAGGATAAGGGGTTTAGCTACCGCAGCATGTAACAGTTGAAACGTTGTTGTCCTAATGCAGTAAAAGAGAGTAGGAGCGAGAGATTGGGATTGTATCGGAATGAACAAGGGGGTTTTGCTTGCCTGGCACTTATAAAGATAGTATAGTTCTTCATCGGTGTCATCAAACTCATTATAAAAAGACGAATATAGATCATATATACTTCATTATAAAAAGCGAATTCGGATATTTGAAGAATTTATCATAGTGTTTCAAACCGACGGATGTGTGAATATATATAACGGTGATACACATGGTGTGGTTATGAACATGGTATACTACATTTAATATATTTTATCTCTACTCTTATAAAAAACGGAGTTGTTGATGATGGTGTACCTGCCATCCTGCATTATAGGCCGTCTGATTTATATCTGGCGGATAGCAAGGAAACTATGATGGTTGAAGTTGGCAACAATCATGATTGTAGATTCTTATTGAAATAGAGAAACGAATTCAAATTTAGTTCGAATTGCAGTGGTAGTATAGACATTTGGAATGCACTAAAATGTTGGTATGAGTAGGTTACATGCATTATATAGCAAGCGAAAAAATTTAATCGGATATAACATGGATTCATACTCCCTCCTTCCATCTATATAGGGCATAATGAGATTTTTAAGACCGCCTTTGACTATTGACAAGATTAATAGTACATGACATGCACAATGTGAAAATTATATCATTGAAAGAACCTTTCACAGACGAATTTAACGGTGTGCTTTGTGTAAGTTGCATGTCATATATCATTGCTCTAATATTTGGTCAAAGTTAGCATCGAAAAACGCATTAGGTCCTATATAGATGGAAGGAGGGAGTAGCTTTGAATAGCATTTGTATAGTAAAACGGGGCAAGACTCTCTCTTTGTGTGGTGTGAATAGTTTTATTTTTTTCGTTTTCTTTTTGGTTGAGGGAAGTGCGAATTGATTTGGTACGTACAAGTACAATATTACGACATGTTAGGCTTGTCCCTAAATGTCAGGACCCCGATTCCAAGTCACATCGATCTAGCCGGTAACACCTCATATCACCTTGCGGCCTCACGCACGGTATTCCCACCGGTGTCGCCTTACCATGGCCCAGGACCGTTTGCGCCTTTTGGCTCACGTATATGACAGTGTCGCTAGCATCCATATGACAGAGAACCCGGGCCGACATGGCTAGTCGTGAACCCAAATCGGCACCAACCTATGGGAACATGCATACATGAATCACATCGAGCATGTCGGTCAGCAGCGTGTGAATCCGGGCTGTAGCATTGCGCTAACAGGACTCCGGGAACCCGGGCTGTAGCAGGCTAGGCAGGACTCCGGATGTCACCGTGTGACATTTCCCTGAAGGGACAGACACATGAACGAAGTGAAACACATGCTGACCAGTCAAGTGTCCTGAGCAGTAGTGCTGGGCTAGTAGGACTCCAGTGAACCGGGCTGTAGCGGACTACTATGGCTCATGGAAGCACTAGACTACATTTCCCCATAAGAGAGGCTGCCAAGGATAAACAACTAGATTGTCGGATCCCACACATACCAAGCATTTCAATCATACACACAGTATGCTCGATATGTGTAGATACAACATGGCATCACAACATAACTCTACGACTCAAGTATTTATTCATTAGGCTCCGAGGAGCGAGATATTACAAACATGGGTCTCATGAACCAACAATCATACCATACAAATCAATCACATGCGGAAGCTTAACATGTCTGAGTACAAACGTCTACAAATGAAAAAGGCTAAGAAACCTGACTATCTACCAGATCCTGCCGAGGGCACAAGATAGTAGCTGAGGTATCAAGCTAAACGTCGAAGTCCACGCGAAACTACTAGCGAGACTGAAGTCTCTCTGCAAAACATAAATTAAGCAAATGTGAGTACAAAAGTACTCAGCAAGACTTACATCAGAACTAGCTACATATGCATCGGTATCAACAAAGAGGGGTGGTGGAGTTTAACTACAGCAAGCCAGCTTTGACTCAGTGGCTAACCTAAACTACGACCGCAAGCAACTCTTTTGAGGTGGCACACACGAGTCCACATATTCATAATTCAATAAACCACTATGGATCCGCTCCCGTATCCCTACGAGAAGGCCATCCATAGCACTCACACTTATCTTGCGAGTTTTAGAGTATCCACTTTCACTTGTCTATGAACTATGCAAGGGGTCCAAGTTTCCATATCCGAGGAATCCGGCGATTCGAATAGATAATGATAACCCTGCAGGGGTGTACTTCTTCACACACGCTCCCACCACTTACCGTCGTTTACACGACATGTACTCGACAACCTTCAAGCGGAAGCCCAACGAGGGTGTCGGCCACGGCCTACCTAAACACTCAAGTCTCTAGTCCAGGTTTATCGCCTATCCAGGTTCCATACACAGGGAGTCCGGCCGAGGTTTCCACATACGGCCCCGAACGATGTGTACAGGGTTCCCAGACACCAAACGGGCGCCCGGCATGCCCGGCCACGGTGTATCTACCGCATCATAGCCCACCCCTAGGGTCAGCGCTACGCACAGCCGCCAACACATAACCTACAAACACCAGAAACTAGTTGCAACTCCTGGACAGAGTACTAGGGTGATTAAGAAGCCGAGAGGGTCAATTAAGGATCGCAATGAGTGGTAGTAGCTGTTCATGGATCACAGAGACAGATCTCAGTTCCTGAGGACGGCTGCAATGAGACAACCCACCATGTACTCCTACATGGCCTCTCACCGCTACCTTTACCAAATCGTGTTCACACACTTAGCTCTCAACGGTAGGACATGTTCACCACGTTCCAATTCATTCCCGATGAATCAGACCTGACTCAACTCTAAGCAATACCAGGCATGACAAACAAGCATGAATGAGTAGGCACATCAGGGCTCAAACAACTCCTACTCATGCTAGTGGGTTTCATCTATTTACTGTGGCAATGACAGGTCATGCAGAGGATAAGGGGTTCAGCTACCGCAGCATGTAACAGTTGAAACATTGTTGTCCTAATGCAGTAAAAGAGAACAGCAGTAAGAGATTGGGATTGTATCGGAATGAACAAGGGTTTTTTGCTTGCCTGACACTTCTGAAGATAGTATAGTTCTTCATCGGTGTCATCAAACTCATCGTCGGAACCATGTCTATCGAGAGGGGACAAATACCGGCAAACAAAGAGGAACACAATCAATGAAATGCAACAATTATGATGCATGATAATGTCATGTCAATATGCTGTTGATTGAGCTAATGCAACTAGCAATCATATTAAATGAAGTTGGTTTGAACCAAGGGTTCAAATTCAAACTCCATATGTGCTTATTTAAATGTCAATTATGCAAATTGCCCTGTACAGTAACCCTAGGTGGTTCAAACATGCATGCAAATGCCATAAACAGATTCCTTGAATTTTTCTGATAATTTTTCATATATAAATTATTTGATCTGGAGCTACGGTTGATTTTCTATGAATTTTAGAAGTTTTGTGCATTTTCTGGAATTTCCTGAATTAAGTTAAATCCAGAATATGAGTTATTGCGTCAGCACTGCATCACTATGACGTCAGCTGGTCAATAGTGCCTAGTCAGAGTCAAACCTTACAGTGGGACCCATATGTCATTGACTCAGCTAATTAATATGGTTAATTAACCTTAAATTAAGCCTAACTAAATTGTCAGTGGGGCCGGGGCCCACATGTCAGCGGCTAACCTAACTAAATTAGTGTTAGTTTAACTCCTTATCTAGGTTTGACCAGGGGGCGGGACCCACATTGTCAAATGGGTCAAACCCACCGGCGACATGACGCCGGCGAGGCCCGAGACGGCGGCGCGGCTCGGAAACGCAGCACGGGCGATGAAACAAGCGGCGGTTTGGCTTGGCGTGGAGCCGACGCTCGTCTGCATCCAACGGAGCCATCAGCTCGCGCCGGAGTGGACCGTAACGACGGCGGCGATGGCGAGCGCGGCGGCCGGAGCTCGGACAAGCTCGGGAACGACGCTGTGGTGCACGGGAGGACTAGCTGATGGTGGTGTTGGGTTTCTAGGAACATGCTGAGCACGTAGCAGTGCTCGGACGTGAAGGTTGCTAGCCTATTCGCCGGCGACGACGAGCGCGGTGGCGGTGAGCTCTCGGGTCCGGTGGCTATCACGCATATAGCACACAAATGAACATGGGAGATGGGGGCAAAGATGGCGGGGCTCACGGCGTGTCTTCTGGTGCAGCCGTTGAGCTCGGGGAGGCACGGACGGCGATGTATCGACGGGCGGCGATCGTCGGGGCAGAGGACGATGATGAGCTCTATGGCGATGTTCCTGGCCGTCCGACGCCGTGTGACTTGGTGAAGAGGAAGAGGTCGTCGCGGCGGAGCTCTCGGGCACGTCAGAGGGGCGAGGAGGAGGCGGTGGTCGCGGCAACGACGAGTGGCGGCGACGGCTGCGCTCGGCATGAGAGGGAGAGAGAGCAGTGGAGGGGGAAGTGCTCGAGAGAGAGTGAGAGGCGGTCAGGGAGGCTGCGTGGCGTGCACGGAGGCATCCAGGGCGTCGGCGGCAAGCAGGAGCTGGCGAGGCGCGTGCCGGCGCGCGGCGACCATGCGCGCTGCGTCCTCCTGGCAAGAGGAGAACAATGACTGGCCACTGGGCCAGTCGGGCCGGTTGGGCTGTCATAGTGCCGGGCCGGTTGGGGCGCTAGGTGGGATGCGGTAAGTTCCAGGTAGGTTTATGATTCCCTGTTTCCTTTTTGTTTTGTTTGTTATTTATTTATATATTTGCCACTGATTCCAAATTCAAAACAAAGTCAAACCTAGCAGTGGGACCCATATGTCATTGACTTAGCTAATTAATATGGTTAATTAACCTTAAATTAAGCCTAACTAAAATGTCAGTGGGGCCGGGGCCCACATGTCAGCGGCTAAGCTAACTAAATTAGTGTTAGTTTAACTCCTAATCTAGGTTTGACCAGGGGGCGGGGCCCACATGGTCAAATAGGTCAAACCCACCGGTGACATGACGCCGGCGAGGCCCGAGACGGCGGTGCGGCTCGGAAACGCAACACAGGCGATGAAACGAGCGGTGGTTTGGCTTGGCGTGAAGCTGGCGCTCGTCCGCATCCAACAGAGCCATCAGCTCGCGCCGGAGTGGACCGTAACGACGGCGGCGATGGCAAGCGCGGCGGCCGGAGCTTGGACAAGCTCGGCAACGACGCTGTGGTGCACGGGAGGACTAGCTGATGGTGGTGTTGGGTTTCTGGGAACATGCTGAGCACGTAGCAGTGCTCGGACGTGAAGGTTGCTAGCCTATTCGCCGGCGACGACGAGCGCAGCGGCGGTGAGCTCTTGGGTCCGGTGGCTAGCACGCATATAGCACGCAAATGAACATGGGAGATGGGGGGAAAGATGGCGGGGCTCACGGCGAGTCTTCTGGTGCAGCCGTTGAGCTTGGGGAGGCACGGACGACGACGTATTGACGGGCGGTGATCATCGGGGAAGAGGACGATGATGAGCTCGATGGCGACGTTCCTGGCCGTCCGGCGCCATGTGACTTGGTGAAGAGGAAGAGGTCGTCGCGGCGGAGCTCTCGGGCACGTCAGAGGGGCGAGGGGGAGGCGGTGGTCGCGGCAACGACGAGTGGCGGCGACGGCTGCGCTCGGCATGAGAGGGAGAGAGAGCAGTGGAGGGGGAAGTGCTCGAGAGAGAGTGAGAGGCGGTCAGGGAGGCTGCGTGGCGTGCACGGAGGCATCCAGGGCGTCGGCGGCAAGCAGGAGCTGGCGAGGCGCGTGCCGGCGCGCGGCGACCACGCGCGCTGCGTCCTCCTGGCAAGAGGAGAACGATGACTGGCCACTGGGCCAGTCGGGCCGGTTGGGCTGTCATAGTGCCGGGCCGGTTGGGGCGCTAGGTGGGCTGCGGTAAGTTCCAGGTAGGTTTATGATTCCCTGTTTCCTTTTTGTTTTGTGTGTTTTTTATTTATTTATTTGCCACTGATTCCAAATTCAAAACAATTTTAAACCAGTGCCAAACTTTCTGTAAATATTTATGTGGCTTAGATAGGTTTTTTACAAAGGCACACAAATATTTCAAAGGCATTTGAGGATACATTCCATATACTAGGAATATAAATTCAAATTCAAATACAATAGTGGTTTAAATTCAGTGCCCAAAATATTCCTCAAAAATGTTCACTATTTTTGGTTTGGTCTCAAAGCCATGCCAAAAATTATCAAACATTTAGGAAGGCATTTTGGAAACAATGAATGCAATTTAAAGGGTTCTTGCCCTTCTTTTAAAATGATTTCTGAGGCTCTCACTTTCCTCATTTCAATTTTCAGAATTTAGACATGATGCACACATGAAGCTAGCTTAGCACAAAGCCAGAAGCTAGGGATGTGACACTAAAATTCAACCCGCGTCTTGTTATATCCTGAAAATTCAGATATCGTGCTCCCAAAACTGGCGCCTTCACAACCCGCGCCTTGCTATCCCGAAATTACAACGCGCGCGAAAACTCCCTCCAGCTGCGAAATCCCGACACGCAAAATCCCCCTTCTAACCCTGAGCCGAAAGCGCCGCTAGTTCAAATCGGTGGGGGGTACTTTCATAACACACCCTACATTTTGGACAAGCGCGTTCCTAAGTCATGCTTCACCCCCTCCCATCACCCCCTTTTCGCCATTCGAAATCCCAGGCCGCCAGAACCTCTCCGCTCCAGCCGCGAAACCCCACCCTCCTCCGTCTGCCACGTCACCGCTGCCCAGCCGGAGCCTCTTCCCCGATGACGTCGTCCACCGCAACAGCTCGACGTCCCTCGTCCACCTCCCCGGATGAGGATCCGTCGTCCATCTCGCCGTCCCGCCTGTTCAACCGCCCGGTTCTCCACCTCCAAGGAGCTGCTCCGACGATCGCCTCGTCTATCGCGGCTGCTCCATCCCCACAGCGCCGCCTTAACTTACTCCACCGGAACCGCATCATCCTCACTGACTCCTCGGACGAAGCCGAGGCCTACTCGGCGCCACCAAAGAGGTTGTACACTCATCGCATCGCACCTTCTCCTTAACTCGACCTCCCGGTGCCGACGGTGCTCCATCCCGCACCCCCATGGAGCGGCTACCTTGCAGCCGGCGCCGCGGGCGACATCTCCACGGCGGCTCTCCCTCGGTGCGAGGCCCCTTCGGTGGCGGCGTCCATACCAGCCGGATCTGCTACTGCTGCTCCGGCTCTCGCTCGATCGCTCGCTCGCCCAGCTGCTGCTGCTCCCCCCCCCTCGCTCATGCTGCTGCTCTGCTCCGATTAAGCCACACTTCAGTCGACTGAATCGACTTTTGGGTTAGTCGATTTTCAGGGGTTGGGGGGGCTCGCCGGAGTTAAGGAAGAACCAGCCGCAGCGGGGACGGGGGCTCGCCGGAGAGGTACCCCACTATCTATCTTAGGGTTCAGGGTGGGCAGGGGGGCGGGCGGGGGGCCTAGAGGGCTAGCCGGGGCAGCGGTGGCGAGTTGTTTCGGGGCGGCGAGGCGGCGCTGGGGCCGGCGGTTTGGCCGGTGGTGGCTGGCGGCTCAGGGGGTGCAGGTTGAAGATGAACTGCAGGCCCTCCGTAAACTACGTGTCAAGTGCCTCTCTGCTACCATTGCGTTCAGTTTCGACAGTAGCATTCAGATTCCACAGTAAATTTCACTTTCGACAGTTAAGTTCAGAGTCAACAGTTTTTACCTCATCTGTTGTAGTCAGGTAGTTTTTGGTGATGTTAATTTTACATCCATTTTACATCATCTATTGGAGATCCTATTAGAATCCCACTTGAGATTGATGATGTCTGTCTTGTGCTGCTTCAGCCTTGACGTCTTACGCCTCACCGGAGCTGCTCCAACGACAGAACGATCCATCACAACAGAGCAGTGCCCTGGACACCGTCTACAGATTCCTCAGATCTTCCTCCACACCTCCGACAGCCACCTCTGCCTCAACTGCTTTAGCGACCAACCCAATGATGTTGAGGTCGACACGGCTACGGCAAAGAGGTTGTACACTTGTTGCATCACTTATTACTATACATTCACGTCGATCCATTAGGGCTATTTTGGTTCAACGGAAAAACATCGATCCATTGGTTGTTACCATCACTCTAAATTTCTGCATGCTCTCCTTACATAATCTCACCATATTTTTTTTGTATGCATGTTAGATATTGTACACAGTCATGCTGAACATGTAGAGAAAAAGAGAAGAGTTTTGCACGGCAATACAATGTCATGCAGACATCGCTCCATGGTGGGTTCAATGGCAAACCCTCCCCACCCCTCTCCAGATTGTAATCCAGAGGAAGATATCTATTCTGAGGCGGATTCGGACGCCGCTGACCACTCCTATTTACCCCCCAAGGTGTTTGCTCTACCTTGGCATGATGATGTTAGTCATATCATGCATATGTTGCCTTGCAGTGCCTACTTTTGACATTATATATGTCATCTGCTTAGTTTAGACATGTTCTGTAATGCCACCTGTTTAGTTTCTATATCATATATGGGAATTATGCAGTCTCATGTCTTTTAGCCAGCCATAATATATGTGAAATGTGCAATGCCATCCTGTTTAACCAGGCATCATATATTTGAATGATATCTTGCCCATCCTTTTCTTCATTACATTTCTATTTGTCGACAATGTTTGTACATTAAACTACTCTTCCTGTGAATCAGCCATTTGGGTGGGAGATGGAAAATCTGGAGTGAAAACAAGGCCTTCAGAGCAGACAGTGCTACCTGTCGAAGCAGATCTCTTGTTGGGTCCCGATAGCTCCTCAGAGATGGATTCAGAGACAGATGACCAGTCCTATTCCCCCACTGAGGTGTATGCTCTAACTTGGCACAGTTATACTGCTCATATCATGCATACGGTGTCTTGCATTGCATAGTTTAGATATCATATACACAATATTCAACACCATGTTCTTAGTTCAGACATCATATCGAATGCCCTCTATTTAGCATATAAATCACATATGTGAATTAAATGATGCGATCCTGATTACTTAGATAACATGTAGGTGAATTATGTCATGCGATCATGTTTAGTTATTCATCATATCTTTGAATTATGTTATGCTATGCTATCCAGTTTAGATAGACATCATATATGTGAAATTATGTCATGCTATCCATTTTAGTTAAACAATATACATGTCAACTATTTCATGCCCTCTTTTTTCCACACTATCTATTGCATCTGTCTCTCATACAATGTCTGTACATTCAACTATGTTTCCTGTTTATCAGCCATTTGAATTAGAGCGGGTGATGCCAGTATCTAGCGGACTAAAAACATGGTCTTCAAATAAAACAGTGCTACATCTTGGTGGAGATAGCACCCCGGTTGTACATGAACAAGAACCAGCCCTACCACACATAACCCAAACTCTCGCAGATTGTACCCCTACTACGATGGACAGAGAACCAGCTTCACCCAATCTAACCCCAACCCCAGCCGATAGTAACCCAGTTCCTGTTGACACAGCACCATCTCCACCACAGAGCTCCCAAACAAGAGCAGTTAGTAAGGCAGCTCCAGTGCCCAAAGGGCCAGTACTATCACGGTGAACCCCAACTCCACCAGTTAGTACGCCTATTCCTGTGGAGGAAGCACAACCAGCTAGTCGTAGTTTAGCATCTATCGCATTTGATGTAGTTAAATCGTATATGCGTATCTTCCCATCTTGGAAATAATATACTGAAGATGAAGGAAAATGCCAGTTGCAGGTGTTTGTCTAGGAGTTATGTGTAAGTAATGTTATTCATGGCAATTACTTTGCTTCGTCCCATACATCCTACCTCCATGATGGTTATAATACAGCAAATTTTCCCATTTTTCTCTATAGAGAAGGACCGATTTGGAAACTCAGGATGAGGTAACCTGTGCTAATACCTCTGCTATCTTCAAGAATGTTTGGTGGCAGTATCGGAATTACCTGAAGAAAACATACTTCACCGGCAAAGAAACTCATCAAATTCCCTTATGTTCTCCTAAGACACATTTACTGGATGATGAATGGGAACGCCTTGTTCTGTACTAGTCCCGAACCAAGAATGTGGTAAGGTCTATGAGCTCATTTTCTATTTTTAAGTATTATATTCTTGCGTCTTACTATACACTGTTCATGTAGAACAAGTGCCTAAACCTGAAGAACAACTATTCTAATTTAAGAATCCATTGCTACCATAGGACATAGATATATGTTTGTTTGATGCTTTTATTATGTACTAGTACTTGGCAATAGAAGACTTGGTAGTTTAATCCTGTCCACCTTACTAATGAACTGGTTCACCGAAATGAGTTTCATATACTAGTACATGCTAAACTTGTTATGTGTCTGCTTGTTTCTTCTTTTAGAATGCTGACAGAATATTGGGGAAGAGTGCCTTATTAAGCAACGGTAAAGGAAGTAATGCAGATAAGGTTCAGGATAGTGACACATCCTGTGTTGGTTTAGTGTTGGAGTTACTGGCCACTACCGCTTGCACAAGCTATTCAAACTCACTGTCTGAATCAGTTCGGTTTCTTGAGTCTCAACTACAAGCTGAAAGACATTGATCAGCTGTGCTGCGACAAGAAGCGGAAGGACTGCGGAAGTCCCTGGAGCATTCAGATGCATACTTTCTGGTGCAATAACAAGCCTTGGAGGATTTTAGCGCCAAACAGGACAAAGCTAATCAACTTGCTAAGCTTATTGCCAGCATGGTGGATACCCAGGATAAAGTTTGTTGAGCTCTTCTGAAGTTGTTTCAGTTATGCTCTTGTATTGTTGCCGCATTTATTTGCACTGGTGGCCAATTCTGATGGCCAGTGTATATGATATGCTGATTTGTTCCCTATATTTGCACTGGTGGCGAACTTTGATGCCCAGTGGATGTAATATGTGTAGTAGCCGTGATAGCCTAGCGTTAGTTGCTTGCTTATTTATTTCCTTGTTGTCTTATTTATTTGTTTGCTTGTAGTCATTGCAGTTCTTTTTCCGCGGTTAACTAGTGGCTCAATAACCTATTTTTTAAAACTAGGCCACAATAACCATGGGCTAATATTTACTGTAGTGACACTGGGCCTCCTACGGGCCGTAGAAACAGTGGGCCTTCTACGGGCCGTAGAAACAATGGGCCTTCTACGGGCCGTATCATCAATGGGCCTTATACGGGCCGTATGATCGATTGGCCAAACATGGGCCAATAACAGGCCGCATTATGGCCGTAAACGGGCTAGAGTTGGAATCGTCCATTCATGGGCCGACCATAATAGGCCATCGTTAATAGGCCGTATTTGATGACGCTACGAAAACGGCCCAACGAATTAACGGACCACAAATGGGCCGACTGTAACCGCGGGCTGAATTTGGCCCACAAGCGGAAAATGACAGTAACAGGCCGTAAGTAAACGAATGCTGGAAATGAGCCCAAGAATAAATGGGCTCTGAGAAGGCCAAAATATAACATGGGCTGGAAACGGCCCAACCGAACAACGGGCCGTTAATGGGTATAAAGTGATACACTGTTCATTACGGGCCAATTTCACCACGGGCCGTTAATGGGTGTAAAGTGGTACACTGTTCATTACGGGCCAGTTTCACCACGGGCCGTTAGTAGGCCAAGAGTTACATAGGGCCTCATATGGGCCGAAAGACGTCATGGGCCATACATGGGCCAGAAGTGAAAACGGGCTGGAATCATATTGGATGGCCCAGATGACGCTACTGGGCCTAATTCAGATAGGGCGTAACGGGCCTTGGGTTAGCAGGTTGTAAATGGGCTATACGCGAACAGACCGTTAATAGGCTATCCATGGGCCGGCCCGCCACCTTTTGACCAAGTCAAACGGGCCGGCCTTTTCAGAGGAATGGGCCTCTGTTGGGCCGTGCCACGTGTCGACGTATCATAGGCGCCTATCTGACCCACTGACGAGCTGACACGTGTTTCGTCCGACCAATAAGAATTTTACACGTGGAAATTTCCCATTGGTCACGGCGGTTAACGGGTTATCAGATCCAAAACCCGGCCCGATAGCTTAACGGCGTTCCGTTACGGTGGATGCCACGTGTCGGTCACCCTTGACGAAAGCACTACTGTGACGCGCGATTTATCGTCATGGAAGTGGACACTTCCGTGATAATAATTTTGGTAATGTCATGGAACACTTCTACGACAGCACAGGTATGACTATCTTGATTCTGTCATAAATTTGTCATGGATGTACATGCATGACAAAAAAAGCGACCTACTGTGACAAACACGTATCATCACGGAAGTGTATTTTTTTGTAGTGAATAGAACATAAGAATGGATGGAGGGGAAACCCCAGTCCGCGGACGAAGTGGGTGAGGAAAACCACCCTTTCGCAAGGTTCCGGGGTAGGGACGATCTGCCCCGCGGCTGGCAGCCGGTGCGCGATATCCGCGGCTAAGTATCCGGCCCCGCGCAGCTTTTTGATGTCTCCCTCCGTGACGGAGGAGACCATCCACTTGCCTCCCGCTCCGGACATGTTTGGAGAAGGTTGAGGAGAAGGATGTAGACTTGGGCGCTGGAGATCGAGTGCGCGAGAATGGATGAGCAAGGAGGAAGAAGGCGTGGGTAGAAAAAGGTGAACCCTTATCCCTTTATAAGGGCGGACGAAACTATGTGCCCCCACCAGCCTGGTAAAACTCGCTTATCCCCCAAGCGCTGTAATTGATGGCACGGTTGGGTTACCCACGTCTGTATTGATGGGAATCCCGTAATAAGGGAACACGATCTCTGCTTCGACAAGACGTGCCAAGGAAACCGCCTAGCGAAACGCGCTGAGATTGGTTATGAAAAACGATTCGAATAAAGACCTGGCTGTGGTGTGATGTCACACTATGGGGTACGTCAGCAGATTAGATTTGTGGAAATATTATTCTCTCTACGGTGGTATGTGGAACTTGTTTTGCAGAGTCGGGCACGATCCTCGTGTTCAAAAATCTTCTATGAAGTATTCGGAGGAGGAACCCGCCTTGCAATGCCGAAGACAATCTGCGCGCCGGACTCATCGTCATTGAAGCCTGGTTCAGGGGCTACTGAGGGAGTCCTGGATTAGGGGGTATCCGGACAGCCGGACTATATCCTTTGGCCGGACTCTTGGACTATGAAGATACAAGATTGAAGACTTCGTCCCGTGTCCGGATGGGACTCTCCTTGGCGTGGAAGGCAAGCTTGGCAGTACGGATATGTAGATCTCCTTCCTTGTAACCGACTCTGTGTAACCCTAGCCCCCACCGGTGTCTATATAAATCGGAGGGTTTAGTCCGTAGGACCAAGAACAACAATGATACCATAGGCTAGCTTCTAGGGTTTAGCCTCTTCGATCTCGTGGTAGATCAACTCTTGTCATACTCATATCATCAAGATCAATCAAGCAGGAGTAGGGTTTTACCTCCATCAAGAGGGCCCGAACCTGGGTTAAAACATCATGTCCCCCATCTTCTGTTACCATCCACCAAGACGCACAGTTCGGGACCCCCTACCCGAGATCCGCCGGTTTTGACACCTACATCGAACCTTGACACCTCGGTGATCCTCGAACCTCGACCCCTCGGTGACCCTCGACCCTCTACCCTAGATCCTGACCCTCGACCACTTGGCGATCTGCAACACCCTCGTTCCCGATAAAAAATAAGAAGAGGAGGAAGAAGAAAAAACCCTCTACTCCTTCTTCTTCTCCTCTTTTTCTTCTTCTTCTTCTTCTTCTTCTTCTTCTTCTTCTTCTTCTTCTTCCTCTTCTTATTTTTTTCTCCTCATCTTCCTCTCCTCTTCTTCTCCTTCTTCTTCTCCTTCTTCCTCTTCTTATTCTTATTTTCCTTTTTCCTCTCCTTCTTTTTCTTCTTCTTCCTTCTTCCTCTTTTCTTCTTCTTCCTCTCCACTAACCTAAAATCTACTAACCTAAAATGCACTAACAGTACAAATAACCTAAAATGCACTAAATCAACTAACCTAAAATCGATATCTACTAACAACCTAAATAAAAAAAAATACATATATGAAAAAATCATCATATGAACAAAAAACGCATACATCATCTATCATCAACATCATCATATCTATCATCAACATCATCTACCAAAATCATATGCAAAAAATGTATATGAACAAAGCAAGCTAGCTAGGGGAGGAGGATCAGACAAAGAGGAAGGGGGCCAGGCGGACCGTAGCGCGGGGTAGCGCGGACTGAGGCGGTGACGGTGTCGGGCGCGTCTGCGGGGGCTTGGGGCAAGGGCGGCGCGGCGACGGCGTCGAGGGCAGTGGCACGCATGGCGGTGAGGGCTCGGGGCAGGGGCACGGCGATGGCGTCGGAGGCAGGAGCGTGGCGGCAGCGAACGATGGGGCAGGGGCGACGACAGCGACGGTGGGGCAGAGGGGCAGCCTGGCGGTAGCATCGGTGGGATTGAAGAACTGAATGGAAATTTTCACAAGTGTTGATTATATAGACGAAGCATTGGTCCCGGTTTGTGGTACCAACGGGGACCAATGCACCCCTTTAGTCCCCGTTGGTGTCACCAACCGGGACCAAAGGTTAGTTTTCACCAGCCTAAAGGGCGGGAAACAAAGACCTTTGGTCCCGGTTGGTGCCATGAACTGGGAACAAAGGTGGGCATTGGTCCCGATTCGAGCCACCAACCGGGACCAATTGCCTGTGTGTGGCACAACCGCGGTGGATGTTTAGTCCCACCTCGCTAGCTGAGGGGCTTCCGCACCAGTTTATAAGTGCGGTTGTGCCTCCCCTTTCGAACTCCTCTGAACTGCAGGCCTACAGGCCTAATATAACACTGATATGCCTATGGGCCTACTGGGCCCGCCGCGGGCCTGCATCCCAGCCCAACATGCTAGCTGGGTTTCTAGTCGTATGCAGGACGTAGTGGCCATGTAGGTGGCATTTAAAAACAAATCATGTACTTTTTTGTTTTATGCTTTACTTAATTTTAGTTGCATAAATTTTATATAATTTTTGTTTCAAAAATACTAGACGTTTATAAAAGCTTTTTAGTTGATTCCTTTGGCTATTAGAGTTTTATAAAAGCTTTTTTGTTAATTCTTTTTTTTGAGTGATTCTTTTTGCTTTAGTTTTAGGTTATTTTAAATGTCTGTTTTAATCAAAAACAGATTTTGTTATTTTAGTTTGCTATTAAAGTTTCAAACAAAATATTTCTTTATGAAAATTATTTTTGCTATTAATGTTTTGAACATAAAATACTCTGATAATTTTAGTTACATAAATTTTATATAATTTTAGTTTCAAAAATACTATAGGTTTATAAAAAGCTTTTTAGTTGATTCCTTTGGCTATTAAAGTTTTATGAAAGCTTTTTAGTTGATTCTTTTTGCTATTTAAGAATATTATAGTTTTGTTTTAGTTGATCATAACAGAATATTTTAATTTATTATTTTTAGTTCATTCTTTTTGCTATTATTCATTCTTTGAGCTAAATGACCCTGAAATTGAAAAGCACTTCAAATGAACTCTGAAGAGGTTGAAAGTTGGCATGGTATTATCATTTCACCCACATAGCATGTGCTAAAAAGTTGAGAGGGTTACGGCAAAAACTGGATGCACTTTGTTTACAAAATAGACAATCTCTTTCTAAGTATTAGGGTTTCAGACGAAAACTCATCTGTTACAAAGGAATTTCATTTTCCTGAACTTATTTGAACTCCAGACTTTTTGTGTGTTCAAAATGCACCACTCAAAGCCACACACTACAGGAATCAGCTATTTTGCCGTCTGCCACGACGGACGGCAAAGGCATGAACGGCGGACGGCAAAGGCCTTTGCCGTCAGCCGCGGACGGCAAAAGGCTCCGGCAAAGTAGGCTACGGTAAACAGCTACTTTGCCGTCTGCTTCCTGGCGGCTGACGGCAAAGGCCCTTTGCCGTCTGCGGCGGACGGCAAAGAGAGCGGACGGCAATAATTGCGCTGTCAGTCCGTTAAGTGGGTAACGGCAGGCCTTTGCCGTCCGCCGCTGACGGCAAAATTTCTAGTGTCTTTGTCGTCCGCTGTATGATGTCATCTACACGTCACTACATGGCAGGTTCTTTGCCGTCTGCCACTGATGGCAAAGTCTTTGCCGTCTGCCACTGTAGGCAAACTGACCAAATGGGTCAGCTCCCAGGAAGCACAGCTGGATGCCACGTGTCTTCTTTGCCGTCCGCGGCAGACGGCAAAGAGCCCGTTGCCGTCGGTGGCAGACGGCAAAGAGCCTGCATATTGGCTCTTTTATCTGTTTTTTTATTAAATCCAACAATTTTCATCACAAATATATATGACATATATAGATATATTTCAAAAGGCCATTACAGAGCAAACATATAAGATATCCAACACATAACTTCATCATCCAACCATATATATTACATGCATAGTTCCATCATACATAACAAGTTCAACATAGAGGCATCCAACCATATATATTACAATAGTTTCATCCAACGATACATGCATAGTTCAATGATACAAAAGAAACAGAGAAAGGGATAAGGAGCACTCCATCTATGCAAGCTTTCGTCAAGTGAATGAAATCTGCAAAATGAAAAATAAGAAAGTTAGAACAAGAAGAGTAGAACAAGAAGAAGAGTAGAACAAGAAGAAGACTAGAACAAGAAGAGTAGAACAAGAAGAAGACTAGAACAAGAAGAGTATGTCATTTATGAGCTAACTTACGTGAAATGGATCATATATGAGCTAACTAAGTTGAAATGGGTCGTTTATGAGCTAGCTAAGGTGAAATGGATCATTTATGAGCTAACTTAGTTGAAATGGGTCGTTTATGAGCTAACTAAGGTCAAATGGATCGTTTTTGAGGTAACTAAGGTGAAATGGATCATTTTTTAGCTAATTTAGGTGAAATGGATCATTTATGAGCTAACTTAGTTGAAATGGATCGTTTTTGAGTTAACTTAGGTGAAATGGATCATTTATGAGCTAATTTAGTTGAAATGGATCTTTTTGAGCTAACTTAGGTGAAATGGATCATTTAAGAGCTAATTTAGGTGAAATGGATCGTTTTTTAGCTAACTTGGTGAAATGGATCGTTTATGAGCTAAATTAGTTGAAATGGATCGTTTATGAGATAACCTAGGTCAGATGGGTCATTTTGGAGTTAACCTAGGTGAAATGGGTCATTTTAAAGCTAATGTAGGTAAAATGGATCATTTAGGAGCTAATCTAGGTAAAATGGGTCATTTTTGAGCTAACTTGGATGAACTGGATCATTTATAAGCTAACCTAGGTAAAATGGGTCATTTTAGAGCTAACTTAGGTAAAATGGATCGTCTATGAGCTAACTAAGCTAATTATGCAATTTTTCACATAAGTAAGCTAAGTACAGATCGTTTTAGAGCTAACTTAGGTAAAATGGATGGTTTTGGAGGTCAGTAAGCTTATTAAGTCATTTTGGAGGAGAAGAAGCTAAGTCTAGGTCATTATGGTAAGCATTGGAGGAAATAAAGCTAAGTCTAGGTCTTTATGCATGTGTTAAGCAAAACACTAGATAAACTTACCAAGATCCAGGAGGTGTAGGATCGGGGTGGCTCGTGTCGGTAGATGGAGAAGGATCGTGCGATGCTTTTCTGGAGTTACGCTGCACCAAAGATCATTTCCAATGTCTTGTTAGCATGATGACACTCAAATGTTAAGACTAGCAAGTAATGTCCATTCAAATAAAACTCACCGTGGTCCCAGGAGCAATCACTGGCATCGGCGGAGCAGTCTGGCCTATCTTCTCGCACACAGACTGCATATTTGGTTTTGACGACTCAGTCATACTAGTTAGTAATGAGACAAACACTACATGAATGTTTTGGCTAATCTGCAGAAGAAACTTACCACAAGGAGCTCGTACATGGCCCTTGCCTGCATGTCATTCCGTGCCCTCTCCTCCTCCATCATCTTTGTCGTCCTCTCCTCCAACTCCCGCTGCCTTTCCGCCGCCTCCGCCAGAAGTTTCTCCGTTCTATCTCTCTCACTCTGTATAGCAGCCTGCAACACCACTCACATGACCATTTGTAATCATTGATGGAAGCGCACACAATGTAATGGAGAAAGATAACTGAGTACGTATCACTAACCTTGATGGCGAGTTGCACTGGCCGTTCACGAGGCCTTATCGCAGGAGCGGAGCTCGACTGGCGCGCCTTGATCTCCGGGAGAGTGCTAGGACAATGGATAAGTCCATCTCCAATGGCTATGGAGCCATGGGACCTCCCGCCACCAGATATCATCACCAGCTCTGGATCAATGGGACCCTGGCTCGGGTTAAAGTCCTCCCCTTTCCTCGCCTTCCCCTCATCTCTATATCTCACGAGCTTGTTGTGGGAGGAGATGTTGGTGAAGTTGTTTGCATCATCGAGGTCAGACTGAGAGAAAGCCCTGACTTTCTTGAAAGAGGCAGTGTGGGCCATGGCATACATGTCGTACACCTCTGGCACCTTATCCGCCTTATTGTAGCGTGCCTGAAAGAGAGAAACAATGAAAATTAGTAATTAAAGGGCTCAAGCTAGCATGATGAATGAATTGCATGAATCATGAAGCAAACCACATACCCAGTTGCGCCCGAACTGATATAAGTTGGAGCTGCCTTGATGGTGTGGCACACCTTCCATTTGGGCACGTTTGTCCTTGGCCTCGTTGTGGAGGGCTAGCCATTGTTTTGAGCACCACTCATCGACCAACACCTCCCAACAATCCATCCGATCCGCACACCATCTCGGAGGCGCCTAAGTTAGCAAATAGAAACTTGAGCGCTACGGCTAAGAATTACTAAATGAAGGAACTTAAGTAGAGAAGGCCTTAAGAATTACCTTCATGTACTGCTCCTTACTCAGGAACTTATCGCGGCATGCCGGCTTGGTCTTCCTGATACCACGCAAGGCGTAGTAGTCTCGAACAGCCTGCACCCGAGCCTCGTGCCGTAAGTTCTGGAGTAGGCGCTTGCAGACGTTCTCGATAACATGTGCCGCGTCCTCCTCGTATCCCTCCTCACACCTGTAGAATGTCTGCAATCAAATAAGACAATATTGATTAGTACAATTAATAACTAGCTAGTTGAAGATTTTTAAATGTGTAAAGGAGAAATTACCTAGAACTTTCTGATCACCATGTCTGCCCTCATGTCGCACACGACACCGTCGATAATCTCATCCGGCGGGGCCGGGGCAGCCACGTAGTGCTCCCAGCTCAATCCAAGCTCTGGAAGCCGACCCTCACCAGGCAACGTGACAAACCCCGGGAAGTTTTGCCGGCAAAGAACTCCAAGGACGGAGTTGGGCCGGCGGACACTATGATGGTGGTCCCAACCCCTGCAGCATGACAAGGCCAACGCATTAGTTATTTGAAGAAACGTGAATGCAGAAGGTACAAAAATATTAAATGCACTTATGTACCTCTCCCCATCAGGGAAAATCAACCACCTCTACTCGCGGGTCACCGGCACGGACGGGAGCCGTGTAGCACCACGCTAGTAGACGTTGCCCCCCTCCTCCCCCTCCTCATCAGTCGGCTCCCCGCCATCATCAGCATGGCCACTCGGCTCCCCGCCATGCTCAGGATGATCCGGCCAGGTACCCCATCCAGACATGTGCTCCTCCAGGGTCTCGTGGGCCCAAGTCTCGTGGGCCGAAGGCCCGTCGACCCGAGGCTCGTGGGCCGAAGACTCGTGGACCGGAGTCCATGCAGCCTCCTCCTCAGACGAGTCCACCCTAGCAGTCACGTGCTTGGGTGAAACAGCTGGGGGCGGTGGCGAGGAAGGCGCCGTACGAGTCACCCTACCTCCTCTCCCGCGACCACGTGCTCCAACTCCTCTCTTCTTCTTACCTCGTCCCCTGCTGGGCACCGCGGTCGACGAAGAAGGGCCCGGCGGTGTTGCCATACTGTCCAGCAACGCTCGGCGGAGAGGTGCGTGTGGAATGGAAGACCTCGCACCACGCGCCGACGAAGAAGGGGCCTCGGCGCGCTCCCGACCAGCGCCCACCATCTTTCAACACCTGCCATGACAAAGAATAAACGAAATTAGTACAACATAAAAAAAGTACCAACATGAATAATAATATGTATATCACTTAAGTGTATCATCATCAAGTACAACATAAAAAAATTGAATACCTGACAAT
This sequence comes from Triticum urartu, assembly GCF_056163025.1. Classification (NCBI taxonomy): domain Eukaryota; kingdom Viridiplantae; phylum Streptophyta; class Magnoliopsida; order Poales; family Poaceae; genus Triticum; species Triticum urartu. The sequence goes on from NC_141876.1 coordinate 612,800,523, forward strand.
ACTAATAATCTCGATCAGTATCATCAATAAATGCATAATCATCATCATCACTATAATCAATGATGGGCTCATAGGGTTCATTGGCATCAACATGTGCAAGGCCACCTTGACGTAGTCGGTCAAGCATTGACAGGTCATCCGCAGCAGTAACCTCTTCTTGTTCCGGCTCTTCTTGTTCCTCCTCTGGGGTGATGTCGGATTCATTGTCGCTGTCTACTTCAATGTTTTGGGGTGAAGTATAGTGGTTCTTGAAACGCTTTTTGGAAAGACGTGTCTCTTGGAAGAATTCTCCTTCATATGTGTCTGGGTTAATGTGAGGTTCATAATCCTCTTCCTTTGGGGGAGAAAGTCTAGCACGTGGCGGCACTTCATAAACGACATCCCAACCTTTCAGATTTGGATTAGTTTGGCAGGCCCACGGTAGATAGAATACTTGGGTCGCCTGTTGAGCCATAATATAGACATCAGGAACATCTAAATGAGTGCTTTGGTTGATTTCAACTAGCCCTATATGTTCATGAGTCCTTCTAGTCTCCTTCGGCTGAAACCAATAACATTTGAAGACTACGACATTCGGTGGGTTTTCACCATAGAATAGAAGTTCATAAATTGCTTCAACTCTCCCATAATACTCGGTACCTCCTTCGCCGATAGCAGATACACAACAATTTGTAGACTTACGGTCGGCCATAGATAGCTCTTTGCCATAGGTACGAAAGCGATACCCGTTGATGTCGTACTTGTCAAATGAACGGACCTTATAGTCAAAACCATTAGCGACTTGTCTCAATTCGGCGTCCATAGACTCTGAATTAGCCTACAAGTTTAATATGAAAGGATTGTTGCATTATGCACAAATTAGCGAATGAAATGAAATTGTCTAATAGAAATTACCGTTTGTTTGAACCAAGAGATGAAACCGGGATAGCCACCTCCTTGCTTTGCGAGAAGCTCATACTCTTCGACGGAATCCTTTTGGATCTCCACTCCATACGAGAATATGGCGACGTATCGACTGTATGACATATCCAGGAATAAGAGTAGTTCAAAGGAAATAGAAGTTGCGAAACAATGTACCGAGAACTTACTTGATGTACGGCCGCACTTCTATCAGGTTGTTGAAGATATACAATGAAATGGTCCGCCATTCTTCATTATCCAAAGATACTGGATGTGAAACACTAGCTGGTGCGAGATTCCCTTTGAATAGGCTGAGGTTGGATCCACCCTTTTTAGGGTCGTCAGCATTGTACCGAGGCTTCGGATTATGCAAATGACGATTTTTGGCTTCGTAATGCTCTGTTACGAAGTTTGCCGCCTCCTCTGTGATGAATGCCTCAGCCATCGATGCCTCAATTCTACGTTTATTTTTACATTTTTGTCGAAGCGTCTTCTGCATCCTCTCAGTTGGGTAGCACCAACGATTTTGCACGCCCCCCCCAATCTTGCCTCGGTCGGGAGATGCAAAATCAAATGCTGCATTGGATTAAAGAAGCCCGGTGGAAAGATCTTCTCTAACTTGCAGATCAACTCCGGCGCCAACTCTTCCATTTCTTCTAGCACGCCAGGCGATAGTTCTTTCGCACAAAGAACACGGAAGAAATAGCCGAGTTCTGCCAGTACTAGCCATTCATCCTCAGGGATGAAGCCACGCAACATCACCGGCATTACCCGCTCAATCCATATGTGCCAATCATGACTCTTGAGACCAAATATCTTCAGTTTATCAAGATTCGCTCCCCTCTTTAGATTCGCTGCATACCCATCGGGGAACATCAATTACTGTTGCACCCACAAGAGAATTTCCCTCATAGCTGGCCTTCCAAGATTGAACCATGCCTTTGGCTTCGTCCAGTTCTGCTTTCCTTTCGGTTCTTTCATGTTTTGTAACGGCCTATCACATAGCGCCTCCAGATCGACTCTAGCCTTAGTATTATCCTTTGAATTCCCATCTATGCCGAACAATGTACCAAAAAGTGCCTCGGCGATATTCTTCTCAGTGTGCATCACGTCGATGTTGTGTGGGCAAAGGAGGTCTTTGAAGTAAGGCAGATCCCATAAGCATGTTTTGTGAGTCCACGCGTGCTTAGTATTATACCCCTTGAAGTACCCTGGACGTTGTGGATCTGGCTCGAGAGCGTTTAACTGATCCAGGGTCTGTTGGCCTGTCAATGCAGGTGGTGCAGAGTTTTTGACAACTCTACCCCTGATGAAGTTCTTCTTGTCTTTCCTGAACTTATGGCGAGGATCCAGGAACTGTCTATGCATGTCGAAGCAAGAAAACTTGCGACCGGCCTAAAGCCAACGAAACTCAAGAGCTCCCTTGCATGTGGGGCACGGGAACCTTCCATGCACACACCAGCCAACGAATAGCGCATACGCCAGCAAGTCATGCGTCGAGTACATGTACCAGACACGCATTATGAAAGTTCCATTTGCTAAAGGCGTCGTATGTCTTGAACCCATTATCCCAGGCTTCTTGCAATTCGTCCTTAAGCGGCTGCATGTACACATTCATATTTTTGCCTGGATAGTTGGGTCCTGGAATTATCAACGTCAGGAAAATGTTCTTTCTTTGCATAATCTGTCCGGGGGGGAGATTGAGTGGAAAGACAAATACGGGCCAACAACTGTATTGGGCTGCCGTCATACCAAACACACTGAACCCATCCGTGCTGATGCCGACTCGAGGATGCCTCGGATCTGCCGCTTTGTCAGCATGTAATTCATCAAACTTTTTCCACGCAACACCATCCGATGTGTGTACCATCATCAGATTCCCATCTGCATCTAGTTCGGTTCTTTTGCCTGTTTTGTGCCATGTCATCTGTCTGGCCGTCTCTTCGACCATGAAAAGACGTTGAAGTCTTGGTACGATTGGCATATACCGAAGAACACTAACGGGGATTTTGGTCTGTGTCTTCTCACCCATACCGTTGTCTACCACAATATACCTGGAAGACCTGCAAATGGGACAATAGTTCAAGTCCGCATAGTCAAGCCTAAATAAGGCACATCCTTTCTCACAGGCATGTATCTTCTCATAGGGCATCTTCAGTGCACGGAGGATTTTGTCTGACTGGTACAGGTTTGCAGGCATTACATGGCCTTTGGGTAGAAAGCGTCCAAATACTGTCATAATTGCGTCATAGCATTCTCTGCCCAAGTTGAACTGAGCCTTCAGAGCCATTACTTGTGAGATGGCATCCAACTGACAAAGCTCAGTGTGCTCGTGGAGCGGACGTTTCGAAGACTCCAACATTTCATTGAAGGCCTTTGCAGATTCCTCCATCTCCTCGTCCGAATCCCGAGCATCATCATAGCCTTGCACCATGTTTTCCATCCCGGTACCATGCTCGTCGGTGCGACGACGATCTACCTCAGCTCGGTCACGTTGGGCAGACTCACCATGAAATGTCCACACCGTATAATCGGGCATAAAACCACTCTTCTGCAGGTGTTTGCTCATTTCAGCCTCTGTCTTCTTTTCCCAATTGCCGCACCGGAAACAGGGGCACCAGGTTTTCTTTTGGCCATTTGCAAATGCGGCTTGCACAAACCCCTTAGTTTTTGTGAACCATTCAGCGCTCCATTTGTGCTGACTAGTGTGACCGGTATACATCCAAGCACGGTCACTCATCTTGACTTTCAGAGCTACTGGACACACAACAATTATATATGTAATTCACCATGTATATATTCATCAGTTAATCTACTTTGTCAATTTTATTACGTCCATGCAACCTACACTCTAATAGGTAATGATAGGTCCTAATCCCACCCGTGTATGTGTAGATTGGATTCATTTTCCCATGCTATGCTCCGGATCTGACGCAGAATTTTGGCAGCACCTCCCCGCTGTTCTCCTGATACACGTCTCTGCAATAAACAGAGAGGATGTGTACCCGGAGAACAACAGGGGAGGCACTGACGAAATATATGCGTCGGATCCGGAGCAAAGCATATGGGAAAACGAACCCAATCTACACATACTCGGGCTGTCCATGGATAGCGTTGGACAATTCGAGAGAATCAAGGTTATAAATATGCAAATGCATGCATATTTATAACTATGACGCTTTCAAACGGGAGACACATATTGGTTACGCATACTGATGATTCAAGACACATATATAGCTAGCTATCAAGTTTCATCGGAATAGATCAAATAATTAATGGGGGAGGAGGACTTGTCATTTGTGCTCACCCACGAACGAAGGGGCAGAGCGAGGTCGTCGAACACCAAACCTCGCAGCGATGAAACAACTGCACATTTAAAACTACACGATCAACACAATTATATATGATGTTTTTCATAATAAAATCGAAAAATATATGACCTAACTAATAATTCACAAATATATGACCCCGTCGGCCTCTGGAAGGCCAAAGAACACCTTTTCGGGAGGTGTCGGTGGTCGGGGTGTCCTGTCGGTGTTGGGGTGCCGTGTCGGGGTCGGGGTGCTGTTTCGGGGTCGGGGGTCGGGGTGTCGTGTCGATGTTGGGGTAGTGCCATGTCGGTGTCGGGGTGTTGTTTCGGGGTCGGGGTGTGGTGTCGGGGTCAGGATGTCGGGTCAGGCTCGGGGTCGGGGTGTCGGGTCAGGCTCGGGGGGTCGGGGTGTCGGGGTCGGGGTCGGGGTGTCGGGGTCGGGGTGTCGGGGTCGGGATCGGGGTCGGGGTGCCGTGTCGGTGTCGGGGTCGGGGTGTCGGGTCAGGCCCGGGGTCGGGGTCTCGGGGTCGGGGTGTCGGGTTGGGTGCCGGGTCGGGGTCGGGGTCTCGGGATCGGGGTCTCGGGATCGGGGTGTCGGGTCAGGCTCGGGGTCGGGGTCTCGGGGTCGGGGTGTCTGGTCGGGGTGCCGGGTCGGGGTCGGGGTGCCGGGTCGGGGTCGGGGTGCCGTGTCGGTGTCGGGGTAAGGGTGGGTGTGGTGTCAGGGTGTCGGTGTCGGGGTGTCGTGTCGGTGACGGGGTCGGGGTCTCGGGGTCGGGGTGTCGGTGTCGAGGTCGGGGTCTCGGGGTCGGGGTGTCGGGTCGGGGTGCCGGGTCGGGGTCGGGGTGCCGTGTCGGTGTCGGGGTCGGGGTGTCGGGTCAGGCTCGGGGTCGGGGTGTCGGGGTCGGGGTCGAGGTGTCGGGGTCGGGGTCTAGGGGTCGGGGTGTCGTGTCGGGGTGCCGGGTCGGGGTCGGGGTGCCGTGTCGGGTCGGGGTGCCGTGTCGGGTTAGGATTTTTTCCTCTTTTTTCCTTTTCTTCTTCTTCCTATTCTTCCTTTTCTTCCTTTTTTCCTTATTCTTCTTCTTCTTCCTCCTCCTTTCCTTTTTCCTCTTCTTCTCCTCCTCTCCTCTTTTTTCTTCTTCTTCTTCTTCCTCTTCTTCTTTTTTCTTCTCCTCCTCCTCTTCTTCTTCTTCCTTTCCTTTTTCCTCTTCTTCTTCTCCTCCTCTCCTATTTTTCTCTTCTTCTTCTTCTTCTTTCCTCAAACTAAACTAAACCTAAAACTAAACCTAAAACTAAAACTAAAACTAAAACTAAATCTAAACTAAACATAAACCTAAAACTAATAAAACAGAAAAAAGGAAAAAACTAAATCTAAACCTAAAACTAAACTAAAACTTAACCTAAAACTAAAACTAAAAAGGAAAAAAAACAGGAAAAAGGAGGGGGGCTCACCTGGGGCAGGGCCGATGGAGGAGGGGGGCGGGGCGGTGGAGGAGGCCCCCGGTGGAGGAGCTGGCCGGGGCCGGGGCGGTGGGCGGCGGGGGGCGGGCCCGGGGCGGTGGGGCGCGGGGCGGCGGGGGGCCGGGGCGGGGGGGGCGACGGGGCGGTGGGGCGGCGGGGGGGCGGCGGCGGCGGTGGGGTGGGAAGTGCTGGTGGGGCGCGTCGGGGCGAGGAGAGAATAGAGTAACGGGCGGGGGGGGGGGGGGGTACGGGCCGTTAGGTAGTGTCCTCTTTGCCGTCCGCCTCTCTTTGCCGTCCGCCCTTTTGCCTCTTTGTCGTCTGCTGGCAGACGTCAAAGAGGTGGGCCGTTAAGTTTTTTTCCAAACGGGCGGGGGGTGGGGCCACCTCTCTTTGCCGTCTGCCAGCGGACGGCAAATATTCTTTGCCGTCTGCTGGCAGACGGCAAAGAGCTCGTGGACGGCAAAGAGCTTCTTTGTCGTCTGCCATTTCTTTGCCGTCTGCTTTTGGGTAGCTGATGGCAAAGAGCTGGCAGATGGCAAATGAGCTGATTCTAGTAGTGACATCATCAATTTTCAACCCTTTCTGACTTCATTTGCTATTTTTCATGCATTTACTGATTTTTTTAGCTATATGACCCTGAAATTGAAAAGCACTACAAATGAACTCTGAAAAGGTTGAAAGTTGGCATGGTATTATCATTTCACCCACATAGCATGTGCTAAAAAGTTGAGAGGGTTACGGCAAAAGTTGGATGCACTTTGTGTACAAAATGGACAATCTCTTTCGAAGTATCAGGGTTTCGGATGAAAACTCATCTGTTACAAAGGGATTTCAGTTTTTTGACCTTATTTGAACTCCAGACTTTTTGTGTGTTCAAAATTCACCATTCAAAGCCACATCATCAATTTTCAACACTTCAAATGAACTCCGAAGAGGTTGAAAGTTGGCATGGTATCATCATTTCACCCACATAGCATGTGCTAAAAAGTTGAGAGGGTTACCACAAAAACTGGATGCACTTCGTGTACAAAATGGACAATTGATACGTCCATTTTGCATCATGCTTTTATATTGATATTTATTGCATTATTGGCTGTTATTACACATTATGTCACAATACTTATGCCTATTCTCTCTCATTTTACAAGGTTTACATGAAGAGGGAGAATGCCGACAGCTAGAATTCTGGGCTGGAAAAGGAGCAAGTATTAGAGACCTATTCCGCACAACTCCAAAAGTCCTGAAACTCCACGGAAGTCATTTTTGGAATTAATAAAAAATACTGAGCGAAGAAAGTACCAGAGGGGGGCCACCCACCATCCACAAGGGTGGGCGGCGTGCCCTGATAACCCACAAGTATAGGGGATCAATTGTAGCCTCTTTCGATAAGTAAGAGTGTCGAACCCAACGAGGAGCTAAAGGTAGAACAAACATTCCCTCAAGTTCTATCGACCACTGATACAACTCTACGCACGCTTAACGTTCGCTTTACCTAGAACAAGTATAAAACTAGAAGTAGTTTGTAGGTGTTTTTGGATAGGCTTGCAACATAATAAAGAGCACGTGAATAAAAACTAGGGGCTCTTTAGATGACGACACAACTAAGTTAGTTTTAGTAGAGAGCTTTTTGTCACGAGAAAGTTATTTGTCCCTAGGCAATCGATAACTAGACCGGTAATCATTATTGCAATTTTATTTGAGGGAGAGGCATAAGCTAACATACTTTCTCTACTTGGATCATATGCACTTATGATTGGAACTCTAGCAAGCATCCGCAACTACTAAAGATCATTAAGGTAAAACCCAACCATAGCATTAAAGCATCAAGTCCTGTTTGCCCCATACGCAACAACCCCCTTACTCGGGTTTGTGTTTCAATCACTCACGCAACCCACTATAAGCGAATCATGAATGTATTGCAACACCCTACAGCGGGGATCCCTCACGCTTGCGTGACACGAAGAGCACCATAGGAAAGCACCAATAATAAAATATGCAACTCAAACCAATCTTGATCATCGAATAACCCATAGGACAAAACGGATCTACTCAAACATCATAGGATAGCCATACATCATTGGGAAATAATATATAGCGTCGAGCACCATGTTTAAGTAGAGATTGCAGCGGGTAAGAGAGAGGTTACACATCTGCATAGAGGGGGGAAGAGTTGGTGATGATGGCGGTGAAGTTGTTGGTGAAGATTGCAGTGATGATGATGGCCCCCGGTGGCACTCCGGCGCCACCGGAAGCGAGGGGGAGAGAGACCCGTCCTTCTTCTTCTTCGTTGACCTCCTCCCTAGATCGAAGAAGGGTTTCCCCTCTGGTCCTTGGTCTCCATGGCATGGGAGGGGCGAGAGCCCCTCCAAGATTGGATCTGTCTCTCTGTCTCTCTTTGTTTCTATGTTCTGTTCTGCTGCCCTTTCACCATTTCGTATATATATGGAGATCCGTAACTCCGATTGGACTGAAATCTTCGTCGTGATTTTTCCTAAAAATTAGCTTTCTTGCGGCCGAAGAAGGGCATCAACTGTCTTACGGGGGGCCACGAGGGTCAGGGTCGCGCCTAGGGGGGTGGGGCGCGCCCCCCTGCCTCGTGCCTCCCTCGGGCACCGTCTCGCGTGGATTTTCCTTCCCATATTCTCCGAATATTCCAAAAATAATCTCCGTCCATTTTTATCCCGTTTGGACTCCGTTTGATATGGATATTCTGTGAAAGAAAAACATGCAGCAAACAGGAACTAGCACTGGGCACTGGATCAATATGTTAGTCCCCAAAAATAGTATAAAAAGTTGCCAAAAATATATGAAAGTTGTAGAATATTGGCATGGAACAATAAAAAATTTATAGATACAACGGAGACGTATCACGCCCTACCACCCTGGGCGTGCCCCCTGCCTCGTGGGCCCCCCTGCTTAATTCTTGCTCGTCCTCGAGTAGGTAAATGATAAAAAAAATATAATTTTTGATGTGGAATGCTACCTAGCATAATCTTGATCATGTATCTAATCATGGCACGAATATTAAGATACGAGTGATTCAAAGCAATATTCTATCATTTGACATTAAAACAATAATACTTCAAGCCTACTAATAAAGCAATCATGTCTTTTCAAAATAACATGGCCAAAAAAAGTTATCCCTACAAAATCATATAGTCTGGCTATGCCCTATCTTCACCACACAAAATATTCAAATCATGCACAACCCCGATGACAAGCCAAGCAATTGTTTCATACTTTTGACGTTCTCAAACCTTTTCAACTTTCACGCAATACATGAGCGTGAGCCATGGAGATAGCACTATAGGTGGAATAGAATGGTGGTTGTGGAGAAGACAAAAAGGAGAAGATAGTCTCACATCAACTAGGCGTATCAACGGGCTATGGAGATGCCCACCAATAGATATCAATGTGAGTGAGTAAGGATTGCCATGCAACGAATGCACTAAGAGTTATAAGTGTATGAAAGCTCAGACTGAAAACTAAGTGGGTGTGCATCCAACTTGCTTGCCCATGAATATACAAGACAAGTTCTATAATGAAAATTCCCACTAGTATATGAAAGTGATAACTCAAGAGACTCTCTATATGAAGAACATGGTGCTACTCTGAAGCACAAATGTGGTAAAAGGATAGTAACATTGCCCCTTCTCTCTTTTTCTCTCATTTATTATTATTATTACTATTATTATTATTATTATTTTTGGTGGGCTTCTTTGGCCTCTTTTATTTATTTTTAAAGTCCGGAGTCTCATCCCGACTTGTGGGGGAATCATAGTCTCCATCATCCTTTCCTCACTGGGGCAATGCTCTAATAATGATGATCATCACACTTTTTATTTACTTACAACTCAATATTACAACTTGATACTAGAACATATGAATGCCTCCGGCGATGTACCGGGATGTGCAATGATCTAGCGTAGCAATGACATCAAAATATCATGCTAGCTATCTTACGATCATGCAAAGCAATATGATAATGAATGCTCGAGTCATGTATATGATGATGATGGAAGTTGCATGGCAATATATCTCGGAATGGATATGGAGATGACATGATAGGTAGTTATGGTGGCTGTTTTGAGGAAGGTATATGGTGGGTTTATGGTACCGGCGAAAGTTGTGCGGTACTAGAGAGGCTAGCAATGGTGGAAGGGTGAGAGTCCGTATAATCCATGGACTCAACATTAGTCATAAAGAACTCACATACTTATTGCAAAAATCTATTAGTCATTGAAACAAAGTACTACGTGCATGCTCCTAGAGGGATAGATTGGTAGGAAAAGACCATCGCTCGTCCCCGACCGCCACTCATAAGGAAGACAATCAATAAATAAAATATGCTCCGACTTCATCACATAACGGTTCACCATACATGCATGCTACGGGAATCACAAACTTCAACACAAGTATTTCTACAATCCACAACTACCCACTAGCATGACTCTAATATTGCCATCTTTATATCGCAAAACTATTGCAAGGAATCAAACATATCATATTCAGTGATCTACAAGTTTTATGTAGGATTTTATGACTAACCGTGTGAATGACCAATTCCTGTCATCTCTCTAAATAGATATAAGTGAAGCATGATTGTTTAATTCTTTCTACAAAAGATATGCCCATGCTCTAACAAATATAAGTGAAACAAAAGAGTATTCTACAAATGGCGGTTTTCTATGTAAAGAGAAACAGGCAATCTAAACTTCAAATGATATAAGTGAAGCACATGAAGCATTCTATAAAGCCATATTCAAAAGATATAACTGAAGTGAAATGAGCATTCTATAAATCAACCAAGGAATATCTCATACCAGCATGGTTCATAAAACAAAAATGAAAACTAAATGCAGAAGACGCTCCAAGATTTGCACATATCACATGAATGAAACGAATCCAAAAACATACCGATACTTGTTGAAGAAAGAGGGGATGCCTTCTGGGGCGTCCCCAAGCTTAGACGCTTGAGTCTCCTTGACTATTTACTTAGGGTGCCTTGGGCATCCCCAAGCTTGAGCTCTTGCCTCTGCTTCTTCTCCTCACATCGAGACATCCTCGATCATAGAACACTTCATCCACACAGAACTTCAACAGAAAACTCAGTAAGATCCGTTAGTATAGTAAAGCAAATCACTACTCTAAGTACTGTTGCAAACCAATTCACATTTTGTTTTGGCATTGTAGCTACTTTAATATAACTTTTTCATGGCTTAATCCACTAATATAAATCGATAGTTCATCAAAACGAGCAAACTATGCATCAAAAACAGAATCTGTCTAAAACAGAGTAGTCTGTAATAATTTGAACATTCACCATACTTCTGATACTTGAAAAATTCTGCTAAAATTAGGAAAAATAAAAAATTTGTACAGAAAGACAGTTCAAAAAGAATCATAACCATTTGACATTCCAGTAAAAAAATGTAAAATCGCGCACTACAGCCAAAGTTTCTATCCTGCACCGTACAAACCAACAAGCATTGTAAACATCCTAAAGGAAAACCTTGGCAGATTATTTTTATATTACAATGGAATTGTACAAGGGGATAATTATTTTTGTTGATAAGTTTCTGTAATCAAGATTCACAAAGTTTCCCAGAGCATGAACAAAGTTCAAGGCTAGCTCCCACTTCAACAATGCTCATCTTTCTCACTTTCGCTTTTCTTTTTGAAAAGTTTCGGGTTCCCCTCTTTATTTTTATTTTTTTAAACTATATAAAATCACATAAAATAAATAAATGACTCTCTAGAACTTCCGAGTTGTCTCCCTAGCAGCGCTTTCTTTAAAGCCATTAAGCTAGGCATATAGTGCTCAAGTAGTGAATCCACCCGGATCCCAAGGTATATCAAAGCCAATTTTAATTAACAATAATTTGGCATTTAGTAGTGAGAACACGGCAACATATATCAAGCAATGGCAAAGTATAACTCTCTTCCTATGGATCGGCATGTCATAAAAGAACAATTCATGCACACATAGTAAAGGCCAATGCATAGTATAAACAGTTTCTTGCAATTTTATCGTGTTGGAAACATAGAGAGGTGGAGGTATAGTTCCTCTCTCATAATAATTGCAAGTAGGAGCAGAAAGCACATGCATATTATATTCATCAAAATCATCATGTGCAACGGTAAAAGGCAACCCATCAATATAATCCTTAATAAGGGTAAACTTCTCTGATATAGTGTAGTTGGGAGAATTCAAAAAGATAATAGGAATATCATGCGTGGGTGCAATAGCAACAATTTCATGTTTAACATAAGGAACTATAGCAAGTTCATCTCCATAAGCATAATTCATATTGGCATCTTGGCCACAAGCATAGCAAGCATCATCAAAAAGGGATATTTCAAGATAATCAACGGGATCATAACAATCATCATAGCAATCATCCTTCGGTCAGCACGAAGGGAAATTAAACAATGTATGAGTTGAAGAGTTACTCTCATTAGAAGGTGGGCACGGGTAGCTAATCCGCTCTTCCTCCTTTTGTTCTTCGCTCTCCTCATCATCTTTTTCATCCAATGAGCTCATAGTTTCATCAATTTCTTCTTCCATAGACTCCTGCAAAATATTAGTCTCTTCTTGGAAAGCGGAATAGTCCTCAATATATGGTTCAACATAGGCATTAGAAGCATAATTATCATAGAAATATTTAAGTATGGCAAAATTTTCAGATTTGTAAAGAGTAGCATCATACGTTTCAATCAAAGAAGCAATTTCATAAGCACCCTTAAAAGCAACAAATTCTTCAATTTGTTGAACATCATAGTAATTATAAACACCTTTAGCATAAGAAGATACAATTCCATTATCACTAAACAAACATTGGTAGGGAAGGTGTTTTTAGGGTCTTCAGAACAACAAGTAGTATCATATATTTCGCATAAATTCCAAGCATAGCATTGAAAACGACGAATTTGATCCAGTAAACGTTTCCCCTTTTCAGATATACGGTGTCGCACATAACAAGCATGCTCATATAAGGATTTGCCCTCAACTAAGCTGGTCGGGGTTTCAGCACGAGCACATAGGGATTGAAGATGATCCAAGTAATAAGCTTCAGGAGTGTGATAGATTTTGAGTGGTTCTTCAACCATTCGTTCAGTAGGTGCAAATATTTTTTTTTAGTTTTTTGCGTTTCCTACCCATAACTAAAGATAGAAAACAACTAAGAACAACAAATAAAAATTACTTAGTGATAAAGCAAACAAGCATACACCAGAATATTCACCCCACGCTATGACTCCCCGGCAACGGCGCCAGAAAAAGGTCTTGATAACCCACAAGTATAGGGGATCAATTGTAGCCTCTTTCGATAAGTAAGAGTGTCGAACCCAACGAGGAGCTAAAGGTAGAACAAATATTCCCTCAAGTTCTATAGACCACCGATACAACTCTACGCACGCTTAACATTCGCTTTACCTAGAATAAGTATAAAACTAGAAGTACTTTGTAGGTGTTTTTGGATAGGCTTGCAAGATAATAAAGAGCGCGTGAATAAAAACTAGGGGCTGTTTAGATGAAGACACAACTAAGTTAGTTTTAGTAGAGAGCTTTTTGTCACGAGGAAGTTTTTTGTCCCTAGGCAATCGATAACTAGACCGGTAATTATTATTGCAATTTTATTTGAGGGAGAGGCATAAGCTAACATACTTTCTCTACTTAGATCATATGCACTTATGATTGGAACTCTAGCAAGCATCCGCAACTACCAAAGATCATTAAGGTAAAACCCAACCATAGCACTAAAGCATCAAGTCATCTTTATCCCATACGCAACAACCCCCTTACCCGGGTTTGTGTTTCAGTCACTCACGCAACCCACTATAAGCGAATCATGAACGTATCGCAACACCCTACAGCGGGGATCCCTCACACTTGCGCGACACGGAGAGCACCATATGATAGCACCAATAATAAAACATGCAACTCAAACCAGTCTTTATCATCAAATAACCCATAGGACAAAACGGATCTACTCAAACATCATAGGATAGCCATACATCATTGGGAAATAATATATAGCGTTGAGCACCATGTTTAAGTAGACATTACAGCGGGTAACAGAGAGGTTACACCGCTTCATGGAGGGGGAAGAGTTGGTGATGATGGGGCTGAAGTTGTTGGTGAAGATTGCGTTTGATGATGATGGCCCCCGGTGGCACTCCGGCGCCACCGGAAGCGAGGGGGAGAGAGCCCCCCTCCTTCTTCTTCTTCTTCCTTGACCTCCTCCCAAGATGGGAGAAGGGTTTCCCCTCTGGTCCTTGGTCTCCATGGCATGGGAGGGGCGAGAGCCCCTCCGAGATTGGATCTGTCTCTCTGTCTCTCTCTGTTTCTACGTTCTGTTCTGCTGCCCTTTCACTGTTTCGTATATATATGGAGATCCGTAACTCCGATTGGACTAAAATCTTCGCCGTGATTTTTTCCTAAATATTACCTTTCTTGCGGCCGAAGAAGGGCTTCAACCGCCATATGGGGGCCCACGAGGGTCAGGGGCACGCCCCCTGCCTTGTGCCTCCCTCGGGCACCGTCTCGCGTGGACTTTCCTTCCCATATTCTCCAAATATTCCAAAAATAATCTCCATCCATTTTTATCCCGTTTGGACTCCGTTTGATATGGATATTCTGCGAAACAAAAACATGAAGCAAATAGGAACTGACACTGGGCACTGGATCAATATGTTAGTCCTCAAAAATAGTATAAAAAGTGGCCAAAAATATATGAAAGTTGTAGAATATTGGCATGGAACAATCAAAAATTATAGATACGATGGAGACGTATCACGCCCTACTCCCCAGGGTGCGCCCCCTGCCTCGTGGGACCCCTGGCAGCCCTCCGGTGCCCATCTTCTGCTATATGAAGTCTTTTACCCTAGAAAAAATCATAAGAAAGCTTGCGGGATGAAACACCGCTGCCATGAGGCGGAACCTTGGCGGAACCAATCTAGGGCTCCGGCAGAGCTTTTTTGCCGAGGAAACTTCCCTCCGAGAGGGGGAAATCATCATCATTGTCATCACGAACGATCCTCTCATCAGGAGGGGGTCAATCTTCATCAACATCTTCACTAGCACCATCTCCTCTCAAACCCTTGTTCATCTCTTGTATCCAATCTTTGTATCAAAACCTCAGATTGGTATCTGTAGGTTGCTAGTAGTGTTGATTACTCCTTGTAGTTGATGCTAGTTAGTTTACTTGGTGGAAGATCATATGTTCAGATCCATTATGCATATTAATACCCCTCTGATTATGAACATGAATATGCTTTGTGAGTAGTTACGTTTGTTCCTGAGGACATGGGAGAAGTCTTGCTATAAGTAGTCGTGTGAATTTGGTATTCGTTCGATATTTTGATGGGATGTATGTTGTCTCTCCTCTAGTGGTGTCATGTGAACGTCGACTACATGACACTTCACCATTGTTTGGGCCTAGAGGAAGGCATTGGGAAGAATAAATAGATGATGGGTTGCTAGAGTGATAGAAGCTTAAACCCTAGTTTATGCATTGCTTCGTAAGGGGCTGATTTGGATCCATATATTTCATGCTATGGTTAGGTTTACCTTAATACTTCTTTTGTAGTTGCGGATCCTTGCAATAGGAGTTAACATAAGTGGGATGCTTCTCCAAGTAAGGACATCACTGATACGTCTCCGTCGTATCTATAATTTTTTATTGTTCCATGCCAATATTATACAACTTTCATATATTTTTTGCAACTTTTTATACTATTTTTGGGACTAACATATTGGTCGAGTGCCCAGTGCCAGTTCCTGTTTGTTGCATGTTTTTTTGCAGGAAATCCATATCAAACGGAGTCCAAACGGGGTAAAAAATGCCGGAGATTTTGTTTGGAATATATGTGAATTTTGGGAAGTGGAATCAACGCGAGACAATGCCCGAGGGGGCCACGAGGCGGCGCGCCCCAGGGGGTCAGGCGCACCCTGGGCCCTCGTGGCCACCCCGTAAGGCAGTTGGTGCCCTTCTTTCGCTGCAAGAAATCTAATATCCGGATAAAAATCATGTCCAAAATTCAGCCCAATCGGAGTTACGGATCTCCGTGAATTTAAGAAACGGTCAAAGGGCAGAATCTGAGAGCGCAGAAACAGAGAGAGACAGATCCAATCTCGGAGGGGCTCTCGCCCCTCCCACGCCATGGAGACCATGGAACAGAGGGGAAACCCTTCTCCCATCTAGGGGGAAGTTCAAGGAAGAATAAGAAGAAGGGGGGCTCTCTCCCCCTCTCTCCCGGTGGCGCCGGAACGCCGCCGGGGCCATCATCGTCACCGCAATCTACACCAACAACTTCACCGCCATCATCACCAACTCTTCCCCCCTCTAAGCAGCGGTGTAACCCCTCTTTTACCCGCTGTAATCTCTACTTAAACATGGTGCTCAATGCTATATATTATTTCCCAATGATGTATGAATATCCTATGATATTTGAGTAGATTCGTTTTGTCCTATGGGTTAATTGATGATCGTGATTGGTTTGAGTTGCATGTTTTATTATTGGTGATGTCCTACGGTGCTCTCCGTGTCGCGCAAGCATGAGGGATCCCTGCTGTAGGGTTTGCAATATGTTTATGATTTGCTTATGGTGGGTGGCGTGAGTGACAGACGCACAGACCCGAGTAAGTAGGTTGTTTGCGTATGGGAGTAAAGAGGACTTAATGCCTTATAATGCTATGGTTGGGTTTTACCTTAATGACCTTTAGTAGTTGCGGATGCTTGCTAGAGTTCCAATCATAAGTGCATATGATCCAAGAAGAGAAAGTATGTTAGCTTATGCCTCTCCCTCAAATAAAATTGCAATAATGATTACCGATCTACTTATCGATTGCCTAGGGACAAATAACTTTATCGTGACAAAAAGCCCTTTACTAAAACTAATTTAGTTGTGTGTTTATCTAAACAGCCCCTACATTTTATTTATGTGCTCTTTATTTCCTTGCCAACCTATCCAAAAACACCTACAAAGTACTTCTAGTTTCATACTTGTTCTAGGTAAAGCGAACGTTAAGCATGCGTAGAGTTGTATCGGTGGTCGATAGAACTTGAGGGAATATTTGTTCTACCTGTAGCTCCTCGTTGGGTTCGACACTCTTACTTATCGAAAGAGGCTATAGTTTATCCCCTATACTTGTGGGTTATCAAGACCTTATTCTGGCGCCGTTGCCGGGGAGTTATAGCGTGGGGTGAATATTCTTGTGTGTGCTTGTTTGCTTTATCACTAAGTATTTTTTATTTGTTGTTCTTAGTTGTTTTGTATCTTTAGTTATGGGTAGGAAACACAAAATACCAAAAACATTAGTGGTACCTACTGAGCCAATGGTTGAAGAACTACTCAAAATCTATCACACTACTGAAGCTTTTTACTTGGATCATCTTTGATCCCTATGTGCTCGGGCTGAAACCCCAACTACCTTAGTTGAGGGAAACATTTTAGATGAGCATGCTTGTTATGTGCGACACCGCATATCTGAAAAAGGGAAACTTTTACTGGATCAAATTCATCGTTTGCAGTGCTATGCTTGGAATTTAGGTGAAATATATGATGTTACTTGTTGTTCTAAAAACCCTAACAAACACCTTCCCTACCAATGTGAGTTTAGTGATAATGGAATCGTATCTTCGTATGCTAAGGGTGTTTATAATTACTATGATGTTCAAAAAATTGAAAAATTTGTTGCTTTCAAGGGTGCTTATGAAATTGCCTATTTGATTGAGAAGTATGATGCTACTCTTTAAAAATCTCAAAATTTTGCCATACTTAAATATTGTTATGATAATTATGCTTCTAATGCCTATGTTAAACCATATATTGAGGACTCCTCTGCTGTCCAAGAAGAGACTAATATTTTGTAGGAGTCTATGAAAGAAGAAATTGATGAAACTGTGAGCTCATCGGATGAAAAAGATGATGAGGAGAGCGAAGAACAAAAGGAGGAAGAGCGTATTAGCTACCCATGCCCACCTTCTAATGAGAGTAACTCTTCAACTCATACATCGTTTAATTTCCCTTCGTGCTTATCGAAGGATGATTGATATGATGACTGTTATGATCCTGTTGATTCTTTTGAAATATCCCTTTTTGATGATGCTTGCTATGCTTGCGGCCAAGATACCAATATGAATTATGCTTATGGAGATGAACTTGCTATAGTTCCTTATGTGAAACATGAAATTATTGCTATTGCACCCACACATGATAGTCTTATTATCTTTTTGAATTCTCCAGACTACACTGTATTGGAGAAGTTTGCCCTTATTAAGGATTATATTGATGGATTGCATTTTACTATTACACATGATGATTTTGATGAGTATAATATGCATGTGCTTGCTTCTCCTACTTGCAATTATTATGAGAGAGGAACTACATCTCCACCTCTCTATGTTTCCAACACGATAAAATTGCAAGAAACTGTTTATATTATGCGTTGGCCTTTACTTTGTGTGCATGAATTGTTCTTTTATGACATGCTGATGCATAGGAAGAGAGTTAGACTTCGTTGTTACATGATATATGTTACTTTGTACTCAATACTAAATCACAAATCATTGTTAATTAAAATTGGCTTTGATATACCTTGGGATCCGGGTGGATCCATTACTTGAGCACTATATGCCTAGCTTAATGGCTTTAAACAAAGCGCTGCCAGGGAGACAACCCAGAAGTTTTAGAGAGCCATTTATTTATGTTTAGTGCTTTTATATAGTTTAAAAACAAAAAAATAAAGAGGGTAACCTAAAACTTTTTCAAAAAGAAAAGTGAAAGTGAGAAAGACAAGCATTGTTAAAATGGGAGCTAGCCTTGAACTTTGTTCATGCACATGGAAACTTTGTGACCCTTGATTACAGAAACTTTTCAACAAAAATAATTATACCCTTGTAAAATTCCATTTTATTATAAAAATAATGTGCCAAGATTTGCCTTTAGGATGTTTACATTGCTTGTTGGTTTGTGCGGTGCAGAACAGAAACTTTGGCTGTAGTGCTTGATTTTACATTTTTTATTGGAACATCAAACGGTTCTGAAACTTTTCGCACTGTATTTCTATACAAATTATTTATTGTTCCTAATTTTAGCAGAATGTTTGGAGTACGAGAGGTATCGTGAATGTTCATATTACTACAGACTATCCTGTTTAAAACAGATTCTGTTTTTGATGCATTGTTTGCTTGTTTTGATGAAACTATCGATTTCTATCAGTGAATTAAGCCATGGAAAAGTTATATTACAGTATCTACAGTGAAAAAACAAAATATGAATTGGTTTGCAACAGTATTAGAGTAGTGATTTGATTTATTATACTAACGGATCTTACCGAGATTTCTGTTGAGTTTTGTGTGGATGAAGTGTTCGAAGATCGAGGAGGTCTCGATATGAGGAGAAGGAGGAGAGGAAAGAGCTCAAGATTGGGGATGCCCAAGGCACCCCTAGTAAATATTCAAGGAGACTGGAGCGTCTAAGCTTGGGGATGCCCCGGAAGGCATCCCATCTTTCTTCAACAAGTATCGCTATGTTTTCGGATTCGTTTCGTTCATGTGATATGTGCAAATCTTGGAGCGTCTTTTGCATTTAGTTTTCACTTTTATTTTATGCACCATGCTGGTATGAGATAGTTCTTGGTTGATTTATATAATTCTCATTACACTTCACTTATATCTTTTGAGTATGGCTTTATAAAATGCTTCATGTGCTTCACTTATATCATATGAAGTTTGGATTGCCTGTTTCTCTTCACATAGAAAACCACCATTTGTAGAATGCTCTTTTGCTTCACTTATATTTGTTAGAGCATGGGCATATCTTCTGTAGAAAGAATTAAACTCTCTTGCTTCACTTATATGTATTTAGAGACTTGACAGGAACGGGTCATTCACATGGTTAGTCATAAAATCCTACATAAAACTTGTGGATCACTGAATTTTAAAATCAGTTTGAATGTGACTCGAAATTTCAGGATTAAAAACAGTTCGGACCGCACCGAAATATGCAAAATTTCGTATAATTTTTTTCCCGTGTCCACAATATGGGTTGTAATGCTAACAAAAAGAATATGGGCTCCAAAAAAACCTTAAGAATTAGCAAATGGGCTGTAAATTATTAGAAATAATGGCAGATGGGCGGTATGATGTTTTCCACACATTTGAGGCTTTCCTAGAAAAAAGGTTGACGCACAAGCAGTGACTGCTGGATGTCCATCCAACGGCCGTCGTGCTTCTTTAATCTCAGCTCTTCCTGCTCCAGCCGCTCAAACAAACACCGGCGGGACTGCTTGCTCTCTCCTCCCCTCGGCCGGTTGTGCTGCCACGCAGGACTCACCGCCCCACCGTACTCCCATTGCTGGCCTAGCCATCCCTCTACTCACCCACACCTACTGTTATTCTCCGGCGACAGTAGACGAACTAGTAAACCCTCGTACAGTCTTACTCCCCTCCGCGTGGGAAACAATTGTCGAGTCTTCCCTGCCTCCGTGTCGTTCCCTTCCTAGGCCTCGCCATCGTCCACCGCCCTGGTGCTCTCGGTGCGGCCTGGTCAACATGGTCAACAACCGACATGCATCTGAAGTGGACTGTACGTGGAGAGGCTGACAGCTGGGTCCATGGCTGCACGAAAGGAAATGCCTCCTTAATACGCGCAAAATAATGATTCCTCCACCTGACATCTGGGACCCACCGAAAGGGCCTCTGTATTTTGTGAAAAAACGTTACTGCCGCTGACAGCTTGGACCCACCAGCTACATCTTCGCACGCGAGGAAGTGCCTCCTTATTACGCACAAAAAAATGAATACTCCCCCTGCTAGCTGGGACCCAGTATAGTGGCAGGCTGACTTGTGGGTGTACTAAGTTGACGGGGACGGAGGGCTTTGTCAACTTACTCAATATGCACGATTCTAGCTCTAGTGACCGTACGATGTCCATCCAACGGCTGTAGTGCTTATTCAACCTCTGGTCTTCTTGCTCCAGCTACCCAAACCAGCGCCGGTCGTGCCTCGTGCTCCTGCCTCCCATGGCCTGCTGCGATGCAGCGAGGCCTCACCGCCCCCTACTACTCCCACCGCTGGCCAGGCCATCCCTCTACTCACCCACACCCCCTGTTATTCTGCAGCGACGGCAGCCTCACACCGCAGCGAACCAGTGAACCCTCGTACTCCTCTCCGCATGGGCATCCACTGCCGCGTCTTCCCCAGCTCCGCATCGTCCCCTTCCTAGGCCTCGCCGTCGTCCAGCGCCCTAGTGCTCTCGGCGCGGCGTGGTCAACGTGGTCAAGGAATGATTTCCATCGCAAGAGTACTGTACGTGGAGAGGCTGACAGCTGGGTCCACGGTAGCCACAAGGAAGTGCCTCCTTATTACGCGGAAAATAATTATTCCTCCACCTGACAGCAGGGACCCACCGGACGGGCCACCGTATTTGGCGAAAAAAATGTTTCCCCCTGACTGCTGGGACCCACCGGACGGGCCAACGTATTTCGCAAAAAAATGTTCCCCCCGCTGTCAGCTCGGACCCACCGGAGGTGCCTCCTCATTACGCACAAAAAAATGAATACTCCCCCTGCTAGTTGGGGCCCACCTTGGTGGGAGGCTGACTTGTGGGCCTACTAAGTTGACGGGGATGGAGTGCTTTGTCAACTTAGTCAATATGAACGACTCTAGCTCCAGTGACCGTACGATGTCCATCCAACGGCCGTAGTGCTTCTTCAACCTCTGGTCTTCTTGCTCCAGCCGCCCAAAGCAGCGCCGGTCGTGCCGCATGCTCTTGCCTCTCGTGGCCGGCTGTGCTGCCGCGGAGGCCTCACCGCCCCCTACTATTCCCACCGCTGGCCAGGCCCTGCGGCGACGGCAGCCTCACACCGCAGTCGAATCAGTGAACCCTCATACTCCTCTCCGCGCGGGCTTCCCCTGCCGCGTCTTCCCCGGCTCCGCGTCGTCCCCTTCCTAGGCCTCACCGTCGTCCACCGCCCTGGTGCTCTTGGCGTGGCGTGGTCAACGTGGTCAAGGAACGGCTTCCATCGGACGTGGACTGTACGTCGAGAGTCTGATAGCTGGGTCCACGGCCGCAGCAAGGAAGTGCCTCCTTATTACGTGAAAAATAAATATTCCTCCACCTGATACTTGGGACCCACCGGACGGGCCACCGAATTTCGTCAAAAAAAACATTTCCCTCTGACTGCTGTGACCCACCAGCTACATTTTCGCATACAAGGAAGTGCGTCCAGGCAAAAAAACACGATTCGTCCCCCTGACTGCTGGGACCCACCAGCTACATCTTCGCACGCAAGGAAGTGCCTGACAGTCGGGACCCACGTGGTCGAAGCGTACGTAGCGTTGTCATTCTGGTCGCGAACGTGTACGTACATACTGGTCGATGTAGAGGCGCGCACGTGTCGCAGTAGAGGCGCTCACGTAGCATGTACACGTACGTACAGCGGCCAGTGTGCAAGAAAGAAAATACGGCCATGTGCGTACATACGGGCAGGGTCTCGAACACCTACTCGCGCATACGTACGGCCAGGGCTCGTGTACATGGCTGGGTCGGAACGGAGAAACTGCGTCGTCGTCGTGTTCATGGGGAGCCAACCGGCTGGGTCGGAACAGAATGTGTCATCGTGTTCATCGGGAGGGCTTGGACGGAACAGCCGATGGAAACAAGGCCTGGTGTACCGCAGAACGGAGGAAACGGCCTTGTGTTCGACTGGCCACGGTGGAAACGGGATCCTGTTCATTGAGAGGGATCTGGCGTGCCACAAAACGGAGGAAACGGACCTCCTACGGTCGAAACGGGGGTCCTGTTGATCGGGAGGAGTGTGGCGTACCGCAAAACAGAGGAAACAGACTTGTGTTGGAGCACTACGGTCGAAACGGGGGTCCTGTTCATCGGGAGGGGTGTGGCGTACCATAAAACGGGACTCTACGGGATACTGTTCATCTCCACTGTCGACCTCCTCCAGCCTCCACGGGCTACTGTTCATCCACTGTCGCCCTCCTCCATCCTCCACCTGCGACTGTTCATCCACGGGATCCTGTTCGTCCAGCCTCCACCGCGCGCTACTCCACCGGCTACTGTTAAACCAGCCCTCTCCACTGGCTCCTGTTCAACCACCCCTCCATGGGCTACTGTTCATCCAGCCCTCCACCATCTACTGTTCATCCTGCCCTCCACAGGGCAGTCCTGTTCATCCTTCCCTCCACGGGGTCCTGTTCATCCAGCCCCAACCGGCTCGATCGATCGGGGTCCTGTTCATCCAGAGGAAACACCACGGGGTCCTGTTCATCCACCCCCACCGGGAACTGTTCATCCAACCCCCCCCCAGCAACGCTCACTGTTCATCCAGAGGCAACATCAATCGGCTTGAGTTAGCAGCAGTAGTGAAGGAATCGCTCGATCGGGTTCAGTTAACAGCCATCGATCGATCGCTCGGGTTCAGTAACGCGTAGCCTGTAGTGCAATCGCTCGGGTTCAGTTAGAGCCCAACGCCTCGCTTGGGTTCAGTTAGAGCCCAACACCTCGCACCCCACGCGCGTGCGTGTACGAGAGAAACGCGCATCGCTCGGCCCCGACCACCCACCCTAACCGGGAACACCCCGATATTTTCCTCGCCCTCGCTTCTACCACGGTTTTTTCCATCATGGACGGCCCAAAGAATGTCATGCAGCTGCGTCTCCGGCCCGCCCAGGACGAAAAGCCCATTTTCTGTCATGATTTTTTTGTCATAGAAGTAGGACCCCACCACATCTATGATGATACCGGGTTTTGTCACAATTATCGTCATAGAAGTGTCATAAGTATGGCAGAAAAAAATTCGTTCGGCCCAAAATGTCACGGATGTGTCTTTTTTTGTAGTGTGGTGATGATGGAGTTGTTGATGATGTGGGCTTGTCGTCCATCTTCCAAGGCATAGGGTCACCATCATAGAAGGATGATCGAGTCTCGAGGATCCTCAAATCTGCAGCCAAACTCATCCTCTTGAATCTATATTCATACTCACAGTTTTGGTTTTGCATGTCATAGATTTGGGCTTGGAGATGCTCGATCTTCATGTGAAGCTTGAAGATAGTCTCCCCAATGTTCTAGGCATCCAGCTTGTGGTTGTTGGTGAACTCCGTGATCATCATGTGGTTGGTGTTGAGTCCGCGTTCCACCATCCCCTGGCACTTGAAAACTTGTTGCTCCATTGCTTCGAGTCTTGTCTCCATGCTTCGGTCCTCCTCAATCCCTCAACATCGCGGATGTGCAGCAACCCATCACGCATCTCAATGGTTTGAGGGTGTTCCAACACCTCCGCGAGGTAGGGGTTGATGACCTTCTTGAAGAACTTGTCCTTGGGGGCGCTTGGAGATGTCATGGTGATCTAGATCTGTCAAAAAAATAGCTCGAAACGAAAACATAGGATATTTGCGTGATACAGGAGTCAAAACCTTCGGGAAAATATATAATGAATTTTTACCGATCAAAAGAAGTATCGTGCAAGAAAATGGAGTCCGGAGAGCACACGAGGTGCCCACGAGGCAGGGGGCGCACCCAGGGGGTAGGGCGCACCCTCCACCCTCGTGGAAGCCTTGTGTCCTTCCCGGACTGCTTCTTATTTTCCTATTTTCTTAAATATTCCAAAACGGAGATAAACTGCCATTAGAACTGTTTTGGAGTCGGTTTACTTACTTTACCACATACCTATTCCTTTTTGGAGTCTGAAACATTCTGGAAAGTGTCCCTTATGTATTCCTCCGGGGTTACGGTTTTAATAACATTAGTTTCAACATTTATGGGATTACCTGAGATATAATGTTTGATTCTTTGACCGTTCACCACATTCGGATTTGTTCCTTCGAAGTTGTTGATTTTTATGGCACCGGAACGATAGACCTCCTCGATAACGTAAGGACCTTCCCATTTAGAGAGAAGTTTTCCTGCAAAAAATCTTAAACGAGAGTTGAATAGCAACACATAATCACCAACATTGAACTCACGCTTTTGTATCCTTTTGTCATGCCATCTTTTAACTTTTTCCTTAAACAGTTTGGCATTCTCATAGGCTTGGGTTCTCCATTCATCAAGTGAGCTTATGTCAAATAGCCTCTTCTCACCGGCAAGTTTGAAATCATAATTGAGCTCTTTAATAGCCCAATATGCCTTATGTTCTAGTTCGAGAGGTAAGTGGCATGCTTTTCCATAAACCATTTTATACGGAGACATACCCATAGGATTTTTATATGCAGTTCTATAGGCCCATAATGCATCATCAAGTTTCTTAGACCAATTCCTTCTAGATCTATTAATGGCCTTTTATAAAATTAATTTAAGCTCTCTATTACTCAATTCTACTTGACCACTAGACCGTGGGTGATATGGAGATGCAATTCTATGATTAATGTCATACTTAGTAAGCATTTTACGAAAAGCACCATGAATAAAATGTGAACCACCATCAATCATTAGATATCTAGGGACTCCAAACCTCGGAAAAATAACTTCCTTAAGCATATTAATAGAGGTGTTATGATCAGCACTACTAGTTGGAATAGCTTCTACCCACTTAGTAATGTAGTCAACAACAACTAAGATATGTGTATACCCATTAGAGGAAGGAAAAGGTCCCATATAATTGAAGCCCCACACATCAAATGGTTCAATAACAAGTAAATAATTCATAGGCATTTCCTGACGTCTACTGATATTACCAATTCTTTAACATTCATCACAAGATAAGACAAACTTACGGGCATCCTTGAAGAGAGTAGGCCAATAAAAACCGGATTGCAATACCTTATGTGCAGTTCTATCTCCAGCATGGTGTCCTCCATAGGCCTCGGAGTGACACTTGCGTAGGATCTGTTCATGTTCATGCTCGGGTATACAACGTCTAATAACACCATCTACTCCTTTATAAAGATGTGGTTCATCCCAGAAGTAATGTCTTAAATCATAGAAAAACTTCTTCTTTTGCTGGTATGTGAAGCTAGGTGGTATGAATTTAGCAACAATGTAATTAGCATAATCAGCATACCATGGAGCAGTACGAGAAGCATTTATGACAGCTAATTGTTCATCAGGGAAGCTATCATCAATAGGTAGTGGGTCATCAAGAACATTCTCTAACCTAGACAAGTTGTCTGCAACGGGGTTCTCAGCTCCCTTTCTGTCAATAATATGCAAATCCAATTCTTGTAGCAAGAGAACCCATCTAATATGTCTAGGTTTAGCATCTTTCTTTTCCATAAGATATTTAATAGCAGCAAGATCAGTGTGAACGGTTACTTTTGAATCGACAATATAAGGTCTGAACTTATCACAAGCAAATACAACTGCTAAAAATTCTTTTTCAGTAGTAGCATAATTTCTCTGGGCACCATCTAGAGTTTTACTAGCATATTGAATAACATTTAATTTCTTATCAACTCTTTGTCCTAGAACAGCACCTACAGCATAATCAATAGCATCACACATAATTTCAAAGGGTAATTTCCAATCAGGTGGCTGAACAATAGGTGCAAAAATCAAAGCTTTCTTAAGTATTTCAAATGCTTCCACACAATCATCATCTAAGACAAAAGGGATATCTTTCTGTAATAGGTTAGTCAGAGGCCTAGAATTTTTTGAGAAGTCCTTAATGAACCTCCTATAAAAACCGACATGGCCAAGGAAACTTCTTATACCTTTGATGTCCTTGGGACATGACATCTTTTCAATAGCATCAACCTTAGCTTTATCAACTTCAATACCCCTTTCAGAAATTTTATGCCCCAAGACAATACCTTCATTAACCATAAAGTGGCACTTCTCCCAATTCAAGACAGGGTTAGTTTCTTCACATCTCTGCAAAACTCGATCAAGGTTGCTTAAGCAATCATCAAAAGAAGTTCCATATACGGAAAAATCATCCATGAAAACCTCAACAATCTTTTCACAAAAATCAGAGAATATAGCCATCATACATCTTTGAAAAGTAGCAGGTGCATTGCATAAACCAAAAGGCATACGTCTATAAGCAAAGGTATCAAAAGGACAAGTAAAAGTGGTCTTTTCTTGATCCTCTTTTGACACGGGTATTTGAGAGAAACCAGAATAACCATCTAGAAAGCAAAAATGTGTATGTTTGGATAATATTTCTAGCATTTGATCAATAAAAGGTAAAGGGTAATGATCCCTTTTAGTAGCTTTATTTAGTTTACGGAAATCAATTACCATCCTATAACCTGTAACAATTCTTTGTGGGATCAATTCATCTTTATCATTAGGAATAACAGTAATACATCCCTTCTTAGGGACACAATGGACAGGACTTACCCACTGACTATCAGCAACGGGATAAATTATACCTTCCTCCAGAAGCTTTAGTATTCCTTTTCTTACCACTTCTTTCATCTTAGGATTTAACCGTCGTTGATGATCAACAACCGGTTTAGCGTCTTTCTCCAATTTAATTTTGTGTTGGCATAAAGTGGGACTAATGCCCTTAAGATCATCAAGAGTATATCCAATAGCAGCATGGCGCTTCTTCAGAGTTTTCAATAATTTCTCTTCTTCATGCTCTGAAAG
The DNA here is from genome assembly GCF_056163025.1 of Triticum urartu. Classification (NCBI taxonomy): domain Eukaryota; kingdom Viridiplantae; phylum Streptophyta; class Magnoliopsida; order Poales; family Poaceae; genus Triticum; species Triticum urartu. Next base: position 612,827,746 of record NC_141876.1, read on the forward strand.
GTTAGCACTAATAATAACAGGATATATCTTCTTTTCATCAAGATAAGCATATTTAAGAGTATCAGGTAATGGTTTAAGCTCAAACACGGGATCACCCTTTGGTGGAGGAGGATCCCCGAGGATTTCAACAGGCAAGTTGTGTTTTATAATAGGTCCCTGTTTAAAGAATACTTCATCTATTTCCCTTCTTTCATTCATAAACATATCATTTTCATGGTCAAGCAAATATTGTTCTAAAGGATCACTAGGAGGGATGGCAATAGAAGCAAGACCAACAGTTTCATCTTTACTAGGCAATTCCTCATCACGGGGTTGTCTATGAAATTTAGCAAAATTAAACTCATGAGACATATCCCCTAGACCAATAGTAACAACATCCTTTTCGCAGTCTATCCTAGCATTAACAGTATTCAAGAAGGGTCTACCAAATATAATGGGAAAAAAGCTATCTTGTGGGGAATCAAGAACAAGAAAATCAGCACGATATTTAACTTTCCCACACAAGACTTCAACATCTCTAACAATCTCGACTAGTGAAATAGTATCTCTATTGGCAAACTTAATCGTAACATCAATACCTTCTAACTCAGCGGGTGCAATATCATGCATAATTTCTTCATATAAAGAATGAGGTATTGCACTCGCACTAGAACCCATATCACATAAGCCATGATAGCAATGATCTCCTATTTTAACAGAAATAACAGGCATGCCTACAACAGGTCTATGTTTATTTTTAGTATCAGGTCTAGCAATTCTAGCAGCTTCATCACAAAAGTAAATAACATGCCCATCAATATTATCAGCCAAGAGATCCTTAACCATAGCAATATTAGGTTCAACTTTAATTTGCTCGGGGGGTTTGGGTGTCCTAATATTACTTTTGTTGACCACACTTGAAGCTTTAGCATGATCCTTTATTCTAACAGGGACAGGTGGTTTCTCAATATAAGTAGTAGGAACAACAGGATCATTATAAGTGATAGTCTTTTCTTCAACTTTAATAGGTGCAACTACTTTTACTTCAATGGGAGGATTATATTTAAACCACTTCTCCTTAGGGAGATCAACATGAGTAGCGAAGGTTCACAGAAAGAAGCTACTATCTCAGAGTCTAGTCCATATTTAGTGCTAAATTCACGGAAAACATCGGTATCCATAAAAGATTTAACACAATCAAACTTAGGTGTTATACCTGACTCTTTACCTTCGTCGAGGTCCCAATCTTCAGAGTTGCGTTTAATTCTTTCGAATAAATCCCATTTGAATTCAATAGTCTTCATCATAAAAGAACCAGTACAAGAAGTATCGAGCATGGAGCGATTATTGAGAGAAAACCGAGCATAAAAATTTTGAATAATCATTTCTCTTGGGAGCTCATGATTGGGGCATGAATAGAACATTGACTTAAGCCTCCCCAAAGCTTGAGCAATGCTTTCTCCTTCGCGAGGCCAAAAATTATATATATAAGTACGATCACGATGAACAAGATGCATAGGATAAAACTTCTGATGAAATTCCAATTTCAATCGGTTGTAGTTCCATGATCCCATATCATCACATAGCCTGTACAATGTCAATGCCTCTCCCTTCAAAGATAAAGGGAATACCTTCTTCTTGATAACATCATCGGGCATACCTGCAAGCTTAAATAATCCACAAACTTCATCCACATAGATTAGGTGTAAATGGGGATGCAATGTTCCATCTCCTATGAAAGGATTAGCTAGAAGTTTCTCTATCATACCCGAAGGAATTTCAAAGTAAACATTTTTAGTAGGTTCAGCAGGTTGAGGAGCAACTCTCGGCTCTACTGGTCAGGGTGAAGATACCCCAAACAAGCCCCTCAAAGGATTACTTTCCATAGTAACAAGTGACAGTAAATTTCAGCACACGATATAAATTTTTCCTTACCAAAGGCGCTTCACTCCCCGGCAATGGCGCCAGAAAAGAGTCTTGATGACCCACAAGTATAGGGGATCTATCATAGTCTAAGAGTGTCGAATCCAATGAGGAGCAGAAGGAAATGACAAGCGGTTTTTAGTAAGGTATTGTCTGCAAGCACTGAAATTATCGGTAATAGATAGTTTTGTGATAAGGTAATTTGTAACGGGTAACAAGTAATGAAAGTAAATAAGGTGCAGCAAGATGGCCCAATCCTTTTGGTAGCAAAGGACAAGCCTGGACAAACTCTTATATGAAGGAAAACGCTCCCGAGGACACATGGGAATTATCGTCAAGCTAGTTTTCATCACGCTCATATGATTCGCGTTTGGTACTTTGATAATTTGATATGTGGGTGGACCGGTGCTTAGGCATTGTTGTTACTTGGACAAGCGTCCCACTTATGATTAACTCCTATTGCAAGCATCCGCAACTACAAAAGAAGTATTAAGGTAAACCTATCCATAGCATGAAATATATGGATCCAAATCAGGCCCTTACGAAGCAACACATAAACTAGGGTTTAAGCTTCTGTCACTCTAGCAACCCATCATCTACTTATTACTTCCCAATGGCTTCCTCTAGGCCCAAACAATGGTGAAGTGCCATGTAGTCGACGTTCACATGACACCACTAGAGGAGAGACAACATACATCTCACCAAAATATCGAACGAATACCAAATTCACATGACTACTAATAGCAAGACTTCTCCCGTGTCCTCAGGAACAAACGTAACTACTCACAAAGAATATTCATGTTCATAATCAGAGGGGTATTATTATGCATAATGGATATGAACATATGATCTTCCACCAAGTAAACCAACTAGCATCAACTACAAGGAGTAATCAACACTACTAGCAACCTACAGGTACCAATCTGAGGTTTTGATACAAAGATTGGATACAAGAGATGAACTAGGGTTTGAGAGGAGATGGTGCTGGTGAAGATGTTTATGAAGATTGGCCCCCTTCCGATGAGAGGATCCTTGGTGATGACGATGGTGATGATTTCCCCCTCCCGGAGGGAAGTTTCCCCGGCAGGACAGCTCTGCCGGAGCCCTGGATTGGTTCCGCCAAGGTTCCGCCTCGTGGCGGAGGTGTTTCGTCCCGTAAGCTTGCTTATGATTTTTTCCAGGGTAAAAGACTTCAAATAGCAGAAGATGGACACCGGAGGCCTTCCAGGGGGCCCACGAGGCAGGGGGGTAGGTCGCGCCCCCACCCTCGTGGCCAGGGTGTGGGCCCCCTCTGGTATTTTCTTCGCTCAGTGTCGTGGGTTTGTCACGGCAGATGTCCTCGTGGAAGGACTTAGTTGTGGAGCCATCGCAACTGGTTAGCTTAAAGGGGTTAAACCGGATAGGGGGACACGGGAGTTTATACTAGTTCGGCCCCTTCGATGAAGGTAAAAGCCTACGTCTAGGTGTGATTGGTATTGCTAGGGTTTCGAAGGCCAGGGAGCGAATCCGCTTTGTTTGGCTTTCGAGTTGTTGTTGTCTGTCTCTAAACCGCGGCCGGGTCGTCCCTTTATATACATAGGTTGACGCCCGCCGGGCTTCAGAGTCCCGAAGCCGGTTTATAAACGTATCCGGTTCGGCCTCTCTCTTTCTATCTTACTATACAAGTTACATGACTAGGCCGGTTTACATTTACATACTGTAACTCGCCTTTGGGCCCTCCACAAAGCGCTAGCATCTTTACGTCTTCATGGGTTTCTAATCTTCAAGGAGTCAACCCGGCTACATAAGGCCGGTTTACCTCCAGTAGTAATATCCCCAACATTAGGCCCCAGATTGGTTTGAACTTGTTCATGTCAATCTTCCACACTTTAGAAAAAATCTTCTCTCTTGTCTTCATTTTTGATCTTGTAAACCGCCGTGACGTCATCCGTCCGTTGATATCGGAGATTTCCTTCATTTAATATATATCCAGTTATCGAGGCGACACCTTTATTAACTTATCCATTTTTTGGACTCCTCAATTCCCGCACTTGCCATTTTTTCACTTCGCCTTATAAATAGGACCGAGGGGTCATTTTCACCGTATCCCCCGTGCCTCTTTGCATCGTCTTCCTCGCGCCGCTCAGCCTCTGGAACTCCGTCGCCACCGTCGACCGTCGTTTCTGCTCCGACCTCAGCCGCTGCATCGCCCTGAATGCACCAGAGAACTGCGACGCCCTTCCGCTTCCTCACTAGCTCCGGTAAGTTCTCTGCTTTTTTCACCATAGATCTGTTCTAGGGTTTCGATATTCCTCGCAGTTCTTCCGAAGTTCATCAGTGCTATTCTTCCATGTTCTTCCTTTAATAGATGGACACTTCATGCTTGATACATCTCTTACCGCAGCTTACCTACCATGATCATCACAAATATTTATGCGCAAAGAACTGATCCATCTGTCAAAAATTGCTTCAGTTCTGCAGCCCTTCAAGATCCAATTATTTTTGCTTTTCTGTCTTATCTCTAGATCCGAAAGTTTTATACATCACTGTGAGATCTGTTTCTCCTCGCACCAATATAAGCGATTTGACATTGGATAAATAGTCTATGCCATTAGCCCTCTGATAAACCGGAAGAGCATGTTACCTTCATAATTACACTCCGGTTTAACAGTGTCTGATCAATCCTGCGCTAGCATTACCTTCTTTCTCATTATTCTAGTCTCCGATTTGTACCATTTATTATATTTGTACGTTTCTTACTCCCTTGTCTCTTGTGTATGATCATGCATAATTTATAAACCGGCCTTTCATTTTCAGTTTGTTCGCTTTGCAATGGCCAAACAATTCACTGCCTGCAACTGGGCTCGTTCTCGGGTTACTGAGGCTCAACTGGATGAGATGGTTAGCATCGGCTCTCTGCCTAAGAAAACGGAGATCAAATGGCGAGCCCCAAGAACTGAGAATCCTCCAACCCCAAGACAAGGTGAAGTGGTAATGTTTGTTGACCATATAGGCCGTGGTTTCAAACCGCCAGGGTCAAAATTTTATCGAGATGTGCTTGCCAGCTTCCAACTGCATCCACAAGATGTTGGTTCCAATTCAGTCTCCAACTTATGCAATTTCCAAGTCTTCTGTGAAGCCTATTTATAGGAAGAACCAACTGCAGAATTGTTCCGGGATTTCTTTCACTTAAACCGGCGCACAGAGTTTGTGAATGGCCCGAATACAGAGCTTGGTGGTGTTTTGATTCAAAAGCGGAAAGAAGTGGAATTTCCTCATGCCAAACACCATAGACACCCAAAGGAATGGAACCAAACATGGTTCTATTGCAGAGACACTTCACCTGAAGATGAGAATCCCCTCCCTGGCTTCCGAGATCATAGATTATCCAATACTCACCCAATGCCACAACGCCTGAGCTCCTCAGAAAGGGCAAAATATGCTCCTCAAATCGCCAAGCTCCAGGCCTTTATGGCAAATGGTTTGACAGGTGTGGATTTTGTACGCTGTTGGATATCCTGGAGTATCTTGCCGCTAAGCCGGCGTCCCGGTTTAAGGTGCGAATATACCGGTGAGGTTGACGATCCTCAACGCCACTGCAACATCCAATTATCTGAGGAAGAACTTACTAAAGGTGTAAAGAAGATTCTGAATGAATTGGAACTAGTCTGTAGTCAAACCGGTCTGTGTCCCTTCTACACCAAGAACAAACCACCTGCTGTAAGCATTACACTTCCTCTTCATCTCTAATATCTTTGACTTATACAAGCTGTAACCCTTCTTCTTTATATGTATAGGGTGATGACCCCTTCTGGAAACGGAAATCCATAGAGAAAGCGGCAAAGCCAACTGGAGACAAAGTGGCCAAGCCAACCCGCCCAAAGACCAAAGCCGTAAAACGGACGTCAAAGCGGAAAACGGCTGACCAGATTAATATGGAGCTTGATGATGATATTGATGACCCAGAAGCTGAGGTAGAACTTGACTCACTTGGCTCTCTTTTTATGCATCTTATTAACAATGATCTTCCTCAGGAGGAGGCCGAAGCTAGTCAGGCTGAGGACGTAGAGGTAATTACCCTTTCCTCCGGTTCAGACTCTATGCCAACACAAAAACCTCGCCAAACAATCCAAAAAGTAAGCTTTTCTCATCCTCTTGCTCACTTGGATCCAACATTTATTTTGAAGACTCAACAGCATGAGGCTCGCCGGACAACTCGGCACAGTGGCCAACAGGTCACCTCTCCCGGTTTACCTGATACTTCGGTTCGAAAGCGTCGGTCTGAGGTCTCTCCTACTTCTGACCATTCTTACCCCAAGGCAGGTTATTTCAGACAGCCTCTTAATCCGCCCGATTCAAATTATCAGGTGACACCTCCTTCCTCTTCTGGTGAATCGACAGCAACTCAACTCCCCCCTTTGAAAACTGTGGCTAGGTGAGTTACGAAGAACCTTTCCTTTCAATGCGCCCTACATCTTTTGAACAGTATGTTAACCCTTTTTATTCGGTTTGCAGGGCCAAAGCCAGACCCAGCAAGAAAGCTCAGGTCACCAATCCGCCAGAAGACCCTGTTGCTGAAGAAGAAGAACCAAGAGTTGAACCACAGGAAACAGGTGAACCGGAAGGCCTCCATCCTGAAACAACTTTTGATGATCCGCCCCTTGACGGCCAACATACTGACGAACCCACAGATGTTGAGCCTGCCGCCCCTGATGCTGAACTGGCAGAACCAAACCGAGCTAATCGAATGAAAGACACTGAATTCCATCATCATCCGCCCAAAATCCTGAAGGCCAAGGCGATGACGTTATTATTACTGGAGGAGGCCACAGTTCTCCTGGTCATCCCGTCATTTTGGCTCAGCATAGTGCCAAAGAAGAGCAAATTGCCAGGGATAAAGGTAAATGGAGCAGCGACTTATCAAACTACGCTCATCTTAATGCTGATGAGCTTCATTCCGGCTTCTTGAACCGTCTGCACTCAAACCGGGATTATGAAGCCAGTTTGGTGAATTTGATGAAAGAACGATTGAGGTAAATTCTTCTCCCTTGCACATTGATTTATAGCTGAAATACTATTCCAAGTAGCCCCCAAGAGCTGTTTTATGATTGTCAATCATAAACCGGGTCTTTGTAATACTTTAAGCATCCCATCATTAATCCTTTCCAAGGCGTGTCTTCAATCATAGATAAAACTCATGTTTGAAAAATTAGATAACTTTCTGTAGCATAGCCCCCAAAGGCCGGTTTAACTTGGCAAGTTAATCCGGTTTTTAATCCACACTGCCAGTTGAGAACAAACGTACATTAGCCCCCAAGTGTCAAGGATAATGCTTGCATTGTTCTGGAGACTTGCATAGAAGGTAGTATTTGAGAGCAAATAAGAATTAGCCCCCAAGTATGAAGTGGATAAGTTGTTATATGCTTTATACTTAGTGCATATATATGTTGTTTTGTTGAAGATACCTTCAATGTTGCAGGCTGAACTGAGAAGCAAAGATGCCAAAAACTCTGACTTGCAAGAAAATGTGAAGTCACAACAAGCCGAAGCTGCAAAAGCCAAAGAGGAGCTGACCCAGGCCTTGGCCGGAATGGAAAAATTGAAAGAATCCTTCAATCAAGATCGTGCTGCATGGGAAGCCGAAAAAGCCGGTTTGACCAAAAGAGCGTAGATGCCGAGGAAGCCCTGAAACCGGTGGCTGAAGAACTAGCCGGTTTGAAGCGCCAAATCAACGCTATGACCTCTGCTATCTTTGGTAAGTATCTAATTATGTATGTTGCATCAGTCAATGAATCTTAAAACTGACCACGATGTTGAAAAATCTTTGGCAGGAACTCGGATCACTCATCTTGGTGCAGATATGCGGATGAAGCTCAAAGCGGCATACACATTGGTTGAGCAGCTATACTCTGGATCTCAGCGAGCCATTAGTACAGCAGCTTATAACAAACCGGCGCCAACGTTGATTAAGGAAACCCTTGAGAAGCTGGGCATGTTACCGGCGCGTATTGCCGAGTTGAAAAGAGCCACTGCAAGAGCCGGAGCATTAACTGCCCTTATTCGAGCCAAGGCCTGGATTCCAGATCTTGAAGCGGAGGATATCATTAAAGGGTATCCAGGCGTTAAAGAAGATGGTTCAAACTTTGATAATGATGATCTTCGGCGGTTGACCAAACAGATGCGGCCAGCGGCCAGCAAATTAGCTGAAGACACCGATTTGTCCCATTTTCAACCGTTTTATGATGTAGAAGGGAAAAGACAACCGGCCGAGATCCATGAAGTCGAAGAACTTGTGCCTCCGATTCGTAAGCACACTTATGCCCCTGATATTAACCCTTCCGATCTTATCCATGAAGAAGCAGTATTCCAAGCTTTAACCGGAATCGATTGGTCAACGGCTGGTTTCCAGCGGCTGGGGAGGGATGAAGAAATGCGTACACCAACTGATCCGCAACCGTCAAACCGTCATGATGAAGAGTCCTAATCCGGTCGCCGGTTTATATGGCTACTGTGAAAAACGATGGCACTGTTGAGCCGCTTTAAAGCTGCATGTAATAGGATAGCTGAAACTTTGTTTATCTGCCATGCCATCGAGCATGCTTCATAGCCCGTTGTGATAATCTATGCCGCCCTTCAGGATATATTTTATGCATAGTCTATGATGACTTGCCTTCCTGGGTACAAAAAACTTAAAAGTGTCTAGCGGTTTACCGCTAAACATGTCATAATATCCAAGAAGTACATAGTACTTGAGCTGAATAATCAAGTGTTTGTACAAAAAAATAATGTACAGAACATACCTCATTGAGTGAGCAAACGTGTATACAGCAAAGGTGTTTAACACCAACCCGATACATTTGATAATCTCATCTTCATAATGCTGGTCTATCTGTTAAACCGGACCGGTATACCTACTGGATTTTCTTCATAACACTGGTGATTTAGTCAAACCATACCGGGTCAGTGACCATCGGTTTATGAATGATCATGAGCCAACAGCTGGTGGTTGGAAAGCAAGCCGGATCAAGGATGCCGGTTTATCAAAAAAATACTTATGATTGTCAACAAACAGAATTCAAATAGGAAAATATACGAGGCTTTTTACGAGCTGCCAGGCTCCAAATCGAGGCTTTTCATGGGCTGCCAGGCCTCTGAGTTAAACCATTTAACAAAGCCTTTTAAGATGGGCCTCCAACTAACCAATCACCGTTTTAACTATGACAAGTTCAGGGTATGTAAAAGATTGCCTTGTCAAACGTTCTATGGGTCATGCCAGGATTACCTGGATAGGAGTGGCTTACTTGATGAAGGCAGGTTAACCCGGGGTTTTAGGTGAATACACCAGGCTTCCAAGCCGTGGCTTGATAGCCAATTACGAGGGTCCTTTCAAAATCTGTGTTGCTTTGCAAAAAAGAGCCCCCAAGTAACTTTGTGAGCGCTCAGCGTGTGCCTATGTTTGAGTTTGTACAGTGTACAATACTCTCTTTGGCTCCACAAATTTTTCCTTGTGTGGCTGAAATGCCTATCAAGAGGTGTAGCTGTGGTTCAAACATGACCAAGCCCCCTAGTGATTTTCTTTATCTTTATGCAGTTGCTAAATCCGGTTTAACAAAGACTCCACTTTGACCGTTAACTTGTAAAAGCACACATATGATATAAGAAAGAACAGATACCCCGCTTATAACGGAGGCTCCGGTTTATTATATGGTATATACACTGTCATAAATATGTATAGGTAAAAAAGCCTATGGCTTCAAGTATAGTAAGGCCGAAGGAGAGCTATGTTCCGTGGCCGCTTTGTCTCCTCCTCCGATTGACGTGAGTCTTCATGCTCTCGAACATCAATGAGGTAGTAGGATCCGTTGTGCAGATTTTTGCTGACCACAAAGGGTCCTTCCCAAGGGGGGATAACTTATGCATATCAGTCTGATCCTAGATGAGCCGGAGCACCAAATCACCTTATTGAAAGGTTCTAGTTTTAACCCGGCGGCTGTGATAACGTCGGAGATCTTGTTGATAAAACGCCGAACGCGCTGCTGCAAGATCCCGCTCTTCATCCAACAGGTCTAGAGAATCCTGATGTGCCTTCTCATTATCTGCTTCAACATAAGCTGCCACATGGGGCGAATCGTGACGGATGTCACTAGGAAGAACTGCCTCTGCTCCATAAACCATGAAGAAAGGCATCTAACCCGTAGACCTATTGGCTGTGGTGTTGATGCTCCATAACACAGAAGGTAGCTCCTCGACCCAACAACCCGGCGTCCGCTTTAAGGGAACCATAAGCCTTAGTTTTATACCCCACAGAATTTCTTGATTTGCCCTTTCCGCTTGACCATTAGATTGGGGGTGAGCCACTGATGCTAGATGAAGCCGGATATGCTCACGTTGACAGAATTCTTCCATCTCTCCTTTTGACAAGTTAGTGCCATTATCTATTATAATGCTATGTGGAAAGCCAAACCGGAATATCACCTTTCTGATGAATTGAACCACTGTGGCTGCATCACACTTGCTGACTAGCTCTGCCTCTACCCATTTAGTGAATTTATCAACTGCTACTAACAGATGGGTCTTCTTGTCCTTGGAGTGCTTGAAGGGTCCAACCATATCCAGCCCCCAAGTGGCAAACGGCCACGTAATTGGAATCATCCACAACTCTTGAGCCGGAACATGCGCACGGCGGGCAAACTTTTGACATCCATCACATCTTTTGACTAAATCCTCCGCATCAGCATGCGCCGTCAACCAGTAAAAACCATGGCGAAAAGCTTTAGCAACCAACGACTTTGAACCGGCGTGATGACCGCAGTCCCCTTCATGAATTTCTCGCAAAATCTCACAACCTTCTTGAGGAGAAACGCATCGTTGAATCACTCCTGAAACACTGTAACGATGTAACTCCCCGTTGAGTATGGTCATGGACTTCGAACGCCGGATTATCTGTCGAGCCAACGTTTCCTCAGCTGGTAACTCGCCCCGGTTCATGTAATCCAGATATGGGATCGTCCAATCCGGTATGGCATGCAAAGCTGCCACCAATTGATCCTCCGGATCAGGAACAGCCAAATCTTCTGCGGTTGGTATTTTGACTGACGGATTGTGCAACACATCAAGAAAGACATTGGGCGGAACCGGTTTACATTGGGAACCAAGACGACTTAAAGCGTCCGCCGCTTCATTCTTCCGCCGGTCTATATGGTCCACTTGATAACCTTTAAATTGACCAGCCACTGTGTCCACCTCTCGCCGATATGCAGCCATGAGTGGGTCTTTAGAATCCCAAGTGCCAGATACTTGCTGAGCCACTAGATCTGAATCGCCGAAGCACTTAACCCGGCTCAAATTCATCTCTTTAGCCATCCGAAGACTGTGGAGTAAAGCCTCATGTTCAGCTGCATTGTTAGTACAGGGGAACATTAAACGGAGGACATAACAAAACTTATCACCTTGTGGGGAAGTTAATACGACTCCAGCCCCCGAACCCTCTAGCTGTCTGGACCCATCAAAATGAATAGTCCAATATGTCTTATCTGGTTTCTCCTCAGGTGCCTGTAACTCCGTCCAATCGTTGATGAAATCTACGAGTGCCTGGGACTTGATCACCGTGCGGGGTATATATCTGAGCCCGTGGGGTCCAAGCTCAATGGCCCACTTGGCAATCCGGCCAGTTGCCTCTCTGTTTTGAATGATGTCACCCAGAGGAGCTGAACTGACTACTGTGATAGGATGGCCCTGAAAATAGTGTTTGATCTTCCGGCTTGCCATAAACACCCCATACACCAGTTTCTGCCAATGTGGATACCTCTATTTTGACTCAATGAGCACCTCACTGATATAATAAACCGGCCGTTGAACCGGATACTCTTTGCCAGGCTCTTTGCGCTCTACCACAATGGCAACGCTGACAGCCCGGGCATTAGCAGCCACATATAATAATAAGGGCTCTTTATCGATCGGTGCTGCTAGCACGGGCGGTTCCACAAGCTGTTTCTTCAGATCTTCAAATGCCTTATCATCTGCTTCACTCCAGACAAAGTTATCCGTTTTCTTGAGCATCTGATATAAGGGAATGGCCTTCTCTCCAAGGCGGCTGATAAACCGGCTCAAGGCTGTAATCCGACCGGCCATACGTTGCACATCGTTAATACACGCCGGTTTAGCCAAGGATGTAATCGCTGCAATCTTTTCCGGATTAGCCTCAATGCCTCTATTTGAAACCAGAAAGCCTAAGAGCTTCCCTGCCGGGACATTGACAACACACTTCTACGGATTCAGCATCATCTTGTAGACCCGGAGATTGTCAAAAGTTTCCCGTAGATCATCTATCAAAGTCTCCTCCTTTCTGGATTTGACCACAATATCATCTACATACGCATGGACATTGCGCCCAATTTGCTTATGAAGGCAATTCTGAACACATCGCTGGTAAGTTGCCTGGGCACTCTTGAGTCCAAAGGGCATGGAAACATAGCAGAAGGCTCCAAAAGGAGTTATAAAGGTTGACTTCTCCTGGTCCTTAACTGCCATTTTGATCTGATGATAACCAGAGTAAGCATCCAACAAACACAAACGGTCACAACCCGCAATAGCATCAATTATCTGATTAATGCGAGGGAGAGCAAAGGGGTCTGCAGGGCAAGCCTTGTTTAAATCTGTGTAGTCCACACACATGCGCCAAGTGCCGTTTTTCTTAAGAACCAGCACCGGATTGGCTAACCACTCTGGATGAAAAACTTCAACAATAAACCCAGCAGCCAACAAACGGGCGACCTCTTCACCTATAGCCTTGCGCCTTTCCTCGTTGAAGCGGCGGAGGAACTGTCGGACCGGTTTGAATTTCAGATCAATGTTGAGTGTGTGCTCAGCGAGTTCTCTCGGTACACCTGGCATGTCAGAAGGTTTCCATGCAAAGATGTCCCGATTCTCACGGATGAACTCGATGAGCGCGCTTTCCTATTTGGGATCCAGGTTAGCGTTGATGCTGAACTGTTTGGATGAATCGCCAGGGACAAAGTCAACCATCTTAGTGTCTGTAGCTGATTTGAACTTCAATGCTGGATCATGTTCCGTGGTTGGCTTTTTTAAGGAGGTCATGTCTACCGGATCAACTTGCTCCTTATAGAATGTTAACTCCTCCGTGGCACAAACTGACTCAGCATAAGCCGCATCGCCTTCTTCACACTCCAAAGCAATCTTTCTACTTCCATGTACTATGATAGTCCCCTTATGACCTGGCATTTTAAGCTGCAGGTAAACATAACATGGCCTTGCCATAAACTTAGCATAAATTGGCCACCCAAACAGAGCGTGGTACGGACTTTTGATCTTCACCACCTCAAATGTCACTGTTTCTGACCTTGAATCATAGTCATCTCCAAAAGCTACCTCCAAAGCTATCTTACCAACAGGATATGCAGACTTACCAGGCACCACACCATGAAATACCGTATTCGACGGTTTAAGATCCTTATCTGTCAACCCCATACGGCGGAATGTATCATAATACAAAATATTGATACTACTTCCCCCATCCATGAGCACTTTAGTGAACTTGTATCCCCCAACTTGAGGGGCTACCACCAAGGCCAAATGACCTGGATTATCAACCCGGGGCGGGTGATCCTCTCTGCTCCACAAAATAGGTTGCTCTGACCAGCGTAAATACTGAGGTACTGCCGGCTCAACAGAGTTGACTACCCTTTTGTGAAGCTTCTGATCACGTTTGCACAAACTAGTAGTGAAGACATGATATTGCCCGCTGTTCAGCTGTTTGGGATTGCTCTGATAACCCGACTGCTGCTGCTGCTGACTCCCCTGATGGTTGTAACCTCCCTGGTTGCCTTGGTGTCCTTGATTGACGTGTCCGGTTTGATTGCCTGGAAACCCTGAACCGAAACCACCGCCTCCGTAACCCGGCCCGTGGAAACCTCCTCCTGAACCGCCGGGCGGGCCATTGTCATATTGGAACATATTGGAATTCTTGAAATCCCACATGATATAACAATCTTTCCAGAGATGTGATGCCGGTTTCTCCTTTGATCCATGCTTCGGACAGGGCTGATTTAACAAATGCTCCAAATTGTTGCCTGGACCTCCACCCCTCTAGGGCTGCTTGCCTTTACGGCGCTGGCCATTCTCCTGTGCGTTGGTATTTGCGACAAAGTCCAAACCATTGTCGGCCTTGCGCTTACCAGTGTTTCCATGGCCTGCTGGATTGTGTTGTTGTCCTTTGGTATCGCCGGTCTTCTTACCCTTCTCCGGTTTGTCCTCCTCTAAATCCGGATCCTTGGTATTATCTGAATCGGCGTATTTAACCAAAGCAGCCATGAGTGTTGACATGTCGTTGCAGTGACGTTTGAGCCTTCCCAACTTCTGTTTCAACGGTTTGAAACCGCAATTACCCTCTAACGTTAACACTGCGGTGTCTGCGTTGATACGATCTGACGAATGCAAAATCGCCGAGACCCGTTTGACCCAATGGGTCATGGACTCCCCTTCCTCTTGGACACAAGCGGCCAAATCTACAATTGACACCGGCTGCTTACACGTATCCTTGAAGTTCTGGATAAACCGGTGCTTCAATTCGGCCCATGATCCAATAGAGTTGGTCGGCAAGCTCTTCAACAAAGTGCGAGCTGTTCCTTCCAACATCATGGTGAAATATTTAGCACACACCACCTCGTCCACATCTAACATCTCCATTGCCATCTCATAGCTCTCCACCCACGCCTTTGGCTGCAAATCGGCGGTATAATTTGGTACCTTACGAGGTCCCTTGAAATCCTTGGGTAGTCGCACATTACGCAAAGCAGGAGATAAACACGGTACCCCTAAGGAACTGAACATCGCCCCTGGCTCCACAGAGGCAGTGAGGTGAACCGGAGTATGCTGTCGTGCCTCGTGTCGAGCTGTCAACTCGGCCTCTCGACGTGCGCGGCCATGATCCACAACATCTTGTGCATTAGCACCTCCCCCAGCCGGGTTGTTCCCTCGTGGCGAATTTCCGCGGCGTGCACTACTGGACACGGCCGGTTCGTCTTCCACGTGTCTGCTATAACTCCGGCTTGGGCGGGGAGTGGAGTGAATCCTCTCACGGCTGTGTGAATATGCTTGCTGTTGATTTAGTGCTGTCTAAAGGAGATCCCTGGCCCGACATGCTTCCACTGCCACTGGTGACTCGCCGTCGGTTAGGAGGGCCGCCAGGCGTGACGCAGCGGCCACAATGTTATCCAACGGGTTGGAATAATGCCCGGGCGGCGTTGATGGTACAATGTTGTTCTGGCGAGGCAGGTCCGTCGTGCGCGGCTGAACCGGCGCTCCTGCTCCCGGTGCCCCCGCCCGGTTTAGTGTGGGTTGGTTACCAGCTCCTGCGCCTGGCGTGTTGAAAAGATTCTGCGTCTCATAAACCGGAGATGTGATCGGTACCTTCTTCTCATGACTTCCTATGAAGCATTCTGATCCAGTCTAATCCGGTAACCCTGTGCTTCCAACTCGGCCCGCTCCATAGCCATCCTAGCGTTCTCTGATGCCAGGTCCGCCTTGGCCTGGGCTATCTGATCTTTCACCTTTGCAATCTCCACATTGTGCTGATCCCTGGCTGTTGCGTCTACCTCCGCGGACATCAATGTTGCTAGAGCGTCGAACAAATCAGATAAGACTTGGGTCGGAGGTGGCGCCGAGCTTCCTACCCCTGCTGGTGTGGCCGTTGTTGAACCGGAGAGCATTGCTGCGGTGGTAGATGAATGAGGCGCCGATTGTGTGCCGGCCATGAAGATAGTGGCCCGGTTTGGCAGACCGGGGAATCCGGAATACTGTTGCCCTCGGATCCTCCCTCAATCCGGTCGTCCTGCAACTGGTAAAGCGATTCGGTTTCTCCAGAAGACTCGTCATCAGAGCAGACTACGGTTTCTCCTTCGGACACCGGTCCGTCCTCGTGCCCTGATCCATGGACGACACCTATGAAAACATGCCTTGCCTCGGGCTGAACCGGCGAAGGACTTGCACGCTGAGCCGTTTCGATGATGTCGGTGCAGATGTCCGGCTCGGGGGCCGGTTCGCGGATCTTGCCGATGAAGACGTGAATCCCACCAAAGGGGACCCGGTACCCGTATTCGATTGAATCGGCCTCGGGACCCCATCCTGCGTTGTCGATGTAGAGCTTGCCACGGCGACTCTTCGTCATCCAGCCCACGGTGTATCCCTTAAGTCCATCGAAGCTGCCCTTCAAGAACTCAAAACCATCATGCGGTAGCCCCACGGTGGGCGCCAACTGTCGTGGGTTTGTCACGGCAGATGTCCTCGTGGAAGGACTTAGTTGTGGAGCCATCGCAACGGGTTAGCTTAAAGGGGTTAAACCGGATAGGGGGACACGGGAGTTTATACTAGTTCGGCCCCTTCGATGAAGGTAAAAGCCTACGTCTAGTTGTGATTGGTATTGCTAGGGTTTCGAAGGCCAGGGAGCGAATCCGCTTTGTCTGGCTTTCGAGTTGTTGTTGTCTATCTCTAAACCGCGGCCGGGTCGTCCCTTTATATACATAGGTTGACGCCCGCCGGGCTACAGAGTCCCGAAGCCAGTTTATAAACGTATCCGGTTCGGCCTCTCTCTTTCTATCTTACTATACAAGTTACATGACTAGGCCGGTTTACATTTACATACTGTAACTCGCCTTTGGGCCCTCCGCAAAGCGTTAGCATCTTTACGTCTTCATGGGCTTCTAATCTTCAAGGAGTCAACCCGGCTACATAAGGCCGGTTTACCTCCAGTAGTAATATCCCCAACACTCGGTATTTTTTATTAATTCCAAAATTGACTTCCGTGGAGTTTCAGGACTTTTGGAGTTGTGCGGAATAGGTCTCTAATATTTGCTCCTTTTCCAGCCCAGAATTCCAGCTGCCGGCATTCTCCCTCTTCATGTAAACCTTTTAAAATAAGAGAGAATAGGCATAAGCATTGTGGCATAATGTGTAATAACAACCCATAATGCAATAAATATCAATATAAAAGCATGATGCAAAATGGACGTATCAGTATACTGATTATGCTAATTGCATTGTTGCTAAATTTATACCACCTAGTTTCACATACCAGCAAAAGAAAAAGTTTTTCTATGATTTAAGACATTACTTCTGGGATGACCCACATCTTTATAAAGAAGGAGTAGATGGTGTTATTAGACGTTGTGTACCTGAGCATGAACAGGAACAGATCCTAGGCAAGTGTCACTTTGAGGCATATGGAGGATACCACGCTGGAGATAGAACTGCACATAAGGTATTGCAATCCGGTTTTTATTGGCCTACTCTCTTCAAAGATGCCCGTAAGTTTGTCTTGTCTTGTGATGAATGTTAAAGAATTGGTAATATTAGTAGATGTCAAGAAATGCCTATGAATTATTCACTTGTTATTAAACCATTTGATGTTTGGGGCTTTGATTATATGGGACCGTTTCCTTCCTCTAATGGCTATACACATATTTTAGTTGTTGTTGATTACGTTACTAAGTGGGTAGAAGCTATTCCAACTAGTAGTGCTGATCATAACACCTCTATTAAGATGCTTAAAGAAGTTATTTTTTCCAGGTTTGGAGTCCCTAGATACTTAATGACTGATGGTGGTTCACATTTTATTCATGGTGCTTTTTGTAAAATGCTTGCTAAGTATGACGTTAATCATAGAATTGCATCTCCTTATCACCCACGGTCTAGTGTTCAAGTAGAATTGAGCAATAGAGAGCTTAAATTAATTTTGCAAAAGACTGTTAATAGATCTAGAAAGAATTGGTCCAAGAAACTTGATGATGCATTATGGGCCTATAGAACTGCATATAAAAATCCTATGGGTATGTCTCCGTATAAAATGGTTTATGGAAAAGCATGTCACTTACCTCTTGAACTCGAACATAAGGCATATTGGGCTATTAAAGAGCTCAATTATGGTTTCAAACTTGCTGGTGAGAAGAGGCTATTTGACATTAGCTCACTTGATGAATGGAGAACCCAAGCCTATGAGAATGCCAAACTGTTTAAGGAAAAAGTTAAAAGGTGGCATGACAAAAGGATACAAAAGCGTGAGTTCAATGTAGGTGATTATGTGTTGCTATTCAACTCTCGTTTAAGATTTTTTGCAGGAAAACTTCTCTCTAAATGGGAAGGTCCTTACGTTATTGAGGAGTTCTATCATTCCGGTGCCATAAAAATCAACAACTTCGAAGGCACAAATCCAAAGGTGGTGAACGGTCAAAGAATCAAACATTATATCTCAGGTAATCCCATAAATGTTGAAACTAATGTTATTGAAACCGTAACCCCGGAGGAATACATAAGGGACACTTTCCAGAATGTTTTAGACTCCGAAAAGGAATAGGTACGTGGTACGGTAAGTAAACCGACTCCAAAACAGTTCTAATGCCAATTTTTCTCCATTATGGAATATTTAAGAAAATAGGAAAATAAGAAGTAGTCTGGGAAGGACACAAGGCTTCCACGAGGGTGGAGGGCGCGCCCTACCCCCCTGGGCGCGCCCCCTGCCTTGTGGGCACCTCGTGTGCTCTCCGGACTCCATTTTCTTGCATGATACTTCTTTTGGTCGGTAAAAATTCACTATATAATCTCCCGAAGGTTTTGACCACCGTATCACGCAAATATCCTCTGTTTTCGTTTCGAGCTATTTTCTGTCAGAGTCGTCAAGGCCAGGCATCATGTTGTCCCCCTCCTCCAACAATCAGGGCAACGATGCTTGGCTAATGAAGATAGAGCTGAAGAGAGAAGAACCTGGGGAAATCAACAAGGATGATGGGATTAAGAAGACCATGGAGGATCAAGCTCCGGCAGCAGAAGAAGAAGACATCCTTCCACCACATCACAATCTTCTTACCCCAACTGAGATTGAAGCTTTCAAGATGATTGAGTTAGCTCGTATACAAAACAAGTATCTCACACGTGAAAATATTTTGTTGAAGGAGCATATCATCGCACTCAAGGGTATTATCCGCACATTGGAAGATCTCCTACGCTCAATGTGCGACTGTCGGTGTCAAAACCGGCGGATCTCGGGTAGGGGGTCCCGAACTGTGCGTATAGGCGGATGGTAACAGGAGACAAGGGACACAATGTTTTTACCCAGGTTCGGGCCCTCTTGATGGAGGTAAAACCCTACTCCTGCTTGATTAATATTGATGATATGGGTAGTACAAGAGTAGATCTACCACGAGATCAGAGAGGCTAAACCCTAGAAGCTAGCCTATGGTATGATTGTTGTTTGTCCTATGGACTAAAACCCTCCGGTTTATATAGACACTAGAGAGGGCTAGGGTTACACAGAGTCGGTTACAATGGGAGGAGATCTACATATCCGTATTGCCAAGCTTTCCTTCCACGCCAAGGAAAGTCCCATCCGGACACAGGACGAAGTCTTCAATCTTGTATCTTCATAGTCCAAGAGTCCGGCCAAAGGTTATAGTCCGGCTATCTGGACAGCCCCTAATCCAGGACTCCCTCAGTAGCCCCCGAACCAGGCTTCAATGACGATGAGTCCGGCGCGCAGATTGTCTTTGGCATTGCAAGGCGGGTTCTTCTCCAAATTCCATGTACCTGTTAAATAGTGTCCGGCTTCTCGTGAATGTTGCGCTCCTTGGCTTCCACGCCCAATAATGGCCACCTTCCACGCGTTGAGAGAATGCGAAGAGCCAGGGTGTTTTTACATTTATCCCCCTAGCTATGTAAATGAGCTGCCTATTAAAGAGATGAGGATTCAGATCCAAATCACACCATCCTCCCTTAGCGAGCATTCATCGGAGCGCATCCGACAGAGATCCATTCCATCATGGCCGGTCGACGCAGCTCCTCCTCTCGCCCTCCCAGCCCCCAGCCTGGAGATTGGGAGTGATTTTCCGTCCCGCACAGCAAGCTAGTGACGCTTCAGACCAAGGGATTTCTTCCGCCAACATACACGGAGAGCAAGCGAAGAGCCTTTCCAATCCCTCCAAGGGAGAGCGGGTATGCCTTGTCCCTCATTTGATAAGAGGGCTTGGATTTCCAATTCATCTGTTTCTCTGGGGGCTCCTGGAGTTCTATGACCTCCAGTTGCACAACCTTACGCCAGCCTCCATATTGCATATCGCGGGCTTCGTAGCCCTTTGCGAGCTGTTTCTGGGCTGCGGGGCTCATTTCGTGTTGTGGAAGAAGTTGTTCTGCCTCGTGCCCCCTTCTCAGAAGGGGTCAGTATATCAAGTGGGCGGAGCCGAAGTGTGGCGCATCACCGGGACCGGATACCTATCCGGAACCCCAAAGAAGACATCCGACGACTGGCCTTCCGAATGGTTTTATGTAGAAGACGTCCCCCTCCCGGATCCTATTCGGATCGGCCTTCCTGAGTTCGTCAATGCCCCTTTGAAGAAGCGCCTGAGCTGGCGTCCATGGAGCCCCCAGGAGGAAGACGACATGGACGTTCTTTACCTGATGAGCCGGATAAGGTCGCTAGCTCAATCTGGATTGACCATGATCGAGGTCATGGCCACATGCATTATGCGGGGGGTGCAGCCACTTCAATATAGAGGCCACCCCATGTGGGATTTTAACGGGGAGGACGACGCCACCCGCTGTGGCCGTAAGGGGCCGGAATCGGTTGCCGCTCTAGCAAAGATCTTGTCCACTTTGTACAAGGGAGAAGAGGAGGAATTCCTCCGCGTCAATCCACAGGGTGGATTTTCTATGTACAATCCTCCGAACTGGGTACATTGATACTTCTTTTTGCCCATCCGTTCTATATTCCCATAGTTAAGTATTTCATCTTGCGTAGGAGCTGCGTAAGGCCGTGAGGGAGATAAACAGCCCTCCTCCACAACCCGAGGATCCAGAACGGTCCCTCGACCAGGCCTCCCAGGTGGATCCGGACATATATGTGGAGCTAATTGATGGGGTATTCCATCAGTTGAGCAATGACAATGCCATGGTGGCCATTACGGCCGATT
Organism: Triticum urartu; assembly: GCF_056163025.1. NCBI lineage: Eukaryota > Viridiplantae > Streptophyta > Magnoliopsida > Poales > Poaceae > Triticum > Triticum urartu. The sequence goes on from NC_141876.1 coordinate 612,848,598, forward strand.
ATCCTGGGCTACTCCCAGCCTCGTAGGTAACTGAGACCGAAGTCCCAGCACTTTGAAAAGGATTCGTCCTTGCGTATTTTTGATTACCGTATTCCGACGGTGTTTTGCAGGGGAGGCCCTCGAGGCGGAATACCGAGCCTGCGGCGACTAGCCAACAAGGGGCCGCGAGGCCAAGCAGGCTAAAAAGACGTGCGGTCCGGAGTGATACACCGGTGCAACGGTATGGCGCGCCATCTTATTCCAAGATATTATTCTCAGAGGCATACTAACGCCCGTGCTCTCTTTAGGAAAAATAGCGCTCGCCGAACTATATCCGGAGAGGTTGCCAATCGCGCCTCCACCAGCCAGGCTCCAAGGCCGGGTCCGGAAGCGGAGGCGAACATGAGGCGCGCACCGGACGCTCCTCCGACAGAGGATGCGGGCAGGCTGTCCGCCACCAATTCCGAGGTGGAGAGTACCATGAACCACACGCATCACCGAACAGTTCTTCGCGACGCTTGTTTCTCCCAAGAGGCATTGGATTCCTTCAACTCAGGAGATGCGTACCTCCGTGCCGCTCAAAATGGTCTAGCCAGAGCCATGGAGCAGTATGTAAAGGACATACGGGTGAGAAAATTTGGTGATTATATATACCAGTAGCCCCTGAGACTTGAAACAGTTAGAATAACTGATTTAAGGATCATTTGTTTATGCAGGTTCTTACAGAAAAGAATACCCAACTGTCCCATGACCTGGAAGAGTGCAGAGTCCAACTTGAGGCCGCACTAGCCGCAGCAGGGGAGCCCAAGGAGACCCCCTCTGGTACTATATGCTTCAAATTATAAGTATCATGTAAAGTGCGGCGTGTATGCAAATCTGACAATAAAATTGCAGATGGCGCCGGAGTAGATCCGGAGAAGCAACAACTCCTACGCCGGCTAAAGGCCGGCGAGAGCGTGCTTACAAAGGTGAGGCAGGAGAAGAATGATCTTCTAGATGCCAACACCCAGCTGGGCATGGAACTAAAGGATGTTCGTGCCCAACTGTCGGACTCCGTGAAGGAGAATCGGCGGCTTCGACGCGGCATTTTTAGTAAGTGCTTGAACGAACTTCGAAAAAGAGTTCAGCAAGGAAGTTGACTGACAGAGTTATGTCTGTAGGTATGCTAACAGGGCGTCCTGCAAAGGAAATGCCCGGTTCTACGGGTGACCTTCTTCCCGAGCTCTCACAACTGCACGAACGAGTTCGGCAGGTGATGCAAGGCGTCACCCAGGCCTTGTGGCCATCCATCTCCGTGCCCGAAGTACTTGGAGATCTTGTAGAGAAGCTGAAGGGAGCGCGGCGGCGCTTCCGATTATGGAAGATATCGGCCTGCTGTCAAGGTGCCAGGGAAGCCTGGGCCATGCTGAAGATGCGGTACACGAAGGCTGACCCAAACCACATGGCCGAGGTCGGACCTGTGGGGCCCGATGGGAAGGAGATCCCTGTGAGCTTAGTATACGGTCAAGTAGAATTGGCCGCAAAGTATTCCCAATAGGACTGTAGACTAGACAGCCTATTGGATGGTATTGAAGAGGAATTCAACCAGTCAAATTGACTATGTAATTTAAAGTGACATGTATAATGCCTTCTAGCCGGATTGTAGATCGTTTGTCGTGGCGGACCTTTTCGCTTCGACCTCGGGACCCGACGGTCCGGAGTGTATCTGAATACCCTCTCGGTTATGTAAGAACCGGGGCATGCATGGAGACCAGGCGTAGGGGTCATTAGTGCTTGAACAGAAGTGCCCAACTAGTTATGTTATATTACATGGTTAGTAAGAAACATCTTCCAGGGAGAATAGTTCCGTTAGGGGTTCCTTTCCCTGGGAGGCATGCCCTAAAGTGCATGTCTGGACTGTGAGAAGAGACGCAGAAAAAAACATCTGGGGGCGCATAAGTAAAAAGTGTGAAATCATCTTTAGTTCACCGACCGAATATTCCCTTAAGAATGCTAGCTTTCGGCTTCACCCAGTATGAGTTACACATCCGGCTGACCCAGCAGTAACAGTCGCAGAGGTGCTCCCCTTATGCCCTAGCCGAATTAACGGGAACGTAGGGCATAAATACAAGAGCCAGGCAACCCAGCTTGGCCAAAACTTAAGTCATATCGATGCATATAATGGTGAATAAAGGGTACATGCGGAAGTATAACACATGTGTTGGGCATGAAGCCTGTATAAATAAGCTTCTGTAAAAGAAGCCCCCAGGTATAATGAGTGCGGATAGCGCGTCAGTTGTGTGCAAACAAGGCACAAATAGGCCCTTAAAGTCTGTGAGAGAAAAGAAGGGGAGAAGGAGAGAAATATAAGACAGATAGTGTATAAAAAATGGACAGAGGAAGGAGACGAACACAGAGTCCGGTGTTAGGCGTAGAATCTTCGGAGTCGGGCTGCGTTCCATGGGTTTGGCTCGAGTCGATTATCCGATGCATCCCGCAGACGGTACGCTCCACCAGTCAGGACTTGGTCAATAATGAAGGGACCTTCCCACTTGGGCTTGAGTTTGTCCTTTTTCTTATCTGGCAGGCGTAGAACTAACTCGCCAACATTGTAAGTTTTGGCCCGTACTTCTCTGCTTTGGTATCTTCGAGCCTGCTGTTGATAGAATGCGGAACGAGCTTTTGCCATGTCACGCTCCTCCTCCAAGGCATCCAAACTGTCCTACCGATCGAGCTTGGCTTCTCTTTCTTCGTACATACGCACTCGAGTTGAGTCATGTATTATGTCGCAGGGCAGAACTGCCTCTACGCCGTATACCATGAAGAATGGTGTGTATCCGGTAGTGCGGTTCGGCGTGGTCCACAGCCCCCAGAGTACGGAGTCGAGCTCCTCTACCCAGTGCGTGTTAGATTCCTTGAGGGATCGCACTAACCTGGGTTTGATGCCGCTCATGATTAGACCATTTGCTCGCTCGACCTGACCGTTAGTTTGTGGGTGATAGACTGAAGCATAGTCGAGTTTGATGCCCATGTTTTTCCACCAGAGTTTTACCTCGTCGGCCGTAAAGTTCGTGCCGTTATCAGTGATGATGCTGTGGGGGACACCGTAATGGTGTACGACCCTAGATATGAAGTCTATCACCGGTCCGGATTCGGCCATTTTAACAGGCTTGGCCTCTATCCATTTGGTGAACTTATCCACCATGACCAGTAAGTATTTTTGCTTGTGGGTTCCTCCTTTAAGGGGTCCAACCATGTCAAGCCCCTAGACCGCGAAGGGCCAGGTGATGGGGATAGTTTGGAGGGTGGTGGGTGGCATATGGCTTTGGTTAGCAAAAAGCTGCAACCAACGCATCGTTGGACTAAGTCATGAGCGTCTGCCCGGGCCGTCGGCCAATAGAAGCCTGTACGGAAGGCCTTACTTACAAGGGCCCGGGCTGCAGCATGGTGACCACCGAGTCCGGCGTGAATTTCAGCCAGAAGATTCCGCCCTTCCTCTTCGGAGATGCACCTTTGAAGGACTCCGGTGGTGCTTTTCTTATAAAGCTCTCCCTCATGGACCTTATAGGCTTTAGATCGCCGCACTATGCAGCGTGCCTTCTTTTGGTCCTCGGGAAGTTCCTGCCTAGTTAGGTAGGCTAGGAATGGTTATGTCCACAGGGCGATGACTGCCATTATTATGTGGGCTGAAGATGTTATTTCGTTGGCAGAGCCTCCAATTATGTCAGAATGTTCGGTGTCAGGCAGTGCGGTTGGGTCCGGGCTGTTATTTCCGGGTTCCCCTTCCCATACTACGGATGGCTTGAACAGCCTTTCCAAGAAGATGTTGGGAGGGACGGCATCGCGCTTTGCGCCGATGCATGCCAGGACATCTGCTGCCTGATTGTTTTCCCGGGCTATATGGTGAAATTCGAGCCCCTCAAACCGAGCTGACATTTTTAGGATGGTGTTGCGATAAGCTGCCATTTTCGGATCCTTGGCATCAAAGTCTCCATTGATTTGGGATATCGCGAGGTTCGAATCCCCGCGCACCTCTAGGCGTTGAATGCCCATGGATACTGCCATCCGGAGACCATGTAGAAGGGCCTCATATTCGGCTGCGTTGTTGGAGTCCGTATACATTATCTGGAGTACGTATTGAACTGTATCTCCTGTTGGGGACGTCAAAACGATGCCAGCCCCCAGACCAGCCAACATTTTGGAGCCGTCGAAGTGCATGATCCAGTTGGAATATGTGTCATACTCTTTAGGGAGTTCGGCTTCCATCCATTCGGCGACGAAGTCGGCCAAAACTTGCGACTTAATAGCTCGCCGTGGCTTGGTTATGTCGAACGGGAGGAGCTCAATGGCCCATTTGGCAATCCGGCCCGTCGCGTCGCGGTTGTTTATAATATCATTAAGTGGTACTTCCGAGGCTACCGTTATCGAACACTCTTGAAAGTAGTGTCGCAGCTTCCGGGATGCCATAAATACCGTGTACGCTATCTTTTGATAATGCGGGTACCGTGACTTGCATGGAGTAAGAACAGTGGACACATAGTAAACCGGCTTTTGAAGGGGGAATTTGTGTCCGTACGTTTCTCGTTCGACGACGAGCACTGCGCTTACAACTTGATGAGTTGCCGCAATGTATAATAGCATTGGTTCGCCAATGTTTGGCGCGGCCAGGACTGGGTTTGTTGCCAATATGGCTTTTATTTCATCGAGTCCGGTCGTGGCGGCATCCGTCCACTCGAAGTGTTCGGTGCGCCGGAGGAGGCGATAAAGGGGTAATGCCTTTTCTCCCAAGCGGGAGATAAAGCGGCTTAGAGCCGCCACGCATCCGGTCAATTTTTGTATTTGTTTGAGGTCCTTTGGGATATCCAATTGTGACAGAGCTCGGATCTTGGCTGGATTTGCTTCAATTCCTCTACCGGATACAATGAAGCCCGAGAGCTTTCCGGCTGGTACGCCGAAAACGCATTTTTCCGGGTTGAGCTTGATGTCGTATATTCGAAGGTTATCGAATGTGAGCCTCAAGTCGTCTACTAGAGTTTCGACATGCTTGGTTTTGACGACCACGTCATCTACGTATGCCTCCACTGTTTTGCCGATCTGGTTTTCCAGACATGTCTGAATCATGCGCTGATATGTTGCGCCGGCGTTTTTTAGCCCGAAGGGCATTGTGTTGAAGCAGAATGGGTCGTATGGTGTGATGAATGCCGTTGCGGCTTGGTCTGGCTCTGTCATCTTAATTTGATGGTAGCCGGAGTATGCGTCGAGGAAACACAATGAATCGTGTCCTGTGGTAGCGTCGATAATTTGATCGATGCGGGGGAGGGGGAAGGGATCCTTTGGGCAAACCTTGTTGAGGTCCTTAAAATCGATGCACAAGTGCCAGGATTTGTCCTTCTTTGGTACAATCACCAGGTTTGCTAGCCAGTCCGGATGTTTTATGTCTCTGATGAATCCGGCCTCCAATAGCTTGGCTAGTTCCTCTCCCATGGCTTGTCTCTTAGGTTCGGAGAAACGCCGAAGATCCTGCTAGACTGGCTTGAATCCTTTTACGATATTTAGGCTGTGCTCGGCTAGCCTGCGTGGGATTCCTGGCATGTCTAAAGGGTGCCAGGCAAAAATGTCCCAGTTCTCGCGTAGGAACTCTCGTAGTGCGGCGTCTACATCAGGGTTTAATTGTGCCCCGATGGAAGCTGTTTTTGTAGGGTCCGTTGGATGGACTTGGAATTTGATTATTTTGCCTGCCGGTTTAAAGGGGGTGGACTTGGATCTTTTATCGAGTATCACGTCGTCCATGTTCACCGTGGAGCACAGCGCAGTCAGTTCCTCGGCCGCTAGGGCTTCGGATAGTGCCTTGAGGGCCAGTGCGGCTATCTTATTTTCGGCGCGGAGTGCTATGTCCGGATCACTAGCAAGAGTGATGATTCTGTTGGGCCCGGGCATTTTCAGCTTCATGTACCCGTAATGGGGTATGGCTTGGAAGATTGTAAACGCCTCCCGCCCTAACAGAGCGTGGTATCCGCTACTGAACGGGGCCACTTGGAACGTGACCTCTTCGGACCGGTAATTATCCGGCGTGCCGAACACTACATCTAGTGTGATTTTTCCTATACAGCGCGCTTCCCGACTGGGGATTATTCCTCTAAAGGTTGTGCTGCTTCGCTCAATGCGGTTCCAGTCTATTTCCATTTTTCGAAGGGTTTCCTCATAAATGAGGTTCAATCCGCTGCCACCGTCCATGAGTACCTTGGTGAGTCGAAAGCCATCCACTATTGGACTGAGGACCAATGCGGCTGGTGCTCGGGCTGTTCGGAATTTAGGTTCGTCACTGGCATTAAAAGTAATAGCCGTGTCACTCCATGGATTTATTGTTGCCACGTGGTAGACTTCGGCAAGGCTGTGGAGTGTTCGTTTTCGCATATTATTTGATGCGAAAGTCTCGAAGACTATTAATACCGTGCTGGTATCCCTGGGCTAGTGCTCTGTGGCTTCTGGGGTTAGAAGATCTTCGCCGCTTTTGGCCACCGGCCGGAGTATCCAACATGCTCTAAGGCTATGAGTTGGTGTGGCGCCCTCTACACTGTGAATTTTACAGGGTCCATTGAGCCATCCCTCCAGTACGGTTCCATGCCCTGTAGAGGGTTTTTGCTTTTTGGTGTTTAACCCGGGTGTCTGGCGATAATGCACCCTTTTATTTCGGACTGGGTTTGTATTCAGGGCCGGATTGTCCCAAAAATTTATTTCGGTTTTCCAGGCGCTTTCCATCGCACAGTACTTTCGCACTATGGACGCCAAGTCGGTGAAGCTTGTAATTTCACGGCGACTTATGGCGTTGAGGATTCCCTTGTCCGTGCAATTATTGTAGAAGAATGAAATTGCGTCTTCCTCGCGGCAGTTCTTTATCCTATTCATGACCAGGAGGAATCTGGCCCAGTAATGGTGTGCTGTTTCTTCGGGCTCTTGCCTAATTTGGGATAGATTGCTTATGTTTGGGTGGGTGGGTGGAATTGAATCTGAAACCTCACCCAATCTGAGACTCAGGGGCCAAGGAGTTTCCGAACTCAGAAGTTTGGATTCTTGGATGTTGTCCAATGAATCTAGCCCGCTGCCTGACTCTAGGTTCAAGGCTTGAGTGACGTCCTCCCCTCCGCGGGTATCCGGCTTGGCGGGATCGGGAATCCGGACATAGCTAGTCCTTAAGATAGATGAAGGGTCACCGCATTGTTCCTCCACCACTGCGACATGATGGGTGACCTGGGGAGAGTTAATCTCTCTGAGATCGGGTTTAGGCCCAATCTGATCGTAGTCTGTAGCGACTCCCAGGGCGGCGATGCGATCCAAGAGCTCATTTAGGGAAGAGAGCTCCATTGGATCTAACTGCTCGGCGAGTTCCGAGTTGACGTGAAGATTGCTTTTGATGACCTGAGAAGTCATCGTCGGCGCAGCGGCCGAATAGGCGGTCATAAGAAAACCACCTAGCCGGAGAGTTTGGCCGACAACCAAAGCTCCCTTAGCAACCGTGCCGTCTTTAAAGACAGGATGAGGCATCCTTCCTGATGGCGACGGCACAGTGGAACTCTCAATGAAAGCACCAATGTCGGTGTCAAAACCGGTAGATCTCGGGTACGGGGTCCCGAACTGTGCGTCTAGGCGGATGGTAACAGGAGACAAGGGACACAATGTTTTTACCCAGGTTCGGGCCCTCTCGATGGAGGTAAAACCCTACTCCTGCTTGATTAATACTGATGATATGGGTAGTACAAGAGTAGATCTACCATGAGATCAGAGAGGCTAAACCCTAGAAGCTAACCTATGGTATGATTGTTGTTCGTCCTATGGACTAAAACCCTCCGGTTTATATAGACACCGGAGAGGGCTAGCGTTGGGGAACGTAGTAATTTCAAAATTTTCCTACGCACACGCAAGATCATGGTGATGCATAGCAACGAGAGGGGAGAGTGTGATCTACGTACCCTCGTAGATCGACAGCGGAAGCGTTATGACAACGCGGTTGATGTAGTCGTACGTCTTCACGGCCCGACCGATCAAGCACCGAAACTACGGCACCTCCGAGTTTTAGCACACGTTCAGCTCGATGACGATCCCCGGACTCCGATCCAGCAAAGTGTCGGGGAAGAGTTCCGTCAGCACGACGGCGTGGTGACGATCTTGATGTTCTACCGTTGTAGGGCTTCGCCTAAGCACCGCTACAATATTATCGAGGAGTATGGTGAAAGGGGGCACCGCACACGGCTAAGAAAACGATCACGTGGATCAACTTGTGTGTCTAGGGGTGCCCCCTGCCCCCGTATATAAAGGAGCAAGGGGAGGAGGCCGGCCGACCCTAGGGCGCGTCAAGGAGGAGGAGTCCTCCTCCTAGTAGGAGTAGGACTCCCCTCTTTCCTACTCCTACTAGGAGGGGGAAAGGAAGGGGAGAGGGAGAAGGAAAGGGGGGCGCCGCCCCCCCCCCCCCCCTCTCCTAGTCCAATTCGGACCAGAGGGGGAGGGGGCGCGCGGCCCACCCTGGCCGCCCCTCTCTCTCTCCACTATGGCCCATAAGGCCCATTACTTCTCCCGGGGGGTTCCGGTAACCCTCCGGCACTCCGGTTTTCTCCAAAATCATCCGGAACACTTCCGGTGTCCGAATATAGCCGTCCAATATATCAATCTTTATGTCTCGACCATTTCGAGACTCCTCGTCATGTCCGTGATCACATCCAAGACTCTGAACTAACTTCGGTACATCAAAACTCATAAACTCATAATATAACTGTCATCGAAACCTTAAGCATGCGGACCCTACGGGTTCGAGAACAATGTAGACATGACCGAGACATGTCTCCAGTCAATAACCAATAGCGGAACCTGGATGCTCATATTGGCTCCCACATATTCTATGAAGATCTTTATCGGTCAGACCGCATAACAACATACGTTGTTCCCTTTGTCATCGGTATGTTACTTGCCCGAGATTCGATCGTCGGTATCTCAATACCTAGTTCAATCTCGTTACCGGCAAGTCTCTTTACTCGTTTCGTAATACATCATATCGCAACTAACTCATTAGTTGCAATGCTTGCAAGGCTTATGTTATGTGCATTACCGAGAGGGCCCAGAGATACCTCTCCGACAATCGGAGTGACAAATCCTAATCTCAAAATACGTCAACCCAACATTTACCTTTGGAGACACCTGTAGAGCTCCTTTAATCACCCAGTTACGTTGTGACGTTTGGTAGCACACAAAGTGTTCCTCCGACAAACGGGAGTTGCATAATCTCATAGTTATAGGAACATGTATAAGTCATGAAGAAAGCAATAGCAACATACTAAATGATCGGGTGCTAAGCTAATGGAATGGGTCATGTCAATCACATCATTCTCCTAATAATGTGATCCCGTTAATCAAATGACAACACATGTCTATGGTTAGGAAACATAACCATCATTGATTAACGAGCTAGTCAAGTAGAGGCATACTAGTGACGTTTAGTTCGTCTATGTATTCACACAAGTATTACGTTTCCGGATAATACAATTCTAGCATGAATAATAAACATTTATCATGATATAAGGAAATAAAATAATAACATTATTATTGCCTCTAGGGCATATTTCCTTCAGTCTCCCACTTGCACTAGAGTTAATAATCTAGATTACACAATAATGATTCTAACACCCATGGATCTTTGGTGCTGATCATGTTTTGCTCGTGGAAGAGGCTTAGTCAACGAGTCTGCAACATTCAGATCCGTATGTATCTTGCAAATCTCTATGTCTCCCACCTGGACTAGATCCCAGATGGAATTGAAGCGTCTCTTGATGTGCTTGGTTCTCTTGTGAAATCTGGATTCCTTTGCCAAGGCAATTGCACCAGTATTGTCACAAAAGATTTTCATTGGACCCGATGCACTAGGTATGACACCTAGATCGGATATGAACTCCTTCATCCAGACTCGTTTGTTTGCTGCTTCCGAAGCAGCTATGTACTCCGCTTCACATGTAGATCCCGCCACAACGCTCTGTTTAGAACTGCACCAACTGACAGCTACACCATTTAATGTAAACACGTATCCGGTTTGCGATTTAGAATCGTCCGGATCAGTGTCAAAGCTTGCATCAACGTAACCATTTACGATGAGCTCTTTGTCACCTCCATATATGAGAAACATATCCTTAGTCCTTTTCAGGTATTTCAGGATGTTCTTGACCGCTGTCCAGTGATCCACTCCTGGATTACTTTGGTACCTGCCTGCTAGACTTATAGCAAGACACACATCAGGTCTGGTAAACAGCATTGCATGCATGATAGAGCCTATGGCTGAAGCATAGGGAACATCTATCATTTTCTCTCTATCTTCTGCATTGGTCGGGCATTGAGTCTTACTCAATTTCACACCTTGTAACACAGGCAAGAATCCTTTCTTTGCTTGATCCATTTTGAATTTCTTCAAAATTTTGTCAAGGTATGTGCTTTGTGAAAGTCCAATTAAGCGTCTTGATCTATCTCTATAGATCTTAATGCCCAATATGTAAGCAGCTTCACCGAGGTCTTTCATTGAAAAACTCTTATTCAAGTATCCCTTTATGCTATCCAGAAATTCTATATCATTTCTGATTAGTAAGATGTCATCTACATATAATATCAGAAATGCTACAGAGCTCCCACTCACTTTCTTGTAAACACAGGCTTCTCCAAAAGTCTGTACAAAACCAAATGCTTTGATCACACTATCAAAGCATTTATTCCAACTCCGAGAGGCTTGCACCAGTCCATAAATGGATCGCTGGAGCTTGCACACTTTGTTAGCTCCCTTTGGGTCGACAAATCCTTCCGGCTGCATCATATACAACTCTTCTTCCAGAAATCCATTCAAGAATGCAGTTTTGACATCCATCTGCCATATTTCATAATCATAAAATGTGGCAATTGCTAACATGATTCGGACAGACTTAAGCATCACTACGAGTGAGAAGGTCTCATCGTAGTCAATCCCTTGAACTTGTCGAAAACCTTTTGCGACAAGTCGAGCTTTGTAGACAGTCACATTACCGTCAGCGTCAGTCTTCTTCTTGAAGATCCATTTATTCTCAATTGCTTGCCGATCTTTGGGCAAGTCAACCAAAGTCCACACTTTGTTCTCATACATGGATCCCATCTCAGATTTCATGGCTTCAAGCCATTTTGCGGAATCTGGGCTCACCATCGCTTCTCCATAGTTCGCAGGTTCATCATGATCTAGTAGCATGATTTCCAGAACAGGATTACCGTACCACTCTGGTGCGGATCTTACTCTGGTTGATCTACGAGGTTCAGTAGTATCTTGTTCTGAAGTTTCATGATCATCATCATTAGCTTCCTCACTAATTGGTGAAGGTGTCACAGAAACCGGTTTCTGTGATGTACTACTTTACAATAAGGGAGCAGGTACAGTTACCTCATCAACTTCTACTTTCCTCCCACTCACTTCTTTCGAGAGAAACTCCTTCTCTAGAAAGTTTCCGAATTTAGCAACAAAAATCTTGCCTTCGGATCTGTGATAGAAGGTGTATCCAATAGTTTCCTTTGGATATCCTATGAAGACACATTTCTCTGATTTGGGTTCGAGCTTATCAGGTTGAAGCTTTTTCACATAAGTATCGCAGCCCCAAACTTTCAGAAACGACAACTTTGGTTTCTTGCCAAACCACAGTTCATAAGGCGTGGTCTCAACGGATTTTGATGGTGCCCTATTTAACGTGAATGCGGCTGTCTCTAGAGCATAACCCCAAAATGATAGTGGTAAATCAGTAAGAGACATCATAGATCGCACCATATCAAGTAAAGTACGATTACGACGTTCGGACACACCATTACGTTGTGGTGTTCCGGGTGGCGTGAGTTGCGAAACTATTCCGCATTGTTTCTAATGTACACCGAACTCGTAACTCAAATATTCTCCTCCACGATCAGATCGTAGGAATTTTATTTTCTTGTTATGATGATTTTCAACTTCACTCCGAAATTCTTTGAAATTTTCAAATGTTTCAGACTTATGTTTCATTAAGTAGATATACTCATATCTGCTTAAGTCATCTGTGAAAGTGAGAAAATAACGATATCCGCCACGAGCCTCAACATTCATCGGACCACATACATCTATATGTATGATTTCCAACAAATCTGTTGCTCTCTCCATAGTGCCGGAGAACGGTGTTTTTGTCATCTTACCCATAAGGCACGGTTCGCAAGTACCAAGTGATTCATAATCAAGTGGTTCCAAAAGTCCATCAGTATGGAGTTTCTTCATGTACTTTATACCGATATGACCTAAACAGAAGTGCCACAAATAAGTTGCACTATCATTATCAACTCTGCATCTTTTGGCTTCAACATTATGAATATGTGTGTCACTACTGTCGAGATTTAATAAGAATAGACCATTCTTCATGGGTGCATGACCATAAAAGATATTACTCATATAAATAGAACAACCATTATTCTCTGATTTAAATGAATAACTCTCTCGCATCAAACAAGATCCAGATATAATGTTCATGCTCAACGCTGGCACCAAATAACAATTATTTAGGTCTAATACTAATCCCGAAGGTAGATGTAGAGGTAGCGTGCCGACCGCGATCACATCGACTTTGGAACCATTTCCCACGTGCATCGTCACCTCGTCCTTAGCCAATCTTCGCTTAATCCGTAGTCCCTGTTTCGAGCTGCAAATGTTAGCAACAGAACCAGTATCAAATACCCAGGTGCTACTGCGAGCATTAGTAAGGTACACATCAATAACATGTATATCGCATATACCTTTGTTCACCTTGCCATCCTTCTTATCCGCCAAATACTTGGGGCAGTTCCGCTTCCAGTGACCAGTCTGCTTGCAGTAGAAGCACTCAGTTTCAGGCTTAGGTCCAGATTTGGGTTTCTTCTCTTGAGCAACAACTTGCTTGCTGTTCTTTTTGAAGTTCCCCTTCTTCTTCCCTTTGCCCTTTTTCTTGAAACTATTGATCTTGTTGACCATCAACACTTGATGCTCCTTCTTGATTTCTACCTCCACAACTTTCAGCATTGCGAAGAGCTCAGGAATAGTCGTATTCATCCCTTGCATATTATAGTTCATCACGAAGCTCTTGTAGCTAGGTGGCAGTGGTTGGAGAATTCTGTCAATGACGCAATCATCTGGAAGATTAACTCCCAATTGAATCAAGTGATTATTATACCCAGACATTTTGAGTATATGCTCACTGACAGAACTGTTCTCCTCCATCTTGCAGCTATAGAACTTATTGGAGACTTCATATCTCTCAATCCGGGCATTTGCTTGAAATATTAACTTCAACTCCTGGAACATCTCATATGCTCCATGACGTTCAAAACGTCGTTGAAGTCCCGATTCTAAGCCGTAAAGCATGGCACACTGAACTATCGAGTAGTCATCAGCTTTGCCCTACCAGACGTTCATAACATCCGGTGTTGCTCCAGCAGCAGGCCTGGCACCCAGCGGTGCTTCCAGGACATAATTCTTCTGTGCAGCAATGAGGATAATCCTCAAGTTACGGACCCAGTCCGTGTAATTGCTACCATCATTTTTCAACTTTGCTTTCTCAAGGAATGCATTAAAATTCAACGGAACAACAGCACGGGCCATCTATCTACAATCAAACATAAACAAGCAAGATACTATCAGGTACTAAGTTCATGATAAATTTAAGTTCAATTAATCATATTACTAAAGAACTCCCACTTAGATAGACATCCCTCTAATCCTCTAAGTGATTACGTGATCCAAATCAACTAAACCATGTCCGATCATCACGTGAGATGGAGTAGTTTCATTGGTGAACATCACTATGTTGATCATATCTACTATATGATTCACGCTCGACCTTTCGGTCTCCGTGTTCCGAGGCCATATCTGTATATGCTTGGCTCGTCAAGTATAACCTGAGTATTCTGCGTGTGCAACTGTTTTGCACCCGTTGTATTTGAACGTAGAGCCTATCACACCTGATCATCACGTGGTGTCTCAGCACAAAGAACTTTCGCAACGGTGCATACTCAGGGAGAACACTTCTTGATAATTTAGTGACAGATCATCTTAAAATGCTACCGTCAAACAAAGCAAGATAAGATGCATAAAAGATAAACATCACATGCAATCAATATAAGTCATATGATATGGCCATCATCATCTTGTGCTTGTGATCTCCATCTTTGAAGCACCGTCATGATCACCATTGTCACCGGCGCGACACCTTGATCATCATCGTAGCATCGTTGTCGTCTCGCCAATCTTATGCTTCCACGACTATCGCTACTGCTTAGTGATAAAGTAAAGCATTACAGCGCAATTGCATTGCATATAATAAAGCGACAACCATATGGCTCCTGCCAGTTGCCGATAGCTCGGTTACAAAACATGATCATCTCATACAATAAATTTAGCATCATGTCTTGACCATATCACATCACAACATGCCCTGCAAAAACAAGTTAGACGTCTTCTACTTTGTTGTTGCAAGTTTTACATGGCTGCTACGGGCTTAGCAAGAACCAATCTTACCTATGCATCAAAACCACAACGATAGTTTGTCAAGTTGGTGCTGTTTTAACCTTCGCAAGGACCGGGCGTAGCCACACTCGATTCAACTAAAGTTGGAGAAACTGACACCCGCCAGCCACCTGTGTGCAAAGCACGTCGGTAGAACCAGTCTCGCGTAAGCGTACACGTAATGTTGGTCCGGGCCGCTTCATCCAACAATACCGCCGAACCAAAGTATGACATGCTGGTAAGCAGTATGACTTATATCGCCCACAACTCACTTGTGTTCTACTCGTGCATATAACATCAACACATAAAACCTAGGCTCGAATGCCACTGTTGGGGAACGTAGTAATTTCAAAATTTTCCTACGCACACGCAAGATCATGGTGATGCATAGCAACGAGAGGGGAGAGTGTGATCTATGTACCCTCGTAGATCGACAGCGGAAGCGTTATGACAACGCGGTTGATGTAGTCGTACGTCTTCACGGCCCGACCGATCAAGCACCGAAACTACGGCACCTCCGAGTTTTAGCACACGTTCAGCTCGATGACGATCCCCGGACTCCGATCCAGCAAAGTGTCGGGGAAGAGTTCCGTCAGCACGACGGCGTGGTGACGATCTTGATGTTCTATCGTTGCAGGGCTTCGCCTAAGCACCGCTACAATATTATCGAGAAGTATGGTGGAAGGGGGCACCGCACACGGCTAAGAAAACGATCACGTGGATCAACTTGTGTGTCTAGGGGTGCCCCCTGCCCCCGTATATAAAGGAGCAAGGGGAGGAGGTCGGCCGGCCCTAGGGCGCGCCAAGGAGGAGGAGTCCTCCTCCTAGTAGGAGTAGGACTCCCCTCTTTCCTACTCCTACTAGGAGGGGGAAAGGAAGGGGGAGAGGGAGAAGGAAAGGGGGCGCCGCCCCCCCTCTCCTAGTCCAATTCGGACTAGAAGGGGAGGGGCGCGCGGCCCACCCTGGCTGCCCCTCTCTCTCTCCACTATGGCCCATAAGGCCCATTACTTCTCCCGGGGGGTTCCGGTAACCCTCCGGCACTCCGGTTTTCTCCGAAATCATCCGGAACACTTCCGGTGTCCGAATATAGCCGTCCAATATATCAATCTTTATGTCTCGACCATTTCGAGACTCCTCGTCATGTCCCTGATCACATCCGAGACTCTGAATTAACTTCGGTACATCAAAACTCATAAACTCATAATATAACTGTCATCGAAACCTTAAGCATGCGGACCCTACGGGTTCGAGAACAATGTAGACATGACCGAGACATGTCTCCGGTTAATAACCAATAGCGGAACCTGGATGCTCATATTGGCTCCCACATATTCTACGAAGATCTTTGTCGGTCAGACCGCATAACAACATACGTTGTTCCCTTTGTCATCGGTATGTTACTTGCCCGAGATTCGATCATCGGTATCTCAATACCTAGTTCAATCTCGTTACCGGCAAGTCTCTTTACTCGTTTCATAATACATCATATCGCAACTAACTCATTAGTTGCAATGCTTGCAAGGCTTATGTGATGTGCATTACCGAGAGGGCCCAGAGATACCTCTCCGACAATCGGAGTGACTAATCCTAATCTCGAAATACGTCAACCCAACATTTACCTCTGGAGACACCTGTAGAGCTCCTTTATAATCACCCAGTTACGTTGTGACGTTTGGTAGCACACAAAGTGTTCCTCTGGCAAACGGGAGTTGCATAATCTCATAGTTATAGGAACATGTATAAGTCATGAAGAAAGCAATAGCAACATACTAAACGATCGGGTGCTAAGCTAATGGAATGGGTCATGTCAATCACATCATTCTCCTAATAATGTGATCCCGTTAATCAAATGACAACACATGTCTATGGTTAGGAAACATAACCATCATTGATTAATGAGCTAGTCAAGTAGAGGCATACTAGTGACGTTTAGTTTGTCTATGTATTCACACAAGTATTATGTTTCCGGATAATACAATTCTAGCATGAATAATAAACATTTATTACGGTATAAGGAAATAAAATAATAACATTATTATTTCCTCTAGGGCATATTTCCTTCAGCTAGGGTTACACAGAGTCGGTTACAATGGGAGGAGATCTACATATCTGTATTGCCAAGCTTGCCTTCCACGCCAAGGAAAGTCCCATCCGGACATGGGACGAAGTCTTCAATCTTGTATCTTCATAGTCCAAGAGTCCGGCCAAAGGTTATAGTCCGGCTATCCGGACACCCCCTAATCCAGGACTCCCTCAGCGACTATCCGTCATCACCACCATCTTCTTCACCAGCAAAGGGAACCTGAGTATTGGCTATGGGCACTCCCCTTGGCAATTGCCAAGCTTGGGGGAGGTGCCCCGATATCGTATCACCATCACACTCCTATCTTTACCGTTTTTCTTAGTTCGATCCTTTTAGTAATATCTTGATCTAGTAGAATAAAGTTTTAGTATGATCTAGTTGTGAGTTTTGCTTTATGATCCCTCTATGTAATCGAGTCCGTTAGCTATATAATAAAGGTTAGTGTTGAGTCAAGGGCTTGATTATCTTGCTATGATCTTAAGGAAATAAAAGAAAACAAGAGTAGAATAAAAAGAAATAAAGAAGATCATATGGATCTTATGGGGAGTAATGACTTCACATATAAAGAGTATGATGATTAAAAGTTGTTGAGAGTTGACAAACTTGGTTTTGGTCATCGTTGAAATTAACAGGAATTAATAAAGAAAGAGAGGTTCTCACATATAAATATACTACCTTGGACATATTTTATGATTGTGAGCACTCATTAAAATATGACATGCTAAAGAGTTGATGTTGGACAAGGAAGACAACATAATGGATTGAGTAAGATCCTTCAAGTAAGTTGTCATCGGTGCAAGCAATAAAAATTGCTCTCTAAATATGTATGACTTATTAGTGTGGGAGAAAATAAGCTTTATACGATCTTGTGATGTGGAAGAAATAAAAGCGACGGACTGCATAATAAAGGTCCATATCACAAGTGGCAATATAAAGTGACGTTCTTTCGCATTAAGATTTTGTGCATCCAACCATAAAAGCACATGACAACCTCTGCTTCCCTCTACGAAGTGCCTATATTTTATTCTTATCTTACCTTATGCAAGAGTCATGGTGATCTTCACCTTTCCTTTTTACATTTTATCCTTTGGCAAGCACCTTGTGTTGGAAAGATCCTGATATATATATCCAACTGGATGTAAGTTAGCATGAGCTATTATTGATTGACATTACCCTTGAGGTAAAAGGTTGGGAGGCGAAACTATAAGCCCCTATCTTTCTCTGTGTCTGATTAAAACTCCATACCCATAAGTATTGCGTGAGTGTTAGCAATTTTGAAAGACTAAATGATAGTTGAGTATGTGGACTTGCTGAAAAGCTCTTACATAGACTCTTTCCGATGTTATGATAAATTGCAATTGCTTGAATGACCGAGATTATAGTTTGTTGGTTTTCAATGAAGTTTCTGATTCATACTTGACATTGTGAATAGATTGTTACTTTATCATAAGAAATCATATGACAATATTTATATATGTTGCTGTTATAAGAAAGATCATGATGCCTTCATGTCCGTATTTTATTTTATCGACACCTCTATCTCTAAACATGTGGACCTATTTATCGTTATTGGCTTCCGCTTGAGGACAAGCGAGGTCTAAGCTTGGGGGAGTTGATACGTCCATTTTGCATCATGCTTTTATATCGATATTTATTGCATTATGGGCTGTTATTACACATTATGTCACAATACTTATGCCTATTCTCTCTCATTTTACAAGGTTTACATGAAGAGGGAGAATGCCGGCAGCTGGAATTCTGGGCTGGAAAAGGACCAAATATTAGAGACCTATTCTGCACAACTCCAAAAGTTCTGAAACTCCACGGAAGTCATTTTTGGAAATAATAAAAAATACTCAGCGAAGAAAGTACCAGAGGGGGGCCACCCACCATCCACGAGGGTGGGGGCGTGCCCTACCCCCCTGGGCGCGCCCCCCTGCCTCGTGGGCCCCCTGGCAGGCCTCCGGTGCCCATCTTCTGCTATATGAAGTCTTTTACCCTGGAAAAAATCATAGGAAAGCTTGCGGGATGAAACACCGCTGCCACGAGGCGGAACCTTGGCGGAACCAATCTAGGGCTCCGACGGAGCTGTTCTACCGGGGAAACTTCCCTCCAGGAGGGGGAAATCATCATCATCGTCATCACCAACGATCCTCTCATCGGGAGGGGGTCAATCTTCATCAACATCTTCACCAGCGCCATCTCCTCTCGAACCCTAGTTCATCTCTTGTATCCAATCTTTGTATCAAAACCTCAGATTGGTACCTGTAGGTTGCTAGTAGTGTTGACTACTCCATGTAGTTGATGCTAGTTGGTTTACTTGGTGGAAGATCATATGTTCAGATCCATTATGCATATTAATACCCCTCTGATTATGAACATGAATATGCTTTGTGAGTAGTTATGTTTGTTCCTGAGGACATGGGAGCAGTCTTGCGATAAGTAGTCATGTGAATTTGGTATTCGTTCGATATTTTGATGAGATGTATGTTGTCTCTCCTCTAGTGGTGTCATGTGAACGTTGACTACATGACACTTCACCATTGTTTGGGCCTAGAGGAAGGCATTGGGAAGTAATAAGTAGATGATGGGTTGCTAGAGTGACAGAAGCTTAAACCCTAGTTTATGCGTTGCTTCGTAAGGGGCTGATTTGGATCCATATATTTCATGCTATGGTTAGGTTTACCTTAATACTTCTTTTGTAGTTCCGGATGCTTGCAATAGGAGTTAATCATAGGTGGGATGCTTGTCCAAGTAAGGACATCACCCAAGCACCGGTCCACCCACATATCAAATTATCAAAGTACCGAACGCGAATCATATGAGCGTGATGAAAACTAGCTTGACGATAATTCCCATGTGTCCTCGGGAGCGTTTTCCTTCATATAAGAGTTTGTCCAGGCTTGTCCTTTGCTATAAAAAGGATTGGGCCATCTTGCTGCACTTTATTTACACTTGTTACTTGTTACCCGTTACAAATTACCTTATCACAAAACTATCTGTTACCGATAATTTCAGTGCTTGCAGAGAATACCTTGCTGAAAACCGCTTGTCATTTCCTTCTGCTCCTCGTTGAGTTTGACACTCTTACTTATGGAAAGGACTATGATAGATTCCCTACACTTGTGGGTCATCAACAATCTCTTTGAAAGGATCAAGGTTTCGGATGAAAACTCATCTGTTACAAAGGGATTTCATTTTTTTGAACTTATTTGAACTCCATACTTTTTGTGTGTTCAAAATGCACCATTCAAAGCTAAATCATGAATTTTCAACTCTTTCTGACTTCATCTGGTATTTTTCATGCATTTACTGATTTTTTTGAGCTATATGACCCTGAAATTGAAAAGCAATACAAATGAACTCTGAAAAGGTTGAAAGTTGGCATGGTATCATCATTTCACCCACATAGCATATGCTAAAAAGTTGAGAGGGTTACGGCAAAAACTGGATGCACTTCCTGTACAAAACGGACAATCTCTTTCGAAGTATTAGGGTTTCGGACAAAAACTCATCTGTTACAAAGGGATTTCATTTTTTTGAACTTATTTGAACTCCAGACTTTTTGTGTATTCAAAATGCACCATTCAAAGCCACATCATCAATTTTGAACCCTTTCCGACTTCATTTGGTATTTTTCATGCATTTATTGATTTTTAATCTAAATGACCCTGAAATCGATAAGCACTACAAATGAACCCTGAAAAGGTTGAAAGTTGGTATGGTATCATCATTTCACCCACATAGCATGTGCTAAAAAGTTGAGAGGATTACGGCAAAAACTGGATGCACTTCGTGTACAAAATGGACAATCTTTTTCGAAGTATCAGGGTTTCGGACAAAAACTCATCTGTTACAAAGGGATTTCATTTTTTTTAACTTATTTGAACTCCAGACTTTTTGTCTGTTCAAAATGCACCATTCAAAGCCACATCATCAATTCTGAACCCTTTCTGACTTTATTTTGTATCTTTCATGCATTTACTGATTTTTTAAGCTAAATGACCCTGAAATTGAAAAGCACTACAAATGAACTCTGAAAAGGTTGAAAGTTGGCATGGTATCATCATTTCACCCACATAGCATGTGCTAAAAAGTTGAGAGGGTTATGGCAAAAACTGGATGCACTTCATGGACAAAATGGACAATTTCTTTCGAAGTATCAGGGTTTCGGACGAAAACTCATCTGTTACAAAGGGATTTCAATTTTTTGAACTTATTTGAACTCCAGACCTTTTGTGTGTTCAAAATGCATCATTCAAAGCCACATATAGGGCATGGACAACACATAAAGCCATTCTGCTTGTTTGCCTCAGCCACTGCGAGAAAATTATGCACACCCTCAATGTACTTGGAGGTGCGTCTGTTACCGTACATCCATTGCTGGTTCATCTGCGTGCATTATATATAATTAAGTGTGTCAAAAACCATTACAGAACATCATGAATAGATAAGTCACCAAATTAATAGAAGTTCATCATCATATTAAAACCAAAGTACATACATAGTTCTCATTGAACAACATATAGCTCTCCAGAGCATCTAATTAAACCATACATTAAAACTATGTAAAACATTTCAATGCAACAACAAATGCAATCATAATCGGAACTAAGGTAACAATTGATCCAACGGCATAATGATACCAAGCCTCGGTATGAATGGCATATTTTCTAATCTTTCTAACCTTCAAGCGCATTACATCCATCTTGATCTTGTGATCATCAACGACATCCGCAACATGCAACTCCAATATCATCTTCTGCTCCTCAATTTTTTTTCAATTTTTCCTTCAAGTAATTGTTTTCTTCTTTAACTAAATTTAACCTCTCGACAATAGGGTCGGTTGGAATTTCCAGTTCACATTCCTCCTAGATAAAAAAAATCTATGTCACGTTGGTCGGCATAATTGTCATAAACACTAAATGAACCAAATAGTTATAAAAGATAATATATACCACATCCGAATCATAGACAGGACGAGGGCCGGCGAAGACGGCTACCAAAAGCATCGCACTATATAATAACAAACAATAATAAAATTAAGAAAATTACACAAGTATCTATGTAAATCATACAAGTAACAACTTTTTTTTAGAAAGAAGATAAGATCAAGAGGCTCACCACGGTGGTGTCGGCGATGAGATCGGCGCGGGCAATCGACGACGGTGAGGACGGGGACGGGACAGGATGGACCGCCAAACCTAGACAAATCTCGAGGAAAATGAAGTTTGAACAAGGAGCTTCGAGAGGAGAAAGCTTAAGTGTGGCTCGGGCATTTCATCGAACACCTCATGTGCATAGGAGGTGAGCTAGAGCACCACAAAGCTCTCCCACGGCCGGCAAAAAAACAAAGCACTCCACTGCTCTGCTCGCGGGCAGACGGGTATATATAACCATCTCATTGATCCCGGTTCATGGCTGGAACCGGGACTAAAGGACCCCCTTTGGTCCCGGTTCCAGCCACGAACCGATACCAATGGTTGTGGGCCAGGAGTGAGGCACATTGGTCCCGGTTCGTGTCTGAAATCGGGACCAAAGGGGTTAGACGAACCGTGACCAATGCCCCACGAGGCCCGGCCGGCCCCCTGGCCTCACGAACCGGGACCTATGCCCCAATGGATCCCGGTCCGTGACTGAACCGGGACTAATGGGCTGGCTCGACCTGGACCAAAGCCCTGTTTTCTACTAGTGGACAATAATGTTGAATGTATATAAACTGACGAGAATCAATTTAATGGAGTCATGTGGTACTATTCAACATGAAATATCCACGTGCAATAACAAGGCTGATGGTGTATGCGTGTTGATGGGGTTGACCCAAGAACTGGAGAGCAGGTCAAGGCTCAATGCGGCTGTACGGCCAGACAAGAGGCGAACAAGGTTTTTGAAGCGAGGACATGGTCCGAAGCACGGTGCATGCCTACATGAGATACGAATCGTTTTTCTTCAGATAGATAGATTAGGTCCAGCTACGGCTCTACATCGACAACTACGTATCCGAATACTCGTGTGTATGCATACATGCATTTGAATACTCGCACTTCATGTATGTACATGTATTCGGATATTCATCAGCTGGTCATGTATATACATGTATTCGGATATTCATCAGCTGGTCATGTATATACGCTTGCTCGTCGTCGCACATGCGTACATATCTGAATACCCGTGCAAGCCAACATGCTGATTGATCTTAGATTTGATCCTCGAAGCTTCGTGCAACTACGTATTCAAATATTCGTGTGTATGCATACATGCATCCAAATCTCGCACTTCATGTGTATACACGTATTTGAATATCCATATCCAAATATTCGTCCTTTATATACATATTTGAAAATGTGTGCATCGACCGGTGCACATGCGAACGTAAGACACATGCATTCTAACATGATTACAATGGATCGATGTTCGACTTGATCCTTGATGCATGTTTTTTTAATACATCCTTAGTGTATTTTTTAGTACAACCTTGATGTGTGTATGATAAGAAAAAGAAAAGGTCGGTCTCACCATGGATGAGAAACTGGAAGGCCCTATGACGTACGAATAATTTGGATCAAGCTCAAACAAAGTCTCCCTAATTGCCTGACAAAATGTTGGGCGGGCGGGACAAATGTGACAAGACAAGTGCATCAATTGTGATCATGACAGCAACAACTCCACGGCTCACTAGGCAGGTGGAGAATGGGATGATCCATGAAGCACAACTACCGCCGTACCGCCAATACCGTAATTTACTTTGCTGGGGCCCTATCTTACGTGGAAAGACGAAAACAATATGAAGCAGCGGACCCATGCATGCCGGCCATACAAACAAATTGAGCGTCAGACGAGAAACATGCATCCCACGCTCTTCATAATATATTCTTATGATTGCATGTCAGTCACGGGTGCCCCTACCCACCCACGCACCCAGTTCATAATATATATTATTACATCGATGTTCTTCGTTCAAACAGCGAAGCTCGATTTGCGTGGTGCTCTGCCGCCCGCCGGAGAGGATGGCGATGACCGTGCAAGGTGAGGAATTCTTCCTTGCTTGCTTAGTTAATTGTTCCCTCCCTGGTCCCGACCCCAGCCCAGCCCTGTTGCTCGCTCCAGCTCCAGCTTCATTGGTTGATTTGTACTCCCTCTGTTTCATACTAGTAATTTATTACTGGATTGTACTTCCTCTGTAAAGAAATATAACAGCGTTTAGATCACGCTCTTATATTATTTTTACAGACGGAGAACTTGCCAAGTGTCTGTCTGACTAACTTACTGGATTGTATGCTCCTGCTGGCTGGATGATGTCTTCTGTCAACTCACTCTTGCTTGATGTCTGTCTTCACAGTGTAAGTTCATGCATAGTTCGATTGTTTGTCAGGTTCATTAACTATTTGAGTCGATTTGTTTCTTCGGATTATTTAGTTTCCAGATCTTCTGCTGTTGCAGCTGGCTTGCTGGCCTTGCGTGTATGTTCTCCACCAGCGTTCTCTTCCAAATCCTGGTAAATAAGCCATGTTCACTCACTCACTTCACTCTAATTATTATGGCTAGCTCCCCTCCTTTCTTTGTTAAATGGACTTTAGCCTTATACTTACTGACGGTGCCAACCATTTGTTTTAACTAGAGAATACCACGCGCGTTGCTGCGGGAATTGATTGATGAAAATTGGACTGAAAACATAAGAACCAAAATTTAAAATACAAATGACACTACAGAAAAAAAAAAGCTGAGTATGAAACATACTCCGCAAATCCCCAAATAACCTCGGCTCAGATTAAGCCGAGTGATGCACTCGACTTATGGCTCTCAGCTTCATTTGGACTAGCTTATGGCGTATAAGCCGAGTGTCGTTTTACGGCTACTTGGCTTACAAATAATCTGAAGTAAATATAGAGGCTCTCACCAAACAAAGTTACATGACGGCCGACTGAGACTAACGGCCACGGTAAACCGAGTGTGCCGCTTGGCTTAATTTTCCAACCAGGGCCAACGGCCTGCCGCCACGTGTCATGATGTCACATTAAGTCGAGGGCAGTAGTGCACTGATGGTGTATGAGTAAGCCGAATGTTGCTGTTAGCTGAGGGCATTTTGCCCGGCTTAATTTTTCACCCACAGGCGACGTCATGCAGCCACGTGTCCGCTGTAAGACAAGTTCCATTTGTAAGCCGAGTGCCGAGGGCAAACATGGATTACGTGTAAGCCTAGTGGCCCCATTCGGCTTACTCGGCTTAAACCAATGGCGGTCCGGCTTTAAAAAATGGTAATTGTTATCCAAGTACCGTGGGAGTGTACTTGGCTTATACCAACGACCGTCACGCTAGCCGTTCGGCGGCCACGTGGCAAACATCGTTGCCGGGAGTTCCATGTAAGCCGAGTGCTTTAATTTTCATGCCAGAACGAAGGCAAACGATTTGCCTCATCTCATTAGTTAAGAAGAGTTTTGAATTACATGACCGACCATTCATAAACGGCCTGAACTCGATTAGCCTACTCTCATAGTATAAGAGAACTCAAACGCTTGGCACCTACCAAACTCCAAAGCCTGGTCTTGGCTTTGATTCTAGACGTGATTACATTTGGCATGGAGGACACGTCCTTAAACACTCTTGCATTCCGCTCATTCCAAATCTCCCATGAAACAAACATGAAGAGAGATGTGAGGCCCTTTCTCACATTGGCTTTGACGCCCATCATGTGGTGCCACCAATCCTTGATGTTGTCGAAGCTACTTTAGTCGGTGATGTCCACACTAGTCAACCCCATCCAAGTCTTGATCTCCGCCCAAATGTGCATCGTGAATCGACACGTAAGATGATGTGCGCCGCCATCCCCGGCTCCCTCTTGCATAATTGGCATAGGCCACCATTCGGCCATCCTCTCCATTGGAGCCTATCCGCCGTCCAAACACGATCCTGAATGATAAGCCAAGCAAAGAATTTATGATTTGGTGCCGCTCAATTATTCCACACAGCCGGTTTCATTTGCGATGCAGTGGAGTCGTCAAGCTAAACTCTGTAAGTCAATGATGTTGTGTATTCACTGGAAGGCGAAAGCTTCCAAACGATCTCATCGTCCACCTCCTCATCAAGGAAGACCTCTCATAATCCAACCCAAAGATTATAGTATTCAAGGATGTGTTGAATTGTGAGCCCCAAATTTGTGTTGATGTTCGTAATCCACCGGTTGAGATCCATAGCCTTAAGGATGGTGTCATTCTTGTGTTTTGAAATTGCAGAAATGGAGGGAGCAATTGCTTTAGGCTTCCGACCTCCAAGCCAATGGGAGTGCCAGAAGGATGCACTTTGCCCATTGCCAATAGTGATGGAAGTGCACTCATAAAATAGTGTCATATCCTCTTCATCACCCGGGTGCTCCAAATCAACCCAAGCTCTATCTTGTTCCTTCCAAACCAACCAAGGCCATCTAAGCCGCAAGGCACGTGCGAATTTGTCCATGTCCAGGATGCCTAGGCCGCCCATGTCCTTGGGTATACAAACCTTCTCCTATTTTGTCTTACATTTCCCCCCAGAAACCTTATCTGTGCCTCCCCATAGGAAAGCCCGTTGCAACTTGACAATGGTGGTCATCGTTCCTTTGGGCACCACAAGCGAAATGAGGTGGTGGATGGCCTGTGAAGTGATGACCGATTTTACCCACGTGATCCTCCCAGCCATCGTAATGTACTTTCCCTGGCCAGTCATGATCTTTCTGGCAATCTTATCAAGCAAATGTTGGAAGTCCACAACCCACAAACGATGAGTGGACAGCGGAAGGCCAAGGCGCGGCAAAGGGAATTGAGCATGAGCCGCCGCGAAGGCACAAAAAATTATGTCAAGGTCGACATTGGAGCATCTAATAGGGGCCACCAAGCTCTTGTGAATGTTCGTAACTAGGCCAGTGACGTTCCCAAAGCTTTTAAGTATGGTTGCAAGCATGTCCACATCCTCTTTGATAGGCGCCAATAAAGTTGCAGCGTCGCCGTGTATAGAGAGGTGCGAAGGAAGGCACCATGGCCACACAATCTGTGTAGATCTCCATTCTATGTTGTCGCATCCAAGATCTGTTGTAGGGGGTCAATAGCATGGACAAACAAAATGGACGACAAAGCCCCCCCCCCCCCTGGCGGAGGCCCCTTCCATGCTGAATAGGACTGTCGGAATACCACTGAGGAGAACCATCGATGTAGATGTCCGAAATAGAGTCGTGATGCACTCACGAAACTTCGAAGTAAAACCTCTTCCCTATAATACGTCAAGCAAATATACCCATCTAACTGAATCAAATGCCTTCCTGATGTCCAACTTGAGCAGAAGCGATGGTGTGTTTGTTTGTTGTAGTCGGTGAGCATAGTTGCATACATACATTAAGTTGTCGTGGATACACCAAGATTTGATGAAAGCACTCTGAGCACGGGATATGAGGATGTTCATAAATGGGGTGAGCCTCATTGCCATCACCTTGGCCACAATCTTGGCGATGGCATGGATCAAACTGATAGGCCTAAAGTTCGTGATCACCTCAGCCCCCTCCTTTGGCAACAGAACCACATTTGCGGAGTTGAGCCACTGGAAGTTCACAACATGCAAACTTGAGAAGATGGAGATGACCTTCATAAGATCATCCTTTATGATTGGCCAACAGCTCTTGAAGAACACACCGGTAAAGCTGTCAGACCTCGGAGCCTTATCTAGGCATTGCCTTTATGGCCCCCTGAGTGCTTATATCATGTCAAGTATTTCATATAAGTCAAGAGCATTTTCTATAGTCACTCGGCTTACAACTATGTAAGCCAAGTACTTTTTGTTTGCCGTGCGTCCTTCATTTGATACTCGGCTTATGTTGATGTAAGCCGAGTACTCATATTTTTACACTTGGCTTACAGCTGGCCAAACGGCGACATGTGATTTTTCTGTAGTATGACCTCTAATGCATATGAATTATTCTACTTATATTCAACAATTGAATAGAAATCATTTTCCCCATTCATGGTTGTATGTTATGGTGGATCTTTTTTCATGCATGATTGCATCTTGAGGTGGGCTTTATCCCATTCATAATTGTATAGTGATTTGGCATGCTTGCATGTTAAGATAAATAAATTAGTGAGAATGACTCTCTTAGGTATATAGGATTAACGTACTCGCTCTCTGTTTCACTTTCTATTAGTTTCTACAATTTATTCAGTTGTGCTGAAGAGACAACTAACTAATAATTTCTTGATTATATGAGTACTCCTACTAACTAATTTCTTTCTATAAGTAGATCGAGCCTAATTAACTTCAGCTTGGTCCGCCCCCAAATTTCTTAGGTACGACCCTGCAGCAATGGAGGGGTCTTCTTCTGCTCACAGTCGTCAACAAAAATTCCCTCCATTGTCAGCAAGAGGTACAGGACTGCCTACCACTTCCAGCCTCCCAAGAACTGGATGAATGGTATGTATATATGTTTACCTCTCTGGTTTTTCTTTTCTTTTTAAGCTCCCTCTATGCTTTCTGTCGACTTCTATTCGTGACCAATCAGATATAGTCTCTGATTTGGTGTGCTTTTTCTGTTCTCTTGGTAAAAGAAAACTTGGTTAACTCGCACAGAAAAATAAAATTGGTTAGGGTTTCGCCTAACTGGGGAGGCTAAGTTAAAACCTATTAGCCAATCTAAATTTGGTATGCCAATATACTTGTTAAATGTAGGGAGTAATATTTTTACAGTAGTACCGTTATGAACCTGTATCGTTATGAACTTTTCTTTGTGTCAAAAATAATTACAGGCCAGGGAAAGCTTCGTAGGCACCTGATTACTTATGCAAATCTGTTGCTGAATGTTGCCCAAAGTAGGCACACACTGTAATGCGATGCAGTTAGATTTCAAGTAATACTACCATAATATGATGATAACCCTGTTCTTTAGATGCTTCCGCAAAACCCAAATCGTAAAAGTTGGCTAAGTTGGCAAAAAATTTAATTGGAGCTTATGCAAAACATTTGAACTACGTACCGAGATATTTATGTAGATTTTGTTTTTATAGAACCGGGAGGCTTCAAGACTTTTTGTATTTTCCATCTTATTTGGATAGAGTTTGCTTTGTAACTGGAGGTACAGAGGCAATATAAATCATTTAAGTGTGGCGGAAATGAGGGAGAAATATTGTGACATGGTATCTAGGGAATGGGTGTATGTCAATTGGGGAAAATAAGGTGGAGTTGATCCAAGCATAGGCACTAAAAGCAAAGATAAACGAGAGAAAACAAGGCGACAAAGAAAAACAAGATAAAATCATAAAGCCGAAACAAGGGTGTTACGGTTTGAATCCATTTAAAAAAAACATGTTTTGCAATCTAGAATATCTTTGGTCCTGTTTTACCAATAGTAAT
The DNA here is from genome assembly GCF_056163025.1 of Triticum urartu. NCBI lineage: Eukaryota > Viridiplantae > Streptophyta > Magnoliopsida > Poales > Poaceae > Triticum > Triticum urartu. The sequence continues at coordinate 612,877,541 of NC_141876.1, forward strand.
ATCCTTTTTTTTGGAGTAATCATATCCTATTAATTGTACATCTGTTGCAAGTCATCGACATTCCCTCACTTTTTCATATATTTGATGGATTGGCGTTCCTTGGAAATCTGCGACAACAATAAAGATCCAAGTGGTATGAATATCTCCGGCACAACCACTTTTAAATAAAAAGGAGAAAAAATTGCAGCATTCTACATCTTATACTACCTTTATAAAAAAAATTCAGGACCAATGTACTACAATGACATCTATCATGAGTTCTACCAGTATAACCCCGATGGCTCCAACAGTCCCAGTCTCTCCTATAACATAGTTTGGGGCCATTCAGTTTCAACAGACCTCGTCAACTGGATCGGTCTTGAACCCGTACTAGTACCGGATACCCCAAGTGACATATGCGGTTGCTGGACCGGCTCAGCCACAATTCTACCTGGTAATCAACCAGCGATCACATACACTGGTCTCATCAACATGGAGAAGCATCAGGTCCAAAACATTGCGCTTCCCAAAAACCGGTCTGATCCGTACCTCAGGGAATGGACCAAAGCAGGCAATAACCCAGTGATCCAACCGGTCATACCAGGCTTGAACTCGAGCCAGTTCAGGGATCCGACAACTGGTTGGATCGGACCAGATGGACTATGGAGAATAGCAGTTGGTGCTGATCTGAACGGCTCCAGTACTGCACTTTTGTACAAGAGTGAAGACTTCTTGAATTGGACTAGTGTTGAACACCCACTGTATTCATCCAATTCCTTCGACATGTGGGAGTGCCTGGATTTCTTCGCGGTATTGTCGGGAAGTAACGGTGGACTGGACATGTCTTCAGCAATCCCTAATGGCGCCAAGCATGTCCTCAAAATGGGCATGGATTACAGCGACAAGTACATGATTGGGGTTTATGATCTCAAACGTGATGTCTTTGTGCCAGATACTGTCATAGACGACTATCGGCTGTGGCTGAGGATCGATTATGGAAATTTCTATGCTTCAAAATCGTTCTTTGACTCAAAACAGGGTAGGAGGATCATATGGGCTTGGAGCAACGAGACAGATGCTTCTTCAGATGATGTTGCAAAAGGCTGGGCAGGAATCCATGTAAGAAAATCTGCCCTTAATTGGTTGTAATTGCGTCATATTGACATAATGATTTAACAAATCGGTGTAACATCTTTAACCTCACTTTTATTATATTTAGTCAATCCCCAGGACAATTTGGTTAGACAGCGATGGCAAGCGGTTGTTGCAATGGCCAGTTGAAGAGATTGAGTCCCTTCGAAGAAATGAAATCAACCATCAGGGACTAGAGCTGAAGAAGGGAGATCTATTTGAGATTAAGGGAATTGACACTTTGCAGGTAGTTTCATGTTCACAAACGTGTTTACTTAGTCTTCCAAAGATATTTTTTTAACTTCAAAAAGGGTCATGCCAGTAAAAGCTATATATTTAAGGGATATTACATTTACTGGCATGACCCTTTTTGAAGTAAAAAAATATCTTTATGTTTGACATGACCCTTTTTACTGGCATGATACATTTCTGTCAACAGAAAGATAGGCATATATACACACACACATATATTCTTAGGTTTATGTGTTTTGTGTATTTTCTTAGAGCAAGTCTGGCTAACCAGGCACATAATTTTCTTGGAAAAACAGGCTGACGTTGAGATAGATTTTGAGCTGACATCCATCGATGACGCCGAACCTTTTGATCCTTCCTGGCTTTTAGACGCTCCGAAGCAGTGCCGGGAAGCTGATGCATCGGTTCATGGTGGCATAGGGCCATTTGGACTTGTTATCCTGGCCTCCGACAACATGGAGGAGCAGACTGTTGTGCATTTCAGAGTTTACAAATCACAGGAAAAGTACATGATCCTCATGTGCACTGACCTAAGAAGGTTAGTGCTTATGCTTTTTTGCATTCATTTTGGTTAGCCTTGGTTTCCATAAATGCCTATCTATTGATGTCTGGAAGGAAACTAAAAAGAAATTTCTCTCATTTTCTTTGCATAGGTCTTCCCTGAGACCAGGACTGTACACACCAGCCTATGGAGGCTTCTTTGAATTTGACCTTGAAAAAGAAAGGAAGATCTCTCTCAGAACTCTGGTGAGTTGGGAGGATTTGCTTCATTAATTTCTCCAGTTATTTACTTCATGACAGAACTAAAAAAATGGACGCCTCTGTGCAGATTGATCGGTCGGCGGTGGAGAGCTTCGGAGGTGGTGGCAGGGTCTGCATAATGGCTAGAGTTTATCCGGTGGCGCTTGTCAATGATGATGGCGGCCCTCACATGTTTGCCTTTAACAATGGAAGTGCCACGGTCAGAGTGCCTCAGCTCAGGGCATGGAGCATGAGGAGAGCGCAAGTGAGCGTTTAACACGAAAGAGCAATTCTATGTGACATGTGATTGGAGTTAAATCTAGTCATTTGTTGATTTCAATATTTAGCATGGGTTTTTGAAGTAGAGGCGTGAAGTAGACGCCGGCGAGCTATGATTTAAATTTGCAGAGATTTGGAATAAATAGTGTGAGCTTGTGCATGCGAGAATTCATGACGGAAAATGCGTTTGCGCTTGCGAGATTGTGAGATATGGTGCCGCTCATTGTGTTTCCTGAATGATATGGATTAAGGACATCTCTTGCTTCAGTTCTGCACATCGAGTTGTCGTTTCTTTAATTCTTTTATGATTCTACCATCTATTTGTAAAAGGGCGTGCCCAGTGCTGAAAACTCCCACACAAGCTGGAGTAGGAAGGGAATTTCTAGACAGCCTTACCCTTGCATAATAATTCTGCAAGGAGGCTGGTTCTGAACGTAGATTAGGAAGCATGTCTATTCTCTCGCAGGCTGTGACTCTTTATGATGAAAAACATGCTTCCCTGAATACGGAGGATTGGATCACATGAGTACTTTGGATAACTGATCAAGTACCTTGTGTTGTAGGCTGGCTTACTACCGGAGGATTGAAACCAGCAGCTTTTCATTAAGCCGGGCCTGCTTAACATTAACAGGCATACTCGAGTGCCTGTTTATCAGACCAAGATGCCAAGGTTTGGAAACTATCATCGCGGTTGAACAAAAAAATGAAAACACAGAACTTTCAATTGGAATCCATGCCGTCCACAAAATAGCAGCAGATACAACCATGGGTAATCAAGAGAATAGGTTCACTTACCAGAAGAAACTATGCTATTATTTGTCAACTGGGGCAGACAAATGATCTGGCCGGTTCCCTTGTAATCGGCAGGACACTGACCAAGCTTGTGAATATACGCTAGATCACCTACAACAAGAAAATGATTTAATGGTATACCCATGTAAAGCCGGACAATAGTATAATCCACAAATAGTCAGATTATATTACAGCAGGATGAGTGCAAGCAATCAATCAATCACAAATTACAGAAAAGCCAATTATGTTGAGACTTAAGAGACATCGGACCTACACCACAAGTACAAAACAGCAGCACATGCCACTTATTAAGACAAGCAGAAATTAAACACACTCACAGAAAGGGAAAGCAGTGAGAACGAAACTATGCACGCGGCAGTGTTGGTTACACGCCTCCAGCATGATGCTCGCGATGCCCAGGAAGAAGAAGCTTTGGCACAAAAAAACACCAAGTATGAAGAGTATTTTGACAGTTTTGTCTTTCGACGGTTTTGTGGCAATGCTTAAACATTCAGCGGGTTTTGCTGCCCTATCTTGAGAAAATGTTAGCATCTCTCAGAGTACCATGTTGCGATGTGCCAAGTCAAAATAGTGTGAGTCTGATTTTGCTTTCTCTGGGACCAGCTTGGATGTGGGTGCATTTCCCACTGACAAGCGGCCCACAAGAGGTGTTGTGCTCCATTGTACTGTAACTGTAAAGAAGATTTCCCATTGCTTAGTGTAGCACCAGCACGTATAAGGGAGAGGAGAATACTTCATCAGGCAACTCCACAGATTTCCCAGCTCTTTTGTGGGCCCTGGATGCCTAATCATTTAGGCGATGCTGGAACACCCAGTCGAAAAGATAAAAACAACTCTCCAAAGTACGAGTAGCACCGTTGTGCGTGTGTTAAGAGAGAGTTTACCTGCTCATGGACTAGGATTGCAGCTGACTGAATCAAGTAATGGGTACTGCCCAAGCTTGTGCTGCCAGTGGTCGTTGTTTGATGTATTCCCTCCGTAAACTAATATCAGAACGTTTAGATCACTGTTGTTTTACAGAGGGAGTACATGACACGCCAATATTGGCAAGAAACCCCTTTAATCCCACGATCCACGCCAATATTGGCAAGAAGACACACAGCAATCTTGACAAGAAACTCCTTCAACCCCATGACAAAAAAGTTACCCTCTGTGCACGCTTCTTTCTTTTCTTTTCTTTTCTTGAAACTTGCCTGCTCTCTGATAGACTGACAAATAAATGATACTCTGCCCCAATGTCCAGTAAAATAATAGCTGTAGGAATTCAAGTAAAGCAATGGATGCAAGTATCACCAAGGTTATAACAACATCATCTGTAACGGTGCTTGTGAGAGTGGAATTTGTCTTCCCAAAGGCCTCAGAAATCTCTTCAACGGAGGCCTGACAATAATGTATGCTGTGATAGATACTACCTTGGAGAGATAGATAGATGCCTGCTACCAAGATTGCTTCTTTTTCTTGGTGTGGTTGGATCCAAGAAACAAGAAAACTCTGGATTTTGTCTTCCCACCATGTTTCTTCCAACACAACAGGAGCTGAAGAAGCAACGGCCCCCAAGGGGGAAATCACATGAGCCGAGTCAAGCTCACCATTACTTGTATCAATTCTATGCTAGGCTCGTCAGCAAAAGAGAGAAAATCTAGAGCCAACTAAAACTCACCATTACTTCTATCAATTCTATGCTAGGTTCATCAGCTCAAAATTAAAACAACAAATCTACCAAGTATAGTACAGTACAAGCTGCAAACAGATTTGCACACAACAGCAGCGGCTACAACAGAGTGTTTCCAGTTACCGACTGACGCCAAGAGACCAACCAGATGGAACCAAACAACTTAACAGGCTGCTCAGTCTACTCACTAGTTTTGTCTATAACCAACTGACGCATAACTTAACGGCTTTCCTTGTACTCTCTATCTCTCCACTAGGAGCGGCTCCACGAGCTGTTATATCGACAAACTGCTACTTCTGGAGGTGCTGCTCTCCCGTGCCGGGTGTTCTTCTTGGTAGCACTTCAGCACCTGCCATGGGTGGCACCACCTGCAACCGTCATGGACAACACGAGCAAGTGTTTAGCACAACAAAACAGGCTACACTGCATACGATGAGAAAGACTTTGAATGTATGCACACGACATGGAGGATTAGCGTTAATGGTCTCAAGTACCTTAGGTTGCAGCCTCATTACTGTAGAAACCAGCAGCTTGTCGCCGACGATCTGTCTTAGTCGTCCCACAAACTCGGGCCTGCTTATCTTTCTCCTCTGTTGGAACATCAACGGGCACATCACATTTAGCATGTTGACTGGGAACAATAACTGTAACCAAGTACAGTATCTCAGAAGGAAAACAGCATTAACAACCTTGAATTCTTCATAGTGTCCATGGATTACGTCCATGTCAGAACGGGGAACTTTTGTGGAGATGGCAGCAAAAAGCATTGGGAGGGGCATCCAGGGTGAAGTAGGAGGCCTTCGAGTTGGAGCACGCCCAAACCTGGGTGCTTGTTGTTTACCAGCTGGAGATGCCATGGTTTCGGAACTATCGTCCTGATCACGACAAACAACCAAAAAATAATATGAAGAGCTGAATGTTCCCAAGTAAAATGTCGCACCAAAATTAAGTACGTACTAACTACTGAGTCCATCCATATGGAGTGCATATAAGTACAAGTAAGCCCCGTTCCATCGCAAGCTTGGAAGCAAATTATGACAATCCTTAACAGGCACGCCAACAACTTTCAAATCTATGCTTAATCATATTTTGTAGATAAAAGAAGGCCAACGGCCATAAGATGGTAGATAATAACCTATCTGAATACACCTATTTAATACACACCAAACATGCAGCAGTCTATACGTGTGGGGTATCAACATGCTGTCCATTCAAGACACAATGTGTACCAAAGCTGAGATATGATTGTAACCAGTTAAACATAATAGGAATACCTTGATTACACTTTCTGCTGAACCAGAATTTCTTATCTCAGATACGTTGGATGCAGTATCTTCTCTAGCCAAGTATTCTGCAGTAATATTAAATGAATTCTCTTGTGTAAACAACACAGAAGTAAAAATGAAAAATGGAAAGACAGATAAAATCAAGAACCATGAGAGTGGCTGTAGTAGTACCATTGGTCATGGAAGGTGCTTTGATAACAACAGCATATTCAGCATAGATGTGTCGATGCACATTAGCATCCCATATGACATAGTGCTTTGGCTTTTGAAGATCATCCACGCCACTATCAAATCTTTCATTGGTTGGCTGGAATTGCTTTGATCCAGGAAGTACAACCTCAACATTCCCCATTATAACACGGCACAGCATCATCCTCATGATGCCATTTTCGTCAATATCTGAGTAGCTGGCACTGTGGAAAAATAATCAAGTAAGATCATAAGAAACCACTGAATATTCAAAGCAAGAACAATCCAGCAGAAAACCTAAAGATGCATATATACAAACAAATATTCTATTTGTTGCAGTGAATTTTTTTGAACAGATGGACGTATGGCCTAAAGTTTAGATTAACATGCATAGATTAATCAGAAACAGAACAAGTGTTTACCAAGTTTTGGCGCAGTTCGCTGGAGCAAGATGTGTACCAATGCCATACATTGGCCCCAGCATTGGTTTTGTAACTTCCAGAACACCACGCATCATCATCTCCTCCATAGCATCCTTGGAACAAGGTAGCCACGCATAGCGCACATTTGCATTCCCACGATGCATTTTGGTGACTTCAAGTTCCTTCTGGAAAAGATTGAAGCGAGCCCGCCCTTGCTGATCTACCAGTGGGGTTCTGTAGATGCCAACAATATTTTCTTCACTAAAAGGTTGGCCTGCCCCTTCAAGTAATAATTTGCGCACAGCTGAATCAACAGGTTGGCCAATTTTCTGCTTACAAGTAGCAGCATGTATGTTTCCACTAGCAGGTTCCTTCAAACAGATTGCAGGACCAGCTTTATTTTCAAAAGCAGCATAATTATGTACCTTCTTAGCATGAGGGAGTACTGCATCAACAGAATCTGAACTCGAGCTTTCAGCTCCAGCTGTTAAAATCAAAGTCCCAGCACACTCACCAGCTTCAGATTTACCACTGGGGTCACTTTTCCCATGCTGAGATGGTTTAGATGTTACCAGTCCAGCACATAACTCTGGAAAGAAGCGGTTACCATGAACATCAATCCATGCTATTGGCTTGTTTGTGGTCATCGAAGAATCAATGCAGACCATGTGCATAAAGTCCAACAGGACTTGCTGGTTCTTGAATACAGCATTAGTAATTGGCCTCTTCAACTTGAAGTCCTGCTGTACCAGATTCACAACATGCTCTGGAAAATCCCTCCATTTACCCTGGTGGTAACAAAGCACACGCACCGGCAACCCGCTTGTCTTGAAGTTCTTATACCACTCCAGAATATGGCCAGCACAAGAGGTCATTTTAGACTTCTTAAGGGCAGCAGAACCATCAGCATGCTGAGAGACCTCAGCAGAATCATCTGTGCCAGTAATCTTCACAGCAGACTCATGTTTCCTCTTGCGATCATTAGCTTTCAGAACATGTTCATCCAGTATCATTCCAGCCTTCCTTTCCATATTTTACACAAAGCTTGACTAAAACTAAGTATTGACTTTCTTTACAGATTTACACCACCAAGTAAACAGTATAGCTTAACCTAGCTAGTTAGATTGTGCTAGCACAAAAGTAACTTCAAAATGAGCCACGTTATCCACAAGGGTAAGTGAAATGGACCTGGGACATAAGCACAAAAAAAAGGAATAAAGATATGTACAGAGGGGGGAGCATGGGTGGCAGAAAAAAAAAGTATTGTGTGACAAATCTATGTATTTCTTTCATGACACACCATGCAGAACCAAACCATGGAAAGATATCACCAGAAAAGAAAATAGCAATCTACACCAATATTAGCTCAATGATTCACTAAGCCTTTCAACTAACAAGTAAAAACAACCTGGAGATGTTATCAGTGCTCATTTTGTTCTCCGGATGAAGTGTTAACTATTAAGGATTACCATTGGCAGTAGTAAGTTGCAAATCACAAAGGGGTGTGAGTTTCCTCGGGACTAAATTCACCAATAAATACTGATGGCGCATGGAAACTCATAAGAATATGAAATGAATATGATTATGATTATGTTCTGTTTCTCTGAAAAAAAAACTAGTTGAGTATTCATGGAATTAACCTGTCCTGAAACATTAAACATGAACCCTTTACATTGATAGAAATGACTTCTTGTAAGTGGATGATAGATTGTTAAAACCTGTCTTAGACGCTTACAGATGCTAAAGATTAGTATCTAGGAAGAAGGTGCTCTTGCCAGTGGTGCCTTCCCATTTAATAACAATACAGTTTATTTGCCAGCTCATATGACCTGATATGCAAACGACTAAAAATGTAGGTGTTGGTCGATCTTGCTATATGGAGTATGATATTCTAGTCAGTCTATGAAATTTTCTTTTTCTTGAATAATACTGGGTGCAATACCACAATTATTAACGAATAATTATGCCTTTGTGACTCTTTACCCATGCAGCTTCACATCGTTGCTCCAACCAGGAACGCTGCTGGTGCAGCCACATAAGGGCTCAGCAGCGAACAATGATGGAGAGAAGCTAACACTGCTGCTGCTGCAACAAACATTAGCATTGCGGGCTTGTGGCCTGGTTGTAAACCACCATTGTTGCTGTCGGGAAAACAGCAACATCAAGGCCATAGTATAATCCCATGGCATTAAAAGCCCCTTAAGGCATCGCCATATTAGTCTTGAGAATGGCTGGATGATGACAGCTTGTGCACAAAGCTTGTTGTGCCTATTAGGTAAGCAGCGTTAGTCCGTAGCACTCAGCACATCAAACTTCTAACATTTGTTTAGTCAGTATGCAACTTACGATGTTATCCAGCTGGCAGACACGCGTTGCACTAGACAGGCATTCAAAGTTCATTTTTACCATTTCGGAAAGCATCATATAAGGTTGTTTCTGAATATGTAAATATCTAGCAGTTACATGCATCCTATTAACTTAATATGCAAGCCGTGCATGAAAAATTAAAGCTTAAAGCACACGTCTTAAGTAGCACGTGCAAGCTCGAGCGCACAAGGGTGGATTTTGAGCACAAAAATGTCCAATACTCAGCACCGACCAAACACGTTAAAGCAAAGTACGTAACTTGCTCTGTCGTCTAGCGAGGTAACGGCTATGCAGGAAACTACAATTAATTAGTACACACCGAAGGAAAGCTCTAGCTTACTGAATCTCCGACCATTTTGGCGCTGCACTAGCACGAAATGTAATGCATCACATCACACAAGGTTGTCCCCTGACTACGCAAGCATATTACATAGCTAGTACTTAGAACACTTTAATGACTCAACACAAGATGTCTGCACAAGACGCAGACGCATCAATCAATATGAAGCAGCAGCAGGGACCAGCGCGCGAAACGGTAAACTTTTCGCGCGCCAACGGGCCATCTCGTGTAAACTTGGCGCCAAGCCGCCAACCAATCATGCTCAGCAAGTATGCTAACCTAGCTACCAGGAACGCTATACACAAGGCAGACATACACGCCTGGTACCGCCGCGCTGTTGCTCCCATCCCATCCTACCAAACAAAAACTCTAGCTTCTACTCTGTTCCTTGTCATTTCTAGCTAGGATGCAACAGCATGGCATGTATGCGAGCACTGAATAGTTAGGTCCCATAGAGCAACCCATAGCACGATGCCTACATGATGAGCGAAAGCATGAATGAAACTGAAGCCGACCGAACCAACCCAGCACAAGAAACTGAACTCTAGCTGCGACACCATGACATGTATGCAGACAACGAATAATTAGATCGTACCACATAACAACTAGTAGCCTGACTAACGCCTACACAAGAAGCAAAAGCATCAAATCGAAGCAATCTGAACCAGCCCAACACAGATAACTGAACTTGGAGCACAGAAATGGCTATCCAATCCAAGCAGCCACCGAAGAGCACGCATCCTCGGGGTAGAGAGATTTAAGAGGGGTTAGGAGGGATTATACCTGCGGAGGCTCATCGCGGCGGGCTCGGGGCGTAGAAAGGAGCAGCCGGGAACGGACTAGGACTCCACTGCGCTCCTCCGGTTCTTCAGATCAGAGATACGGCGGCGAGGTAGGGTTGGGGTGGGGGTACAGGAAGGGCTGGAGAGGCCCTTTTAAGCCGCCGCCTCCGCCGCTATCTGCCGCGGCATGTGCCTTCCCTTCCCTTACCGTGGGTGGGTCGCCGGGTTGGGGTGGAGGAATCCGGTGGCCGCTGCGGCTTCCGGTGGGCGGGGGAGAGACTGGCGGTGCGGCGCTGGGTGCGAGGGTCGGGGTAGATCTAGCCGGGCGCCGACCGCGGGGAGGCGCGGATCCGGCCGTCGGATGGGTTCTGTGGGCGGGATCGGACGGCTGGCGTGAGATAGGGTGAGGGAGCGGGGTGCGCGTGAGGGTGGGGCCCGTGGGGGTGCGTGGTTTCTTGCCAAGGGGGGCGTGGACCCGCCGCTCGTCCTCATCGCCACGGCATGGGTCTTTCTTTATCGCGTCACAATCCGGCTCTCTTTCTCGCTAAGGAATGTATATAGACATATTTTAGCGTGTAAATTCATTCATTTTGCTTTGTATGTAGTTAAGTTGGCAACAGGGACGGGATGACTCCACCACCCCGTCCCGATCTCCACCAATCCCCATACCCGCGAGCCCCGTGAAGCTTTACAGGGACAAAACGCCCCCCATCCCCATTAATATCGGGTACCCAGTACCCGTCGGGTATCCATGGGGATTTCAAAGCTGACTGGGATAGGTGAGATTAGAGAAGACATGGTTGTTGGGAGAGGTGGAGAAAAATAATTGTGTGAAATATCTAGGTATTAATCTATATATCCTGCATTTGTAGTACGCATGGCATAGTTTTTGGGTATTCATGAAGTCTCCATGGGGGAATTTTATACCCATTCCCGCCTCGTGAGACTAACAGGTACCCACCAGACAATACACCATCCCCGCTCCATGACGGATAAATCCCCACGGGTACCCGTCCCCATGGGGAATATTGCCATCTTGAGTATGTAGTCCATTATTGAAATCTCTAAAAATAAGTGAATCCATATTGTAAAATACGTCTATATTCATCTGTATGTAGTTCATATTCAAATCTCTAAAAAAAGCTTGTATTTAGGAACAGAGAAAGTAGTATATAAGCCCGTAGAAAAACTCACTATTCTTTTAAAGGCATACCTCACTACACCTAATTTTTATTTTTCATGTTGAAGTTGGATGTATTAACGCTTATATGGTTCTTGACAAATTTGCTCGGGCTTTACCGGGTATGACATTTGGGAAGAAAAAAGAAGTTGTAGACGCTATATATTTTTGAAAACGAAGGAACCATGCCCGCACAAAAGTGGCTCGATTCATGTCTTTTGATTTGGAAACCGAAGCTTCCGATAAAGCCAAAGGTGTTCTTCATGGCTTTTGATCTCGGATGGACTAACACCCGCGATATGCGTGGGGCGAGGCATTTCGATGTGGGCGCCAGGTTAGGATGTGTTCTTTGTGTTGTTGTGCTCCTAAAGAAAAAATTAGCATGTTAGTATTCAAGCGCCCTTTTTAGTGTGTCTTGCTAGACAAGTCTTCATCTTTATTGGAGTCCGAATGTGACGCGGATTGCGCTTTATTGAGCAAGCTCGACGAACATTCTATTGGGACATTAGTAATTGTGGCCTTGAAGTTCTAGGCAGAATTTTCCAAAGCAATGCTTAGTTTGATACAGAAGTTTGGCATGTCTCTCGCACTTTTTTCTCTTCAAATAGTGACTACCTACTGGTTTGTTACCGAATGATCAAACTAGCCTGGCCTGGAGCGCGCCTGGAATATGCTTGCAAGTTGTTTGGTTTCTGTTCACAGAAAGTTTGAAGTGACATGGCCTAGAAAGGGAGGGAAATTATTAGCCTGGTTTGAGGAGCCAGGTAGTTAGTTAGCCTGGTCCAGGCTTTAGCAGCCGACCGCCTGGCGAGCTGCTTGGGTCCTAAGGCCTCCTTTGATTCATAGAATAGAAATGTTGTAGGAATAGAAAAATCATAGAAAGTGAGATGACATGCATCTTAATTCCTATAGAAAAAGAGATGTCATTTGATGCATAGGATAGGAATTTTTCCATTGAGTCTTACCTAATGTTTTTTTTCCTCCAAAATGTGAAGGATTGATTCCTATCCTATATAGAAATAGGAATCCATTCCTACAAACCAAATGGCCTCAAAGAAAATTTTTCTATGCAAATTCTATCCTATAGAAATCTTATGACATTCCTACAAACCAAAGAAGGCCTAAGTACTAAGCAAAATGTACTTTGTATTTGTCCTCACGGCTCACAAGTTAATTTTTTAATCCTAATAGCTCTTCATGGTTAGGCTAGAACCAAGCACCCTTTTTGCCTAGGCTGCCTGACCAGGCAAGAAATCATTCGGGATTCACGTCCACACCAGGCAGCAAATTTTTCCAGGCACACAACCATGGACAAGAACCAAACTAGCCCTAAATGCCCACGATATGCTTGGGATAAGGTATTTTGGTGTGGGCACCGGTTTGGCATGTGTTCTTTGTGTTGTCGTGTTCCTAAAGACAATTCGAGCATGTTACTATTCAAGCGCCCTTTTTAGTGTGTCTTGCTGGGCAAGTCTTCATCTTTATTTGAGTCTGAATGTGACGCGGATTGCATTTATTGTGCAAGCCAAATGAACATTCTACAGGGATGCTTAATCTCGTCTCTGTTTTGTTTCTCACTAGTATACCTCACTTGTTATGCAGACCCCTAGACTTTTTTCCATGTAGAGTTCGATTATTAATAATGATTATATTCCCTAAAAAATGCTTATATGATTCTATATAAATCTGCTCGAGCTTTACAGGGTCCGATGTCCGGAAAGTAATATATAGACGTTATATATTGGAACAAAGGGAGCATGCCCACACAAAATTAAAATTGAAGCTTCGCATGAAGTTAAAAGGTGTTTTTCATGGCTTTTGATCTCAAATGGACTAAACACCTGCAACATGCTCAGGAGAAGGCATTTCGGTGTGAGCAATGTTTGGGGTGAGTTCTTAGTGTTGCCGTGTTTCTAAAGAAAAAATGATCATTTTATTTTCCAAGCGCCCTTTTTAGTGTGTCTTGCTAGACAAGTCTTCATCTTCGCTGGAGTCCGAATGCGACGCGGATTGTGCTTGTTCAGGTAAATGCACATTCCATAGATGTGACTTTTCTTTGGGATATTAATCATTGTGGCCTCGAATTTCTTGGGAAAATGCTCTAGAGCAATGTCTGGTTTGGTGCAAAAGTTTCCCGTGCCACTTTCTGGCAATTTTTTAATATTGACTACTAATTAATTGGTTATCGAGTGATCTAGCTGGCCTTGCATAAAGTTGTGCAATTTGGCAAGACTTTGCTTTAATAATTTCTGGAAGCAAACCAAAGCACACTCGTAATAAGTACGACTTTCAAAACGTCAGGCCATCTAGATCAGCCTCCAAGGAGAGGATTTTATGGGGCCTATTGCCTACATCTTCTTAGGTACGGAGCATCTCCAGCTCTTACTGGCTACATTACTTCTATTGCAAACACCCTTCGAGATTTGATACTTTGGTGTATTTGTAGGGGAATGTGTTGTGCAAAACGCATTTTCTTTACCATGCAGCCAGGATCATTATTGATGTGCAGGTAACGAGATCATACCCTCGATGATCGTCGGCACAACGGAGATACTGATGGTGTCGATGAAGTCCTCCAACTCCCACAACTAGGTTGTACCTCTCAGCCGAGAGAGATTCTCCTCATGATGATCCGTCTGGTCTAGCTTTGGCGATTATGACACCTCCAAGGTATTCACATGTACCGAAGTAGCAACACCACAACAGCTTGTGGACCGACACGACGAAGCAGCGGGGAACTACGAGAAGGAGTTACAGCAGCCTTACGGTGAACACTAAGATCTAAGGTAGATGTGTAGAGGGAAGCGGTGGCCAACTAGGAAGGGGGCGGCAACCAGGGGCTTTCTGCTGTGCTCCCTAGTCCCTTGTATATATGTGTCCATGGAGGAGGGGACGACCAGGGCGGAGTCCTACCAGGACTCCACCTCACTTGCCTTGCCCTTCAAACTAGGGGATCCGGCTTGCCTGCTCCCTTTCCGTGCTCCCATCCGTGCTCCCACTTAATCCTACGGCTGTCTTTTTTCCTTTTTTCTTTCTAATCTAATCATTTCCCCCCTGATTTTAAGGGGGTGGGGCCGGGCCTTATTTTGTTACGTAGACGGGAGTACGGATGGGCACAAGACAGGGGAGCAGGAAAGTCTTGTCCCAAACTAGGAGGGGTTCGGCCGACCTGGCTCCACCAGGCTGCCTTGCCCCCCAAGAAAGCGGGGGGTTACCCCGTAGGAGTCCATTGAAATGTTTCAGAATATTCCAAAACCTTCCAGACCTTCTTTGAAGCTTCCATCATATTCTAGAACATTTGAGTACCTTCCAAAACACTTTACAGAGGAAGCATGCATATAGAGTTGGATGTGTTAATGCTTATACGATTCTTGACAAACTTGCTCGAGCTTTACGGGGTCTGACGTTCGAAAAAAAAACTATATGCATTATATTTTGGAAACGAAGGAAGCATGCCCACACAAAAGTGTCCTGATCCATGTCTTTTGATTTGGAAGCCCAAGCTTGGGATGAAGCTAAATGTGTTTTGCATGGCTTTTGATATCTTGGATGGATTAAACACCCGCTATATGCTTTGGATAAGGCATTTCGGTGTGGACATAGGTTTGGGGTGTGTTATTTCTGTTGTCGTGTTCCTAAAGAAAAAATTGAACATGTTATTATCCAAGTGTCCTTTTTAGTGTGTCTTGCTAGGCAAGTCTTCATCTTTATTATAGTCCGAATGCGACGCGGATTGCGCTTATTGAGCAAACCGTATGAACATTCTATTGGGGCAGTTTTTCTTTGGGATATTTAGTCATTATGGCCTTGAAGTTCTGGGGAGAATGTTTCAGATCAATGCCTCGCTTGATGTAGAAGTTTTTCTTTTTTGCATATAGAGTTGGATGTGTTAATGCCTATATGATTCTTGACAAACTTGCTCAAGCTTTACAAGGCCTGACATTCAGAAAAAAATAATCTATACACATTATATTTTGGAAAGGAAGGAAGCATGCCCACACAAAAGTGGCCTGGTCCTTATCTTTTTATTTGGAAACTCAAGCTTCAGGGTGAAGCTAAAGGTGTTCTCCATGGCTTTTGCGCCCGCATGGACTAAATACCCGTGACATGCTCAAGAGAAGGTGTTTCGGTGTGGGCAACATTTTGGGGGTATGTTCTTTGTGTTGTCGTGTTCATAAAGAAAAAATTGAGCATGCTATTATTCAAGGGTCCTTTTCAGTGTGTCTTGCTAGGCAATTCTTCATCTTTATTGGAGTCCGAATACGACGCGGATTGCGCTTGTTGAGCATGCTAAACGAACATTCTATAGGGGCGGCTTTTCTTTGGGACATTAGTCATTGTAGCCTTGAATTTTTGGGGAGAATGATCCAGCGCAATGCCTGGTTTGGTGTAAAAGTTTGGCATGCTAATTCTGGCAATTTTTTCAAATACTGACTACTGACTGGTTGATTATAGAAGAAGAGGTAATAGCACCGCAGGTCCTCGAACTTATCCTAGATGTGATAATTTAGTCCTATAACTTGCAAAAATGGACTGATCAGTCCTACAACTTGCAATGGATGTGCAAGTTTAGTCCTAGGCCACTCACACGCTGCCAAGTGGCGCCAGAGTGGTGGAGACAGTCAATTCTGTGCTTTTTGCATACACCCCCTGCTGTTTGTTTTAATCAACCCACACTACACCCTATCTTAGTTAATTTCTGTGTTGGATCCGTTCATCCTACTCCCTTCTCTGTTCCCAACTCTCCCAGCTCTCAACTCTCTTCCTCGCCACCGCAATCCAGCTGGAGCACACCCGTTGTGCTCCGGATGTGCCTTGTTCGTAGCTGGAGGACGCCATCCCGAGGCCCATGGCCATTGTGCTTTTGCACGGCAGTTTAATCTGCTGCTTGTTGAACATTGGAACACGCTTATGCGGCTTATATAAATGTATTGTACATACGAACAAGGACTTCTTGTACCAGAAGATGCAGCTCACAGGCTCAAAACTGGTACTGCAAAGGTAAGAAGGAGATAAGACATGCCTGTCTGCTCTATGTAGAGGGACATTATGTATAGTATAATGGAATAATCAGCTATAACTGAATGGCTGGTCGAATTTCGCATAGGAGTGCCACACGGCTCCTGCAATGTGTGCACCTAAAACACTTCAAAACTTTTATTCAGGGGTGAGGTAAATAGACCCAAATGAACTATGCAATTCTGCAAGATAGTTATGGATGAACTGACTTCGAAATATTACAGAATTGGCTTGGCTGCCGGGGAGGGTGATGAATTGACTTTGCAACAAGCCCATGGAGTAAGATTTATGCAGTTCCAGGCTGTGCACCCCTGCAGGCCAAAAATTTCTTTGCTGCCCTCCTTGTGAGTTAATTGATCTGTGATAACAAAGTGTGCCTAATTTTTGCTGTTCTTATATTATTTTCGTTAGAGATTAATCAAAGTGCGCTGGCTTTGACTCAATTTCAGCTAAATGAAGTAGGCACATCTTACTAAATTTCTAAACTGACAAGTGAATTATGCATTTGCATTATTGCAGCTCAAACATACTCCCTCCGTTCCAAATTACTCGTCGCAGAAATGGATGTATATAGAAGTAAAATACATCTAGATACATCCATACCTATGACAAGTAATTCGGAACGGAGGGAGTACATTAGAAACCTGATCCTGTAATGGTTTGCAGGCATTGTTTCTAGTCCGTTATGGTTACACTGGTGAAATTATGGATAATCTGGTAAGTATGTACATTGATTTTGGCAATGTTTAGTGGAAGTAATGAGATAAGTACTGAATATCTGTCTTGTTTTCATGGGAAAACATAACTCTCGATCCTAATTCTAAGATAGAGAGATCCTATTCTTTTCCGGAACTGGACTAACATGACTCCGTACATGAACTTTTTACAATATACACATATTATCAACTGCTAACCGTGAGACTTGGTCTCATATATAATTTTTTTCCGGAACTGGACTAACATGACTCCGTACATGAACTTTTTACAATATACACATATTATCATCTTTGTACAGAGATTTTTTTTTGCTAATTCACATTTTCTGTCATAACCTATGTTCTTGATTGTTTTCTTGGAACCCGTAAGTGCACAGGTGTTCTGGTTTGAATAGGTATAGATGACACTCCATCTAGATTTGCTTTGCATCCATCGTTCATCGTCAATGGGGGGAATCTAATCTACCTGCAGTTCTTGCCGGCGGGGTGCGTGGACCCCTAGTCGGCGAGCCTGACCCGCTTGAAGCGCTGGTCGTCGAAGCTGTAGTCAGCCTCGTGCGGCTGGGTGTTCCTGACACTCATGGCCCAGTTTTTGTTCCGGACGATGAGCGTGAGTGAGAGGTTGTAGGCGAAGGCGGTGGCGGGGGACGTGGGCAGTGCGAGGCGCGTGAGGGAGGCGTCGACGACGGCGACCTCGGCGTGGCGGATCAAGCCGTAGGCCACGAGAAGGACGGCGAACTGGAGCTCGCCGGATGTGCCAAGATATCTGAAATCGTTCTTCCTTCACTACATACAGAGTCATAATAATCCTGGAAGATTCGTAAGCCCTTGCTGTTGGCTTTCCAGGCAGGACGATGAGAAGATGTTGTTCGGCAAAGAGAGAAATTCATTGTACGTCATTAAACTTGAGCCGGTTGACAGATTGGTATCATTATTTTAAAATACCTTAACTATGGTCCACGTATTTGCGCACAGGGTTCACTCTGGTCCATTTGTATGATTCTGTGTACGTATTTGCTGACTTGGCCTGGTCAGCGCCAGCCACCTCGCTTTGACCGCCACCTGGTTGATCCTGGGTGAATAATAGTCGATCCGTCCGTGACCATTAAACCAGCCCCTAAACACGGCCTCCACGCTCACGCCCGCGGAGGTCACGGCCTCCACGCTCGCCGTCGCGGGGGGGGGGGGGGGGGGGGGCTCCGCCGTCTGCGGTGTTGCCGTCGACAACGGCACCGTCTGCTGCGTCGCGGCCGGCGCCGGCTCGTCGGCCTACAACGCCTCTGCCTCCCCCGTCGCGCCGCAACTCGTCTTCTCGCAGGTCTCGGGCGGCACGGGGTTCCTCTGCGGCGTTGGCGCAGTCCCAGGCGGCGGCGTCACCGCGCTCTTCTGCTGGCCGCTGGCGGCCCCGGGGCAGCTCAGGCGGGTGTACAGGGGACCGGTGCCGCTCTCGGACCTCGCCGTTGGGGCCGACCACGTCGCGGCGTACGACGGGCAGGCGCGCGGGATCCGATGGTGGAGGAGGGGGTCTGGGCAGTTCCCGGAGCTCGTGCCTGGCGCGTTCGGGTCCCTCGTCTCCGGCGACGGCTTCACCTGCGCGGATGGGTGGGGGGGGGGGGGGATTTAGTGCCTACGCACCCGGGTACTCCTTATCCAACCACTCATTCCTGCATCACGATTCGTACAAATAATTTTCTCTTTTTTGTTTCTCTCATATAGAACATGTATTTGTACTTCAACTTTGCAGCACAACAAAGCTTTCTATGTAGAATGTGGGATAAAACTTACAGATTTTTTGGTCCAACATAAATATACAAAATGAGATTTGTTTGATTAAAAAAATCTTATTTTTCATATTTATGTCGGACAAAAAAATTTGAAAGTTTTATCTCACATTCTAGTTACAAAGTTATGTTGTACTGCAAAGTTTGAAGTTCAAGACATGTTTTATATGAGAGGAACAAAAAAGAGAAAATTCCATGTAATAAGGTAGTTGTGTAGCACAGATCTCAAAGCAACACTGGAGTGCTAGGATAGTGAGGCCCGGGTGCATAAGCTCACAAAATCTGCATTCCGCGTTCCGGTCAGAGCTGGCCTTCTGAAAGTGCAACTATCCCTAGGTGGTTTTGGTAATTCATAACAATATATAGCTCATTGAGCTAATGCTATTCCAAGATGATTATTTCAGGAAAGCTCAATGATTGGCATGGCATGGATGTGAAAGTGGAACCCTCAAAATGCTAAGGACAAAGGATTGGCTCAAGTTCAAAAGCTCAAGACTCTTCATTTTATATTTTAGTGATCCATGATCACATTGAGTCTTTAGGAAAAGCCAATACTATCAAGGAGGGATGAGGTGTTGCTTAATGAGCCTCTTGCTTCATGTGCTTAGTGATATGCTCCAAAACCCTCAACTACTTTCCCATATCCACATATGACCTAAACCCTAAGCCAAACTCGGTCCTACCGATTCTTTCTATCTGGCGCCACCGAGTTTCACTTGTCATAAGCCACTGCCAAACCCTAGCAATTCGGTTCTACCGATAGGGATCTCGGTCTCACCGAGATAGGATTGCAAACTCTCTGTTTCCCTTTCATAACTTTTCGGTCTCACCGAAAGAGCGGATCGGTCCCACCGAGATTGCAATGTAAATTCAGTGTTTCCTTTTTGTAACTTTTCGGTCTCACCGAAAGAGCAAATCGGTCCCACCGAGTTTGCCTGACCAACTCTCTGGTTAGCTTATTACCAAACTCGGTCTCACCGAGTTTGTGTAATCGGTCTCACCGAGATTACGTTATGCCCAAACCCTAACCATATCGGTCCTACCGAGTTGCATGTCAGTCCCACCGAAAATCTCTAACGGTCACTAGGTTTACCTTTTCGGTCCGACCGAGTTTGTTGATTCGGTCCCACCGAGATTAGAAAACTGTGTGTAACGGTTGGATTTTGTGTGGAGGCTATATATACCCCTCCACCTCCTCTTCATTCATGGAGAGAGCCATCAGAACACATACACAATTCCAACTCATATGTTCTGAGAGAGAACCACCTACTGATGTGTTGAGACCAAGATATTCCATTCCTACCATATGAATCTTGATCTCTAGCCTTCCCCAAGTTGCTTTCCACTCAAATCTTCTTTCCACAAACTCCAAATCCTATGAGAGAGAGTTGAGTGTTGGGGAGACTATCATTTGAAGCACAAGAGCAAGGAGTTCATTACCTATACACCATTTGTTACTTCTTGGAGAGTGGTGTCTCCTAGATTGGCTAGGTGTTACTTGGGAGCCTCCGACAAGATTGTGGAGTTGAACCAAGGAGTTTGTAAGGGCAAGGAGATCGCCTACTTCGTGAAGATCTACCGCTAGTGAGGCAAGTCCTTCGTGGGCGATGGCCATGGTGGGATAGACAAGATTGCTTCTTCGTGGACCCTTCGTGGGTGGAGCCCTCCGTGGACTCGCGCAACCGTTACCCTTTGTGGGTGGAGCCCTCCGTGGACTCGCGCAACCGTTACCCTTCGTGGGTTGAAGTCTCCATCAACGTGGATGTAGGATAGCACCACCTATCCGAACCACGGGAAAAACATCCGTGTCTCCAATTGCGTTTGAATTCTCCAAACCCTTCCCTTTACATTCTTGCAAGTTGCATGCTTTACTTTCCGCTGCCAATATACTCTTTGCATGCTTGCTTGAATTGTGTGATGATTGCTTGACTTGTCCTACAATAGCTAAAATCTGCCAAGAACTAAAATTGGGAAAAGGTTAAGTTTTTATTTGGTCAAGCAGTCTAATCACCCCCCCTCTAGACATACTTTCGATCCTACAAGTGGTATCAGAGCTTTGGTCTCCATTTGCTTTGATCTCCATAGCTTTTGGTGGTCATAGCCTTGGTTTCACAACCTATGAGAGTATGGCGTCTAGCGAGGGAAATTATCACCGTAGAGGTCCTTACTTTGATGGTACTAATTTTGCTAGTTGGAAGCATAAAATGAAAATGCATATTCTTGGACATAACCCCGCCTATTGTGTGTGTTGGTTTGCAAGGTGACTTCTTTGATGGGAAAGAACCAAACCGTGAAGCTACCGCGGATGAGTTGAAGATGTTGCAATACAATGCTCAAGCTTGTGATATTCTCTTCAACGGATTGTGCCCCGAAGAATTCAACAAAATCAGCCGTCTTGAGAATGCAAAGAAAATTTGGGACACTTTGATTGATATGCATGAAGGTACCTACTCCGTCAAGGAATCCAAGTTGGATGTGCTTCAAAGTCAACTTGACAAGTTCAAAATGAAGGATGGTGAAGGTGTCGCTGAAATGTACTCTAGGCTTGCTCTCATCACAAATGAGATTGCCGGCTTAGGAAGTGAAGAGATGACCGATAGATTCATCATCAAGAAGATTCTAAGAGCCTTGGATGGAAAATATGATACTGTGTGCACATTGATCCAAATGATGCCCAATTACAAAGATCTCAAGCCAACGGAGGTGATTGGAAGAATTGTTGCTCATGAGATGTCACTTAAGGATAAAGAGGAACTTCACAACAAATCAAGTGGTGCCTACAAAGCCTCATGTGAAGCCCCCATATCATCAAGTGAGAAACAAAACTTCAATGAAGAATTGAGCTTAATGGTGAAGAACTTCAACAAGTTCTACAAGAGAAGAAGCAAAGAATCACCACCAAGAGAGAGAAGGAGTAGAGATGATCGTTATGAACGAAGATACTCACGGAGAAGCAAGGATTCAGAAAGGAAGGAAAAATCATCAAGGAGCTACACAAAACGAAGACATCAAGCTCATGTTGGTGAATGGGTATCCGGCTCCGACTCCGACAGCCACTCCGAGAGAAGTTATCACTCCGACTCCGAAGATACTCAAGATGAAGGTGTTGCCGGTCTAGCACTTGTGTCAACCAACTCCTATGACATATTTGACTCACCAAATGAAGGAATTGGAAGATGCTTCATGGCCAAAGGTCCTAAGGTAACACACCCCGAGTATGTTGATTTTAATAGTGATGAAGATGACTTGTTAGGTGATGATTTGCTTGTTGACAACTCTAGTGATGAATACTATGATGAAACGTCAATTAATCATGCTAATCAAGATAAAACGAATGACAATGATAAGGAGAAGATTGAGGCTCTAATTAAAGAACTAAACACTCTTAAGTTAGCTCATGAAACTATCTTCGAAGATCATCGAGAACTTTTAAGAGCTCATGAGAAATTATGCTTTGAAAAGCTCAATCTTGAGCAAGAGCATGAGTTCTTAAAAGCAATCAATGATGATCTCCGCAAGAAAAGCTCTTCTTACATTGCCAAGCGTTTACTTTTATCCACTTACACGCCTCAAGTCAAGTCTAGTAACAAGAACAAGAAAGATTCTTCCTCTAGCAGTAACAATGATCATGCTAAATCCAATATTGTTGCTTCTAGTAGCTCTCTTGATTCCACTAATGATTCTCTTAGCAAAGTTACACTTGAGCAAGAAAATAGCTTATTTAAGGGAATTATAGAGAAAGGAGTGTACAAAAGCCTTGCCGGGAGTAAGCAATTCGAGGAAATTGTGCGCAAGCAAGGAATGCACCGGAAGAATCAAGGTGTTGGTTTTGAACGAAAGTTCAATGCCAATGGAGTTGAGTGGGAAGAAGATCAATACCCCAAGACAAAGTTTGTTCCTCAACAAGAGAAGTATGATATTTCTTTCAAGGGGACACAAGCTCAAGATGATCTTCCACCACAAGACTACAAGCAAAAAGGCAAGGACAAGCTTCAAGAGGAAATTGATGCATTTGAAGAAGCTCCTAAGACCTTAGTCAAGTGGATTCCCAAGACTACTTCAAGTTCCACTTCATCAAGTACGACTACAACTCCAAGGATTCCCATCAAGATGGTGTGGATCCAAAAGAAGAAGAACTAGAGAGTTCTTGAGGGTGACTCCGCCAACATACTTCACTCTTATCATTTTGGCAAGAACAAGTGCAATCAACTTCTACATCTTGCACTAGTTCAAGGAGTCACAAACCCTCTTATTGGTAAGACAAGGGATAAGGTAACCTAAAAGTTTTCATGGACATCATCTTGTGTGTGCATCACTCTATGTCTATGGATATCCTTGTTTGTTCCTTGTGGGACTAACCCATGTAGGTATTGAAAGTGCAATTCACTCAAATGGATAGCTCCAAGTGATCTACATCAACATTGAGCATCCACATCTTCAACATCTACATGAAGTCATCATCGACAAAACCCAAGGTTAGTTCATCCCTCTAAGGGGGGATATCACATCTAGGGGGAGCTTTACTCTAAGACTTGAGCTAAAGCAACTCTAAAGATGTGAACACAACAATGCTTTATGTAAAAGTGGTAACCCCACTTGAGCTTAAACGATGAGTATGACCTATGATCAAGTGTTCTCACTTGACTCCTAAGTCAATATACTCATATATAGATGACCTTGTCATCGCAAATTGCTTGATAGATGCTAGAATTGGTTGTGCATGCCTTGTCACATATTTCATTTGCCATCTTATTGTGTGAGTATGCTGGTTGCATATTTTACTCATTCGAGGACATCCACTTATTGTTTTGATTGTTTGGTTTTATTTCCTTTTGCCAAGTGGATGGACAAGAATGCCTAAGAACCTCCTCTAGCTATCTATGCTTTTCTCGTCTCAAACTCTATTCATGCTACATCACAAAATTTGATCAAGTCAGATTCGAACCACTCTGTGTGAGGAGCGCTCGGAGTCCCCGATTCGTCATAGACTTAAACTTCCAAAACCTCTTTATGATTCTCGGTCTGACCGATACCCCACTTTCGGTCCTACCGAGATCATTAAGTTGATCTAGGTTTTCGATCTCGGTGCAACCGATTTGAACCTTTCGGTCACACCGAGTTTCAGTAACTGCTTGCAGTTATGAATCTCGGTGCCATCGAGTTGTTCCACTCGGTCACACCGACAGGGTCGGGCTATATATAGTCACGGGCAAAAATTTGGAAATTTCTCCGAACCCCTTCGCCCGCACGATAGCCTGCTCTGCCAACTTGGTCTCCGGATCGTCTCCTCGCCGCCAGCCGCCTCCAGTCGCTGGTCTCCATCGCCGTCAACGGAATTCAACCCCGCCGTTGCCGCTGTAGCGAGTCTCCGCCGAACTAGGGTATGGACTCGATCTTTGTGCTATTCTCCAATCCGATTCTTAGCACATTGTGATCATCATGATTCTTGCCACGATTGAAACACTCCTATCCAGTCAATGCGTTCGTAGATTAGGTTTGATTCGAAAATTTTAGGGTTAGGTTTTCGCCGAAACCATCTCGGACCCACCGAGTTGAAAAACTCGGTCCCACCGATTTGGCTTATGCCATTGCACAAGTGAGACTCGGTCTGACCAAGAATTACTTATCGGTGTGACCGATTTTGGAACTTTGTGAAACCCTAGCAGTCTCGGTGCCACCGAACTGTGACTCGGTCTGACCGAGTTCACTAGTTTAGGTGCCAAAACTGCTTTGGTATCACCGAGTTTAAAAATCGGTAGATCCGAGATGATTTCAGTGGGAAACTAAAACTAAGTTTTTGGATCATTCTTTTGCAAAAATCTCTGCATTTTGTGATACTCATCTATTCTACCTCATCTATAAACTATTCACAGGGTCAGCAGATAGCTTGTTCATCATGCCAGATCAGAGTGACAGCCAGAACATGTCAGAGCAGCAAGTGCACATGAGTGAGGGCACTAGTTCCTCAAGTTCTTCAGATGATGGCAGCAGAAGTACTCCTAGCAATCTGCCAAAAGCTGCCACCAGACAGAGAAAGAAGAGAACCTCAGAATCAGAGGATGAGGACTATGTGGCAGAAGAGGAAGCAACTTCCAAGAGAGTTGAGCCAGCACAGGGCACAAAGCCAGGGATGAAAGTCAAAAGGCCAGCAGGTAGGCAGCCTATGCCAAAGGCCAGAGCCTCAACTCAGATTCCTGAAAAGCCTGCACCCAAAGAGCCAGTTGCTGCTGAAGGAAAGAAAAGGAAGGAAAGAGTCAAGAAGACCGTAGCCAGAGTGCTTGGAAAGGCTTCCATCATGGAAGAAGAGGAAGAAGAAGAGGTTGCTGCACCAGCACCTAAGGCACCTAAGCTTATGGGTGATGCTATAAGATCAAGGGCTGCTGCATCCAAGCCCAAAGAAGCACCCAAAACTGCTTCCAAGGCCAAGCCAGCTCCAAAGCCAAAACCAAAGAGGAATACAAGAAGCATCCCAGCTGCTGAGAAGAACAAGGCCCTAGTGCCTGAGACTGTTGTTGAAGTAGATGATGAAGAGCAAGTTCTCAGAAAACTCAAGCCCAAGATCCCAGACCACAACGATGCTCATCCTGTGGCTGAGGACATGAAGCTCAGAAGAGACTCAAGGCTCAGGAAGTGAAGAGAAGCAGACCCGTATGCTTCAAGGAGAAGAACTGCTGTGGATTACAGGTTTCACACCAAGGAACAGCAGGACTTCTATGAGACAGTGCTGCTTGATAAGAAGCCAATAGTCTGTGACATGAGATGGGTCGACTGGACCTACATGAAGGAAAATGAGGAACACTATCCTGGTGTGATTGATAGCTTTAGTGCTTGTGGAGTTGCAGACTTTGTTGGGAAGAAGCTCACAAAGTGGAACGAGGAGCTCATTATGCAATTCTACTCCACAACACACTTCTACCCAGATGGAAGGATAACATGGATGTCTGAAGGTATGAGGTACCAATCTACTGTTGCTGAGTGGGCACGGCTCATCAATGCCCCAGAGGAGCATGAGGATGACTTGGATATCTATGCCAAGAAGAAGATGGACCACAACTCTATGTCCAATATGTACAAGGAAATTCCAAAGGAGGCACTTGATACTTTCAAGTTTGGGTCTGTGCATTATCTTCTGTCAGGGCTGCCAACTATTAATTGGATTTTGAGGCACACTCTCTTTCCCAAGTCAGGTGATCACAAGATGATCAGAGGCCATGCAATCAATTTGCTTCATGTATTTGATGTACCTCAGAAATTCAAGGTCATGAGCCTCATAGTAGAGACTATCAAGAGGACTGCAGCAGATCAAAAGAGGAGCTGTGGTTATGCCCCTCAGATTTAGGAGTTGATCAACTCAAAGATGGGCACAGGCATATACTTGTTGGACAAGGAACACCTGCCCATCCGTCCAGATTTTGAAGATAATCAAGTTGTTATGACTGAGAATGAACCATCATCTGCACAAGCACAAGCAAAGAAGGAGAAGGCAAGGAAGGAGAAAGCTGCCAAGATGCCAACTCAAGAGGAGGCATCTGAGTATTTCTTGAAAACCAAACAAGAGCAGCTTGGTTACCTGATTGCATCCACCCTGCGGATTGAGAAAGGACTAGCCACCCTAACTCAGAACCAGGCAAGCCTAGAGAGGATCATGGAACAAAAGTTCTATGACTTGGATGTCAAGGTGACAGAGATTCAGACTGCAGTGGAGCAGCTCCAAGATGACACGCAGGAGAGGAGAGGCAGGACTACAACTGATGCCTTTGCCAGAGTGCCACGAGGTCCGAGGTCGTCTGCAGTGCCAGTTGCTGACACCAGAGCCACCACTTCTGCACTAGCTACAGCTTCAGTTCCACCAGCTCCATCATCTACTTCAGCCTCGACTCCGACCACGTCTACAGAAGGCTTCGTCCTTGGAGTGCTCCGGACTCCACCACCACCTGAAGATCAAGCCTGAGAGTCGATCTAGCACTATGCATTTTCTAGGAACTTTTTGGTAACTTGTTGCCAAAGGGTTATTCTCTCTTGCTTTATTTGGTGGTTTTTCGAACTTTGTTTGCTTTTGAGTGCTTGAGATACTATGTCATTGCTCGTGAGACATTGATGATCATGTGTTTGATCATAAGCTACACTTAATGTTTGCTTAATGCTATTATCTTATCTATCTTATGTGATCATTCACTATTCTTGGTGATGAGTGCATGTATTTCATTCTTATCATTTTAAGCGCTCCACCAAGATGTATGTGACATGGAAGAGTAACCCATGACTCTAACTCTTTGTGCATTTGCAATCCAAAGCAAATTTTAAATATGCACAAATTTAGGGGGAGCTCTTACTTGTCACACACTTCTCAAAGCGATGATATATTTCATGGTTATTATCATTTGTTGAAGCTTTGATCTATATGTTGTCATCAATTACCAAAAAGGGGGAGATTGAAAGTGCAACTATCCCTAGGTGGTTTTGGTAATTCATAACAACATATAGCTCATTGAGCTAATGCTATGCCAAGATGATTATTTCAGGAAAGCTCAATGATTGGCATGGCATGGATGTGAAAGTGGAACCCTCAAAATGCTAAGGACAAAGGATTGGCTCAAGCTCAAAAGCTCAAGACTCTTCATTTTATATTTTAGTGATCCAAGATCACATTGAGTCTTTAGGAAAAGCCAATACTATCAAGGAGGGATGAGGTGTTGCTTAATGAGCCTCTTGCTTCATGTGCTTAGTGATATGCTCCAAAACCCTCAACTACTTTCCCATATCCACATATGACCTAAACCCTAAGCCAAACTCGGTCCTACCGATTCTTTCTATCCGGCGCCACCGAGTTTCACTTGTCATAAGCCACTGCCAAACCCTAGCAATTCGGTTCTACCGATAGGGATCTCGGTCTCACCGAGATGGGGTTGCAAACTCTCTGTTTCCCTTTCGTAACTTTTCGGTCTCACCGAAAGAGCGGATCGGTCCCACCGAGATTGCAATGTAAATTCAGTGTTTCCTTTTTGTAACTTTTCGGTCTCACCGAAAGAGCAAATCGGTCCCACCGAGTTTGCCTGACCAACTCTCTGGTTAGCTTATTACCAAACTCGGTCTCACCGAGTTTGTGTAATCGGTCTCACCGAGATTACGTTATGCCCAAACCCTAACCACATCGGTCCTACCGAGTTGCATGTCAGTCCCACCGAAAATCTCTAACGGTCACTAGGTTTACCTTTTCGGTCCGACCGAGTTTGTTGATTCGGTCCCACCGAGATTGGAAAACTGTGTGTAACGGTTGGATTTTGTGTGGAGGCTATATATACCCCTCCACCCCTCTTCATTCGTGGAGAGAGCCATCAGAACACATACACAATTCCAACTCATATGTTCTGAGAGAGAACCACCTACTCATGTGTTGAGACCAAGATATTCCATTCCTACCATATGAATCTTGATCTCTAGCCTTCCCCAAGTTGCTTTCCACTCAAATCTTCTTTCCACAAACTCCAAATCCTATGAGAGAGAGTTGAGTGTTGGGGAGACTATCATTTGAAGCACAAGAGCAAGGAGTTCATTACCTACACACCATTTGTTACTTCTTGGAGAGTGGTGTCTCCTAGATTAGCTAGGTGTTACTTGGGAGCCTCCGACAAGATTGTGGAGTTGAACCAAGGAGTTTGTAAGGGCAAGGAGATCGCCTACTTCGTGAAGATCTACCGCTAGTGAGGCAAGTCCTTCGTGGGCGATGGCCATGGTGGGATAGACAAGGTTGCTTCTTCGTGGACCCTTTGTGGGTGGTTGCTTCTTCGTGGACCCTTCGTGGGTGGAGCCCTCCGTGGACTCGCGCGACCGTTACCCTTTGTGGGTGGAGCCCTTCGTGGACTCGCGCAACCGTTACCCTTCGTGGGTTGAAGTCTCCATCAACGTGGATGTAGGATAGCACCACCTATCCGAACCACGGGAAAAACATCCGTGTCTCCAATTGCGTTTGAATTCTCCAAACCCTTCCCTTTACATTCTTGCAAGTTGCATGCTTTACTTTCCGCTGCCAATATACTCTTTGCATGCTTGCTTGAATTGTGTGATGATTGCTTGACTTGTCCTACAATAGCTAAAATCTGCCAAGAACTAAAATTGGGAAAATGTTAAGTTTTTATTTGGTCAAGTAGTCTAATCACCCCCCCTCTAGACATACTTTCGATCCTACACCTTCCTCTCCCGGCTCCACCACAAGCACCTCCTCGGCCTGGTGGGCTACTGCGAGGAGAACGACGAGCGGCTGTTGGTGTATGAGTACATGAAGAACGGCGCGCTCTACGACCACCTCCACCCCAAGGGCGCCGGCGCCGACGCCGACGCGGCGTCGCCGGTGGTGTCGTCATGGAAGCTGCGCATCAAGACCATGATGGACGCGTCGCGGGGCATCGAGTACCTGCACTCGTACGCCGTTCCGCCCATCATCCACCGCGACATCAAGTCATCCAACATCCTGCTGGACGGCGGGTGGGTGGCGCATGCGTCGGACTTCGGGCTGTCGCTAATGGGGCCGCCGGAGACGGAGGAGGCGGGCAGCACGCAGGCGCAGCAGCAGCACCTGTCCATGAAGGCCGCCGGCACGGTGGGGTACATGGACCTGGAGTACCACGGCCTGCACCACCTCACCGTGAAGAGCGACGTGTACGGCTTCGACGTGGTGATGTTGGAGACGCTGGCGGGGAAGCGCGCCATCTTCAAGGAGGCCGAGGGCGGGAGCCCCGTGAGCGTGGTGGACTACGCGCAGCCGAGCATCGTCGCCGGGGAGCTCGGCAAGGTGCTGGACGGGCGCGCGCCGGAGCCGTCACCGCACGAGGCCGAGGCCGTCGAGCTGGTGGCCTACACGGCCGTGCACTGCGTGCGGCTCGAGGACAAGGACCGGCCGGCGATGGCCGACATCGTGGCCAACCTGAAGACGGCGTTCACGCTCTGCGAGGGCAACGCGGGCGGCAGCCGCGGCGCCACCACCGGGGGCGGCTTCGGCAACAGCTCGTCCAGCGCCAGCTTCTCCATGACGTCCATGGAGCTGTCGGGAAGGCTCGCGGAGTAGCTAAATCCGTTCGTGAATTCAAATCCAGGAGATTCAAATTGTGATTAGCCCGGGAACAGAAGGAGGCAAGGTCTGGCGGGGAGTAAGAGCGGACGGACAGATTAAATTAGCGTGCGTGGAAAAAGGTAAAAGGGCGGCGGGACGAATGGACGGGGCGACCGCGTCGGGGTTTCCGGTGCGTCTGGATGGTTTCCTGGCGAGCGTGGCTGCCGTGACCTCCATGGGCGCGAGCGTGGAGGCCATGTTTAGGGGCTGGTTTAATGGTCACGGCTTTTTTGCAAAAAAAAACTCTGAATCGACTAGTATTCACCCCAGAATTGACCAGGTGGCGGTCAAAGCA
Source organism: Triticum urartu (assembly GCF_056163025.1). NCBI lineage: Eukaryota > Viridiplantae > Streptophyta > Magnoliopsida > Poales > Poaceae > Triticum > Triticum urartu. The sequence continues at coordinate 612,907,892 of NC_141876.1, forward strand.
AGGTGGCGGGCACTGACTAGGCCAAGTCAGCAAATACGTACGCAAAATCATACAAATAGACCAAAGTGAACCCTATGCACAAATACATGAGCCGCAGTTAGGGTATTTTGAAGTAGTGGTGCCAATCTGTCAACCGGCTCAAGTTTAATGACATACAGTGAATTTTTCTCTTCGGCAAATGGCACTCTGCTGATCTCCCCCTACTTTTCAGTCATGCAAACCTGATGGATGCTGGGAACGGAGAAGGGACTAGGACTGTAGGACGAACGGATCCAATCACGAAAATTGACTAAGATGAGATGTAGTGCGGGTTGATTAAAACAAACAACAGAGGGGTATCTGCAAAAAGCACAAAGCTGGCTATCTCCGCCACTTGGCTGCGTGTGAGTGGCTCAGGATTAAATTTGCACATCCATTGCAAATTGTAGGACCAATCAGTTTACTTTTACTAATTGTAGGACTAAACCATCACATTTAGGACAAATTTGAAGACCTGCAATGCTATCACCTCATTATAGAATGATGTAGCCGACCTCAGAGGATGGCAGTTGCTTTTGGGTGCCCTCTCCCTGCGCTCACAAGCCAAAAAAATGCTCACCTGAAGCCTGGCTAGGCATTCAATGGCTGGTTTACGTATTTGCCCTCTGAATGAAACCCACTACAGCACACACTTGCTGTCCAGAAGAAACGCCAGCAGTTGGATTAATTTTGCCGAGGATCCAATTGACCGGTAGATACCAAAAGATGATCCATTTGACCACATGATACTAAGAAGAGAGTCACTGCATATACAAGTCATCCTCTACATGTTATATCATCAACTAGTCTCTATCTGCTCGCGGTTGCAGGATTCGTAAGCATGTATAGGATTGCATAGCCTGATAGCACGGTTAGAACCCTTGATCCTCGGAACATCATGCTTCAGGTCGACCGATCAGGGTTGTTGGGGGAGGCCAGGTGTAACATCCCAAATTTTCAATTTGGAATGTTATACATAGGTCATGCATGCATACCATATTTTATTGCATTTTGCTTTGCGATCCTCGAAATTTTAAGCGACTTCAGGACCCGCGAAGAGAGTTGGGGATTTCGATATTTTCATATTTGAGTTTTCTCAAATTTTGAAAGGAGGATCAATTGGTTTTGATTATTTTTCTCTTCGAAAATATTTCATATTAAAATATATGAGAGGAGATAATATGACTTCTCCAAAATAAAATGAATATTGGAGGAAAAATATTAAAATGAATTAAGGTTTTATTTGGATTTTATTGCAATTTTATTTTGAATTAGGTAAACAAATGCGTTTTTCAAAATTACATTAGAGGTCCAAATAAATGTTCACTTTGTCCACAATATTATTAGAGGACGTGAAGATTTATTTCAGGATTTTTTGAGTCCGTTTAGTATTTCTTTTAATTGTTTTTCTACATCATAATTTATTTAAAAAAAAGAGTAACCGACCTATCGGGCCGTGTCCGTACAGGACACTGCACCCGGCCGGCCCTTATAAGCCGAGGCCCGAGCCAGCGCCCCAGCCCACCCCTGCGCCCTGCCCCCGAAACCCTAGAGCGCCGCGCCGCTCGCTCGCCTGATCCGCCTTGCCGCCGCCGCCGCCGTGTCGCCGTCTGCCGCTGCCGCCGGTTTTTGCGAGAAAACCATTCGGTTTTTTAGAAACCCTAGTTTGTTTTTTCTAAATCGGTTTTTTGGTTTTTTTTCTCCGTTTAGTTAAATAGCGGACGTTCGTCCATACGTTCGTTTTAACGAACGCCGTTCACCCATTAGCCGCAGACAGCGAACGTTCGTTCGTTAGCCTATTCGTCAGTTTTCTTTTTCCAGGGTTTTTCCACGATTATTTTCGATCGCGATTTCTGCCTTAATCTTCGTTCTAGTATATGTTTTCGCTCGTTTATCCGAATCAGGTGAAACAAGCGCCTAGATCTTTGTCTCAAAGCCCTCTTTATGTTTAACCAACTTAAACAAGATTTTGGTACTGTAAAATTTGACTTTAGTCTAGATTAGTAATCGGATCTTGTTTCTTTCGTAGTTTGAGTTTCGTTGCTCCATTTGATTTGAATATTTTTGCAAACCGGAGTTCTTTAGTTGAACTTTCTGGTTAGATCTTCTTATTTGAGTTTTCCCCGTGCATATTTGCTTGATTGCTTATGTACAATATTGTTTTTTTGTGATAGAACACCCGGAGTGCGAAGTGTGCTACTACGAGCCTTTAGGTTTTGCGGATCATCAGCAAGGCATGTAACACTTTGGTCATACCCCTTTATTACCCAGTTTTTATGCATTAGTTTTAACCCTCACACATTGCATGAGTAGGATCTCTTAACATGTGGGTTTGGGAAGTAGATGATGAGGTAGAACCTATTACCTGCTTTATTATCAAACCCTTGGGAGTTACTTCTACATTATGCTTATACTGCTATGCTATGCTCGTAGACGTGGATTGAGTTTGAGAGTATCCATGACAGATGTGAGTTGTTAATTAATGATTCAACTTAAGGTGACAACTTTAATACACATCTGGGTGGATTGCTTGTGGGCACCTGGAGAATTCAGTGTTGTCCTAGGATATCCGGGAGTACCCGTGTGATCATCCTACGGTCCGCCACCCTGGCTCAAAGGGATCATAAAATTATTCATGCTAGAAACTTCCATGTGTAGCCACAGGCCATTATGGGCTCTGGCATAGTGGAGTAAGTTGCATGACCTCTTCCAGTGGTAGACTAGCAGTTGTAGGGGATGTAGGTTGGTACGGTCTACCCAGGGTTAGAGTTAATGCTTCTGAAAGACTGTGTCTCGGTCATCCGTTTCTCAAACACCATGTAGTGCGAGAAATTCAACGGAGGAGATCAAGTCTTGTGGGGAAAAGTGCGCAAACCTCTGCAGAGTGTACAAACTAATCATGGTTAGCCATGTCCCTGGTTATGGACATCTTGTGTATCTGGTACTTGAATTATTGATTTGATCTCATCACTCTAAAATTAATTTCACTACTAGGAAAAGGGCTATAGATAGGATTGATACTAATGTCGCACCATGGAAGCAGTGCGCCACTACTATATACTAATGGCGCACCGGTTGGTGATGCGCCATTAGTGTGGAAGACACTAATGGCGCACCAGAAACAGGGTGCGCCACTAGTATTAATTTTTTTTTTCCATTTTTCCATACAAACTAATGGCGCATCAGGTCGAAGTGTGCCATTACTAGTTCTAACTAGTAATGGCGCACCAGGCAGACAGTGCGCCATTACTGTAATTTTTTTATTCTTTTTTTGCAAAACTACTAATGGCGAACCATTTCACAGTGCGCCATTACTAGTTTAAACTAGTGATGGCGCACTATTACCCGATGCGCCATTAGTATATATATATATATATATTTTACTTTTTTGCAAAACTACTAATGGCGCACCACCTGCAGGTGCGCCATTAGTAACCAGGGTTACTAATGGCGCATTTGCTGGTGGTGCGCCATTAGTAACCTGGGACCCCAACAAGATATTTTGGACAGCCCCACACCTACCCACTCACTTTCCCCACTTCATTCCCTCCACCTCCTTCTCCAAGCTTTCGGCTGCCTCCTCCTCCTCACCTCATTTCCACCATAGATTCATCAAAATTAAGTGGTGAAATTACCTTTTTTTGATAGGTAAGTAAGGGGAAAGCTATCTTCATGATGTAGATCTACTTTTTTTCTCCCTAGCTCGCTCCAACAATGTGCACATGCACTTTTTGTGGCCTAGCTAGATCTATGTATGTTTGTGGTGTTGCATGTGTTTGTGGTGTTGCATATATGTTTGTGTTTGAAGGTATCGGTATTTGAAATGCGATAGTTGCCAATATTTTGCCGGAATGTTTTGATTCATTTCCATTTCGGCGAGAATTTTGGCACTATGCATTCTTTTTGGTCCTATTTTTAGGGAAGGTCATGCCAAATTTTTTCTTGGTTCTAAAATATCGTTTTGCTCTACCCCGCAGGCGACCATGGTCCGCACGATGACCGAAGGCATTGTGAATAGGTTTTTGAGCTCCGCGAAGGCCGAGATGCTTCAAAAGAACGAGATGGAGATAAGATGTCTGTGTCGAAGATGCAAGCTGAAGAGCCTTATTGCGGACCCGGATTCCGGGCAGGTGCGGGACCACCTGCTCTTGCGTGGTTTCATAGATGGCTATCGGTGGCAAGGTGATGAAGATGACTATGAAGTCATCCATGGGGGCCGGGCAAGAAATGAGGAAGGGCAACAAGACAACCACCGCGGCGAGGGCGGGCGAGAAGACGAAGAATCTCCAGCACATGATCACGATGGTGATGCTGTGCACAGTCATCATGTAGAAGATGCCGGACATGATGATGAGGAAGATCAAGACGAAGGGCATGATCATGAAGATGAAGATGCCGGAGCAGACGACGATGGAGGCTGGGTGCAGGACCCTCATATTCAAGAGCTGCTTCTCAAGCAGACGGATAACGCAAGAGCTGCCGCATGAGAGAAAGCCAAGTTGGATCAACAGGAGATAGACACGGTTACTCCATTGTATGAAGGATGCAGGCCCGAGGATACCCGCCTGAAAGTAACGCTCATGGCTCTGGAGATGAAGGTAAAACACAAAATGACCGACGGATGCTTCGACGAGAACATGTCATTCTGGCACGAACGTCTTCCCATGGGGAACAAGTGCTCGACCAGTTTCGAGGAGGCGAAGAAAATCGTGTGTCCTCTGGATTTACCGCACGTGAAATACCATGTGTGCATGAACAATTGCATCATTTATCGGGACGAGCACGCGGAGTCTACCATATGTCCAGTGTGCGGCGTCACTCGAAACAAGAAGAGGAAGAAAGCTCCTTGAAAAGTGGTGTGGTACTTTCCGATCACTCCTCATCTGCAGCGGTATTTCGCGGACCCTAAGGTAGAAGAGCTCCTACGTTGGCACGCGGATAGGGAGGAGAAGAAGTGAGAAGATGACGGAAATGATCTGGAGATAAATAAAAAAGACAAGATGCTGAGTCACCCTAAGGATGCGAGCCAGTGGCAAGCGTTGAACTTCGAAGACCCAGAATTTGGGAACGATCCAAGGAACATCGTGCTGGGCGCGAGCACCGATGGAGTCAATCCGTTTGGCAGCCAGAGAAGCACACATAGCACCTGGCCTGTGTTTGTGTGGATGTACCTTCCCCCTGGTTGTGCATGAAGAGGAAGTACATTCACATGAGTATGCTAATTGAAGGGCCGAAACAACCAGGGAACGACATCAATCTGTATCCGGGGCTGCTGAAAGAGGAGCAAGACACGCTGTGGAAAACGCCAGCCAATACGTGGGACGCCGCAGAGAAAGAATATTTCCCTATGAGAGCCGCACTGCTCACGACGGTGCACGACTATCTCGGTTATGCATATCTCGTGGGGTAGGTGGTCCACGGATTTTCTGGATGCGTCAGGTGCATGGATGACACAACGTATCACTAACTAGATAGAGATTTCGGGTCTTCGAAAACCGTGTTCATGGGACATCGAAGGTGGCTTTGCGACGATGACCCATGGAGAAAAAGCAAGGATCTGTTTGATGGTGAAACCGAACCCCGAAGACGCCCGCGTATGAGGAGCGGCGAGGAAATAGACGAGCTATTGAAAAATTGGAAAGATTGCCCACTGCCAGGAAAGAAGCAAAAGGCGCCAGAGCTGGGAAAGAAGTGAAAGGCGCTAGAGCCGCTGCTGAAGGTATGGAAAACGAGGTCTGTTTTCTGGGACTTGCCGTACTGGAAGATCCACCGTGTGCCTCACAGCCTTGATGTCATGCATATCACGAAGAACGTGTGCGAGAGTCTGCTTGGTACCCTGTTCAACATGCCAGAGAGGACCCAAGATGGGCCAAAAGCAAGGGCAGACTTGAAATCAATGGGCATCAGGGAGGAGCTTCACGCTAATGATGATGATGATGAGGCGAAGCAGGACACAGAAAGTCGTCGCAAAGGAAAAAAGGCCAAGAAGACCGGAAATGACTACCCTCCCGCGTGCTTCACTCTAAGTCAGGAGGAGATCGAGCAGTTTTTCACCTGCCTCGTAGGAGTAAAACTTCCTTACGCTTATGCAAGGAAGATAAGCAGATACTTAGACCCAGCGAAGCAGAAGTTCAGCGGGATGAAGTCTCACGACTGTCACATGCTGATGACGCAGATACTTCCAGTTGCAATCCGTGGGATCATGGACGCGCACGTCCGTGAAACGCTATTTGGCCTATGCAACGTTTTCGACGTCATTTCTCGGAAGTCGGTTGGCGTGAGGCAACTCGGAAGGCTACAAGAAAAGATCGTGGTGATACTATCCGAGCTTGAGATGTACTTCCCGCCTGCATTTTTCGATTTTATGGTGCATCTGCTGGTCCATATCGTGGAGGATATCATCCAACTCGGGCCGACATTCCTGCACAGCATGATGCCGTTCGAAAGGATGAATGGTGTCATCAAAGGATACGTTCGCAACATGTCACGTCCAGAGGGAAGCATAGCTAGGGGCTTTCTAACCGAAGAGTGCATCTCCTACTACACGAATTATCTAGGCATCGAGAACCCCATTGGTCTGCCTGTCAACAGGCACCTCAGCAGGCTCGCTGGATGGGGTCACCATGAGGGTCACCGCGAAATGCATGTCGACTTCAAGAGTCGACTCGCCGACTTTGAAAGAGCAAACCTAGTCACGCTACAACACATAGACGTGGTCGATCCTTGGGTGGTAGAGCACAAAACCTTTATTGAGAAGACGTACAATGACCGAGGCCAACAGAGGACGGACGGAGATATAATCAAAGAGCACAACTCATGTTTCATGCGTTGGTTCAAGAAGAAGCTTCTGTCATACCCTTTACATGAGGATTCTTCCGCGGAAGAACAACTCATATTCGCCTTGTCACAGGGCGCCGAGCACAACCTGATGACCTATGAGGCGTACGATATCAACGGCTACACATTCTACACCGAGGACAAGGACATGAAGAGCGATGGTTATCAGAACTTCGGGGTAACGATGGAATCCTACACCGGTAACGACAAGGATAGATACTACGGAAGGATCGAGGAGATCTGGCAGCTGAGCTACGCTGGAGAGAAGGTCCCGATGTTCCATGTCAGATGGGCCAAGAGCGTCCTAAAAGAAGACCGTTATTTCACCACCATGGTTATACCCGAAGGCAAATCCAAGACCGCGGGCGCAAACGTCACCGCGAAAAATGAGCCATGGGTACTGGCTTCCCAAGTGGACCAATGCTTCTTCATTACCGACCCGTCAAAGCCCAGTCGTGTTGTCGTGAGGAGAGGCAAAAGGAAGATCATCAGAATGGATGGAGTAGCCAATGAGCAAGACTTCGACAAGTACGGCGACCCGAAGATCGAACATGAAGACGACGATGAAGTAGCAGCACACACCACAAGAAGAAGCAGGACCACCCTACCTAAAGGACGTCCGTTCCACAGAAGAACTCCATTTGCGAAAAAGAAGGGCAAGAAGATTGTGAACAGATAGCTAGCTAAGATCGATTGTATTTAAATCGTAGTCTTCATTTCTCGATTGTATTTCGTGGGCACTTTTTGATATCATGAATATTTTTAAATTTCATGGGCACTTTTTGAATTCATGAGGACACTTGATCTCGATCCCCCTCCATCTCGATCTCGATTCCCCCTCCATCTCGATCCCACCCGCACCCTCCCCCCGCTCCACCGTCACAAATAAATGCAACTAAAAATCCAAAAAAACAAATTTGATTATATTTTCAAATAACAAATTTGATGATATTTTCAAATAACAAATTTGATGATATTTTTTTAAAAATTATTACTGTTTTTATAAAAATTTATTACTGTTTCATATTCATATGCATTTTCTAAAAAATTATTAGATGCAACAAAAAATAATAAAAAAATTACTTATGGCGCACCGCTGGCTGGTGCGCCATTGCTTTGCAAAAAAAAGATTACTTATGGCGCACCGCTCGGGGGTGCGCCATTGCTATCAAAAAAATATTCTAATGGCGCACCGCCAGGGGGTGCGCCATTAGTAATGTCCCCCTAGCTAATTCACCCGATCCCTTCGTCCCTCCCTCGCCAGATCCACTTCCCCCCTCGCCACACCCTCACGCGCACCCCCTCCTTCCACCGCCCGCTCCACCATCGCCGCCTTGCCTCCTCGGGCTCCACCGCTGTCGCCCTGCCTCCTCGAGCCGGGCAGCCACACGCTCCCAGCCTCCGCGGCCCCGACTCCGGCACCGCAGCGCCTCCCTCCCTGTCCCCGGAGCAGCCGCCCCCACCCAGGAACGCCGCCGCCGAAGCTACGTCGGCGACCGGTCCATAGGCAGGTAGCCACCACCCCTCCTTCCTCCTCCCCCTCCCTCCTTCCCTATTGCATCCTATGCCCGCTCAAAATCCTCCCTGATTTCTGCACTGGATGAGCACCTGCCCTGCTGCTGCCCGCCCTCGCCCCGCCTGCACCGGCCCCCGCCTCTGCTCTTGCCCCGCGCATCGCGCTCGGCCTACCGCCGGCTGAGCCCCAACCCCGCCCGCGCGACCCTGCTGCCGCTGCTCTGTCGTGGTTGCACGCCTGCGCCGCCGCACTGCTCTGCTGCTCTACATGCTGCTATCGCCGCCTCCTTTCCTCGTCCTTGCTGCTCCTCTCCCCTCTCCCCTAGTGCTGCTACTCCACTTCTCTAAATCCTTCTTGCTGCCGCTCTCTACTGCTTCTACTCCATCTTTATGCTATGAGAAATAACTGTCATCGAAATCTTGCTTTGTGATTGAGTAATCTGCTAGTATAATTGTGTGTTCACCTTGTTTACTAGTCCATGTACTAGTTATCTTTGTACGTGTTTGACTTTCAGTCCTTGCTCACTATTTGCTCATCTGCACGTCAAGGAGCTGGAGCTGCATCTGCACTCCAAGGAGCGGCTGGTTAGTACTGCTTGTTCTTGTACCCAGAGCAGTTGGTGATGTTGCAAATAGAAGTAGAGTACTGCTTGTTGTACTTGTGATCTTGCAAATAGGAGTTGGAGTAATTTAACTTAACTGGAGTAATTTGTTGCATCTGTTGTAGGTGGTCTAGTGCTGCCCATCTACTGCCCATTTCCTCTGGTACCGGAGTTGGAGTTTAGTGTACTGGACACTTTCATAGATTGCTAGGGTACTTCCTCTCCTTTCTCTCCTTTAGTGTACTAGAAACTTCCATAAATTTCAGAAACTTCATATAAAAATTTTATTCACTGTTGCTGATGTACTACTTGTGATGCTGCTGCTGCTGCTGCACTACTTGTGATGCTGCTGCTACTTGTGATTTTGTCAACTTGTGATGCTGCTGCTACTTGTGATCTTCTGAAATGACCCCTTTCTCCTGAAATGTTGATTAATTTCTGTTTCGGTTGAGAATGGGGCACTCCTAGGTCAAGAAAATTAGCAAAGGTCATGCCCAATTTTCTTGACCTAGAAGGTGCCCGATTCTCAACCGAAACAAAAATTAATCAACATTTATAGTTTGACCTAGAAGATGCCCAATTTGTTAACTCTAGTTCAGGTGTTGAATGTTAATCTGAGTGTGTGTGATGGTGACTGAACAGATAAATCATGTCTCCCAACATTTTCAGCTAAGTGGACTCTCTCACACACACTATCTAGCTTTACACTTAAGCAGTGGCGAGATCTGCTCCCTCCACACAATGTGCAACAAGCAAGCAAGCAGGTGGATCTAGGTAGCTTGGCTAGATTAGCTATGAGCCAATGTGGTCAAGTCAAAAGAGATGATGCAGATGGATGGATAGATGGATGGATGGGGATGCAACACCACTCCACCACCTTCACTTGTCTATCTTGTGGTTTACCCCTCACTCTCTCATGCACCAGAAGAATATGATACATACATCCACTTTGATAAGCTAAAACTAGTAAGAGAAGCAGGGCAAAAAATAACTTTTGTATTTATTTTAGATCACATACACAAAATAACCTACCAGCAATACAAATCTAGTTTCAGAAACATGTGATACATACATCCACTTTGATAAGCTAAAACTAGTAAGAGCAACAGGGCAAAAAATAAATCTATGTACGATATAGGGGTGCTACAGCTATATCCTCCATCCCGTCCCACCGGAGCAAGCAAACCTACAAGCTGCTCCTCATGTTTTTCCCTCTACTAGTAGACTGGAACTTCCCAATGCTGGCTAGTTTGCACCCTCTACAACATTCTACTGCTTCCGAATAATCTAACAGCCATCGAAATCTAGTTTGAATCAGAAAAATGTGAGAAAACCCATCGATTGAGGCGGACAACTAGTTGTAGATGAGGAAGGGCATTTGAGGCCCCATCGAGTCTATGAAGATGTGATGGGTCCTGATATATTGACTTGCGGATTTATTTTTTCCTAGACTGCCTCGGTGTCGACAAACCCTAAATGATGAGACCATGATCTTGTTCCTTGACAATAACCAACTTTTTGACCAAACTTTTTTCCTATTTAGAGCGAAACATGGCCCACAACGATGAGGCCGGCGGTTCAGGCGGCAAGCAATTCTGGGAGCTGTCCCAGGAGATGGAGGAAGAACCTCACCGCTATGAGGACGCCGCGGAAGACACCGATCCTGACTACACAACCCCTAGTGGCGTCGGGGATGACACCACTGATGGTGCCGCTGAGGATGCCACCACAGATGATGGCGGCGCGCACACAGATGGCAGCCAACCAAAGAAGCAAAGGAAGGACCGGCGCCCGAATGCGCTCCGCACCCTCAAGGAGGAATTCACTCAAGTGGACTCCGACGGGAATCCAACGGAGCCCAAACATATAGTCAAGGGGTACTCGGTTCAGCTCGGGTGCATTCTCCGGAGCACCGTCTCGATCAAAACCGAGAACCTTAGGCATAAGGACCGAGGGAATTTGCGCAACCTCCTCTTCACGAAGCTGCACGAACGATACAAGTTCCCCGCCGAATTTGAAAACACACGCCTCTCAGGGAATAAAGTGAACAGTGCCACCCTCACGAAGATGAGCACGGCCCTGTCTACTTGGAAAAGCGCGGTGAAGAGAATGATTGATAAAGGTGATAGTTATGAGAAGATCAAGGCGAAATATCCTTTGATGAGCGAAGATGAGTACAAGGAGTTCAAGATCAAGTGCGAGAGAAGTGCAACCTCCGAATCAAGTCAGTGGGGGAAAGAAATGCGGGAGTTGAACTTAGGGGAACACAAACTCGGTCCTGGCGGTTACAGAGTGGCGGAGCCTATATGGGACAAGGAGGACGCGGAGCGTGCCGAGCAAGGCCTACCGCCCCGCTTCGAGAAATACAGCGGTGACAAGCAGTCCAGGAACTATGTCAGGGCCCGATACAAGGAGGACCCAATAACAAAGGAGCTTACCACGGATCCGAAGACCAGGGTGCTTGAGCTTCTTCTGGTAAGGAATACACCCCCGCGTAATTAGCTCCATATGGTTGCACTCTAATTAATCCCCAATATTTCTAAATGGTCCATGTTCCTTTCGCAGGACACTGAAAGCAGTAGCGCGGGGTCGTCTAAGAGCTCCCCTTTCGACACCCCTTTAAATAGGGCATTGAACGTAATGAGAAACAAGGATAAGCTCACTAAGCCGACGTCAGCTGGTTGTGTGGCCGGCAAAGGCTTGTCCACAAAATGGGAGTCATACTATACCGCTGGTGTGCGGAAGGAGAAAAAGACTAGCTCGGAAAGCCAGACGCGCGAGGTTGAAGAACTCAAGGCACAAGTGGCACAGATTCCGGAGCTTGTCCAAGAGCAAGTGCAACAACAACTTGGAACGACGCTCAACGCCATGGTGCCTACGTTGATTCATGGGCTGACGATGTGGATTGCGGGTGGCCAACAGGGGCCTCCCTTGGTTCCCAGCTTCACGGCCAGCAACTCGCACAACGCGCAGGCGGCGCCATTGGTGTCTCCAGCGGAGGCGGTATTCGTGTCTCCGGCGCCGGCACGGGCATTGGAGCTTAATGCACCCGGGTGTACGCCGGCCGGCACCTCGCCAACAAGCGCCCCCTCCGTCAGTTGCAGCCCGCCGTTGGCGGTGCCTCGACATTAGCCGAGCTCGACGGCATCACGGTAACTAAGCCTCTCGGCCGATGACTTCATCTCCTTGCCTTTGACTGGGCATCCCTGACGCCCTGTACATGTTTTCGCAGGGCACCGCCGACGTTCCTTGCACTCTTCTGCACTTCGTGGGCGCCGAGTTGGTCGATGTCGCCAAGGGTAGAATCGTTCAACCGGGCAACCCCATGTTCCACGGTAATCCGATGCCACCCACAATGTAAAGGGTTGAAGTGGTTCGGGTGCTGCCAGGCTGCGACGAGCTGTTACCTCCGATTCGACCCGCTGGGGCCGACGAAGAAGATGAGATGGCCCTCAGCACCTGTGTAAACTGGCCCCTGCTTTGGCCGAAGGGCCAGATTCGTTTGGGGGCGGGGGACACCACCCCACAGACAAGACCGCCAGTCGTGCCGGCGCCAAGCCATGGCAAGAACGCCGCAACGCTACCGGACCTGCCGGACATCCCTATGGCACAGGATCCGGACAGCCCTATGGCACAGGATCCGGACGGCGACGATAATGACGACGGTACATTTAGCAACGTTGATAAGTACTTTGCCGAACATGGGTACGCTGACGAGTTCTGCGGGCCTCTTTCTCAAGAACCCAACCAAGACCACCGCGATCTAGCTGGTATGGCGGAGAATTCCAATTGCAACAGGCGTCGTCTGGCGTTCAGTTCTTAGGACACGCCTCCAGCTCCCGCCTTCACCGAGCTTCAGATAGCTGAGGTGCGAAATATTATCAGCCCCAACACGCTCAAGAAGGCGGTCTGTGAGCAGAACTCGGTCCCATTACAGGAGATCAAGAAGAAGGGACGGAAACGAAAGACTAACAAGGGCGCCGGTGCGAGCCAGCCGGCACCGAGTTCGATCCGTGCTCAGGACAGGCCACCTTCACCTAAGGATATCTCGAGGAGGGTGCATGTGGCGGGTAGGGCGATGCTACCGCCAAATATGCTGAATGCTGCAACCGGTGCTATGCGGAGTCTGCACGACAGTGTTCTTTCTTTGGAGAAGCGGCATCTCAGAGAGAAGGATGTGGCATACCCGGTTTTCGTGGCCAAGGTGCCAGAGGGCAAGGGCTTTGTGGATGGCGACATCGGGGGTACGATCGTCCTGTGGTTTGATGACATCTTTGCTATGTTTAACCTTCATCCGCTGCACTACACCTTCGTTCGGCTGTTTTCGCTGAGTATGGAGATGCGGATCATTAGAGACAAGACCCCGGACATCGTGATAGTCGACCCCTTCTACATGCGTGCCAAGCACTTGAGCAGCGCTGGGGACCGCCAAGTTGCGAGTTCACACCTCGAAGGCGTCATTCTGGCAAACCCAGATAAGGATAACTTCCTTGTGGCTTACTTTCCCGAGTAAGTCATCCCTTAACCGCCCCGTAACATATGATTTCTTAGATTTCGATCGTTTTTATTCTAACATTCCGTGTTCTGTGCAGTGACACACATTACACACTCATCCTCTTAAGCCCGAAATATTCCATGGCCACGTATTTTGACCCGAACCGTAACTCCAACATAGACTACACAAATGTCAAGAAAGTTCTTGATGATGTTCTCCTCGGCTACACCAAATCTGGAGGCACCTTCACCAGGGCAGTTCGTAAGTACGACAAGCACATGTTCTCACACAATACGAAGTTCTGCTGCGTCAAGCAGCCGCCTGGCGGTCAGAAGGATGCCTACTACGCCCTCCATCACATGCGGGAGATCGTAAGGGACCATCATCAACTTCTGCTACCAGATAATCTCAAAGATTGGGCCGCGAGCTTGTCGGCAGTCCAGGACGCGAACCTCAGACAAGAATTCTTTCGCATCCAGTTGGAGTTTGCGGACATCATCCATCAAGATGTCCTTCGTACCTCGGGGCAGTTCTTCCTTAGATATCAACCGTCCAACAGTGAGATAGATGAAACGCTACAAATGCAGGGTGACAACGACCGCGATTTCATGACCATCACGACAGTCGGTGGCTTCATCCACGTTCCTGTCCGATGAGTCGAGTCGAAAGTAGTGATGTGTAGTTCTGAAACATTGATTGGCTCATGTTGTAATTATACTTTAATGAATTCATATGTCTCTTTGGTTTGGACAGTCGTCCAACTTAGATGTAATCGATGCTATTTATTAGTAGGACCATGAATCGTGCTATTAATGTCTTGCTTTTCTATTCCGATCCTTTTGTTGCATACTTACATATTGCTTATGTATTGTCTGTTGTTTGGCTTGTGCATAGAGTTGCCGTCGTATGTCGTGTACAAGGGTAAGGTTCCCGGAGTCTACGACGACTGGGAGGAGTGTCGGAGACAGGTTCACCGTTTCAGCGGTAACAGTTACAAAGGGTACACCACTAGGGCGGAGGCCGAATGTAGATAAGCCCGCTATCTAGCGGGAGAGAGGAGGGAGCGTTGGAGGAACCGGATGAAGACCAGTTTGATCGCGATGATGCTCATCGTGATGACCACAGCTCTCTTCTATGTGATGGTAGTTTAGATGATCGATATCGACTTGTAATGTGAAGGCAAACTCGATACTCGCGGTCTTGAGACTTGTAATGTTTTATCTTTGTTCGGTCTTTTGAATTCGGAGACTAATATGATGAATTGTATTCGGAGACTAATCTTCTATTGTATTCGATGAATCTGATGTTGCTATGTGCTGCTGTCTATATTCTGTCCAATAATATATTTTGTAACCTGTGCAAAAATCAGAAAAGCAAAAAAATAAAATAAAACCTAATATTCATACTAATGGCGCACCACACAAGACACTAATGGCGCACTATGATCATCACACTAATGGCGCATTAACTGCTGGTGCGCCATTAGAATGCCAAAGCACATGGGTACATATGGCCCCCTGGGAGGCATTCTAATGGCGCACTACGTGGTGCGCCATTAGAACACCAGATACTAATGGCGCACTAGTTGTGTGCCATTAGAATTTAATTCTAATGGTGTGATGCCAGTGGCGCACCGGTAGTGCGCCATTAGAAGGCAAATTTGGTGCGCCACTAGCATGCCTTTTCCTAGTAGTGTTTGTTGGGATGTTAATGACTACTTTAATTGGGATTGAGTTGGAGGAACCTTCTCAATGTTGTTTCAACTACCATGATAGTTAAATAAAATATATTCCTTTGTTGTAGGGAAAAATTGGCTTTTCGCAAAAACAATATAACCATAGAGCCTCCACCAGCCATATATGCATGTAGTGATAGCATTTATCTGTTCATTGCTCTCTTGTGTTACTTTGCCAGCATATTCCATGTGCTGACCCATTTTCGGACTGCAACGTATCATGTTGCAGACTTTTCAGACGACGAGTAAGATGCCTAGGTCGTTTGTCATGCACTCAGCTATGCCGTTGGAGTTGATGGACTCACTTTATCTTCCAAGCCTTCCGCTGTTATCGTTATTAGATGGCCTTAAGCCATATTTATTGTAATAAGTTCTCTTTTGAGACATTCGATGTAATAAGTGTGTGATTGCTACTCTGTTATAAATCCTTCGAAGTACTGTGTGTGTGTCAACATTACCGATCCAGGGATGACACTGAAGCACAGAGACTTGACCATCTGAGGTCGGGTCGCTACAAGATGGTATCAAAGCACACGCTGAAATGTAGGACACGACCACTAAGATGAGCCATAGATCACTCATCTCTACTCATTCCTGACTTCTCTCCATTTTCTACTCTTTAGGATGGCGGACACAAGGAACAAGTTTACACAGCCGGATGAAGACACCCCGTTTGGACGACACTTGAAGGGAGTCACTAGGTACCTGAACATCGGAATACCAAGCTTCACCGGGACCTACACCTCCACTTTACCAGAAGAGGAACGCTGGATGATTTGAGTTCAAGTTCCAGGAAGGACATTCACGCCAGTCACTGAGCCCATAGAGTTTTCTTTGGATGCACCAACCTGGAGTCTAGGAAAGAGCATGGCAGCCCACATTGCCATGGGACGCATCGGCGATGTTTACCACAAGGAGCTTAAGGACACTATCTACCAGATATGTGGGCGCTGAGATGAGCAATGGGAGATGATCAGCACCAGGAAGGACATGTCCATTGCAGCATTCATCCAGGAATTAAACCATCACATTCATCGCCAGGAGAATCAGATGTGTGCAAGAATGATAGATTTGAAGAAGGCGAAGACCAGGATCACAGAGATAGAAGAGGAGCTTAAGTCTACATGCGATGGATATGAGGAGGAAATGATGATACTTGCGGAGAAGAATGATGACATGACAAGGAAACTAGGAGTTTTCATGGGAGACCCCGCACCAGGAGGAGAAGACGACGAACCTAAGGAGATTCATTTTGAAGACTACATCATCATCGACGACACCGACTCCGACCCTGATAGTAGTGATGATGACTATGAAGACGAAGCTGGAGCGGATATCATGGAGTCTTCCACCGATCAAAATTTCTAGTAGACCACCATATGATCAGTAGTATCCCCCATGTATATAGAATAGATCGAGCACTGTAACGATAGTTAGATCGATTGTATGCCCTTGCTTGATTGATTGAGTGATATGATATGATTGTATTTGTCTCATGTGCATATGGGTAGTTCTTTCTCACTAGACCTCATTCTATTCTAATCTCTCCCCTCTAAACCCATCAGATGCCTCCGAGACGTGACCCCGGATTTGCTTTCCCACCGGAGCTCACTCAGTTGATCCAGCAGCAGAATACACTGATGCACTTGCTAGTTTAGAATCAGGGCAACAACAACAACAACAACAACAATAACCCACCACCACCACCTCCAGTTGACAACTTAGCCCGTTTTCTGAGGTTACAGCCAGCGGTGTTTTCCAGTAGCACCGAGCTTATAGTTGCGGATGATTGGCTACGTAGGATTGGAAGGGAGTTAACCACTGTTGGTTGCACAGATGCTGAGAATGTGCGTTTTGCCGCACACCAATTGGATGGACCTGCAGCCGCATGGTGGGAGAATTACACAACCACTTTCCCCATAGCCAATGTCACTTGGGAGAAGTTTCAGCAAGCTTTCCGCACAGCCCATGTCTCAACTGGAGCTATGAGCATGAAGAAGCGTGGGTTTCGCAACTTACACCAGGGCAACCGTACTGTAGGTCAGTACGTGGAGGAGTTTAGTAAGTTATCTTGTTATGCCCCAGATGACGTGGCCACCGATGCCGTGAAGAAGGAGAAGTTTATGGAAGGGCTGAATGATGAGATGAGCTCTTGTTGATGGTGGCAACATTCAACAACTACCAGGAGTTGGTAGATAAGGCTCTTATGATTGAAGGGAAGCAGTAGCAGATTGAGAGCCGCAAGAGGAAGTATGGACAAGGTAAGTACAACTCGGGAGCTCAGCAAAAACCCCGTCTCACCCCGAACTCGGGAGGATTTACCCATAACCATGGAGGCCATAACCATAATGGAGGAATTCCGCATAACCACCACGGCCCTAGGAATGGAAATGGGAATGGAGCAGGCAGCAATCAGAACCGCTCTAACCCAGCAACGCCCGCCAAGAAGGACCTGAGTCACATTACTTGTTTCAAGTGCGGGAAGACTGGACACTATGCCACCGAGTGTTCTGAAGCAAAGAATTGGAATGGCAATGGGAACTCTGGGAAGAAGCCCAACCCATTCAACAAGGGACAAGTGAACCACGTGAACGTGGAGGAGGTTGAAGAGCAGCCAGATGCAGTTATCGGTAAGTTTTTGGTTAAGTCGTTTACCGCAATTGTTCTTTTTCATACTGGTGCATCACATTCATACATTTCAAGGGGATTTGTGGACAAGTTTAAGTTACCCACATTAGCCCTTAGGACACCCCTGCTAGTAAGTTCCCCAGGTGCAGAGTATATGCCAGCCGATGGTGCGACCGGTTACCCTTAACCATTGGCAGCCACGTTTTCCCCTCAGACCTAATAATTTTGGAATCCCAAGGATTGGATGTGATACTCGGTATGGATTGGTTATCAAAGTATGGAGGAAACATTGGTTGTGCAAGTAAGTCAATTTTACTCACCACCCTGGAGGGAAAAAGGATTAAGTATGTATCTAGGTATACTCCCAAGAGTACTCACGTAAATTCTCTCACGGGAGTTGTTCAGGAAGAAGTGCCTGTAGTGAAGGATTACCCAGATGTATTTCCTGAGGAATTACCAGGCATGCCGCCAGATCATGATATTGAGTTTTTGATAGAGCTGTTTCCAGGCACCAGACCGATATCGAAGAGACCCTACCGGATGCCCGCAAATGATCTGGAGGAGATTAAGAAGAAGATCAAGGAGTTATTGGAGAAAGGTTACATTCGACGAAGTTCATCACCATGGGGAGCCCCAATGCTCTTGGTTGAGAAGAAGGATAAGTCTCTGAGAATGGTTGTTGATTATAAGGCATTGAATGAAGTGACGATCAAGAACAAATACCCGTTGCCTATGATCAATGATCTGTTTGACTAGTTGCAAGGAGCAAAAGTATTTTCCAAGATCGATCTTCGATCAGGATACCATCAGTTGAAGATTCGAGAAAAGGATATAACTAAGACAACTTTTACTACAAGGTATGGGCTATATGAGTATACGGTTATGTCATTTGGATTGACTAACGCCCCTTCCTATTTCATGAGTATGATGAATAAAGTGTTCATGGAATTCTTGGATAAGTTTGTTGTGGTGTTCATTGATGATATCTTGGTATACTCAAAGGATGAAGAGGAACACGAGGAGCATTTGCGTTTGGTTCTTGAGAAGCTCAGGGAACGTCAGTTATATGCCAAGTTTAGCAAATGTGAGTTTTGGTTGAAGGAAGTTGGATTTCTTGGACATGTTATATCAGGAGAAGGTATAGCAGTGGATCCTACCAAGGTTCAATCAGTCACTGAGTGGTTGGCATCCACCTCAGTTGGAGAGATCCGCAGTTTTCTTAGACTCGCGGGATACTATCGGAGATTCATTGAGAATTTTTCCAAGATTAGGAAGCCTATGACGACATTGTTGAAGATGGACACTAAGTTCAAATGGACTGAAGAATGCGAAGCAAGTTTCCAGGAGTTGAAGAAATGTTTTACTACGGCCCCAGTGATGATTTTGCCAGATATACGCAAGGATTTCCAAGTGTATTGCGACGTGTCTCGCTTATGAATAGGAAGTGTACTTATGCAAGACGGAAGAGTTGTTTCGTATGCCTCACGACAACTTCGACCGCATGAGTTGAATTATGCCACACACGACTTGGAGTTAGCAGCTGTAGTGCATGCACTCAAGACCTGGAGACATTTTCTTATTGGGAACCATTGTGATGTGTACACGGATCATAAGAGTTTGAAGTACATTTTCACACAGAAGGAGTTGAATCTCAGGCAAAGGAGATGGTTGGAGCTTATAAATGATTACGATATGAAGTTGCACTATCATCCAGGAAAGGCCAATGTTGTAGCAGACGCTTTGAGTCGGAAGAGTTATGCCAATACCCTAGTAACAGGAGGTTTGCCCAGGGAGTTAGCAAAAGATCTCAGGGAGCTTTGTTTGGAGATAGTTCCTAGAGGTTAAGTTACAACCATGGAAGTTCAGTCGACATTGTTGGGAAAGATTCGAGAAGCTCAGAAGGATGACAAAGAAATTTCCGAGATAAATGAGAAGATGAGTGAGGGCAAAGCCAAAGGTTTTCGTGAGGATGAGCACGACACCTTGTGGTTTGAAGACCGTATATTTGTGCCCAACAATGCCGAGATCAGGAAGTTGATATTATAGGAAGCTCACGACTCGCCATACTCGATACACCCCGGGAACACCAAGATGTATTTGGATTTGAAGGAGCATTTCTGGTGGACCGGAATGAAGAAGGATATTGCCGAGTATGTAGCCGTATGTGACGTATGTCAGAGAGTGAAGGCAGAACATCAGAAGGCAGCAGGGATTACTGTAGCCTATGCTGATACTCGAATGGAAGTGGGATAAGCTTGGCATGGATTTTATCACCAGATTACCGAGGATCCGATCGGGATATGATTATATCTGGGTAGTAGTGGACCGCTTGACCAAAGTAGCTCACTTTATCCCCGTGAAGACCACCTATACAAGTGCAAAGTTGGCGAAGATATATATGACCAGGATCGTATGTCTGCATGGAGTTCCGAGGACCATCGTATCAGATTGGGGAACTCAGTTTACTTCAAAGTTTTGGCACCAGCTACATGAGACCTGGGGTACCAGACTAGAGTTCAGCACCGCTTTTCATCCGCAGACAGATGGACAGACTAAGAGAGTCAATCAGATTCTAGAGGACATGTTGAGAGCTTGTGCGCTAGATTATGGATCTAGTTGGGTTGACAACTTGCCCTACGCGGATTTCTCATACAACAATAGTTACCAGGCCATTTTGAAGATGGCACCATTCGAAACCTTGTATGGACGGAGGTGCAGGACACCGTTAATGTGGGATGAAGTTGGAGACCGTCAGTTGTTTGGACCAGATTTGATTAAGGAGTCCGTAGAGAAGGTTAAACTAATTCGAGATAGACTGAAGGTAGCTTAGTCCAGACAGAAGAGTTATGCAGACTCAAAACGCAAGGAGGTAGTCTATGAAATCGGAGACAGAGCATATTTGCGAATGTCACCTCTGCGAGGAGTTAAGCGTTTTGGAGTTAAGGGAAAGTTAGCCCCGAGATTTATAGGGCCGTACCGTGTTTTGGAACGCATGGGAGAGGTTCCCGACAAGTTGAAATTACCCGAAGAACTGTCAGGAGTACATGATGTGTTTCATGTTTCCCGGTTGAAGAAGTGCCATGTTGAGAAGGCCGATATCCCTCCCAGAGATATGGTGCTCCTGGAAGCGATTCAGTTGGGTAGTGATTTAACCTATGAGGAGAAACCAGTCAAGATTCTCGAGTTTGCCAGCCGAGTTACTCGCAGCAAGGTTATCAAGTTTTGCAAAATTCATTGGAGCCACCATACTAAGGATGATGCCACCTGGGAACGAGAGGACGATCTACGCAAAGACCACCCACACCTATTTTCTAGCCAACCCGAATCTCGAGGAAGAGATTCATCTTAAGGGGGGTAGGTTTGTAACATCCCAAAATTTCAATTTGGAATGTTATACATAGGTCATTCATGCATATCATATTTTACTGCATTTTGCTTTGCGATCCTCGAAGTTTTAAGCGACTCCAGGACCCACGGAGAGAGTTGGGAATTTCGATATTTTCATATTTGAGTTTTCTCAAATTTTGAAAAGAGGATCAATTGGCTTTGATTATTTTTCTCTCTAAAAATATTCCATATTATAATATATGAGAGGAGATAATATGACTTCTCCAAAATAAAATGAATATTGGAGGAAAAATATTAAAATCAATTATGGTTTTTATTTGGATTTTATTGCAATTTTATTTGAAATAAGAAAAAAATGCGTTTTTCAAAATTGCATTACAGGTCCAAATAAATGTTCACTTTGTCCGCAATATTATTAGAGGACCGTGAAAATTTATTTCAGGATTTTTGCAGTCCATTTAGTATTTCTTTTAATTGTTTTTCTACATCAGGATTTATTTTAAAAAAGAGAGTAACCGACCTACCGGGCCGTGTCCGTACAGGACACTGCACCCGGCCGACCCTTATAAGCCAAGGCCCGAGCCAGCGCCCCAGCCCACCCCAGCGCCCCGCCCCCGAAACCCTAGAGCGCCGCGCCGCCCACTCGCCCGATCCGCCTTGCTACCGCCGTCTGCCGCGCCGCCCGCCGCCGCCGCCGGTTTTCACGAGAAAACCATTCGGGTTTTTAGAAACCCTAGTTCGGTTTTTTCTAGATCGGTTTTTTCTCGGTTTAGTTAAATAGCGGACATTCGTCCGTACATTCGTTTTAACGAACGCTGTTCACCCATTAGCCACAGACAGTGAACGTTTGTTCATTAGCCTGTTCGTCAGTTTTCTTTTTCCAGGGTTTTTCCGTGATTATTTTCGATCGCGATTTCTGCCTTAATCTTTGTTTTAGTATATCTTTTTCGCCCGTTTATCCGAATCAGGTGAAACAAGCGCCTAGTGTCGTGGTTCTAAGACTGACAGTAGAATAGGGGGGTAAGAATGTAGAGGCAAGATCCTAGCTATGGAGGAGTTGTACACACGAGTTTTACGAGTTCCGGCCCTTCTCGGAGGAAGTAACAACCCTACGTCTCAGAGCCCTGAGGCGGTCGACTGAATATATGTGTGTGAATTACATAAAGTGCGAACCCTTGTCCCGGAGGAGGGGATGGCTTATATAGAGTGCGCCATGACCCCTGCTCCCCTCCGTTACACAGGGTTCAATGTTCATAAAGGAGGAGCGTTACTGGTAACGTCTGCAGTAAAGTGTAGTAAATGCCCATAAAGCTATGGTTTAAGTCCTGACCATTGCAGAGTGGAGGGTTCTCATCTTCTGGTGGTCGAGTGTATTCAAGGTGGTCGAGTGAGTACATCTTCACGGTCGAGTGGATGATGGTTTCTGTTCGACTGCTTCTGATTCTTTGTAGAGATGTCCTTGGGGAGGGTATGTTGGACAGATCCATGACCCTACCCTAGGTACATAGCTTCATCATTAGCCCCCGAATGGATCAGGGTTTGAGTGGGGAAGGAGTTGGGAACACTTCCGACCCATTCTTTGTGTCATGAGTATATCTTGTTCTGGAACAATGAGTTGAGGTGACGACGTTGACTCCTTTCTCAGTCGCCTTGGTCCATTCTTGGTTTTTTGTTGAGTGAATTTTCACGATAGAATTCGGAATGATGATGTGGAGGATGTTTGTCTTCAGTCTGACAGGTTGTTCTGCTCTCCGCGGATCTCGCGGGATTCGAATTTTGGGAAGTGCGCCAGATGGACGGAACCGAGGTTATCGGGACGGATTAGGCAAGTCTCCTCGATCCCTGCACCACCTTTTTCGCCACGTACTGTGCGCGCGACTGTTGCGGGATTTGTTTAGATCGCCTGGGTCCACCAGTCAGTCACTCGGTTGACGACCTTATAAAAGGCCCCGGACCAGGCCTCTGCCCCGTGCGCTCCCATTCTCTCTTCTTCTGCTCCCGATCTCTCTGCCACGCTCGCCTCCGCCCTTGTCGCCGGACCTTTGCTCGAGCTTGACCCGTCGCCATGGGGAAGGAGAGGACGGTGGCTCTAGAATGCGTGAAGAAGGCGACAACGAAGGCGAAGGGCAAGCGGACCAGCCAGGGCGGATCCTCGTCGAGATCCGGCCTGCCGGCGGGCTGGATCCAGGGCGACTGGATCCGCTCGACAATCACCCAGGATGACCTCGACGACCTGGTGGAGGGAGGACTGATCCCCCACAAGTCGGCATGGCTCCCAGGGAACGAAACCGAGCCGCAGCCAAGGGAGGGTGAGTGCGTTCTCCTCGCCACCCACGTACATCGCGGATTCTCACTGCCTCCCCATCCTTTCTTCCGGGGTTTTCTGAACTTCTTTGGGGCTCAACTCCACCATTTCACTCCGAACACCATAGTCTATCTGGCCGCTTTCGTGTCGATGTGTGAAAACTTCTTGGGCTGTCGACCGCACTGGGGTCTTTTCAAACACATCTTCACCTGCCGCTCCTAGTCGGTCAAAAAGGCCAAGTCAAGTGACGGGAAGACTCAAGTGATCTAGATGTGCGGGGGTCTGGGGATCCAGATGAGGAGCAAGAGTACTTTCCCAGCCATGATTCTTCCCGACTCGGTCCGGGGCTGGCAGTCGACTTGGTTCTACTGCAAGGATCAGCCGACCCTGGGTCAGTTGACTAGACTTCCTCCCTTTTCCTTGGCTCTAGTGGAGAAGCCCGCCCCCCTGAAGGTAGTTCCAGAAGAGAAGGCGTAGGTCAAGGTGCTGGTCGAGCGGGTCGTCCAGCTTGTCCGCGACGGGGTGACCGGGATGGACCTGCTGGAGGTCTTTCTCGGTCGACGCATCCAACCTCTTCAGGCGCGTGATCATCCAA
Source organism: Triticum urartu (assembly GCF_056163025.1). NCBI lineage: Eukaryota > Viridiplantae > Streptophyta > Magnoliopsida > Poales > Poaceae > Triticum > Triticum urartu. The sequence goes on from NC_141876.1 coordinate 612,931,970, forward strand.
TGTGGATGTACTCTGGGCTCGAGGATTCCACTTGAATCCACCCGGAGGACGTCAGCGAGGATACCTTGGAGAAGTGGTTGATGGGGATCACCAGCAACAAAGACAACCCTCGGGGGGGTCTAGGAGGGTGATTCCATTCGACAACTCGCACCAGCCGGAGCAGGTATAATTCTGTCTTATCAAGTATCTTTCCGATTCACCGAGTGATATCTTGTTTATGGTCGATTGAATTTCCTTTGATCGTTGTACTTTCAGGCCCTCATCGACATGTACTCAATGCCCAACGGAGTGCAGGACCAAGACGCCGAGGAAGAAGAGAGCGGTGGCGAGAGCGGCGAGGAGCATTCGGATGCCAAGGAGGATGAGGAGAGCGACGAATCGACTGATGACGAAGAAGTCGACTCGCCTCCTCACAGGGAGAGGAGATCCAAACACGCTCACGACCCGGCGAGCGCTCCGGACTTGGTGGCCGCATCGATTGGTCAGTCTTCGAAGCATCCCAGGACGTCTTCCCCGATGCCGACTGAGAAGGCTCCAAAGCAGTCCAAAGTTGCGCCGCCCCCAGCGCCGAAAGCGCCGAAAGCCACCTCCTCCAAACCGCCACAAGCTTTGCCCAGGATCAAAGTGACCGTTCCTACTATCTCCGGGTAACCATCTGACTTGTCCTTTTCGTCAACTCGATTAACCGGACGTAACCGATTGAATGTGGGTCTTTGCAGTGCTGCTACGTCAGGAACCTCTTCTTTCCAGTACCGGGACGAGGAAATGGAAGATGCGGTAACCTCCAACCCAGGTATCAACTCTTGTGATTTTGTTCTTGATTCTTTGGCTGATTGCATTCTAGTGGTTCACTTGGGGTCGAATGATCTGCCTTGCAGCTCCACCCAACATCATTGATCTTCCAGACGATGATGAAGATGTGGCTCTTAAGCCCAGGAAGAGCAAGAAGGTAGCAGCTGGCAGGATGACTCGGCAAGAACCAACTACAACACCTCCCGTCCGTCAACCTGAAGACGCGGGCAGGGCCTCTGTGACCTTTGCTACACCCTTGTCGAGTGGGCATCCCACACAGTCGACTGCATCTGTGATTCCTTCAGCTGTCCAACTCCACGCCACGGAGCTCCAAGCCGCCGCACCTGGGTCGTCTGCTCACTTTTTCACCAGCTACCCCGTCCCAGACAACCAGTCGGAAGCGGCTGCGGAAGCCATCCGATAAGCTGACATGATGATGGAGCGGGTGAAGACAGTGCATGAGAACAGCCAGGCTGCCTACGACGCCATCGCTGCTCTTCGGGCCAATGTCCAGGTGAGTAGATTTTCCGGCTGTTTTTGCTCTATGAGGAACTGTTACTCGAAAAATCTTCCTCTACACAATCTCCTGTTGTTTGCATCGAATTAGAGCACCCACTGGGTGTTTTGTTGATTTTGGTAGTTTCGCTCTTCTACTCAGTCTGGGCGAGTGGGATCAGAACCGGTGGGGGCACGCTAAGTGCACCCACTGGGTGTAGTCCCCGAGACCGCGGTCGACTGCTGGCAGTCGACTGGGGTCTGAGTTCTTCTGTCCTTTCTTTTTTACTCCTTACACTCGACTCAGGCGGACCGGTCGAGTAGTTTCGTTCTTCCACTCGGTCTGGGCGAGTGGGATCTGAGCCGGTGGGGGCACACCAAGTGCACCCACTGGGTGTAGTCCCCGAGACCGCAGTCGACTGCTGGCAGTCGACTGGGGTCTGAACAGCCTTTTTTTGGTCAGCAGGGGCACGCCAAGTGCACCCGCTGGGTGTAGCCCCTGAGACCGCAGTCGACTGTGTGCAGTCGGCTGGGGTCTAACCAAACTTCTTTAGGTTTTATTCACTCGGAAGTAAACAACCTTTGATCTTATCGAGTGATCCGTCTTTTTCCTTCTGTAGAAGTCTTGTACTCTTATTTCTAAGTTTGCTGAACTTGAGGAGAAGCAGAGGCAACTCAACCTCGACTTGAAATTAGCCCAGCAGAATCTGAAGAAAGCTCAGGACGAAGCCGCTGGTATGGAAGGTAACTGATTGTCGACTGACTTTCAATATATTTCTTTGATCTCTTCTTTGATTCGATTGTTTCTTTTGCAGAGAAAATGAAGTTGGCTCTGGAGAAGAAGGACTCGGACCTCGCCGCCGCGCAAAAAGCAGCCCAAGATAAAACTGCTCTCGCAGACCAGAAGCTTTCTTCAATCGGAACGCTGGAAGGAGAGGTCACCAAACTGAAATCTTGTCTTAATGAAGCTAACCGCGAAGTGACCAGTCTGAAGAAGGACAAGGTCGCCCTGAATGAAAAGCTGGAGTCTGCGATCCGCAAGAGGAATGACACGGAAGCTCATCTGAGGACTCTTGCCAAGAAGCTTTATCTCACGCTGGAAGGTATTTCTTTTAATCCGACTGTGTTGATGCTTGCGATCGGATCTTGCTCGGTCGATTTACTAATTTTTGCTGCAGAATTCTGTCAAGACTTCAACGAGGAAACTGGAAGGGTCGAGACGGGTCTGGACCCTATCGCTTCTCCAGTCTGCGATGAAACTGCAATGAACGTGCTCCGACTGGAGTCTCGTATCGCCAGCGCGATAAGCTACCTCGCGCGCCTGAAGGAGGTAGTCTCCCGAATCGATTCATCGCTTTGGCCGAAGGCGACGCTTCAGAATGACCTGGAATCCCTGATGACTCGACTGAATGAAATCCCCGACCGAGTGCAAGAATGGAAGAAATCCTCTGCTCGGTGTGGTGCTGACGTGGCGCTGTCCTTGGTGCGCGTCCATTGCAAGGAAGTTCGTGAAGACAAGCTGGCTGTGATCAAAGTCGCTAACACCAAAAAGCATGACTTCCAGTCCTTCATGGAGACTTTCATTGCTGCCGCCACTCGGATAGCTGATGGGATCGACCTGGACTCATTCGTGGAGCCTGCCAGCCCTCCTCCGGCCGAGTGAACAAACTTATGAAACTTGAATCCGCTTTAAATTTGCCTCGGAATGCAGAGTGATTGCTGTAACCGTTGAACTCCTTCGGGCTTGATGCCTGAGTACTTTTGATTTGTTGCTTGGACTTTTTAGGATTTATCTGAATTTGGTTTATTTCCGAATGTTCTTGCGTTTGCCTTCGAATGGACTTTGCTCACTGCTTGGAATAGTCTTTGCGCTGGAGATGCAGCTCTGAGGTGGCGGCTCCAGTCGACCTGCGCTTCGTCGTCCTTGCGGATAGGGATGGAACGGACGTTGTACTTGTGCCGTAGCTCCGAAGGAGAAGGTTGCAATCGACCTGCACCTCGTCGTCCTTGCGGATAGGGATGGAGCAGACGTTGTACTTGTGCCGTAGCCCCGAAGGAGAAGGTTGTAGTCGACCTGCACCTAGTCGTCCTTGCGGATAGGGATGGAGCGGGCGTTGTACTTGTGCCGTAGCCCCGAAGGAGAAGGTTGCAGTCGACCTGCACCTCGTCGTCCTTGCGGATAGGGATGTAGCGGACGTTGTACTTGTGCCGTAGCTCCGAAGGAGAAGGTTGCAGTCGACCTGCACCTCATCGTCCTTGCGGATAGGGATGGAGCGGACGTTGTACTTGTGCCGTAGCCCCGAAGGAGAAGGTTGCAGTCGACCTGCACCTCATCGTCCTTGCGGATAGGGATGTAGCAGACGTTGTACTTGTGCCGTAGCTCCGAAGGAGAAGGTTGCAGTCGACCTATACCTCGTCGTCCTTGCGGATAGGGATGGAGCGGACGTTGTACTTGTGCTGTAGCTCTGAAGGAGAAGGTTGCAGTCGACCTGCACCTCGTCGTCCTTGCGGATAGTGATGGAGCGGACGTTGTACTTGTGCCGTAGCTCCGAAGGAGAAGGTTGCAGTCGACCTGCACCTCGTCGTCCTTACGGATAGGGATGGAACGGCCGTTGTACTTGTGCCGTAGCTCCGAAGGACGAGGTTGCAGTCGACCTGCACTTCGTCGTCCTCGTGGATAGGGATATGTTTCAGACTTAGGCGAGTACTGGACTACAGCTAAGACCCCCGAGTGAGAGGGCTGCTCTCCACTCGATAGGATTTTTTTCAAACTTAGGCGAGTACTGGACTGCAGCTAAGCCCCCGAGTGGGAGGATTGCTCTCCACTCAGTAGGATTTTTTCAAACTTAGGCGAGTACTGGACTGCAGCTAAGTCTCCTAGCGAGAGAACTTTAGGCGAGTACTGGACTGCAACTAAGCCCCCGAGTGGGAGGATTGCTCTCCACTCGGTAGGATTTTTTCAAACTTAGGCGAGTACTTGACTGCAGCTAAGTCTCCTAGTGAGAGAAGTTAGGCGAGTACTGGACTGCAACTAAGCCCCCGAGTTGGAGGATTGCTCTCCACTCGGTAGGATTTTTTCAAACTTAGTCGAGTACTCGACTGCAGCTAAGCCCCCGAGTGGGAGGATTGCTCTCCACTCGGTAGGATTTTTTCAAACTTAGGCGAGTACTGGACTGCAGCTAAGCCCCCGAGTGGGAGGATTGCTCTCCACTCGGTAGGATTTTTTCAAACTTAGGCGAGTACTGGACTGCAGCTAAGTCTCCTAGTGAGAGAACTTTAGGCGAGTACTGGACTACAACTAAGCCCCCGAGTGGGAGGATTTCTCTCCACTCGGTAGGATTTTTTCAAACTTAGGCGAGTACTCGACTGCAGCTGAGTCTCCTAGTGAGAGAAGTTAGGCGAGTACTGGACTGCAGCTAAGCCCCCGAGTGGGAGGATTGCTCTCCACTCGATAGGATTTTTTCAAACTGAGGCGAGTACTGGACTGCAGCTAAGTCTCCTAGTGAGAGAACTTAGGCGAGTACTGGACTGCAGCTAAGCCCCCGAGTGGGAGGATTGCTCTCCACTCGGTAGGATTTTTTCAAACTTAGGCGAGTACTGGACTGCAGCTAAGTCTCCTAGTGAGATAACTTAGGCGAGTACTGGACTGCAGCTAAGCCCCCGAGTGGGAGGATTGCTCTCCACTCGGTAGGATTTTCTTTCGAACATAGGCGAAACGGATTTGTGACTAAGCCTACCCACTTGGGGATTTCAGAAGTAAATAAGAACACGACAATCGAATGATAGGACCATAAGCTCTTGTCTTTGATAAGCAAATTACAAAGGTGTTTCTTATTACATTTTATTCAAATGAGTGCTTAAGTATAAAAGGGGTGGAGCAGCTCCGCATTCCAAGCTTGTGGCTCGTCTTTCTGATGCTCAATACTGTAAAGATGGTATGCTCCGTTGTGGAGAACTTTGGTGATGATGAAGGGGCCCTCCCAAGTCGGGGCAAGCTTGTGTGGTTTCTGTTGATCCACTCAAAGAACCAGGTCTCCTTCTTGAAAGGCTCGACCCCTCACATTTCTGGCGTGAAATCGATGTAGGTCTTGCTGATAAATGGTCGAGCGGATCAATGCCATCTCTCTTTCCTCCTCTAAGAGATCGACTAAATCTTGCCGGGCCTGCTCTGCTTCCTCTTCGGAGAAGAGCTCAACTCGGGGTGCATTGTGGAGCAGATCACTTGGCAGAACAGCTTCGGCTCCATAGACTAAGAAGAAAGGAGTTCGTCCAGTCGACCGATTAGGAGTCGTACTCAAACCCCACAGAACTGACGGAAGTTCATCAACCCAAGCGCCTGCTGCGTGTTTGAGATCACGCATCAGTTGGGGTTTCAGTCCTTTGAGAATTAGGCCATTGGCTCTTTCTGCTTGTCTGTTCGACTGCGGGTGAGCGATAGAAGCATAGTCGACTCGAGTGCCCTGAGAGGCGCAGAAAGCTCTGAACTCATCGGAATCAAAGTTTGATCCGTTGTCCGTGATGATGCTGTGTGGGACTCCATATCTGAATGTCAATTCTCTGATAAAACTGACAGCAGTGCTAGCTTCAAGGTTCTTGATAGGTTTAGCTTCGATCCATTTGGTAAACTTGTCGACTGCAACGAGCACATGAGTGAAGCCGCTCCTGCCAGTTCTCAGTGGTCCAACCATATCCAGTCCCCAAACAGCAAAGGGCCAGATGAGGGGGATGGTCTTCAGGGCTGACGCTGGCTTGTGAGACATGTCAGAGTAAAACTGGCAGCCTTCACATCTGTTGACTATATCTTTCGCCATTTCATTTGCGAGTGGCCAATAGAACCCATCTCGGTATGCTTTAGCCACGATGGCTCGAGAGGACGCATGATGACCACAGGTCCCCGAGTGGATGTCATTGAGGATCATTCAACCTTCTTCTGGTGTTATGCATATCTGACCGACTCCAGTCACGCTTTCTCTAAACAGCTGCCCTCTTATCACAGTAAAGGCTTTGGATCGACGGACGATCTGTCGAGCCTCTTCTTCATCCTCTGGGAGTTCTTTCCTGAGGATGTATGCAATGTAGGGCACCGTCTAGTTGGGAGTAATGGCCAGAACCTCCATGATCAGGTCGACCACGACTGGGACCTCGACTTCAGTCGGATCTGTGGCGCTCTTAGGTTGCGGGGGCTCTTCAGTAAAAGGATCTTCCTGAACTGTTGGTGAGTGAATATGCTCCAAAAACACATTGCTGGGAATGGCTTCTCTCTTGGAACCTATCTTTGCCAAATCGTCGGCTGCTTGATTTTTCAGTCGAGGTATGTGGTGGAGTTCTAACCCCTCAAACTTCTTCTCAAGCTTTCTCACCGCGTTGCAGTAACCAGTCATGGCTGGGCTTCTGATGTCCCACTCCTTCATCACTTGATTAACTACTAAATCTGAGTCGCCATAGACCATGAGGCGACGGACGTCGAGTGAGATGGCCATGCGCAACCCATACAGGAGTGCTTCATATTCTGCTTCATTGTTGGAGGAATCAAAGTGAATCTGGAGGACATATCTGAGCCTGTCTCCTCGGGGGGAAACCAGAACTACTCCAGCACTAGAACCGTTCAGCATCTTGGATCCGTCAAAGAACATGGTCCAGTGCTCGGAGTGAACTTGAGTCGGCAGTTGCTGTTCGCTCCACTCAGTGAGGAAATCTGCTATTGCTTGGGACTTGATAGCTTTCTTTGCCTCAAACTTGATATCCAAGGGAAGGAGTTCAATCGCCCATTTGGCCACTCGACCAGTTGCATCTCTGTTGTGCAGAATCTCTGATAATGGAGCGTTGCTGACGACTGTAACAGAGTGATCCGAGAAATAGTGTGCAACCTTCTTCGTGGTCATGTAAATCCCATAGACAAGCTTCTGATAATGAGGATATCTCTGCTTTGACGGGGTCAGGACTTCAGAAATATAATAAACTGGGCGTTGAACCTTATAAGCTTTTCCTTCTTCTTCCCGCTCGACCGTAAGTACTGTACTGACGACTTGTCCAGTGGCTGCTATATAAAGCAGTAGAGGCTCTTTGCTAATTGGAGCAGCAAGCACCGGCTGGGTGGAAAGCAGGGCTTTTAGCTCTGCAAACGCTGCATCAGCTTCTGGGGTCCACTCAAACTTGTCTGATTTCTTCATCAGTCAGTAAAGAGGTAGCGCCTTTTCACCGAGGCGAGAAATGAATCGACTTAGGGCGGCCAAGCAACCAGTAAGCTTCTGGACATCATGCACACGCACAGGGCGTTTCATTCGGAGTATAGCACCTACTTTCTCTGGGTTAGCATCGATTCCTCGTTCGGAAACAAGAAAACTGAGTAACTTTCTGCCATGAACTCCAAACGTGCACTTTGATGGATTGAGCTTGATATCATACCTTCTGAGGTTGGCAAAGGTTTCAGCAAGGTCAGTCAGTAGGTCGGAACCTTTACATGACTTGAACACAATGTCATCCATGTATGCTTCCACATTCCGACTGATCTGAGTGAGCAGGCACTTCTGAATCATCTGCATGAATGTGGCTCCGGCGTTCTTCAAACCGAATGGCATTGTGACATAACAGAAGCACCCAAACGGGGTGATGAAAGCTGTCTTTATCTCGTCGGGTCCATACAGACGGATCTGGTGGTACCCGGAGTAGGCGTCCAAAAAGGACAAATGCTCGCACCCTGCAGTTGAGTCGACTATCTGATCGATGCGAGGGAGAGGGAAGTGATCTTTCGGGCAGGCCCGATTGATATGCTTGAAATCAATACACATGCGAAGTGAGTCGTCTTTCTTTGGGACCATGACAACATTGGCTAACCACTCAGAGTGATAAATCTCTCGGATAAACTCAGCTGCCAAAAGCCAAGCCACCTCTTCACCAATTGCCTTTCTTTTCTGGACGGCGGACCGTCGAAGATGCTCTTTAACTGGTTTCACCTTCGGGTCGACTCGCAAACGATGCTCAGCCAGTCCCCTGGGAACACCCGGCATGTCAGAAGGCTTCCATGCAAAGATGTCCCAGTTCTCACGGAGGAACTGAATGAGCGCTTCTTCCTATTTGGAGCCGAGTGTAGTTGAAATGTGAGTCGGAACTGCGTTGGGATCTGTCGGGTGAATGTGAATCGACTTCGTTTCACCAGACGACTGGAATGCTGAATCTGTGGCTGGCTTCTTGGCTCGCAGCAAGTCACTCGGGTCTACATTTTTCTGGTATTCTTGCAATTCTACCACGGCCATCTGGGCATCGGCGATCTTTGAGCCCTTCTGGAAGCACTCTTCCGCCTTCTTCCGATTACTAGAGATAGTGATCACTCCTCTAGGACCAGGCATCTTCAGTTTGAGGTACACGTAACATGGTCGAGCCATAAACCGTGCATAAGCTGGCCTGCCCAGAATTGCATGATAAGCACTCTGGAAATCCACAACTTCAAATGTCAACTTTTCTTTGCGGTAATTTTTGGAATCACCGAAAACCATGTCGAGTGCAATCTGACCGAGGGATGCAGCATTCTTGCCTGGAATGACCCCATGGAAACTCATATGGCTTTCGCTGAGTCTGGACATCGGAATGCTCATTCCCTTCAACGTCTCTACACACAGTATGTTTAGGCCACTACCACCGTCCATCAGGACCTTTGTCAGTCGAGTGCCTTCGACCACCGGGTTGACCACCTGTGCTTGCCTCCCAGGGGTGGCTATGTGCGCTGGATGGTCAGACTGGTCGAATGTAATGGCAGTCTGTGACCACTTCAAGTAACTGGGTGTCACCGGAGCGACCATATTCAATTCCCTGTTGATGACTTTCAATCGACTTTTGCTCTCAACGTCAGCAAAAATCATCAGAGTGGAATTCACGTGGGGATAACCATCATCATCCTCTTCCTCATCCTCAGCCTTGTCTGCTTCTTTCTCCTTTTCCTTGGGCTGTTTCTCTCGGAACCGCTGGATTAGGAGCCGACACTGCCGAGTGGTGTGCTTCGGGTAAATGAAATTACCTTCTTCATCTTTTTTGGTGTGGATATGGCACGGCAGATCCAGCACGTCATTCCCATCTTGATCTTTTACTTTCTTGGGGTTCCACGGCCCTTTGGGCTTCCCCTTGAACTTTCCTTGCACCACAGCCAAGGCTTCACCTGGAGCAGCTGGCTCGGCCTTGCGCTTCTGTTTCTGACCGGAGTTTCCTCCTCCGGCTTCTTGGGCGACTGCTTTGTGCTTGCCGCTCCGGAGTCGCTCTTCTTCTTCACCATTGGCATACTTGGTGGCAATTTCCATCATCCGAGCCAGAGTCATATTTCCTGTCCGGCCGAACTTCATATTCAACTCTTGATACCTGACGCCTTCCTTAAAGGCACAAATTGCCTGATGATCCGACACATCTTCTACCGTGTGGTGTAGGGTGATCCATCTCTGGATATAATCCCTCAAAGTTTCATTCGGCTTCTGAACACAACACTGTAACTCTGTCAAACCTGCCGGCCGTTTGCAAGTGCCCTCGAATGTTCTGACAAACACTCGGGCGAGATCTTCCCAAGTATAGATGCTGCCAGGCGCTAACTGATTCAACCATGCTCTAGCTGAGCCCTCCAACATCAGAGGAAGGTGTTTCATGGCCACTTCATCATTGCCGCCGCCAATCTGGACAGCCACTCGGTAGTCTTCAAGCCAAGTGTCAGGCTTGGACTCTCCGGTGAACTTACTAACTCCAGACGCCAACCTGAACTTGGGGGGAATCACCGCAGCTCTGATAGCTCTGCTGAAGCACTCTGGACCAGAGACATGCACCCTGTTGCTGGTTTGTGGACCTCCATCATGGCCCTCTCGGTGAGCTATGTTTCTGTCGACCAAGCCTTGCACAAGAATAGATCTCGCATCAAAGCCTGGCTCTCTGGGGTCGATTGGAATACCTTGCCCAACACTGTGAGGGCGTCTGTCTTCATGCTGCCGAGGCACGTGCGACCCGCTCCTTGGGGGAGGCATGGGCACTCGATGGCGATCATCACGATCGACTCGGCGATCATACTGCCCTCGGTTTCTGTACTGATCTTGTCGATCCCCACGTCCCTCACGCCTCAGAGGCGATCTTAGGCTATGAGCCGACTGAACTGTGTCTGCCATCACGGATCTGCTGTGGATCCTATCCCGTGACTGAGATACAACCGTATTCTGTTCTCCCGCCGCCTGGAGCAAGGCTCGGATCTGCACCAGACCTCGACCAGCTTCTGACTGGGAGGGTTGGATCGACTCCGCTATCCGGGCAGCAGCAGCCAGATCCTGGATCGGGGTTCGGTATACCTGAGTCGGAGGAGGAAAAAGCTGGCGTCGACTGGATTCGGGAGCATGCTGCCTAGCGTGATCGTCGATTGCGCGCTGGAGGTTCTCCAGTCGAGTGCGCTCAGCCAGGTTGGCCAAGCGCGCCTGCTCCAAGGCCTGGGGCTCAGGGGTTTCTCGAACTATAGGAGTATGCAATGCATCCATGTTCCGGCGGCGAAGTTCCTCCCTCTGCTGCGAGGAGAGGGGTTCGGGGCGGTACTCCTTGTGAACGCATGACGGATCGCCGTTCCCGTCGCCTCCGTCTTCACGGTTGAAGCCAGGAGGGATGCGTGGTCCATTGACCATCAGAACTTCAGCCGCTGGGTCACTGCTGTCGCACTCGGATGCGGTCTCTACAAAGCCACTCGACAGATCGAACATGCCGTAGAGAGTTTCATCAAGCTCGATCGCCGCGACTTGAGGGGTGGCCGACTGGCGGGCCACCGCATGCCTCACCCACCGCTAAAGCCTCGACCGACCGGAGAATTTGCTCCGGCGAGCCGCAAGGAGGGGGAAAGCTGACGGAGTCGACTGATACTGGGTCGACGGTTGCCGCAGGAGGACGCCGCGGACGCACGCGCAAAAGTGCGTCGCCCCGCGAGCGGGGAGCGCGTCGACGTAGAGTGGAGCCTCCTGAAGCCAAGCGGAGTCGTCGGCGACAAACACGAGCGCGCCGAGACGGATCTCGCGGCCCTCAGCCAAACCCCCGCCTGAAACCATGATGAAGGGGATCGAAAAAATTGCAACTTCTCCAACAAGTCGCTAAGACACCTGCCCCACGGTGGGCGCCAACTGTCGTGGTTCTAAGACTAACAGTAGAATAGGGGGGGTAAGAATGTAGAGGCAAGATCCTAGCTATGGAGGAGTTGTACACACGAGTTTTACGAGTTTAGGCCCTTCTCAAAGGAAGTAACAGCCCTACGTCTCGGAGCCCTGAGGCGGTCGACTGAATATATGTGTGTGAATTACAGAAAGTGCGAACCCTTGTCCCAGAGGAGGGGGGTGGCTTATATAGAGTGCGCCATGACCCCTGCTCCCCTCTGTTACACAGGGTTCAATGTTCATAAAGGAGGAGCGTTACTGGTAACGTCTGCAGTAAGTGTAGTAAATGCCCATAAAGCTATGGTTTAAGTCCTGACTGTTCCAGAGTGGAGGGTTTCTCATCTTCTGGTGGTCGAGTGTCTTCAAGGTGGTCGAGTGAGTACATCTTCATGGTCGAGTGGATGGTGGTTTCTCTTCGACTGCTTCTGATTCTTTGTAGAGATGTCCTTGGGGAGGGTATGTTGGACTGATCCATGACCCTACCCTAGGTACATAGCTTCATCACCTAGATCTTCGTCTCGAAGCCCTCTTTCTGTTTAACCAACTTGAACAAGATTTTGGTACTGTAAAATTTGACTTTAGTCCATATTAGTAATCGGATCTTGTTTCTTTCGTAGTTTGAGTTTCGTTGCTCCGTTCGATTTGATTCTTTTTGCAAACCGGAGTTCTTTAGTTGAACTTTCTGGTTAGATCTTATTATTTGAGTTTTCCCCATGCATCTTTGCTTTATTTCTTATGTATGCTATTGTTTGTTTGCGATAGAACACCCGGAGTGCGAAGCGTGGTACTACGAGTCTTTAGGTTTTGCGGATCATCAGCAAGGCAAGCAACACTTTGATCATACCCCTTTATTACCCAGTTTTTATGCATTAGTTTCAACCCTCACACATTGCATGAGTAGGATTTCTTAACATGTGGGTTTGGGAAGTAGATGATGACGTAGAACCTATTACCTGTTTTATTATCAAACCCTTGGGAGTTACTTCTACGTTATGCTTATACTATTATGCTATGCTTGTAGACGTGGATTGGGTTTGAGAGTATCCATGACAGATGTGAGTTGTTAATTAATGGTTTAAATTAAGGTGGCAACTTTAATACACATCTGGGTGGATTGCTTGTGGGCACCTGGAGAATCCAATGTTGTCCTAGGATGTCCCGGAGTACCCGTGTGATCATCCTATGGCCCGCCAGCCAGGCTCAAAGGGATCATAAGATTATTCATGCTAGAAACTTCTGTGTGCAGCCACAAGCCATTATGGGCTCTAGCATAGTGGAGTAAGTTGCATGACCTCTTCCAGTGGTAGACTAGCAGATGTAGGGGATGTAGGTTGGTACGGTCTACCCAGGGGTAGAGTTAATGCTTCTGAAAGACTGTGTCTCGGCCATCCATTTCTCAAACACCATGTAGTGCGAGAAATCCAACGGAGGAGATCGAGTCTTGTGGGGAAAAGTGCGCAAACCTCTGCAGAGTGTTCAAACTAATCATGGTTAGTCGTGTCTCCGGTTATGAACATCTTGAGTATCTGGTACTTGAATTATTGATTTGATCTCATCACTCTAAAATTAATTTGTTGGGATGTTAATGACTATTTTAATTGGGATTGAGTTGGAGGAACCTTCTCAATGTTGTTTCAACTATCATGATAGTTAAATAAAATATATTCTTTTGTTGTAGGAAAAAAATTGGCTTTTCGCAAAAACAATATAACCATGGAGCCTCCACCAGCCATATATGCATGTAGTGATAGCATTTATCTGTTCATTGCTCTCTTGTGTTACTTTGCCAGCATATTCCATGTGCTGATCCGTTTTTGGGATGCAACGTATCATGTTGCAGACTTTTCAGACGACGAGTAAGATGCCGTTGGTCGTTTGTCATGCACTCAGCTATGCCGTTGGAGTTGATGGACTCACTTTATCTTCCAAGCCTTCCGCTGTTATTGTTATTAGATGGCCTTAAGCCATATTGATCGTAATAAGTTCTCTTTTGAGACATTCGATGTAATAAGTGTGTGATTGCTACTCTGTTATAAATCCTTCGAAGTACTGTGTGTGTCAGCATTATTGATCCAGGGATGACACTGAAGCACATAGACTTGACCGTCTGAGGTCGGGTCGCTACACCAGGGAACTTCCCCATTGAGGCGTCTGTGGCAGCGACAAGGTACTTGCCCAAGTCATGGCGACACTTTGGGCACTTGGCCACCTTGTAGAACGATGGCAAGATGCAGCCGCGGTGGAAGGAGTGGAACCATGGCAAGATGAAGTCGGTCGGTGTCGCCGCCAATAGGCATCGAGTCACCATGGCACGCTTGTCGCATGCTAGAAGCAGCACCTTGGGCTCTCTATAGATGACCTCCACCCAGATGGTCATAAACATTTCCATGTTGTAGCGGAGGGTGATGCCACCGTTCTCATCGGTGTCACGGCGGGATCCGTCCGCCACAAACGTAGCCAGATTGTGGGGAAGGAAGGTGTCCCAGTTGTTGGCGACAAGGTCGATGTTGCAGAGGAGCAGTGTCTGCGCGAGCATCTGATGGATGGTGTCGCGGCAGACCGAGTAGCTTCGAAAGAAGGCGTTGGGATCAAAGAGCTCAAAGGCTTGGTTGAATTTCCTTGGAGCATCCTTGTGCAGGAGGGTGGGTTTCCTGGGCCCTCCCACTGCCTGCACTGTGTAGCGCGCCAGCAGGTTGCCGTGCAGGAGCACGCGACACCTGTGACCTTCGCTCGGGTTGATGATGATGTCTCGCTTGATACTCCCTTCTCCGCTGAGACGGCACTCTGTCGCCGCTGCGGCCACCAGCGGCATTCTGCTTAATGGCGGCCAATGCATGCCTTTTGGCTGTCCAGGAAGCTCGAATCAGGCTAGACCCGAGAAGAAAAAGAGAACGGTCGTGTGATGTCCTGGCTGAATCAGAGTACATTGCCTAAGGAAATAAAATGGGCAAAAGGAGGAGCGTACAATAAGCAAAAATCAACTTTCCTAGAGGCATTATCACAAACACCTTGCGAGCGAGCTCGGAGCGGGCACCTGATCCTGATGCATAGATTATACAGGGAGGGGCTGGGGAGTAGGGGAGGGAGGAGGGCGAAGGTGGGATGGTGCACTACCTTTCTGGGGAACGGGGAGGCGGCGACGCAGTTGCTACTCGAACAAGCAGGGCTAGAGAAGAGGCGCGGAGCAGGGGGTGCTCAGTGGTGGAGCGGCGGGGAGGCGGTTCGACCGGCGGTGGTCGAGGGGACAAGGCGACACTAAGGAAGGGAGGACGCGTCCCGCGGACCCAACGGCGGTGGCAGCGGCGACTCGAACCTCCCTCGGGGGAGTGAGATTGGGAGCCGGCACACCGTCCAGCCGCGGCCACCGGAGAGTGGCTGATGAAGCTATGTACCTAGGGCAGGGTCATAGTCCTTGATGACCCACAAGTATAGAGGATCTATCGTAGTCCTTTCGATAAGTAAGAGTGTCGAACCCAATGAGGAGCAGAAGGAAATGATAAGCGGTTTTCAGCAAGGTATTCTCTACAAGCACTGAAATTATAGGTAATAGATAGTTTTGTGATAAGATAATTTCTAACGAGCAACAAGTAAAAAAAGTAAATAAAGTGCAGCAGGGTGGCCCAATCCTTTTTGTAGCAAAGGACATGCCTGGACAAATTCTTATATAGAAGAAAGCGCTCCCAAGGACACATGGGAATTATCGTCAAGCTAGTTTTCATCACATTCATATGATTCACGTTCTGTACTTTGATAATTTGGTATGTGGGTGGACCGGTGCTTGGGTATTGTCCTTACTTGGATAAGCATCCCACTTATGATTAACCTCTATTGCAAGCATCCGCAACTACAACAAAAGTATTAAGCTAAACCTAACCATAGCATGAAACATATGGATCCAAATCAGCCCCTTACGAAGCAACGCATAAACTAGGGTCTAAGATTCTGTCACTCTAGCAACCCATCATGTACTTATTACTTCCCAATGCCTTCCTCTAGGCCCAAATAATGGTGAAGTGTCATGTAGTCGACGTTCACATAACACCACTAGAGGAGAGACAACATACATCTCATCAAAATATCGAACGAATACCAAATTCACATGACTACTAATAGCAAGACTTCTCCCATGTCCACAGGAACAAACGTAACTACTCACAAAGAATATTCATGTTCATAATCAGAGGGGTATTAACGTGCATATAGAATCTGAACATATGATCTTCCACCAAATAAACCAACTAGCATCAACTACAAGGAGTAATCAACACTACTAGCAACCTACAGGTACCAATCCCAGACTTAGAGACAAGAATTGGATACAAGAGATGAACTAGGGTTTGAGAGGAGATGGTGCTGGTGAAGATGTTGATGGAGATTGGCCCCCTCCCAATGAGAGGAGCATTGGTGATGACGATGGTGATGATTTCCCCCTCCCGGAGGGAAGTTGCCCCTGCAGAACAGCTCCGCCGGAGCCCTAGATTGGTTCCGCCAAGGTTCCGCCTCGTGGCGGCGGAGTCTCGTCCCGAAAGCTTGCTTGTGATTTTTTCCTCAATGAAAGACTCCATATAGCAGAAGATGGGCATCGGAGGGCCACCAGGGGGCCCACGAGGCAGGGGCGCGCCCAGGGGGGGTAGGGCGCGCCCCACCCTCGTGGCTGGTGAGTGGCCCCCCTCTGGTACTTCTTGCGCTCAGTATTTTTTATATATTCTGAAAATAACTTCCCTGAAGTTTCAGGACTTTTGGAGCTGTGCAGAATAGGTCTCTAATATTTGCTCCTTTTCCAGCCCAGATATAAGTATAAGAGAGAACAAACATAAGTATTGTGACATAATGTGTAATAACAGCCCATAATGCAATAAATATCGATATAAAAGCATGATGCAAAATGGACGTATCAACTCCCCCAAGCTTAGACCTCGCTTGTCCTCAAGCGAAAGCCGAAATCGAAAAATATGTCCACATGTTTACAGATAGAGGTGTCGATAAAAATAAAATACGAACATGAGGGCATCATGATCATTCTTAGAACAACGACTTATATAATTATTGTCATATGATCTCTTATGCTAGAGTAATAATTCAATCACAATTTCAAGTATGAAGCATAAACTTCATTGAAAACTAACAAACTATAATCTTAGTCATTGGAGCAATTGCAATTTATCATAACATAGGGAAGAGTCAATATAAGAGCTTTTCAGCAAGTCCACATACTCAATTATCATATAGTCTTTCACAATTGCTAACACTCACCCAATACTTATGGGTATGGAGTTTTAATCGGACACCGATAAAGATAGGGGCTTATAGTTTTGCCTCCCAATGTTTTACCTCAAGGGTAATGTCAATAATAATAGTTCATGAAAACTCACATCCAATTAGCCATATATACCAGGATCTTTCCAACATATTGTGCTTGCCAAAAGATAAAGTGTAAAAAGGAAAGGTGAGGATCACCATGATTCTTATG
The DNA here is from genome assembly GCF_056163025.1 of Triticum urartu. Classification (NCBI taxonomy): domain Eukaryota; kingdom Viridiplantae; phylum Streptophyta; class Magnoliopsida; order Poales; family Poaceae; genus Triticum; species Triticum urartu. Next base: position 612,948,875 of record NC_141876.1, read on the forward strand.
TAAGGTAGGAGATAAAAGTAAAAGATAGGCCCTTCATAGAGGGAAGCAGAGGTTGTCATGCGCTTTTATGGTTGGATGCACAAAATCTTAATGCGAAAGAACGTCACTTTAGATTGCCACTTGTGATATGGACCTTTATTATGCAGTCCGTCGCTTTTATTTCTTCCACATCACAAGATCGTATAAAGCTTATTTTCTCCCACACTAATAAGTCATACATATTTAGAGAGCAATTTTTATTGCTTGCACCGATGACAACTTACTTAAAGGATCTTACTCAATCCATAGGTAGATATGGTGGACTCTCATGGCAAAACTGGGTTTAAGGGTATTTGGAAGCACAAGTAGTATCTCTACTTGGTGCAAAGAGTTTAGCTAGCATGAGGGGTAAAGGCAAGCTCAACCATGTTGGATGATCCATGGCAATATAATTTATCTTAGATGTAAGAAAACATAACCCATTACGTTGTCTTCCTTGTCCAACGTCAACTCTTTAGCATATCATATTTTAATGAGTGCTCACAATCATAAAGATGTCCAAGATAGTATATTTATATGTGAAGACCTCTCTTTCTTTATTACCTCCTATTAATTGCAACGATGACCAAAACTATGTTTGTCAACTCTTAACAACTTTTATTCATCATACTCTTTATATGTGAGCTCATTACTCTCCATAAGATCCATATGATCTCTTTTATTCTTTTTCTTTCTCCTCTTTTATTTTATTCCCTCAAGATCATAGCAAAATCATCAAGCCCTTGATTCAACACTAATCTTTATTATATAGCTCATGGACTCAATTACATAGAGGGATCATAAAGCAAAACTCAAAACTAGATCATACTAAAAAAATTATTCTGCTAGATCAAAATATTATCAAAAGGATCGAACTAAGAAAAACGGTAAAGATGAAGGTGATGGTGATACGATACTGGGGCACCTCCCCCAAGCTTGGCAGTTTCCAAGGGGAGTGCCCATACCCAATGCTCAGTTCTTCTTTGTTGGTGAAGAAGGTGATGGTTTTGTTGATGGCGTAGGCTTCTTCCTTAATTTGCGCTTGAGGACAGAATTTTGGCCCCTTAGGTCATCGATCTCCTGCTCCATGCTCAACATCTTTTTGCATAGTTCTTGTTTGTTTTCCTGCAAGAGGCGAAAAGGATAAACTCGATCTTAGGCTTCTTTACTCTATCCAGGAGGCTTGACTTTTTGAACTCCACATGCATGTCCCCAGGTTGAGGTAATGGGCCTTCATCTTCTTCTGAGCTTGTCTCCTCCCTTCCCTTGGGTTCATAGTCCTCTTCTTCTTCCGTAGTCCAACCACAATGCTCCACATCCCCATAGACCTCAGGATCTGCAAGGTAATCAACCACATAGCTTTCTCCTTCCGAATCCTGGGACGACATGTTACTCTAATCTGCAGCAAAACAGCTCGAAACAAAGACAGGAGATATTTGCGTGATACAGGAGTCAAAACCTCCGGGAGATTATATAATGAATTTTTACCGACCAAAATACGCCACGTGCAAGAAAACAGAGTCCGGAGAGCACACGAGGTGCCCACAAGGCAGGGGCGCGCCCTCCACCCTCGTGGAGCCCTCGTGTCCTTCCCGGACTGCTTCTTATTTTTCTATTTTTCTAAATATTCCAAAACGGAGTAAAATTGCCATTAGAGCTGTTTTGGAGTCGGTTTACTTATCGTACCACATACCTACTCCTTTTTGGAGTCTGAAACATTCCGGGAAGTGTCCCTTATGTATTCCTCTGGGGTTACGATTTCAATAACATTGGTTTCAACATTTATAGGATTACCTAAGATATAATGTTTAATTCTTTGACCGTTCACCAACTTCGGATTTGTGCCTTTGAAGTTGTTGATTTTTATAGCACCGGAACGATAGACCTCCTCGATAATGTAAGGACCTTCCCATTTAGAGAGAAGTTTTCCTGCAAAAAATCTTAAACGAGAGTTGTATAGCAATACATAACACCTACATTAAAATCACGCTTTTGTATCCTTTTGTCATGCCATCTTTTAACTTTTTCTTTAAACAATTTGGCATTCTCATAGGCTTGGGTTCTCCATTCATCAAGTGAGATAATGTCAAATAACCTTTTCTCACCGGCAAGTTTGAAATCATAATTGAGCTCTTTAATAGCCCAATAAGCCTTATGTTCTAGTTCGAGAGGTAAGTGACATGCTTTTCCATAAACCATTTTATACGGAGACATACCCATAGGATTTTTATATGCAGCTCTATAGTCCCATAATGCATCATCAAGTTTCTTGGAATAATTCTTTCTAGATCTATTAACAGTCTTTTGCAAAAGTAATTTGAGTTCTCTATTACTCAATTCTACTTGACCACTAGACCGTGGGTGATAAGGAGATGCAATTCTGTGGTTAACATCATACTTAGCAAGCATTTTACGAAAAGCACCATGAATAAAATGTGAACCACCATCAGTCATTAAATATCTAGGGACTCCAAACCTTGGAAAAATAACTTCTTTAATCATCTTAATAGAGGTGTTATGATCAGCACTACTAGTTGGAATAGCTTCTACCCACTTAGTAACGTAATCAACAACAACTAAAATATGTGTATATCCATTAGAGGCAGGAAAAGGTCCCATATAATTAAAGCCCCAAACATCAAATGGTTCAATAACAAGTGAATAATTCATAGGTGTCGGTGTCAAAACCGGCGGATCTCGGGTAGGGGGGTCCCGAACTGTGCGTCTAAGGCGGATGGTAACAGGAGGCAGGGGACACGATGTTTACCCAGGTTTCGGCCCTCTTGATGGAGGTAATACCCTACGTCCTGCTTGATTGTTCTTGATAATATGAGTGTTACAAGAGTTGATCTACCACGACATCAGAGATGCTAAAACCTAGAAGCTAGCCTATGGTATGATTGTATGTTGTCCTACGGACTAAAACCCTCCGGTTTATATAGACACCAGAGGGGGCTAGGGTTACACAAGGTCGGTTACAAAGGAGGAGATATACATATCCATATTGCCTAACTTGCCTTCCATGCCAAGTAGAGTCCCATCTGGACACGGGAAGAAGTCTTCAATCTTGTATCTTCATAATCCAACAGTCAGACCAAAGGATATAGTCAGGCTGTCCGGAGACCCCCTAATCCAGGACTCCCTCAGTAGCCCTGAACCAGGCTTCAATGACAATGAGTCCGGCGCACAGTATTGTGTTCGGCATTGCAAGGCAGGTTCCTCCTCCGCATACACCATGGAAGAGTTTTGAATACAAGGATAGTGTCCGGCCCTGCAAAATAAGTTCCACATACCACCATACAGAGAATAATATTTCCACTAATCTAATCTGCTGACATGTTTTGACAGCATGACATCACGCCATGGCCTGGTTATTATTCGATCTGCTTTTCTCAACCAGCTTTGCACATATCGCGAGGCGGTTTCCTTGACACATCTTGTCAAAGTAGAGATCGTGTTCCCCTTATCACGGGATTCTCATCAATACAGACATGGGTAACCCAACCGCGCCATCAATTACGGCTCCTGGGGAATAAGCGGTTTTACCAGGCAAGTGGGGAGACACATCGCCTCTTCCGCCCTTATAAAGGGACAAGGATTTACTCTTTTCACCCACGCCTTCTTCCTCCTCGCTTACCCATTCCCGCACACTCGAGCTCTAGCGCCCAAGCTCGCGTTCTTCTTCTCAACCACTCCAAGCAAGTCCGGAGCAGGAAGCAAGTGGATGGTCTCCTCCGTCACGGAGGAGAACATCAAAAAGTTACGGGAAGCCGGATATCTGGCCGCGGACATCGCACACCGGCTGCCAGGTGCAGGGCAGATCATCCCTACGCCCGAACCCCATGAGAGGGTAGTTTTTCTTACCCACTTCGTCCGCAGACCGGGATTTCCCCTCCACCCGTTCGTCCGCGGGCTCATGTTGTACTACGGGCTGAATTTTCATGATCTGGCCCCCAATTTCATCCTCAACATCTCGGCGTTTATCGCCGTGTGTGAGGCCTTCCTCCGCATCAAGCCCCATTTCGGCCTGTGGCTGAAGACCTTCAATGTCAAACCGAAGGTGGTGGTTGGACAGCGGGCAGAGTGCGGAGGCGCCATGGTGGGCAAGATGCCAAACGTCACCTAGCTCGAAGGCTCCTATGTGGAGACCATAAAGGGGTGCCAATCGGGGTGGTTCTACATCACCGAGCCGCGTGATTCCAACTGGGCGGCGGCCCCCAAATTTCGATCCGGAGTCCCCATGTGGCTCACCTCCTGGAAAGAGAAGGGCCTGTCCTGGGGCTCTTCGGTAGAGTTGACCGGATTCCAGACTTGCATCTAGAACATGATGAATAGAAAAATCAAGCTTGTCAATGTGGTCCAGGTTATGCTCTTCCGCCGGATCCTTCCGTGTCAATGACGGGCATTCGATTTGTGGGAGTTCGACTCGGCCAAGCACCAGACTGAAAGGGCATTTCCCTACTTTATGTTTTGGATGATGATGACAACCCTTGGTGGTCTAAACGTGTGCTTTATGTTTCAGGTTCTCGATGCTTAGGCTTACATCGGATTGTTATTACCTCTCGAAGGAAAAGATCGAAGACGTGTCCTCTACGGTTTTATTTTCTTTGGTCGTACAGTACCCATACTATCAAGAGGGAATCCTCATTAGGAAGCTCTGGGGGAATCAGTTCACGTACACTTTTCTCACCCTCTCTTTGCCTTCCTCAGGTGTGTGTGTGTGAGAGAGTTTTCCTTGCCTCTTGCCCTCTTTTCTTTTCTGCTCACTGTTTCTGCCCAGCGGTTGTACCGCTGGGTCTTGTCGCTCACCAGCTCTGCTCGAGCGGTTGTACCGCTGCCTCCGGGCGGTGGTACCGCCACCATGCTCTGCAACAGCTGGGGCGGTGGTTCCGTCCATGCACCGCTCAAGTACCGCTCTCGCTTCTGGTTTGATGCGGTTCTTGGGCGGTAGTGGCCCGGTTGGTCCGGTCGTTCCACGATGACCGGTACCACCGGTGGTCCGAGCGGTTCTTCCGCTCAGGACTTAGCCACCCAAGAGCTCAAGGCCATACAGTTGTTCCGGCCAGGCACCGCCCAAGTACCGGTCAAGCTCCTGTTTTGATGCGGTGATTGTGCGGTGGCCAGGCGGTTAGTCCGGTTATTTTTCTTAGCCAGTACTACCGCCCCCCTGGTCCGGTTGTACCGCTTGGTAGGGTTCTACAGATACATGTGAGTCCCGGTTGTACCGGGACGAGGACCGGTTGTACCGCTGCAGTGCTAAATTCGCAGTAACGGTTGGAAATTGAGGGTGACTATATAAGGGGGCTTCTCCCACCTACCACTCCCACCTTTGACCTCTCTCACTCCACCATTGATGCCCTTCAAGCTCTCTTGCCCGATCTCTCTCTCTAGCCACTCAAACTTGTTGATTTGCTAGGGATTGAAGGAGGAGACCTAGATCTACACTTCCACCAAAGGATATTTGGTTCCCCCATACTTTCTTTTGTGGATTTTGTTACTCTTGGGTGTTTGAGCACCCTAGACGGTTGAGGTCACCTCGGAGCCATATTCCATTGTGGTGAAGCTTCATGGTTTTGTTGGGAGCCTCCAATTAAGTTGTGGAGAGAGCCCCAACCTTGTTTGTAAAGGTTTGGTAGCCGCCTTCAAGGGCACCAATAGTGGAATCACGGCATCTCGCATTGTGTGAGGGCGTGAGGAGAATACGGTGGCCCTAGTGGCTTCTTGGGGAGCATTGTGCCTCCACACCGCTCCAACGGAGACGTACTTCCTCTCAAAGGGAAGGAACTTCGGCAACACATGCTCGTCTCCACCATCTCCACTCTTGGTTATCTCGTGCCTTTATTTAAGCAAGCTTACTTGTTTTATATCTCTTGCTTGCTTGTGTACCTATCCTCGTTGCATCATATAGGTTGCTCACCTAGTTGCATTTCTAGACAACCTATTTTGATGCAAAGTTTAACTTGTTAAAGAAAAGCTAAAAATTGTTAGTTTCCTATTCACCCCCCTCTAGTCAACCATATCGATCCTTTCAATTGGTATCAGAGCCTCGTCTCTTTATTAAGGACTTTACCGTCCAAAGAGTATGGTTGATACCGTAGACGGTGTGGAGGAACACTCTGGTGTGAATCCGATCTCGTCTACGGGAGATGGGGGAACTTCGGTCTCTCGTGAGGAGTTCAATGTGGCCTTGGAGACATTGAAAACCTCCATGACGACCGAAGTCGAAAGCATGTTTACTAAATTTCTTGAGGGGCTTAAACTATCCACCGCACCGTTGAAAGTGGGTGATCCTGCCAACAAGGTGACGGATGCTATCCCCGACAAGGGGGAAGCTAGTAGTGAAAAGGCTCCTTCTTCTAGTGGCAAGAATGGCACCGGCATCTTTGCCCATGTGGAACCACCACTTGTTTATGGTGGACCGGTTCCTTCCACTCATTTGAATCATGCCGGTCCTCCCCCTAAGATTGTGAAAAATGAGGATTTTGATTCTTGGGTTTACCGCTTTAAACGTCATTTAAATCATGTGAACACTAACCTTTGGAGAATCATTAAAGAAGGTTTCTATCCACATGATCCAAGCAACTTCACTCCTCGAGAAGCTGCGGACAATAAATTCAATGAGAATGCTCTCTTCATCATTCAAGATGCTATTCCACCCGAAGATCTACCTCATCTTCGTCCTTTCGCCTTGGCCAAAGATGCATGGCATTGTGTCGTGTCTCTCTACCGGGGAAGCGCAAGCATTCAACGCTCCAACTATGAAGTGGTACAAGATGAGGCCGATGAGTTTGCAATGAAGGAAGATGAAGAACCTCGTGAGCTCTATCAGAGAGTAACCAAACTCGCGGTCTCACTACGAGATCACGGGATCAAGGACACAGATGACAATTGGATCAAGCGCAAATTCCTCAAGGCAATGATGCCCTATCACAAGGCCATGTCCTCCGTCATTCGTCAAAGACCGGACTTCCACACTTTGACCTCAAGAGAAGTGTTGGATGAGTTTGTGGCCATGAACATTTTGGACAAGACCGCCGACAATGCGGTGCTCCGTTCTCAACGGGCAAAGAAGCCTAACCTTGCATTGAAGGCCAAGCTCATAGTGGAAGACGAAGAGGAAGAAGAGGAGAGCAACCCCGAAGATACGAAGTATGCATATCATGAACACATGGCACTTGCTTCAAGGCAATTTTGGAGCAAAAAAAACTCAAGGCCAAACTTTAGCAAAAACAGCTCGAGTGGTACAAGGGGCAAGCAACGTGTAAGGACTTGCTACAATTGCGGCAACGTGAGTCATTTCGTTGCGGAATGCCGATATGAGAAGAGGGAAGACAATGGTGGCAAACTCATCCGAAAGGACAAGGCCAAGTCATTCCCCAACAAGAACAACTTCACCAAGAAGACTCATCCCAAGGCCTTGGTTGTGCAAGAAGAGTACAATGAGAACGATGACGATGATGAAGATGATGAGTCGGTTGCCATGGCCTCCGTTGCCATTGCAACAACGTCATGGGTGTCTCTTTTCGACTCACCCAACGAGAGCATCACCGCCAAGTGCCTCATGGCTAAAGCCACCAAAAAGGTAACCTCCAACATCAAAACTACCATCATTAATCATCCTTCCCAAACGAATAGCATTAATGAATTTGAGGGAGCTAATGTGGAGGCTAACGAGTTTGAGGCCTTTATGGGCAAACTCAAGGGAAAATCCAAGAAGCACTTTGTTGCTCTCTTGGAACAACTTGGTGAGGCCAATGACATGATCAAGGCTCACGAAGACACCATCTCTAAGATGGAAGGACATAGTCGTGACTATGCCGATGAGATTTCGGATCTTTCCAATGCTCTTGAGGAAGAGCGTGGTCTTCGTTTGGCTCTTGAGGAGTCACACAACGTAGATCATGCTAAGTTAGAGAAAGATTATGATCATGCCCTCGTTGTTTCTCATGTGCTAAATTCCGAGAAGGCCAAACTCGGGGTTGATCTTGCTAGACTCAAAGAGGAGTTTGATATACTTGACAAGGCCCACAAGGCCTTGAAGGGTATTCACGCTAGTCTCAAGGAGTCTCATGATCAACTCCAAGTGAAGCTAACTAACGAGAAAGCAACTTTTCCTCATATGGTTTTAATTGATAATGCAAATGCTACTAACCCGTGTTGTGAGCATATACATCTTGTTGAGGAAAATGCTAAGTTGAAGGAGCAACTTGAGAGAGGTCTTGCGACTTGCATACAAGGCAAGAAGAACCTCAACGATCTCTTGACCAACCAAAAGGGAGGTGTGGCCAAGGAAGGGGTTGGGTACGTCCCCGACTCCAAGAACAAGAAGAAGAATGACAAGACCAAACAGCCTCCTCCTCTCATTCAAACCTTTGTGAGGGAGGGAGAGAGTGCCCCCGAGGAGAAGAAGAAGAATAATGTCAAGAAGGGCAATGTCACCCTCCCAACAAAGCCGGCGATTTTAATCCTTCTTATGTGTTATGCCGTGCTAGTGATGGGCATGTTTATGCCAAATTTGTTGGTTCTCTTCATGAATACATTGAATGGTCTATTTGGGTTCCTAAGACCCTTGTTACTAACATCAAAGGACCCATTACAAAATGGGTACCTAAAACCAAGCATTGATCTCTTGTAGGTGTTTGCTTCCGGTGGTGGATCATGGTTGCTTGATAGCGGAGCTACAAATCATATGACCGGAAGCAAGGACTTGGTGGTGGACGTGCACAAGGTTCCATCTATGCCCACCAATGTCGAGTGGGGTGACGCCTCATCTTCTAAGGTATTGGGACTTGGCAAGGTGGTCATCTCTCATGATCTCACGATCGAGAAGGTCATGCTTGTTGAGTCCCTTGCATACAATTTACTTTCCGTTCGTCAACTTGCAATCATGGGCTTTGCCACTTTCTTTGATATCGATACCGTGGCCCTCTTGTGGAGCAAGACTCTTAAAGTAGCCTTTGTTGGGCATGTCGAGAACGGTCTATATGTGATTAACTTTTCGGAGCGACCCACTAAGACCGCGACATGCCTAATGGCTAAAGTTGATGTGGGATGGCTTTGGCATCGCTGTTTAGCCCATGTCAATATGAGATCTTTGCAAAGTCTCCTCAAGGGGGACCATGTCCATGGACTAACGAATGTTAGTTTTGCTAAAGATCGTGCTTGCAGTGCCTGTATCGAAGGAAAGCTACATGAGAAGGCTCACCCTCCCACGACTATCATTTATTCAAAGAGGCCTTTGGAGCTCCTTCACATGGATCTCTTTGGGCCTCCATCCTTCGATAGTCTTGGAGGTAGGAAGTATTGCTTGGTGATTGTGGATGACTACTCAAGGTACACGTGGGTGTATTTCTTCAAGAGGAAGAGCGAGACCCAACAAACCGTCATTGACTTTGCAAATGAAGCACAACGTCAACACAATGCAAAGATCTTGACAATAAGAAGTGACAACGGCACCGAGTTCAAGAACTACACCTTGGATGAATTTCTTAGTGATGAGGGAATCAAGCATCAATATTCCGCACCATACACCCCCCAACAAAATGGTGTTGCGGAAAGGAAGAACCGGACGTTGATGGATGCGGTAAGGACCATGATGGCGGAGTTCAAGTCTCCGTACAACTTTTGGGCCGAAGCCATCAACACCGCGTGTCATGCATCCAATTAGCTCTACCTCCGCAAGGGCTTGAACAAGACTCCATATGAGATACTCACCGGTAACAAGCCCAACCTCAAGTACTTCCGGGTGTTCGGGTGTAAGTGTTTCATTCTCAAGAAAGGTGTTCAGTTGTCTAAATTTAAGGCTAGAGCTCATGAGGGCATATTTGTTGGTTATGCTACAAACTCTCATGCTTACTGTGTCCTCAATAAATCCACGGGACTTATTGAGGAGACGTGTAACGTGGAGTTTTATGAGAATAACGGCTCCCAAGTGGAGCAAAGTGGCACTTGTGATGTAGGTGATGAAATTCCTCCTCAAGCCATAAGAAGAATGGGTGTTGGTTTTATCCTACCCATTGAGGAACCCCTTGTGGCCGAAGGAGAAGGACAATGCTCCACTCAAGTGGAGCCATCACCAACCCAAGGCCCACACGCTTCCGAAGAACAAAGTGAAGGCCCTCAACCTCATGAACAAGACCAAGGGCAAGATCATACTCAAGACGGTGTTGACACACCAAGTGATGCCCAAGGTCAAGTTCTCTCCCCCGAGCAAGTTCAGGATCAAGAACAAGTTCATGACAGCGCTCAAGATGATCAAGTAACCGCTCCTCAACTCACCACCGAGGAGGAATTAGAGCGTCGTGCCGCCATGATTGCATCCAAGCTCTCCACCAAGGATCATCTCATGACAAATGTGCTTGGAAGCTTAAGAAAGGGGGTAAGCACTCGTAGACAATTAGCAAATTATTGTGAGCATCACGCGTTTGTCTCTTGTGTGGAACCCCACAAGGTCTATGAGGCGCTAGAAGATCCGGATTGGCTCAATGCCATGCACGACGAACTCAACAACTTCGAGCGCAACAAAGTGTGGAGATTGGTGCCAAGGCCAACGGGGAACCACAATGTCATTGGAACCAAGTGGATATTCAAGAACAAGCAAGATTCCCATGGGATTATCATTCGCAACAAGGCTCTTTTGGTAGCACAAGGCTACTCCCAAGTCGAGGGTATCGACTACGGTGAAACCTTTGCTCCCGTTGCTCGTCTTGAATCCATTCGCTTGTTAATTCAATATGCTTCTCATCATAATTTTAAGTTACAACAAATGGATGTGAAGAGTGCTTTTCTTAATGGTCCCATTAATGAATTGGTTTACGTCAAGCAACCCCCGGGTTCGAGGATCCCTACTTTCCCGATCATGTGTATCAACTCGATAAGGTGCTCTATGGCCTTAAACAAGCCCCACGTGCGTGGTATGACCACCTTACCGAGTTGTTACAAGACCGTGGTTTTGAAGTTGGGCTAATCGACCCCACTCTTTTTACTAAGAAGGTCAAAGGGGAGTTGTTTGTGTGCCAATTATATGTTGATGATATTATCTTTGGTTCTCCTAACAAAGCTTTCAATGAGGAATTTTCCGCTCTCATGACCTCAAAGTTCGAGATGTCCTCCATGGGAGAGTTGAAGTTCTTTCTAGGGTTCAAAGTGAAGCAAAGAAGAGAAGGAACCTTCATCAATCAATCCAAATACACTCAAGACATGCTCAAGAGATTCAAGCTAAGTGACGTCAAGTCGGCTTCCACTCCAATGCCCACCAAGTGCCAACTTGACTTAGATCCCAATGGTAAAGTGGTGGATCAAAAGGTATATCGTTCCATGATTGGATCCTTGCTTTACCTTTGTGCATCTAGACCGGACATCATGTTGAGTGTGGGAATTTGTGCACGGTTTCAAGCCGCACCTAAGGAAAGTCACTATGTGGCGGTCAAACGAATCTTTCGATACTTGGCTCATACCCCAAACTTTGGCCTATGGTACCCTAGAGGATCAACCTTCAAGCTTGTAGGGTACTCGGATTCCGATTGGGCGGGAGACAAAGTGGATAGGAAGTCCACTTCCGGAGGGTGCCAATTCCTTGGTTGCTCTTTGGTAAGTTGGTCTTCCAAAAAGCAAAGTTGTGTGTCTCTCTCGTCCACTGAGGCGGAGTATGTTGCCGCCGGTAGTTGTTGTGCTCAACTCCTATGGATGAGGCAAACTTTAAAGGATTACGGTGTCACTTGTGACAAAGTGCCTCTTTGGTGTGACAATGAAAGTGCCATCAAGATCTCTCTCAATCCGGTACAACATTTCAAGACGAAGCATATTGAGATCCGGTATCACTTCATCCGGGATCACATTAGACGAGGAGAGATCGAGCTCAACTATGTCAACACTCATGACAACCTTGCAGATATTTTCACGAAGCCCTTAGATGAAGCAAGATTTCACGAGTTAAGGCATGAGCTAAATATCATTGATTCGAGCAATGTGGCTTGAACCCTTGCACACCCTACCACGCTCAACTTGTTGTCTAGTTTAGGTGTAGGCATGGACATAGGGGGAGTGTTGTTCTCTCAATGAACTCTCCCTCCCCCCATTATGCATAAATTGATTGTGTATTTCACATTAGCCATATTTGATGGTACTTGTGCTTCAAATACGAGTTTTGGTCATGGACCCAAGGATAATTCTTCGCGGTGCCATACCAATTGACTCAAACATAGGTGGCCTCGGCCACCGTCCTCTCTTCGGGGAGTTGGAGTTAGCCTTGCTGCTCTCGTGTTGTTTTCTCTCTTTCTCTCTTTGCTCTTTGTGTTAGGTTCTCCTAGGGTGTTGTTTCTCTCCTGTTTTTGTGCCCCTTCTTCCTCCCTTCGGATTGCACTCATTTGATCTTGGCTTGGGCTTAGGTGGTCGGGCGGTACAACCGGTACCACAAGCGGTTCTACCGCTGGTACCGGGTTGTGCTGTCCCAAGGGTTTCCGTTCGGTGCCTGGGCGGTTCCACTGCACAATCCCACGGTAACCCACGTCCGGTACTACCGGTTGATGCCGTGCGGTACTACCGCTGCCTTCCAGGCACCGGAAGTACTGCCTCCATCCACCGGTCTGTACCAGACGAGCGGTACAACCGCTCCCCTAAGCGGTTCTACCGGGCGTGCGTACGGGCCTATATATACTCGACGGGGCTGAAGGGCTGTCTTTCCCTTCGTCCTCGTTCCTCTTTTTCTTGCCCTAGCCGCCGGCCATCCCTACCCCTGCCCCGGAGTGCGTCTCGCGCTTCAGATCCTTGGCTCTCCGTGGATTCTCTCCGTGGAGGCCTTCCGATCTCTTCCCATGGATGGTGGTAATGCCTCGTGTTCTTTGCCTCTAGATTTTTGTTTAGGGTTATTCCTTGCCTAGGGCTTTACCCATCTTTCCGCGTTCAATCTATGGCTTAGAAGAGTTCTTTGTTAGCCTCCTGTCTTGTTTGCAGCACTTAGAATTCGGAATATTACTTTTGTGATTCGTATGCCTCGGTTAGATCTGTCTTCCCTGGTAGTGCCACTGTCAGCGGTTCTACCGCCCCTACGGGCGTACAACCGCTGGAGCGGTACTACCGGCGGAAGATCCGGTACAACCGGAGTATATCAACCACTAAGCACTGTTCTATCTTCTCTGTTGTTGCAACTTGTTCCTTTTCTGCTAGTGGGTGCAATCCTCTCATCCTTGTTGGGTTTTTGTGTGTTCTTTTCGTGTGTGTGTTCAGGTGGCTCTAGTTCTCGCTCTGCTCCTCGCAAGACCAAGAAGAGGGCACGAAGGACCTTGCGCCCGGTTGTGTCAGATGATGAAGAAGTTTTGATTCCCACCAAGCCCACTCGCCGTGAAAAGTCTGCAGCTGCTAAGCAACGTGTTGTCATGCCGTTGCATCGTTGGAAAGCCAAGGATTGGGAAGCCTTCCGCTCCAAGAATCCGTATGAGGTTCCCATTGCTCCCCATTGGACCACTGTTGAGTTCCGGAATGAGATGCAAGTGCGGATTGTTCATGAACTCTTTGAGCACAACAAGAACAGATATGCCAAGCAGTGGACAATTGATTTTGATCATTGGAGAAACAACATGGAGTATTTTGGTGAGGCACTAGCTCTCTGCGAGGAGTTTGATCTTGTCAAGATCATGTCAGTCAACTGTGACTTTGATGTTCAACTTATCCATCAGTTCTATGCCACGGTTCATTTTGGAGAAGATGATGCGCGCACTCTCACCTTCATGTGTCGCGATGAATTGTTTCACATTCCCTGGAGGGCTTTCTGCAATGCTATTGGGTATGAGGATACCGGTCTGAAAGGAAGGGGTGGCATTCGCCCTCATGATTTTCCTGAGTCCATGCCTAAGGAGAAGCTTGCCCCTCTGTACATTAGGGGCCGTGGGATTATTGGAGAATCCAAGGATTTGGAGAAGGTCTATGACATCATGCACCGATTGTTCCGCAATGTGCTCTTGCCCAAGGTGGGCAATCAAGATGAGATTCATGGCTATCTGGTTGATTTGATGGTTGCTATGAAGACCATGGTGGGGACAGGGGCAACGTTTGATGTGTCCAATTGGCTGTGGCATGAGATGTACAACATGGTCATCTACCGTAAAGTCCCAATCTACGCTCCGTTTGTCATGTGCTTTCTGAACTCTGTGTGGGCTGTTCGTCGTCCTGGAGAGCTCCTCACTTCTCCAGACAACCTCACTGTTCATGAGGTCAAGCTCGTTAAGAAGAAGAAGCATGCCGAGCCTCGCTTCCCTGAACATGCTCCTGAGGATGTCTATGCTACTTCTGACGATGAGGACTTTGAGCTGGAGCCAGGGGCCAAGCCTTCGTGGGTGGCCAAACTTACTGCCAAGGTGAAGAAGACCTTTTCTCTCCAGGCTGACATCCATAAGAAGATGTATGAGGCACATGTCAGTGAGAAGCTTGCACGGCGTCGCCAAATTGCAATGATGAAGCACCTCAACATGCAGGTTCAGAGTGGCTCTGAGAAGAGCATCACCCCAGAGGAGCGTTGGATCTCTACCCATAGCACCTGGACTGATGATGAAGCCCCTCCCCAGCCATCATCCTCGTTTGCAGCAGCGGACAATGCCATGGAAGAATCTGATCACAACGACGATGACGACTCTGATGATGAAGATCCAGATGCGACTGAGGAGTCAGAGGAGGACGCCTGAGCTTTGGGTCGCTAGCTTCGCTCTTTTCCTTTTTGGTGTCTTAATGCCAAAGGGGGAGAGGGTTCTATAGGTCTCGGGGATTTGCTTGGGTTGTGTTCCCACACGAACACGTCACCGTGTACCTCCAACGCCGAGGGTGATGCACCGCAGCTCACGTCGAAGGAGACCCGGCCGGAAGCGCGGTACGCAAGACAATCCGGCGGGCGCTTTTGTAGACCCGAAGCCCCACGCGCCCAGGATGGACCCCGTCTGGACACGCGGCGGCTATGGGCTGCCCTAGGTCGACCTGATCGCCCCTAGGGCCTCGAGGTTCTCCGCCCTACAATGAAGAAGAACGAACGAAGAACGAGGAAGAAGAAGAACAAGGGAGAAGGAAAAGTAAAGGTAAAAGATGTAGATAGATTTGTTCGATTGTGTGTTGTTTCAATCGGCCGTCACCCCCAACATATATAAGAGGCGGCTGGACTTCCCGTACAAGAAAAGGACTAAAAATTCCGTCCAAAACATCAAAAACCCTAACCTAACTCGGACAGGAATCTTTGGCAATTTCCGGATCAATCTCGGTCTCACCGATTAGTATTTTTCGGTCCCACCGAGTGAATGTTGCAAACTTTCTGTAACTTTCTGTAATTTTTCGGATCAACTCGGTCTCACCGAGTCAATCAACTCGGTTGGTCCGAAATGACTCTGCAGCTTCTGTTTCTGACCTTGTTTTGTCTCCACAGGTTGCATACGAACTCGGATTAAGATGATTTTTATATCAAAATCTATCGTTTCGACGAGACGCACAACTTTCATGTTGAAACAGTTTCCATCAGAGGCCATATTGATTGAGTTTTATGCATTTATTTACTCTGGTGTCAATATAAGCATCTCTGAACTTGTCATAACTTTTGAGTCTGAACTCCGTTTTGGACCATCTTCATATCCATCTTGATCTTCTCGAAGAGAGACATTCCAAGGTGACTTCCAATCATAAGTTTGAATTGGTCTTGATATAACCTATGCTAATTTTATGACTATGCCAATTTTGAGCGTCAACACATGCCCCCCTGTTTTTCGGCATAGCTAGCGTGCCGAAAAATAACTTGTACCATGTTGGTTCTAAGGACGATGCCAACACTCCATCGGCCATTTATTTTTCTCAGGGCAATAATTATTTATCGGCCATCTTTGTGCTAAGGGCGATAATCGTATATTGGCCGTTGCCTACTTAGGCTTCCTGCCACACACTCGGGTGGTACTTCTTCAAATATTTGCCATTGAGAGCTCGAGGTAACAATGCCCCCTATATTGATTCCACCAAATATGAATTTCCGGGAACAACTCTTGTAATCCTAAAAGGACCTTCCCAACTTGGGGACCACTTCTCGAATTTTCTATCTCTTGAACCAATCGGTAGAATCACTTTCCAGACGAGATCACCAACTTGAAAATTCTTCAACTTGACTTTCTTATTGTAAGCCCTTGCCACCCTCAACTTATCTCTCTCTATGGCATTCAAAGCAGCCAAGCATTTATCAGCAACCTCATCAATGTTGTCCATCATCAAGTTATAGAAGTCTATTGCCGATAAATCATTTTGTTTGGCTATTCTCAAAGCATTCAAATTTACTTCCACTGGTAAAACAGCATCTTGACCATATACTAGCTCATATGGAGTCACTTTCATAGCACCATGCCTTGAGATTATATGTGCCCATAATGCCTCAGACAACAACTCATGACATCTCCTTGGATTATCCTCAACCTTCTTCTTGATGAGCTTGATTAAAATTCTATTGCTAGACTCAGCTTGTCCATTGGCTTGGGCATAATATGGAGATGAATTGAGCAATTTTATGTTATAAGATTCGGCAAATTCTCTAACTTGGTGTGACATGAAAGAGGAGCCTTGATCTGTAGTCAATGTTTGAGGAATGCTGAATCTATGAATAATGTGCTCGGTTATGAATTTTATCACCTCCGTATGTGTCATGTTCTTGAGAGGTACTGCTTCATACCATTTAGTGAAATAATCGGTTGCCACCAATACGAATTGATGCCCCTTTGAGGAAGACGGATGAATTTGTCCAATAAAGTCTAAACCCCATCCTCTGAAAGGCCACGGCTTGATAATGGGATGTAATATAGCAGTAGGAGCCAACTGAATATCACCAAATTTTTGACAAGCTTCACACCCTTTATAATATCACAAATGCCTTCATGTACCTCTCCCATAGCAACTCTTGCTTGGTCCTCATCCAAGCACTTTAACATAACATCATCAACTGTTCGGCGATAAAGATCATCATCCCTCATAGTATATTTAAAAGCCATACGCCGAACAACCCTGTCCACCCTTTCACTCGGATTACGTAAGTAAGCAACAATGGGCTTCCTCCAGTCGGAATTGTCACCTGCACTAGATTTTTTGTTAATGACCGAATCAGTGGGTTCTGGTTCGGCCTCTTCTATACTGGTAAGACAAGACATCGGACTTTGAGAAATATGAAACATGCCATGATCAACATGGTATCCAGATGCTTGCTGTGCCAACTCATTTGCTTTCCAGTTGTCATGTCTAGATATATGTGCAATGCTAAAACAATCCAAAGTAGAGATTATATCTAGACATTTATCAAGATAAACATTAAGTGATTCGTCCAAACATTGAAAGACTTTGGATATTTGCTGCACCACTAGTAACGAATCACCATAAGCCTCAATATATGTAACACCTATATCAAGTAACATCTCTTGGCCGAATAACAATGCTTCATATTCGGCTTGATTGTTTGTGCAAAAATATTCCAAGCGGCATGAGGCTTCAAAAACAGCACCATGAGGAGATATGTAAACAATACCAACACCTTGGCCATTGCTACAAAATGAACCATCAAAATATAATCTCCACGGTACTAATGAGACAAGGTTTATATCAATGTCATAATTGTCATCAATCCGATGTTCAACAATAAATTTAGCAATGATTTGGCCTTTCATGGATTTTAGAGATTCATAAGCCAAATCATATTCAATCAAAGCATAAGCCCACTTGCCAATTCTACCACTAAGAATTGGCCTATGCAACATGTATTTAATGACATCGGTTTGACAAGCTACTATACAAGCACTCCGCACTAAATAATGTCTCAATTTTGTGCAAGCATAATATAAGCATCGACATAGTTTCTCAATAAATGTATACCTTGTCTCGCTCTCCAATCAAACTAAGGACGATGTTAGAATACTACACCGGCCATGCATTGACATACTCTTAGGACGATAGATAAATATCGGCCATTACCATGTAAACTTCATTCAAATCACATATAGCCGAAATAAACAAATGAAATGACAAATCAAGTATTTCGGCCCTTTGGATCAGCAACAAACTTGTAGCTAATCAAATGTATAGTGACTTGGTAATACCCTCTCATGACGTAAGAAATTATATTGCATCCATGGATTAAAATAAGCCCATCGAGGGTTACCAATCATACCCGATGATGAATTCCATGGCATAGGCGTTAACGTTATAGTTGAAGAATATGGATAATGTGTAGACCAAAGATGTTGAAACCTTTGGCTTGGTCCTTCATAGTTTTTACTCTTTTCCTTCTTCACTTTTGCCGCACTTCTTGTAATGGAGGCTTGCACATAATTCTTATTTTGAGCACTTCCTTTGGGAACCCATGCCATGTTCCTTTCTTCAAGTTCTTGTGCACTAAGTTTGTATAATTCCCTCTTTTTCCAATACGATAAGCCGAGGGCATCTCAGCTGTGATTCTGTTTTGACCAATGGAAATTCCTTCTTGACCTTGTGCACTCTCAACTTTTTTTCTTCAGATTTGGCACTTTGACTCTCAATAATTGGTTGCTTCGTCTCATTGCCTTTTGTAGCCAATGTCAACACTTTAATTGGCTCTTTATTATTTGAGATCAAATCTGCAGTAGCACACTTACGACCATCTCTTTTCACGCGGTAGACTTGCTTGACCACCTCTTTCTTCATCCTTGAGCTCTGTACCGATTCCTTATGATTGAAACGGTCTTTAACATGTGATTGTTCAGATATTGATTTTCTCAGAGCTGCATAATATTGGTGAGATGATCTAAAATAAGATGGAGAATGTGCCCTTGTATCATACCTGTCCCATGATGGATATGGATCTATATGAGCATAGGGAGGCATCCACGGCATTGGCATTGGCGGCCCAAAATAAGGATATAAATATGTTGCATTAAAATTCTCACTTTGCCAATACCGATCCTCATATTTGCGCCTTGGGGGTGATCTTGGTTTCTTTGCCTGATTGGGCCGATAAGCATTCTTCTCTTCACTCTTCTTTTGATATTTCGCCAATAGTTCAGCGAAGGTGATTTTTGATCTTTTACACTTGCGCTTATTTCGGCCTTTGTTTTCTTTTGGTTTGCTTTCATCGATCGTTGGATTTGCTTGCTGCCCCCCAGTCCTTGGCGTCTCCATTGTAGCTTCGATGGAATTCTCACCCTCAAGATTATGTTCATTATGCTCTTCAACAATTTCTTTACTTGAAAGCTTGATCCCATCACCTGCAGTTTTTACCTTCTCTTTAAATGGATTGGCTTGAAGCAGCCGATGCAAAAACTTTTTGCCATCGGGACCAATCGGAATAGACTGGTCATCTCTTGGTGTTTCAACAAACTTCAATCGTCCTTTTTCAATGGCCGATTTAACTATTTGACGAAACATGTTGCAATCCTCAAAATTATGCTTGGACGAATCATGCAACTTACAATACATTCGTCCTTGGATTGATGGCTTAACATGGTGATCAAGAATTTTAATGTAATTATTTTTCAGCAACAAATCAAATATTTGATCACACATGCTTGAATTGAAGGTATACTTCTTGTTTTCTAGCCGATCTTGCTGTGAGAACGGCTTTGGAATTAAGCAAACGAATGGTTCAGATTTTGCATCACACCATTCAGCTATGCATTGTGTTTTGCACTCTATCTCCGATGTCTTTGGGTAAGATATTATACTAGCATCGATTTTCTCAACAGAATTTAATCTTGGCTTTAAATTTCTAAAACGAAAATAGTTAGAACACACATGTCTCAATTGAGACCAAGTGCAAGCCAAGTATGAAATAAGCAAAGCTAACCAAATAGATATGAACTTTAGATAAAGCAACGGGGAAAGCTTTGGCTGTAATAATAAGTCACTACCGGTCTTTATAAATGGCGTAATGGGTTGACCGATATGCTCAATAACAACTTTATTGCTAGCAAGTAAATTACCCTTCTTCATTGGTCTTTCAAAATTACTTATGAGGATTTTTCTAACAGATGCATCAACAATAAAGTCCTGACCAAATCTGAAAATAGGTAAATTACTTGCTAAACATACCTCTTCAAATATGTTGGGAGAGCACGATGGTGGTGTGACTTGAACAATATCTTGCTCCGCCTTTGGATGGCTCCCCAACGCCTCTTCATCATCTTTTTCTTGATTCCGTGCATCATTACATTGAAAAATTTTGTTGGCCAAACTTTGTTCGGCTACTTGTTCTTGTCCTTGAAGTTCATCAATTTCTCTGGCACGAAACTCATAGGGCAGGAAGTAGGTTCCATTAACTCTGGAAAAATCAAGTATGGTCGCTTTGCTAGGCTTGCCATGCCCTTTCTCAATAATGCTTGCCTCTTTGCATTTGATGGATTCAGAATATATACTTCTTGATTCGTCTCTTTTAATCGGAGCACTTTCATGTTCTGAATCATCTTTCTTTACATTGCTTCTACCAATTGGCAATGCCTCTTTCACTTGAGCCAATTCTGTTTCTTTTTGTTTCTGGCGGCGAGCGGCAAAATTGGCTTTAATCTTTTTCTCAATTTCAGCCCACTTCGGATACGATTGCCCCCCAATGCTTTTAGATTCTTTCGGCAATGGCACATGGGTGTTGCCGAAACTTTGCAATTGTGTAGGGGCTGTATAATATGATGTAGTACTAGGTGAAGGCATATGCATTGTTGTAAAACCATATTTTTGCTCGCCAATCTTATCAATTGGCAAGCATTCATCTTCTTGCAAAACTCTAGCTTTTATTGCGGCATAATCAGGAAATAGCCCCTTTTCATGTTGTTCAAGGCAAAGAGCACTAATCCTCTTATTTTGGGCTAAACTCTTCAATGCAGCCACTACTACCTCATCTTCTACAATATTGGGCACAACCTCTCCTGTAAAATTTACGTTTATTCGGCTATGACCAGGAAGGTGTGAAGCCGAATTATGAACATCTACAGTTGTGTATGGTGCTGAAAAATTACTGAGATGGGGTGTAGCATATGACGGTTGAGAGTAATTGGCCGAATAGCTAGTAGTAGCATGGCCGATTCTCCCATCCATCGGCAAGGTTGTATTCACGTATTGCAAATTAGTTGCCGATGAATAAAAAGGTGAAACACTTTCTTGTATGCTATTGGAAATTTTAGCATGAGGTGTTTCAAATTGATTAACCAAACCCATCATGTTGTTCATCGGCATATGGAATTGTGGGGTTGCCGATGCATGAGAGTTTGGATACATATGTTGTACGTTGCTAAAATCATAAGAATTTGAAGCATGAAGATTGCTTTGCATCGGCCCTTGCGCATAATTAGATGCATGATTGATAAAACTAGGGCTAGCCAATACATTATGCTCATTAGGTGATTCAGCAACAACATATGGATTATTTGCATCTACAAAGGGGAATTGGGTATTCATATTACCTTTGTAGATTGCAGCAACTTGATGACGATCTCTTCGTAGCAAGAACAGGCTGGAGACCGTTCAAAGCTTCGTCCCCAGCGGAGTCGCCAAAAAGTGTGTTCCCACACGAACACGTCACCGTGTACCTCCAACGCCGAGGGTGATGCACCGCAGCTCACGTCGAAGGAGACCCGGCCGGAAGCGTGGTACGCAAGACAATCCGGCGGGCGCTTTTGTAGACCCGAAGCCCCACGTGCCCGGGAGGGACCCCGTCTGGACACGCGGCGGCCATGGGCTGCCCTAGGTCGACCTGATCGCCCCTAGGGCCTCAAGGTTCGCCGCCCTACAATGAAGAAGAACGAACGAAGAACGAGGAAGAAGAAGAACAAGGGAGAAGGAAAAGTAAAGGTAAAAGATGTAGATAGATTTGTTCGATTGTGTGTTGTTTCAATCGGCCGTCACCCCCAACATATATAAGAGGCGGCTGGACTTCCCGTACAAGAAAAGGACTAAAAATTCCGTCCAAAACATCAAAAACCCTAACCTAACTCGGATAGGAATCTTTGGCAATTTTCGGATCAATCTCGGTCTCACCGATTAGTTTTTTTCGGTCCCACCAAGTGAACGTTGCAAACTTTCTGTAATTTTTCGGATCAACTTGGTCTCACCGAGTCAATCAACTCGGTTGGTCCGAAATGACTCTGCAGCTTCTGTTTCTGACCTTGTTTTGTCTCCACAGGTTGCATACGAACTCGGATTAAGATGATTTTTATATCAAAATCTATCGTTTCGACGAGACGCACAACTTTCATGTTGAAACAGTTTCCATCAGAGGCCATATTGATTGAGTTTTATGCATTTCTTTACTCTGGTGTCAATATAAGCATCTCTGAACTAGTCATAACTTTTGAGTCCGAACTCCGTTTTGGACCATCTTCATATCCATCTTGATCTTCTCGAAGAGAGACATTCCAAGGTGACTTCCAATCATAAGTTTGAATTGGTCTTGATATAACCTATGCTAATTTTATGACTGTGCCAATTTTGAGTGTCAACAGGTTGTTTTCTCTTGTTCTCGTGTTTTGTGTTTGTTTGTGGACTTGGTTCGTTCCGTGCTGTGTGTGAGACTTGCTACTCCGTTTACCTTTCTGTTCGTAGGTCTTTATCGTTATTATTGCCTCTAAGTATTATATTGTCTATCCTTTTGAGCTCAGAGTGATGAGTCTATAAAAACTAGGGGGACTCTAGTCCTGAAAGTGTGCCCATGCTTTCTAACAGCTAGTACTTGTTGGGGCACACATTCAGGGGGAGTTCCGTCTAGATTTCATTGACTTATCTCTTGCAAATCGTGTTGTTGTCATCATCCACCAAAAAGGGGGAGATTGAAAGGGCATTTCCCTACTTTATTTTTTGGATGATGATGACAACCCTTGGTGGTCTAAACGTGTGCTTTATGTTTCAGGTTCTCGACGCTTAGGCTTACATCGGATTGTTATTACCTCTCGAAGGAAAAGATCGAAGACGTGTCCTCTACGGTTTTATTTTATTTGGTCGTAGAGTATCCGTACTATCAAGAGGGAATCCTCATTAGGAAGCTCTGGGGGAATCAGTTCACGTACACTTTTCTCACCCTCTCTTTGCCTTCCTCAGGTGTGTGTGTGAGAGAGAGTTTTCCTTGCCTCTTCCCCTCTTTTCTTTTCTGCTCACTGTTTCTGCCCAGCGGTTGTACCGCTCTCTGGAGCGGTTGTACCGCTGGGTCTTGTCGCTCACCAGCTGTGCTCGAGCGGTTGTACCACTGCCTCCGGGCGGTGGTACCGCCACCATGCTCTGCAACAGCTGGGGCGGTGGTTCTGTCCATGCACTGCTCAAGTACCGCTCTCGCTTCTGGTTTGATGCGGTTCTTGGGCGGTAGTGGCACGGTTGGTCCGGTCGTTCCACAATGACCGGTACCACCGGTGGTCCGAGCGGTTCTTCCGCTCAGGACTTAGCCACCCAAGAGCTCAAGGCCATACTGTTGTTCCGGCCAGGCACCGCCCAAGTACCGGTCAAGCTCCTGTTTTGATGCGGTGATTGTGCGGTGGCCAGGCGGTTAGTCCGGTTATTTTTCTTAGCCGCTACTACCGCCCCCTGGTCCGGTTGTACCGCTTGGTAGGGTTCTGCAGATACACTGTGAGTCCCGGTTGTACCGGGACGAGGACCGGTTGTACCGCTGCAGTGCTAAATTCGCAGTAACGGTTGGAAATTGAGGGTGACTATATAAGGGGGCTTCTCCCACCTACCACTCCCACCTTTGACCTCTCTCACTCCACCATTGATGCCCTTCAAGCTCTCTTACTCGATCTCTCTCTCTAGCCACTCAAACTTGTTGATTTGCTAGGGATTGAAGGAGGAGACCTAGATCTACACTTGCACCAAAGGATATTTGGTTCCCCCATACTTTCTTGTGTGGATTTTGTTACTCTTGGGTGTTTGAGCACCCTAGACGGTTGAGGTCACCTCGGAGCCATATTCCATTGTGGTGAAGCTTCGTGGTTTTGTTGGGAGCCTCCAATTAAGTTGTTGAGAGAGCCCCAACCTTGTTTGTAAAAGTTCGGTAGCTGCCTTCAAGGGCACCAATAGTGGAATCACGGCATCTCGCATTGTGTGAGGGCGTGAGGAGAATACGGTGGCCCTAGTGGCTTCTTGGGGAGCATTGTGCCTCCACACCGCTCCAACGGAGACGTACTTCCTCTCAAAGGGAAGGAACTTCGGCAACACATCCTCGTCTCCACCGTCTACACTCTTGGTTATCTCGTGCCTTTATTTAAGCAAGCTTACTTGTTTTATATATCTTGCTTGCTTGTGTACCTATCCTCGTTGCATCATATAGGTTGCTCACCTAGTTGCATTTCTAGACAACCTATTTTGATGCAAAGTTTAACTTGTTAAAGAAAAGCTAAAAAATGTTAGTTGCCTATTCACCCCCCTCTAATCAACCATATTGATCCTTTCACAGACGCTGCGAGAGCTCTATGACACGACGCATGAGGACGTCTGGAGGGTGCTGTTCAAGAGCGCCGAGATTCCTCCCCCCCTCAACGAGGACCGCGGACTCAGCACAAAGCGCCGTTCCAATCTGGTAGGCTTTTTATATCTCTCAGGGTATTTATTTGCCCCGGTTTAGTTGTGTGCAGGATCTGAGCTTCCATGTCATTAACAGGACTAGATAAAGAAGGCGGAGCAGCTTGATAGCCCAGCCCCACTGCCCGAAGATCCTGCAGACGCTCTTCTAACGAAGATGCTGACTCCGGCACCTTACGAGGTGCCAGCAAAGAAGACCAAGAAGAAAGCCGCGGGGACCCGAAAGGGTCTCCGGCGCAAGGTTGTATCGGAGCCATCGGACAATGACTCCGACACGCACTCCTGCCACGAAAATGAGGAGGAGGAGGAGAAAAGTTCTCCCCCCCATCTGGGGGAGACAAGAAAAGGAAGGTCGACCCATCCGGGGAGGCCGAAGGGTCCAAGAAGGGAAGGACCCTCCCTCCGGACTGCGCCACGACGGCCGCCGACTGCGGCGACGAGTGGCTGCCCAGGGTCAAGCCCCTAGCGAAATCATAAGTGTCCGCGCACCATAGCGCTTAATGCTATTTTTTATTACACTGCCTCTCCTCATGCCGAACATGATTATGCAGTTTGTCCCGAGCTCATCTCGACGTATCCTTGTCGAGCGGCTCTCTGGACTCGTTGGATATGAACAACGGTTCTCTCCCGACCGCTACCACCCCTCGCCCTACGGACAACATTAAGGTGTTGTCTCAAAAGGCACTGAGCCAAGGGGAGGTGGTCCTAGGGGCGGCTCAAGGCGACTTGTCGGACCCTGGGTACCAAGGGAACGAGGCCCCTATGGGCTTCGAGTTCGCCCCCCAGCCGGACACTACACCGGAACCTTCGATGGTTCCGGACTCCGGCAGGCGGTTGCCCGTTAAGGGGGGCCAACCATCCATGTGGTGTCTTCTGTCCAACCAGAGGCACCAGACAACTTGTTGGAAGCACTTCGCAGCGCTTCCATCGATGAAGAGCACCGCATTATCATGAGTGCGGTGGTCAAGAAGGTTCAGTCCGCCAAAAACGGACTGACCGAAGCTTGCGCCAGCCTCCTAACAGGCTTTGAGGTAAGCAATCAAAATATAAGAAAATATTACCGCATAGATAGTAGCCCCTGATGCTTTGTTCGGCGTTCGTGAAGAAAAGCCGAATAGAGGATCAAATGATAACTCAGGAGTCTAATTAGAGTATGTCTATGTGTATATGCAGGCTTCACTGCTAGCCGCTGCCGCACGTACTCCAGAGGTCTCTGCGCTGAAGCAGGACCTGAAGCGGTCCGAGGACGAGCTCGGCCTTACCAAGAGGCAGCTCGAAGAGAGCAAAGGTAAGAAATACCCCTGTCTATATAGTTAAAAAGAAGTCCGGGTGTAAAGTAATAGGATCATCATGGATTTGTCTGGGGCCACGACCGAGGAGGCGACCCTGAGGAAGGTGTTGTCCGAGGCCGAAGATAAAGCGGCCAAAGAACGCATTGAACGGGAGAAGCAAGAAGCCCGACTAGGCGAGGTGCGGCAAGAGCTCGAGGCTCTCACCAAAAAGCACGAGTCCTTGGAGCTTGACTCTAAGATGCCTCGCGCAGGCACTTGAAAGCATCTGGAGCGCCAAGGCCGAAGCCCACAAGGCCCTCCAGGAGATTGACACGGTGAAGAAGATAGTGGCGGTAAGGCATTCATTATGCAAAGCAAGCACGTGAAGGAGACTTTACTTTTTCTTACCCGAGTTCGGAGCTCCCCAGGAGCGTTTGCAGATCTTCCCCGCAGTGTACTGGATGCCGTGGAGTTTTACCGGGCTGAGGAGGCACTACAAAAAAAAAGACACATCCGTGACATTTTGGGCCGAACGGATTTTTTTCTGTCATACATATGACACTTCTATGATGATAATTGTGACAAAACCCGGTATCATCATAGATGTGGTGGGCTCCTACTTCTATGACAAAAAATCATGACAGAAAATGGGCTTTTCATCCTGGGTGGGCCGGAGACGCAGCTGCATGACATTCTTTGGGCCATCCATGACGGAAAAAATCGTGGTAGAAGCGAGGGGGAGGAAAATTTTGGGGAGTTCCCGGTTACGGTGGGAGGTCGGGGGCCGAGCGATGCGCGCTTCTCTCGTACACGTACGCGCGTGTGTGCGAGGCGTTGGCTCTAATTGAACCTGAGCGAGGCGTTGGGCTCTAACTGAACCCGAGTGATTGCAGTGCAGGCTACGCGTTACTGAACCCAAACGATCGATCGATGGCTGTTAACTGAACCCGATCGAGCGATTCCTTTGCTACTTCTGCTAACTGAAGTCGACCGATGCTGCCTCTAGATGAACAGTGAGCGTTGTGGGGGGGGGGGGTTGGATGAACAGTTCCCAGTTGGGGTGGATGAACAAGACCCCGTGGTGTTGCCTCTGGATGAACATGACCCCGATCGATCGAGCCGGTTGGGGCTGGATGAACCGGACCCCGTGGAGGGCTGGATGAACAGGACCACCCCGTGGAGGGCAGGATGAACAGTAGACGGTGGAGGGCAGGATGAACAGTAGCCCGTGGAGGGGTGGTTGAACAGGAGCCCGTGGAGAGGGCTGGTTGAACAGTAGCCGGTGGAGTAGCGCGCGGTGGAGGCTGGATGAACAGGAGCCCGTGGATGAACAATCGCAGGTGGAGGCTGGAGGAGGTCGACGGTGAATGAACAGTAGCTCGTGGAGGCTGGAGGGGGTCAACGGTGGAGATGAACAGTATCCCGTGGAGTCCTGTTTTGCGGTACGCCACACCCCTCCCGATGAACAGGACCCCCGTTTCGACCGTAGCGCTCCAACACAAGTCCGTTTCGTCCGTTTTGCGGTACGCCACACCCCTCCCGATCAACAGGACCCCCGTTTCGACCGTAGGAGGTCTGTTTCCTCCGTTTTGCGGTACGCCAGACCCCTCCCAATGAACAGGATCCCGTTTCGAACGTGGCCGGTCGAACACAAGGCCGTTTCCTCCGTTTTGCGGTACGCCAGGCCTCGTTTCAACCGCCTGTTCCGTCCAAGCCCTCCCAATGAACACGACCACGCATTTCGTTCCAACCCAGCCGGTTGGCTCCCACGCGTTCCGTTGCCTCCCCATGAACACGACGCATTCCGTTGCCTTCCCATGAACACGACGCATTCCGTTGCCTCCCCATGAACATGACGACGACGTTGTTTCTCCGTTCCGACCCAGCCATGTACACGAGCCCTGGCCGTATGTATGCGCGAGTAGGCGTTCGAGACCCCGCCCGTATGTACACATACGTGGCCGTATTCTCTTTCTTGCACCCTGGCCGCTGTACGTACGTGTACATGCTACGTGCGCGCCTCTAATATGACACGTGCGCGCCTCTACATCCACCAGTATATATGTACGCACACGTTCGCAACCAGAATGATAACGCTACATACGCTTCGACCAGGTGGGTCCCGACTGTCAGGCACTTCCTTGTGTGCGAAGATGTAGCTGGTGGGTCCCAGCAGTCAGGGGCAAACATTTTTTTCATGAAATACGGTGGCCCGTCCGATGGGTCCCCGCTGTCAGGTGGAGGAATAATTATTTTGCACGTAATAAGGAGGCACTTCCTTGCTGCGGCCGTGGACCCAGCTGTCAGCCTCTCCACGTACAGTCCACGTCCGATGGAAGCCGTTCCTTGACCATGTTGACCACGCCGCGCCGAGAGCACCAGGGCGGTGGACGATGACGAGGCCTAGGAAGGTGATGACGCGGAGCCGGGGAAGACGCGACAGTGGATGCCCACGTGTAGAGGAGTACGAGGGTTCACTGGTTCGCTGCTGTGTGAGGCTGGCGTCGCCGCAGAATAACAGGGGGTGTGGGTGGGGATGGCCTGGCCAGCGGTGGGAGTAGTAGGGGGAGGTGAGGCCTCCGCCGCATTGCAGCCGGCCACGGGAGGCAGGAGCACGAGGCACGACCAACGCTGGTTTGGGCGGCTGGAGCAAGAAGACAAGAGGTTGAAGAAGCACTACGGCCGTTGGATGGACATCGTACGGTCACTTGAGCTAGAATCATGCATATTGACTAAGTTGACAAAGCCCTCCGTCCCCGTCAACTTAGTAGGCCCACAAGTCAGCCTCCCACCAAGGTGGGTCCCAGCTAGAAGGGGGTATTCATTTTTTTGTGCATAATAAGGAAGCACTTCCGATGGGTCCGAGCTGATAGCAGGGAGAACGTTTTTTTTCGTGAAATACGGTGGCCCGTCGGGTGGGTCCCAGCAGTCAGGGGCAAACATTTTTTTCGCGATATACTGGTGGGCGTCCGGTGGGTCCCTGCTGTCAGGTGGAGGAATAATTATTTTCCGCGTAATAAGGAGGCACTTCCTTGCGGCTGCCGTGGACCCAGCTGTCAGCCTCTCCACGTATAGTATTCTTCCGATGGAATTTGGTCATTGACCACATTGGCCACGCCGCGCCGACAGCACCATGGCGGTGGACGACGGCGAGGCCTAGGAAGGGGACGACGCGGAGCCGGGGAAGACGCGGCAGTGGATGCCCACGCGGAGAGGAGTACGAGGGCTCACTGGTTCGGCTGCGCTGCCGTCGCCCTAGAATAACAGGGGGTGTGGGTGAGTGGAGTGGAGGGATGGCCTGGCCAGCGATGGGAGTAGTATGGGGGCGGTGAGGCCTCCGCGGCAGCACAGCCGGCCACGGGAGGCAGGAGCAGGTGGCACGACCGGCGCTGCTTTGGGCGGCTGGAGCAAGAAGACCAAAGGTTCAAGAAGCACTACGGCCGTTGGATGGACATCGTACGGTCAGTCGAGCTAGAATCGTGCATATTGACTAAGTTGACAAATCCCTTCGTCCCCGTCAACTTAGTAGGCCCACTGTCGGTGTCAAAACCGGCGGATCTCGGGTAGGGGGTCCCGAACTGTGCGTCTGAGGCGGATGGTAACAGGAGGCAGGGGACACGATGTTTTACCCAGGTTCAGGCCCTCTTGATGGAGGTAAAACCCTATGTCCTGCTTGATTTATTCTTGATGATATGAGTATTACAAGAGTTGATCTACCACGAGATCGAAGAGGCCAAACCCTAGAGGCTAGCCTATGGTATGATTGTATGTTGTCCTATGGACTAAAACCCTCCGGTTTATACAGACACCGGAGGGGGTTAGGGTTACACAAGGTCGGTTACAAAGGAGGAGATATCCATATCCGTACTGCCTAGCTTGCCTTCCACGCCAAGTAGAGTCCCATCCGGACATGAGACAAAGTCTTCAATCTTGTATCTTCATAGTCCAACAGTCCGGCTGTCCAGAGACCCCCTAATCCAGGACTCCCTCACCCACTATACTGGGTCCCAGCTAGCAGGGGGAGTATTCATTTTTTGTGCGTAATAAGGAGGCACTTCCTTCCGTGCGAAGATATAGCTGGTGGGTCCGAGCTGTCAGTGGCGGTAACATTTTTTTTCGCGAAATACAGAGGCCGTTTCGGTGGGTCCCAGATGTCAGGTGGAAGAAATCATTATTTTGCGCGTAATAAGGAGGCATTTCCTTGTTTGCGGCCATGGACCCGGCTGTCAGCCTCTCCACGTACAGTCCACTTCAGATGCATGTCGGTCGTTGACCACGCCGACCACGCCACGCCGAGAGCACCAGGGCAGTGGACGACGGCGAGGCCTAGGAAGGGAACAACACGGAGGCAGGGAAGACTCGGCCGTTGTTTTTGTTTCCCACGCGGAGGGGAGTACGACTGTACGAGGGTTTACTGGTTCGTCTGCCGTTGCCGGAGAATAACAGGAGGTGTTGGTGAGTAGAGGGATGGCTAGGCCAGCAATGGGAGTACGGTGGGGCGGTGAGGCCTACGTGGCAGCACAGCCGGCCGCGGGGAGGAGGGAGCAGGCATTCCCGCCGGCGCTTGTTTGAGCGGCTGGAGCAGGAAGAGTAGAGATTGAAGAAGCACGACAGCCGTTGGATGGACATCCAACAGTATACAAGCCATCTGTGGAAAGCCTCAAATCTGTGGAAAACAACATACAAACCATCTGCCATTATTTCAAATAATTCACAGCCCATTTGCTAATTCTTACGGGTTTTTTGGAGCCCATATTCTTTATGTTAGCATTACAACCCATATTGTGGCCACGGTTAAAAAATTATATGAAATTTTGCATATGTCGGTGCGGTCTGAACTGTTTTAATCCTGAAATTTCGAGTCACATTTAGACTGATTTAAAAAAAATGTATGTCAATATAAAATCCAATAAATTGTCCATGCATAAAAATCAATGCAATTTAAAATCTCGAAATGAAAAAAAGATATTTGAAAATAATTGCCGGTTTGATGTGTTTTAAAAATGTACGACCCATTTCTCATTACTGATAGGCCATTTTCTCGGCCAGCCGAATGAAGCTCTCCTCGTCTTGAAAGATTTGCAGCCCAACAGGCCTGATAAAGCGACTTACTTGACAAATCACAAAAGAACTGGGCTAGCCATTTTCAGAAAGAAAAAAACTACTCGGCTGATCTGTGGTAAACATAAAAGAAAAGACTGTCTAGACAGGCCAGAGTGTCCCACACAACCCAGTTGACACCCTGCTTCCGTCTCAAAAACAAATTAGATAAATGCCACTCCAATTATGGCGATTCATAAAAATGCCACTGCAATTTCCAAACTTTGAAAAATGCCACTGCAATTTTTGCAAACTTTGAAAAATGCCACTACAGTTTGCAAACTTTGAAAAACGCCACTCCGGACTTCGAAAAATGCCACTAGAAATGGCATGAAATGGCATTTTTCAAAGTTTGGAAATTGCAGTGGCATTTCTTGGATACACCAGATTTGGAGTGGCATTAATCTAATTAACCCAAAATAAAAATAACCGGGCGAGCTGCTTGGTCCCTGGTGTCAGCCGCTCGTTGTGCAATTCTCTCGTTTATTGACTACGTTGACAATGGCATGGGACCCAGATGTCAGAAATCCACTAGGAGGAGCCATTTTTTTATTGGCTTGAAATAAGGAGGCACTTGCTTGTGTACTGCCATGACCTTGGCGGGTCCCTGTTGTCATCCTCTCCACGTACAATCATCTCCTGATTGTGTACGCATCAACTTGCTAGGCCCACAGGTCAGCCTTTAAACCGTGGAGGACAAATACAACCCATTTAAAAAATAACAGCCCATTCCATACGTTCAAACGGAAAGTTCAACATTCAGAGCAAAGTAACAGGTCTGACCCACATATAGAGCACTGAACTTCCACGTTGACAACGATCATAGCCAAGTTAACTATCTACTCCCACTAACACTCTAGTAGCGTACAAGTACTAACTTACTCTTAGCTAACTAGACGATGCTGGCCGCCATCTGCTGTCCATGCTAAACGCCGGCACCAGCGTCCTCCGCCTCGCCTCGGACTTGCCAGAGGTGCGATAGGGCGCGTTGCTCACGCGCGTTGGCCCTTTCCATGCCGGCGTGGTCCACCGAATCTTCGGCTTCCAAGCGGGAAACCCACTTGACGAGCTGGTAGTAAAAATCGGCATCGCGAATGCGTGCGTGCCCGACAGCCTCCAGGGCTATTTGCCGGGCGCCGGCCTCCACGTAGTCGGCCCAGTTGCGGGCGCTCTGCTCGCGACTCAGAGCATCGGTGCGCTGCTGCTCCATGTCCCGCTGACGGCACAAATCGGCGATACGCTGCTCCTCCGCCAGGCGGTCGCGCTCCAACAACTCCTGCTCCTCCGCCATGCGGTCACGCTCCAACAACTCCTCGATCTCTGCATTGCCATCTAAAGACAGATAGAATGCCTCCTCCCTCCGTCTGCCTTCCGGTGAAAACCCGAACACTAGTTCCAGCGGTGACCGCCTCCGGCGTCGCCTACTGCGGACGGGCGAGGGCATGGCAGACGTGGCGAGCGACATCGGGCCGGTGGGGGCTTATGAGGATATGGCGAGTTGGGTCACGGTGGCACCTGAGAAGGCCGGGAAACAGTACTTATAGGCGGAAGGTAGCGCGACGGTCATCGGAATTCAATGCATAATGGCTTAGCGCGCCAGCTTGCCGTGGAAAACTAGAGAAACTGAAATTATGACTGTGCCGTCCCGTCCCGTCTAGGTCGCACGCCGGCATGGCGGTCAAATGAGTGCACTCGAATCATCTCCCTCCTTGTCAATAATCAGTTAGCTGCCTTAATTACGGCCGGCTGCATGTAGGCACTCAGAATTGCTCGCATGCACTACGCGAAGCAGCATGCAACGAGTCACAGCCGAGGGCACGCATGCAGCCACTTAAATCGCTGAAATTAATTAGGCTTAAACTTCTGCATGTTGTTAATTATTGCCATGCCTTGGTCTTGCTGCTTTGCTCACGTGACTAATAAATCCCGGACGGAGGGAGTACCTTGGTTGGTGAGAGGTTTGAATTAAGCCCTGCAAACCAGAAAGGAGGTACTAGTACGTGCGTGATCCGCTATTTATTCGTGTAGGATCGAGTAGGTCGTTTCTTGAATTGAGCCCTGCAAACCGGAAAGGAAGTAGTACTTGCGTGATCCGCTATTTATCCGTGTAGGATCGATAGTGTAGCTTGTCAGTTTCTTCAGAGGTAGGCATTTTTATCCATGTAGGATCGATAGTGTAGCCTGTCAGTTTCTTCAGAGGTAGGCATTTTTATTCAAAAAACTGCCACTTCGCATCTTGCGTCGCAAATAAAACTGCCAGGAGCGCATTTGTAGGCTAGCTAGTGATCGATCAGTAACTTGTAAACACTGAGTGAACAGAAATAAGTAACTATTAATGCATCTCAATGATTCATAGATCATATACAAATACGTAGCTCCAAAAGCAAAGATCAGCCACTTCGGATCTTGCATCGCAACTAAAACTAACTAGTACGATTCCCATACATAAGATCAACATGTTAATGCATCTCAATGATTCACAGATCATATACAAATATGTAGCTCCAAAAGCAAAGATCTAGAAAAAACATCTGTTCTTCCTACTAACATGGATGCTTCTCTTGGCCAACATTCAGTACAGACTGAAAGGCAAATTTGTTTGTGAAGTCTACAATTCCTCTGGCAAACGTAAATGGTTTCACCAACAGCTGGAACCATGAGAATGAACCACACATGATGGAGGAACATCCACTGCAATATGATTTGGTCTTCTCTCGATCACACGGCGAGACTATTTTCGGAATACAAACTTTAACATAGGCAAAATGATGCCCATTGTATAATCAGACCAAAGCAATGAAGCACCTAGTGTTGGCCAATAAATAGTACAATACTACTTTTCTGCAGTCCATGAAGTGACTATCCAATCTTTCTGTGTCTATTTTCAAATGGCACTGTATGCAGTGACTACACTATTCTCTTGTGCAGTTCAACCAAAATTGCGGATACTTTGTTTGTTTGCCAAATAGCAACGAGCAGACATCTTTGTCTGCACAAATATCAAGAAGCTAGTAAACATATACCACACCTTGTATTTTCAGTTTAAACATGTCTCTTCCGCTTAGCATCTGTCATGTTCTGCACTGGACAATCTGATACGGTTATGTTTTGCCCTGGACAATTTCATACTGAATTGATTTGCTGGTTCAGAGCAGAAATATAGCGCCTATTCTTCATCAGACCAAGGATATCCATGTTCGCAATGATGGAAGAGGTGAAATCGATACAACCGAAATTGAGCATCCAATCATTGAATCCTGTCCTGCACCTCCAATGTAGGTCCACCCTGCCAATAAATTCACATGCAAACCACTAGTATTACTATCTAATGACAGTACAAAAAGAGTAGCAAGATAGTAGCAAACCATGTACCTTCATAATGAACAGCTCATAGTGCCACCAATTGGATATAAAGGTTTGGAAAAAAACATGCTCCTAATGTTGAACCAGTTGGACTTTTTGTGCAGTTCCACTAAAATCGAGCATCCCTGTTTGCATAGATATTGAAAATGTGATTACTCTAAAAGTGGCACTAGTTGAAGCATAGACTCACAAATATAAGAATTCCAATTTCTTAATGGGAAAAGGTAGCAAGACTGTTTCTAACCACCTGTTTGAAGGAATAAATAAAGCAACAGCGGCTAATGTCAGGAAGGCATACATAGTTTTTTCTGGAAAAGTGAGCCATTCCTGACCTTTCCTCTTCTTTTAAGCAAATTTTGTGCAGTTCTACTAAAATAAAATGCCATCACCGCCTTGACAATTCAGTGACACTGTACAAAAGGAAATGACTTAACATTACATCATGATGTCAGGTATGTAGTCGACATGCATTAGAGACAAACATACAGACCTCCTTAAGAGAACAGCCGGAGGAGGTGCCCACTCTTGACCTTTCCTCTTGTCTTCATAATTGTCTATGCAGTTTAACCAAAATAAAATGACATCAGCGCCTTGGCATTTTGGTGACACTGTACAAAAAAAATTAACTTCTCTCATGAAAGTGAGGTATGTAATCTATAAGCATTAACAGTGCAAAAATCTGAAGGTAGTAACAAGTTTCATCGTTGGTATACTGGTTGTGCAACAGCATTAGAATGCCTTAGCTGAAAAATCTTTAATACATCCACAATCAACAGCTAACCTTGAAATAATCTAGTGACATTAAATGGCATTACTTAAATTTATGGGTGGCATTAGTCTGAGAGCGACATTAGTTAAATGTGGCATCACTTTAGCAGTAGCATTGCTTGACTTGACTGCTGGCGTTATACTAACAGCAAAAAAGTGGCAATAAGAGCATGGGAGGCCCATTCGGACAGTGGGCGCACCAGTACGATGTACCTCCACGGACGCAAAGTGGTGAGGGAGGTATGGTTGCCCAGAGCAACAAATATCCAGGCAGCATATCTGGATTACGTCCCATTTTTGTTCTCTTTAGCCACCTTTTTCCTATGCAAGGACAACAAACCGATCGACCTGGTCATTCTCTATTGCGTTGTCATGCCTTTCTACCCTTCTTCAACCAAGAGACACGAGACTCGTTCCTTAGCTACTGATTTTCCCCTTTTCAACCTAGATGCGGGTTCGATGCCTACTCTCTTGGACAGTACAGTCTCCCTTCCTTTCCTTATTCAACCCAGACATGGATTAGTCTCCATGAAGTAGGGTTTCCTTTAATAGTGCAAATTATGGTTTTCGTCTGCGTGGCCAGTAGAGCAGAGGATAACAAATTGGGAAGATGGTGGAGTGGAAAAAGATCCACATGCAACGACGTGGCAGATGGGGCAATAGAACAAGGTTATGGTTCAAAAAGAGGTAGCATACCTGAGGGTCGGCGGGAAGTGGCTTCACTCGTGGTCGTCGTCCTCCGCACACACTACGACAACAAGCTTGGGGACAGAGGCCATCCCGCGCGGGCGCTAGGTCCGACAGGATGGCCTTGTCGTCAGTGCGTGACCTCGCTCGCCGACGACGAGTGCGTCAACGTTGCACGTCCTTTTCTTCCCCGACGGATCTGTGACCACCGGTGAGGAGGGAGAGAGGGGCTGTCTTTTTTAGATCTGGAGAGAGGGTGGTAGTGTGAGGAGCAAGTGGGCAGCCCTTAGCAAGAAAGCGCTCAAGCTCCAGCCTATATATCTTTTTTATACTAATAGTACTGGAGGTGGAGTAGTGGTAGAGTAGTTTATATTTTCTCTGCGTACAATACCAGTTAGTCGTGCTTCAAAACTGATCGACACGCCATTAAAAAAATAAAGGTCAATAACTAATGCGGCACCTCGGGCCAACGTGGCCAGATCGCATTTTGCACGAGAAATTACACACCATGTTTCGTTGACATGTGGTCCCGTTCCAACATATCAGTGAGACGACGGTGAGTAGTAGGAGTATTTCCGAACGGACGTGTAGGCCGGGGCGCCTCTTTGTGAACCGTGGCAAACTCGCAACCGTCCACTGACTCTTCGCCTTTCCCTCTCGATTTGGAACTGCTGTCGCACGCTCTTCCTCTCCCTCCTCCATTTTCCTTCAGCCCTTCACCCTTTCTTCTGCCATTGTTCGATCGTCTTCTCCATGGAGGGAACAGGCCGAAAATGACCCCGTTATTCTTGCCCCGATCTGAAAGATGACGTGGTGGAGGAACTCATTGATCGGTGCGACGTCATCACCTCGGCTAGCATGGCAAGTTCGTTCAAGCCCATTCTCGACTCAACTAATAACATCATTACAAAGAACCCAAGAGTCAAGGAGCGGTTTGATCTCCCCTATCTTCTTCGCCGTGACCCTGATGACTGGCACCGGCACGACAGAGGCCTCGCCCTGTGCCAGTTGATGCCGCTTGATAATGATACGTATGATGTTAAGATGCCATCGCTTGAGGGCAAGGCTTGGGCGGGCGCAAATGGAGATTGGGTTGTTTACATTGGGTCCAACTGCGAGTGGGAACTTGTGAATGTGTACACTCGTGACCGGGTTCCACATCCAAAAATCTCAGCAGACTGCCCAGAGGTTGAGCACACGAGTATTGTACGCACGTTCAAATACGATCATGGTGACTGTCTTCTACGGAAGATAGCAATTTGTCGAGTTCCCAACCGCTCTTGGAATTACAACAACTATCAAGTTGTTGCTATCTTTGACAAGCTTGTTGCTGTCCTTCATGGTTTGACTCGATGGATATTGCTCAAAAATCAGTTTCTGTACACGGATGAGTACTGTGATGCAATTCAATACGAGGGCCTTGTATTTGCTGCCACCACTCGTGGCACTGTTTTTGCATGGGATCCTCGTAGTTTCGGTACGTTTGTCTTCCACCGTAATTATAATTTTTTCATCCACATGCATGCGGGTTAGCAAGTTTCCCTTTACTAATTAACCTTCTTCTTGTGTTTCCAAGGTCCTGTGAACATCCCACCACCTATACTTGAAAATTTTTATAACCAAGGGGGAGATGATGATGGTGATGATCACGAGCATGAGAACGAGCAGAACCCATATACTCAGTGGCGCCTGGCAACTAATTCCAATGGATCACCTCTTCTTGTGTGTATACAGCCCACTGATGATGTTACTACTAAGGAAGCAGGTGTAGTCTCCCATGGTCGCACTCTCCGGACCTATTCCAACACCCGTTGCATGGTATTCGGGATGGATACTAGTGTGCTAGCGCCAACTCCTTCTCCCTGGTACAGAATTGATAGTCTTGGAGAAAACTCGCTCTCCCTTGGACAAAACTATCTGATGATGGTGAAAGGCGATCCAACTGCTGTTGACACAACGTTAACAGTACTGTCGGTGTCAAAACCGGTGGATCTCGGGTAGGGGGTCCCGAACTATGCGTCTAGGCCGGATGGTAACAGGAGGCAAGGGACACGAAGTTTTACCCAGGTTCGGGCCCTCTCCATGGAGGTAAAACCCTATGTCCCGCTTGATTAATATTGATGATATGGGTAGTACAAGAGTAGATCTACCTCGAGATCCCTCGAGATCAGAGAGGCTAAACCCTAGAAGCTAGCCTATGGTATGGTTGTTGATGTGTATGTTGTCCTACGGACTAAAACCCTCCGGTTTCTATAGACACCGGATAGGGTTAGGGTTACATAGAGTCGGTTACAATGGTAGGAGATCTGAATATCCGTATCGCCAAGTTTGCCTTCCACGCCAAGGAAAGTCCCTTCCGGACACGGGACGAAGTCTTCAATCTTGTATCTTCATAATCCAGGAGTCCGACTGAAGGTATAGTTCGGCTATCCGAACACCCCCTAATCCAGGACTCCCTCAGTAGCCCCTGAACCAGGCTTCAATGACGACGAGTCCGGCGCGCAAATTGTCTTCGGCATTGCAAGGCGGGTTCCTCCTCCAAGTACTTCATAGAAGATTTTGAACACAAAGATAGTGTCCAGCTCTATAAAATAGGTTTGCACATATTGCCATAGAGAGAATAATATTTACACAAATCTAATCTGCTGACGTATTCCGTAGTGCGACATCACACCACGGCAAGCTTTTATTCGAACCGTTTTACTATCCCATCTTAGCGCGTTATGCGAGGCGGTTTCCTTGGCACGTCTTGTTAAAGCAGAGATCGTGTCCCCTTATTCCGGGATTCTCATCAATACGAGCGTGGGTAACCCAACCGCTTCTAGGACTCCTAGATCATAGGCAAGTCCAAACGGACACGAGGAGGACGCTCGATATCCACCCTCTTTATAAAGGGACGAGGCCTTTTATTTTTCCCTCCCGTGCTCAATCGAATCCTTCCCCCACCTCAAGCTCAAACGCCCAAAGTTCAGGTCAGGTGCTCCGAACCTTCAGTCATGTCCGGATCTAGCCTTCAAGGCCGATGGGTGCCTTCTTCCGTCACGGAAGAAGACGTCAATAAGTTGAGGGAGGCCAGATATCTGATCGCCGAGATTATGCATCGGCTGCCTCCCCGGGGGCAGGCCGTCCCTTCCCCCGAACCCAACGAGAGCGTCGTGTTCGTCTCCCACTTCCTCCGAGGTCTAGGCCTTGCATTGGATCCTTTTCTCAAGGGCTTGATGTTTTACTACGGGCTAGATTTCCATGATCTAGCTCCGGACTCCTTTCTTCATATCACGACATTTATTGTTGTGTGCGAGGCCTTCCTCCGGGTTACCCCTCACTTTGGCCTATGGCTCAAGACCTTTGAAGTAAAACCGAAGATGATCGAGGGGCAACATGCAGAGTGTGGAGGTGCCTCAATACGCAAGATGACGGGAGCTGCATGGACCAAAGGTTCCATTCCAGAGGTGTCTGAATTGTGGCAACAGGAGTGGTTCTACATCACGGCTCCTAGAAGTGCCAAGTGGGCGGCCGCCCCTGTCTTCCGCCCGGGCCCTCCACCACAACTGATGTCATGGATTAGCAGAGGATTGAGCTGGGGTCCGGACAAGGACGTGCCTATACTGCAGAGCCGCATTCAAGATCTCTTTAATGGAGATTTCAGTTTGGTTGCGGTAGCTCAAGTTATGCTGGTTCGCCAAGTCCAGCCTTGCAAACGCCGGCCTCTTCGCTTGTGGGAGTTTAATCCCGAGGGACCGCGCGCCATTCAAAATTTCCTCAGCCTGACGCACGAGGAGATGTACAAGTCGTTCTTCGGACCTCAAGTGGAGTGTCCGGAAATCACCGAGGACGCGGGCCTGAGTAGCAACCGCACCGCCGAACAGGTAAGCCATCTTCCGGCCGAACGTACTATCTCTCCTTTGTTACGAAGCTATTTCTGAGAGTTCGCTTTTTGACCAGGACTGGCTAACAAAGGCGAAGTTGATTCGGTGTTCGGCCCCCCTCCCTGAGGGTTTGGAAAATCCGGTATTGGAGAAGATGCTCCAGACCGCACCCTGCCCGGAGCCTTTAAAGGAAAATACTATGGATGGTAACGCGAGCGGACGCGGGCCCTCAACGCTGCCCGTTCTAACCGAGGGAGCGAGCGTCTCCATGAAGGAAGACGACCAGAAGAGGAAAAGAACTGCGCCCGGGGATTCGGAAGCCGAAACTTCCAAGCGAGGGAAGAAGTCTCCCACAGAGGGTCCTACCTCGGGGGGCACCGTTGCCGCACAAAGTCCGCGAGGGGATCAATTCTCCCACGAGTCGTAAGTGACCTGAAATACCTTAATAGTACAGATATGTCGTCTTTTCTTCTGAGAAGATAACCGCTGCATGTATCTTTGCAGTTCGGGCCTTAGCCCCTCTCAAATGAGCTCGTCTTCGGGGGATCTTCTTCCAGAGATGATGGAGAGCGAAACGCCCCCTCCGGACTCCTCCGCTCCGGAAGCGGGCGACCCTGAAGTGTCGTCACGGAGGGCCTCTCTGAGTCCGGCGAGGCCAGAAGATAATCCTGTCGACCCCCGAAGTTCCCAGTGTCCGGCTCCCAAAGAGAGCAGACAAACGAGTCCGGCACCGTCAAGTGTGCGGTCGGATGTTCTGAGGGAGTTGGTGGGGCGAGCGGCCATCTCAGATGAACAACGTGTGCTGATGAATACGGTGATGGAGAGAATCTCATCCGCCTAAAGCGGATTGCATAAAGGTTTTATGAGTCTACTGACAGGGTTTGAGGTACGTAAAATAATGTATGATAGTCCTGCACATACTAGGTGTGCCCTGTGTAGATAGTAGCCCCTGAGACTCTGGTTGTCATAAAAAACAACGATGAACAGAGGATCATATTCCCAGGTAATAACCATACTGCCTCGATGTGCAGGTGATGGAAGCTCCGATGGCTAGCCGGACTAGCGACTTTGCCCATTTAGAACGGCAGTTGGATGCGGCAGACGCCGACATCGAGCTTGTTAACAAAAGGCTTGACGAGGCACAGGGTTAGTGTCATTATCTGGTGAACTTGACATAGGAAGAGTAGCATGATGCCAGTATCTTTAATATGTTGTGACTGCAGATGGGGCTGCCAATGTTGAAGCCTTGCGGGCAGAACTTGCCCGAGCCAAGGAACAAGCGAGGTTGGGTAATGCGGCTGCTTTAAAGGCGGCCGAAGAGTTGCAAGCCGAGAAGGCCGCACATGGCGAGAGCCGAGACGAGATGGTCAAGATGGCCATAGAATTAAAAGCCACCGCCGACCGTTGCCGGGTTCTTGAAAAGGAAAACCAGGCAAAGGCATCGGACCTTGAGAAGGCTGCTGCGACGAGAAAGGACCTCCGCTCTGCTATGAGGGCAAATAAGGAGGAGCTGCGGGAAGCCGAGGATATTGTAGCTGGGAAATCCTTTATGTTGCGGAGGAAGTTCGGAGATCCACGGTATGCCCCCCTGGATCGGCTGTGGAGCTCGGAGGATGTGTATATGGATTTGGCGGCGAGCGCTGCCGATGCGGCCAAGTACTTCCAGGGTCAGATGGACCGTGGAGTAGACCAGCTATTTTGGAGACAATTCCATACTCCCGAGCGTCCACTTTCATTGACTGACCAATTAGCCGAATGGGCCGAACTACATAGGTTGTCCGGACTCTCCATGAGGTCTGTTGTGGATCAGATATGGCCGGAAGGGTCAAAACCGAACAGCTATTTCAGCTTGGTGCAGCAGTTACTCGATGTGATGCCGCGCATTGATGCGATGAAGAGGTCGGCGTGCATAGAGGGCGCACGGATGGCCTTTGCCCGTGTCAAGGCATACTGGGCGGAGATGGATGCTACCAATGTTGCAGCGTGAGATTCGGCCATAGGTCGAAAGGCTGCTGAGCACTACTTTGAAGAAGTTCTTGAGGGTGCCCGTTTGGTAGAGACCCAGTGCTCAAAAAATATTATGTTTGAGTGATATGTAATCTCATTGTAAGCGAAATGCTTTTATAGAGTTTTATAAGGCTATTTTTATACTTTTGCCTGAAAGTAGTATGATGCCTCCTGGGCGGCCGTTTTTGTACACGTGTGTATAACCTGAAAGATTGCAGTCGTCGGCTTCAACCCCCACGCATATAATGCGGAGGTGCTAGCAAAACACGTGTTCACACTTAACCCAACGTCTTGGTCCTATTAAGGAGGTCATAGCGGAGCGAGCGAGGCAACTGGACTATAATGCTTTATCACTTTCACTTAGCCATAGGAGTTTGACAGTGGGGCTACTAGATAGCCCCTGGTGGCTCCGCACTCTCCCGATCTCGGGGTGCGTATGTGCCTGGCCGGAAAACGGCCCTTCGTTAAAGCAGAGGAATTCTAACATTCCCACAGGTCATCGAGTGGTTGACCAATCTCGCGCTATATCATGACAGTCAGTTTTCGGCTTTCTCTACTGAGGTGCTCATCCGGATGAACCAGGGCACAATCGCAGTAGTTCTCCTGGTGCTACCTTAGCCGGTAAAGCGGAACGTAAGGCACCAAAACCCAAGAGCCGGGCAAACCAAACATTTGACTAAAGACAATGATTCGGAGCTGATGCATATAGGGCCAAACTCGCGACGCCGAACACTTCCTAATGTATTCGGTCTTTGTGGTATAAACCGGGCCTGCCCTTGTGTCCAGGTACGTGCATTGTTCTGGCGTGGCCACATGCCAAGACGTCAGCATCCTTCACAACAGTGGATATGTATCAACAAGAGACAATAAAAAGGTTTACGCAGGGTCTTAATCTAAAAAGAATCCTTTGAGCGGGTCCCTGCTGCACGTCCGCGCCTGTGTATCTGTTGTGCCGTATCCTGGACGGGTGTAGCACGATGATCGTCTGTAAAAGAGAGGAAGTTAAGTGAAAGAGTTGTCGTGCAAAAAGATAGTTTTTAAAGAAACCATGTATAATTGAAGATGATAAGAAATTGCCACTTGTCTGCGCGCGTTGAGCCCCTTGTATTGACGAATAGGGGTGTGATCACTTATTCGGTGTAAATAGTGGCGCCGGACTCGATCGCTGGTCCGGACGTCTTTAATGTTCGGCTGCCAAGGCAGCCTCACTCTCTTCGGCGCACAGAGAGCGCTTGATATCTCCGTGCACTGTAATGATGCCACGTGGACCGGGCATCTTGAGTGTGAGGGAGGCGTAGTGCGGTATTGCATTAAAGCGAGCGAAAGCTTTGCGTCCTAGCAGTGCTTGATAGCCACTTTGAAACGGAGCGATGTGGAAAGTTAAATGCTTGCGACGGAAGTTATCGAGGGAGCCGAATATAACTTGTAGTAGGAGGGAGCCCGTACAACGAGCCCCTGGGCCTGGCGTTACTCCTTTAAAGGTAGTATTGCTATGGCGAATTTGTGTTGGGTCTAACCCCATCCCGCAGATTGTATCCTGGTATATTAGGTTTAGGCTGCTACTGCCGTCCATCAAGACTCGTGTGAAGTGATATCCGCCAATTACTGGGTCTAATACCAAGGCAGCCCATCCTGCGTGTCGGATACTTGCTGAGTAATCACGATGGTCGAAAGTGATCGGTTGAGATGACCATTGGCAGGACTTCGAGGTGACAGGCACTTGGGTATATTTTCCTGGGGGTGCCGCATTGTTTTTTCCCTTGATCATGTGTAGTACGTTTACTGTTTTGACTTCTGGTGGGAATTTCTTTTGTTCCCCCGTGTCTTGCTTGGGGGGATCGTCCTCGTCTTCACTTGGTGTGTCCCCCCCTTTGTGTACGGCGTTGAGCTTGCCGGACTGCTTGAAGACCCAACATTCTCTATGGGTATGATTAGCAGGTTTATGCGGGGTACTATGGATCTGACATACATGGTCCAGAATTTTGTTGAGGCTGGAC
The DNA here is from genome assembly GCF_056163025.1 of Triticum urartu. Lineage (NCBI taxonomy): Eukaryota > Viridiplantae > Streptophyta > Magnoliopsida > Poales > Poaceae > Triticum > Triticum urartu. The sequence continues at coordinate 612,992,468 of NC_141876.1, forward strand.
AGTTCATCCCTGGTGCCTTTAGTGGGCGGCTTTTGACCTGGCCGAGAGCTTTTGAATCCGGCATTTACTGTCGTGCCCTTCGTGCTGTCTTATTTATTCCGGCGTTTGTTATTGCTGTTGCGCCGTGATTTCCCGTTTCCATCTCTAACTTCCGATGTACTGGGGTTGCTGGTGCTGCATCTGGCTAGCCAGCTGTCCTCACCAGCGCAAAAGCGGGTCATGAGGTTTGTTAATGCGGCCATCGTTCTTAGCTTATTTTGGCCGAGGTGTCTGGCGAGCCATTCGTCACGGAGGCTATGCTTTAAAGCCGCTAAGGCTTCGGCGTCCGGACAGTCGACAATCTGGTTCTTTTTAGTTAGAAACCTATTCCAAAGCTTTCGGGCTAACTCTCCGGGCTGCTGAGTTATATGACTCAGATCATCCGCATCCGGAGGTCGGACATAAGTCCCTTGAAAATTTGCCCGAAAGGTGTCTTCGAGCTCTTCCCAACTTCCAATGGAGCTTTCGGGGAGGCCTTTGAGCCAGTGACGAGCTGGCCCTTTGAGCTTGAGGGGTAAATATTTGATGGCGTGGAGATCATCTCCTCGAGCCATATGGATATGAAGGATATAGTCCTCAATCCAAACCCCAGGGTCTGTTGTTGCATCATATGCCTCTATGTTTACGGGTTTGAATCCCTCTGGAAATTCATGGTCCAGCACCTCGTTGGTGAAACATAGAGGGTGTGCGGCACCCCTGTAGCTGGGTGTACCGCGTTGTTCGGATATTTGTTGTGTTGCATTGTATGCTGGGGGGCGCTTGCGTGGTCCATAGATGGATCTTGTTGCGCCGTCCTTTGGGTGCGAACCCTCGCCTGGGTCGCGTGTTGTATTGTGAGCGGCGTTGTATGCCGCTCTGTGTTGGTAGAGGGGTCGTCTATCCGACCAGGTGGCTGCTTTGATATTTGGTTGTGGGAGGTCTGCGGCCTCCTCATCGAATTCGGGTAACAGCTTCCGCTTTGGGTAGCTCTTGGAGGGGCGATTGTCGCCGTACCTTGCTGCAGTGTTGAGTATTTTGCTCCATCTGAATTGGAGTGTGTCTTGCGCGGCCTTGAGCCTTCGCTTCTGCTGTTTGAGGCTCCTCGCGGTGGCAACAAGCCTTTTACGGGCGTTCTGCTGCTCCGGGTGCCTGTCCGGCGTTATGTCGTCCGGACTATTATCCTTGATAGGGTTTATTTGTTCGGTTTGATTATTCGGATTGCCGTTGTCCGGCAGCGGTTCACCCTGCTCCAGCGCTGGGTCTGTGTGATCGCTATTTCTGTCGAGGCGGGATTTGGGGCGGCGCTTGCGTCGCCGCTTTGACTGCTTTTCGAGGGAACAATCCTTCGGTGCGTCCTTCCGCTCTTCGTCGTCATCTTTTGGTGCGTCCACCATGTATATGTCGTATGACGAAGTGGCATTCCAGGGCTCAATAGGCGCTGGTTCTTCATCATCTCCTTCATCAGCGTCCATACCGTCAATGTCGTCGAGCATGTCGGTTTAGTCGTCGACAGTGGCTATGAAGTGGGTGGTGGGTGGGTTTTGAATTTCTTCATCGTCCGTACCCCAACCTTGCTGACCGTAGTCTGGCCAGGGCTCTCCTGATAAAGAGAGGGACTTCAGTGACTTCAGGATATCACCGAAAGGCGAGTGCTGAAAGATGTCTGCGGCAGTGAGCTCCATGATCGGCGCTCAATCGGATTCGACTGGCAGGGGCGCGAAGGGTTCGGAGTACGGAGAGGAGTCCGGCTCCTTGGAGTCACGAGCCTCGCAGAGTACGGGGCTGGTGTTCGGCTCATTCGCCGTTTGGATCGCAGCCCTCGAGGTGGCGTCCAACCGCCCATCCTCGATCGGCGCAGTTGACTCTGAACTAAGGGTCGGAGCCGGTGCGGGTGCGGCCTCCAGGGCACCGTTCGGCGGTAGAGTTAAATCATGCTCGTCATGAAAGTGCGGCGCGCTCGGCAGTGGTTCGAATCTGTCGAAGATCAAGTCCCCGCGGATGTCAGCCGTGTAGTTTAAACTTCCGAACCTGACCCGACGGCCATGGGCGTAGCTTTCGATCTGCTCCAGGTGGCCAAGTAAATTGTCCCGCAGTGCGAAGCCGCCGAAGACGAAGATCTATCCGGGGAGGAAGGTCTCACCCTGGACTGCATCGCTATCGATGATCGTAGGAGCCATCGAGCCTGACGGCGACGACACAGAGGAACTCTCAATGAAAGCACCAATATCGGTGTCAAAACCGGCGGATCTCGGGTAGGGGGTCCCGAACTATGCGTCTAGGCCGGATGGTAACAGGAGGCAAGGGACACGAAGTTTTACCCAGGTTCGGGCCCTCTCGATGGAGGTAAAACCCTACGTCCTGCTTGATTAATATTGATGATATGGGTAGTACAAGAGTAGATCTACCTCGAGATCAGAGAGGCTAAACCCTAGAAGCTAGCCTATGGTATGATTGTTGATGTGTATGTTGTCCTACGGACTAAAACCCTCCGGTTTATATAGACACCGGATAGGGTTAGGGTTACATAGAGTCGGTTACAATGGTAGGAGATCTGAATATCCGTATCGCCAAGCTTGCCTTCCATGCCAAGGAAAGTCCCTTCCGGACACGGGACGAAGTCTTCAATCTTGTATCTTCATAATCCAGGAGTCCGGCTGAAGGTATAGTTCGGCTATCCGAACACCCCCTAATCCAGGACTCCCTCAAGTACCATTTATGAGAAGCAACTATGTCTATACCTCAGACATTTGGGTGGTTCCCTACCCTGGTACTGATATATTAGGCCGCTTCAGCCTGGATGATCAGTCCTGCGTTGGTTTCTGGATCGACAATCGATGGCCCATCCCAGAGAATCACTTGTGCTTCAAAGCAAGCATTTCCAACGCTGAGGAATGGTTGAGTTGAAGTTCATTTCATTGCTTGTTATTTGTTGTGTGGTGAAAACTTTAGTATTTATAATGTATCCTCGTTGTCGATGTGGGTTGATGACCTGTTGTATGTAATAAAATGATATGCCTGTGATAAACTTACTAAATTTATGAATGGCTTTCGAGTCGCTTCTCTGAGTGAGTGGTGTGACGAGGCAAACAAATATTTTTTGAATACATAATTGTACGTGCATTGCAACAGGTTATCGGATGAGGCCAATCAACAATAGTAGTACACTATTTGTACTAGCTTCACATGCTTCGCGCGTCGGGCGGGTGTTTTTACTGTAGCCATATGTTAATGTGTTCGCTGTACGTAACCAGCACCTCGAATCCTCGATACTAGTACTATATAGTAGGAGTAAGTAGTAGGAGTAGTAGGGTGGAATGGACTAGAACAAGCATTCACGTCCAGGAGTACGGCACATGCCACCACCACGACATCCATCTGACACCATATTATTTCTTGGAGTCCGTGCTAGAGCAATCTCTTCAACCTCGTCGTTTCTCTAACTTCAGCCATCGCGTGGCGGGCGAGGTGGGGGTTTGCCGATAGTCGGTTTCCTTAATTGCGGTCCCACTTGTAAGGCCAACTCCAACACACGACCCCAAATGCACCTCTGTTTTGCACGAACTCCAATGATAATTTTGACTAGAAAAGCAAGACCAAAGAAAACAATAACCACAAGAATACATTTTACTACTCCTGTAAGTTGGATTAGTGCCTTCTCGATGCATTCATTGTTGATCTGCGGAGGCTCGATCTTGCGTCTGTGCTAGCTAAAAGTGATAGAACATCTACTAAATTGCGCTCTATCAATATATGGATGTACTCTTCTTCCCAATACAAAAACTTGCATCCATTCTACTCCCTCCGTTGCACAATACATGCCTTCTATTTGTCAATATATATATATATGTATCTAGACATGTCTTAGTATATACGTACATCCATTTTTGGACAAATGGAAGTTAAGTATTTTGGAACAGAGGGAGTACACAATAAATTTTTTAAGTTAGCACAACTAGTCTAATCCGAGAGCAGAACCGAAGATTTGGTCAGGTTCTTCCTCCTTTTGCCGACACGTGGGACATCCAGCATCCAAGTCATGTCATGAAAGAAAATAGAGTGGTAGTTGAAGCCACGAGATGTGCATCTTGGGTTAAACTGTAAATAGAATCTTACTACTCTTGAGTAACTCCAAAAGCGGCCACCGAAGATCTTTATTGGATTTGTTTTTCATCACCAGCACATCGAGGTGAAAGATGTGCAGGTTCAGTGGGTCCTCTTGCGTTTTCACTGACATGTGGGGCCGCATGTGAGCAAATAGATGATGGGCTCCGCGTGTCCGCTGGCTGGCTGAGAAGAGAGATAGAGGAGGGCTGAGCACGGACTGCGGGAAATTTGTTCTACGTACCTCGATATAGGCTCGATATAGTGGGGTGGCATGGGCCATAACTAGCATTCACGTCTAGCAGTACGGCACACGCCACCCACACGAGTCTCATCCAACACCAATTTTCTTGGAGTCTGTGCTATAGCCATTTCTTTACCCTCCCGTTTTCTCAGCCATCGCGCGGTGGGCGGCGTGGGGGTTTGCCGATGGTCGGTTTGCTCAACTGCGGTCCCACTTGTAAGTGAAAATGCAACACCGCACGCATTCTCGCTTGAGCGGCGTGCCGGACCAACCGCGTGGGGGTGCGACGCGAACACAGCAGGCTTTTCCTTTTGAACTCGTAACTTTTAAAATTTGGTTCTGCTCCATGGCGCGACCGATAGATAGAAAATAATGATTTTGCCTAGAGTAATGAGAAGTTTGGTTCTGGCGCCGTTCATGCATGGAGTACGTACAAAAATTATGAAGTTGATGCGAAAGGTAAGATAATTACTGTAGTATCATATACTACTACATGGATTTGACGGAAACATAAAAATACATACAGATCCATCAACGTTCAACGACATCCTCACGCCCTAGTGCGCCGGGTCACCAACCGACGTGTGAGGAGCAGCGGCGTTGGCGGCGAGCTCAACGTGCTTTTGAACAGTGCCATCCAAGGTTGCCCTGCGCTCCAAGAAGGCCAATGTCCTATCGTCCTCCTCTTGCATGTAGTAGTCCTTGTGGACGATTTGCGCATGGACGTGGGTGATTATGTCGATGGTGCCTTGCTGCGCCAGGCGCTGCGCGGCGAGCGCGACCTCGAGGTGGACATTCTCCGCACGACGGCGGGCAGTCGCAGGGCCACCAGTGTGTCGAAGAGGTTGTTACCATAGTGGCCGTTGAGGGTGGCGGGCATCGCAGAGCCTGGGCGCGTCGGCTGGAGGCTTACGTCAAAGTCGTCCGCAAGCTTCTTGACGACGGTGAACTTGTCGAGGAAACGACGAGGACCTCGTCGAACAAGGAGACGAAGCTGTCGTCCAAGCGGCCCCTCGCCCTGGCGGCCTCAAGCAATACTACCTGGAGACGTTCCTCGGTGCCGGGCTGTTGGCCGACGTCGTGGACCATCTGGCACAGCCGGCTGATGCTCGCGCTCATCGCCTCCATGGGTCTAGCGTAGCTTCTAGTCAACTGATCTTGCGATTCGAGTGATCACTCAGCCCTTGGTCAGCGTGCGTAGGTGCATAGGATTTTGTACTACTCCTTGGCCCTCTACTGCACCAGTCTTTGGTTGTCTGATAGGTGCGCCAGCCACCCCCTGGGGCCACGTGTCATAAACCCAAAGGCAGTTGCCATAAGTCAATGAAGCTGCGTCCCCCTCCGCACCGGTGCAGTATAGTCATCTCACCGGACCTCTAGATGGGGCCAAACGAGAGAAGTTTGATGTTTACTGGTTTATTGGTCCCCTTTGCATTTTGCTTCAAGTTTTGACCTTTGATTTAACTAATAAAATGTTAATGCATGTAAACAAAATGTTGTGTAAGTCACCTTACGAAAACCAAATAATCCCAATATACTTAGGCACGGTGCATTAACTCCCTCCTTGTTTCTTATTTCGTGACATATCAACCAATGAGAGATGTGGGCCGTGCATGCTTTTAATGACTTGAGACTACCAAACATGACATGCAGTGTTTAGTTCATTGCATGTAATCCTATTAGTACTCTAGTTAGGAGTAGCAAAAAAACATGAAGTTCTCTCGCCGATAGGAATAAAACACCATGTATTTATTTATAGAGGGAGTAGTACATTTTTGGTGACATGCATTACTAGATATTGCTAGTCAAATAATAAAATCCAGATGTACGTGGTAGTACTGCTAAATCCAGACGGTGGTGCTACTAGTACTAGTAGTAGTACTACCAATGTAGTAGTAGGAGTACTAGCACTGTACTACCCGTTGGTCAAATTATTATGTGCTGCTCCTCACAGTGAAGTGACAAGACCCTGCGCCGGAGATGACACCTGAGTATAGGTGCCGTGTTCGGCATACCATAGTCAGCCTCACCGTCTGCAGTCACTATCATCATGGATGTAGAGCTAGCCTGCTTACAACTAGCCCTGTTCGACATAATTTCCCGTGCGTAGATGCCCGTGCATTGGACGGAACACCAAGATTGGGGGTGGACGACTCCGGCAGCGGCCATCGCGCCAGATTTTTCCATGGCCTTCTACTCCTAGATGTGGTGGGGAGGAGATGAGGCTGATTGTGAGAGACAAGGAGTTTTTTGTAAATAGGGAACAACTGCGGGCATCTTTTTGCAAAAATGGAGAAGCTTGGTTTGTATGCGTCAGATCTAGATCCGACGGCTATTGGTGAAAGATGGGAGGCACAACATCATCACCAACTCAGGACCTGTTTGATTCGCAGGATTTTGAAAACGCAGGAATAGGACACGACAATATTACAAGTTTCAAACTGATATTACAAATGTTAGGAGTAATGCTGCACCTACAAAGAGGGAATTACTAGGAAGTTTACGTAAGAACTTTTGTTACTTTAGGTGGATGCAGCATTATCGTACAAACTAAAATCCACCGCCCTGACAAGTCACTAATGGGCAAATAAGTTTTTGAGTCTCTGGCCACTTGATGTTTCAAAAACAAATTCAGATTCTGCGGAGACTTTGTCATTTAGGCTTAGACGCTTGCGGTGATCAACACACCATTCATTGTTGCGCCAGAGAACGCCAAACCTCATTACCTTGAGCACACTTGCCTCCAGAACAAAGAACCTGGCCAATTAATCTCAGATGTGCTGCCTCGGTAGTTGATCAAATCAATTTCTGTAAGATGGAGATCAAGGCATTCGATGAGATTGTTGTGCAGCACATTTTTCACTTTCGGGTCTTTTTTATTAGCAAAAGAAGAGAACATATTAGAGCAGCTGGCTGCATAAGATTGCCGTGTCATCAAGAGGTACCAATATCATTTGCTCATTCGATAGGGTTGGCTGGCTAGTGAAAATTTTTCAGTCTCTCTCTCTCTCTCTCTCTTTTTGTTTCCTCTCATTTAACTAGGAGCACGTGAAGAGCTTGGGAATTTGTTGCCTTCCACTATGTGGCTGATGCCATATTTCGCAAAAGTATGCCACATAACACACATCGATGTCAAATCAAAAGATTTTGGCACCGCTCTCACAATGTGAGAGAGTTGGCACCGCTGTGCACACAGACCCACATGTATAAACAAATCAAACAAACCAACTACACCAGCCTCTCACTCTCCCAAACAAGTGTTTTTATTGCCTCAGTCCTCTCTCTCCCACGCAGTGTTTTTTCATTGCGTGAGTTAATTTGGCACCGGAGCAAAGTAGGTGATCCAGATTGGGACACCAGGTTAGCAATGGAGGGGCATCGATGCCAAATGCATCACAAGTGAATTTGGCACATGTTTTGGCCTACATAGCCCACTTTTGTAATGCTACCTTGTATTTAGTATAAAATTTGGACCATAGATTTACCTAAGAAAATGCCAATGCATGTCACTAAAAATTACACCATTTGAAATTATGTTCAAATACGAATCCAACGATATAGTTCTTAGTGACATGCATTAACATTTTGTCAGTTAAATCTATGGTCAAATTTTGATACTACAAAATTGGAAGAGTAAATCAGGAAGGAGGTAGTACTTGCTCTTAGGGTAACCATAGAGTTACTGGAGTAGTCTAAGTTACTTTCCACTATGACTAGCCTAGGCTACTATAGTAGTACAACATAAAAATGATGCAGGTGATCACGTGAGAAAAAAAGTACTAAAAACATTTCTTTTGGTGCAGTGCGTAGATGCAGTTTTGAACACTACACTTGTCATCGTAATTTGGTTTCAACTTACTAGCGTGCGGGGTGCTACCTCGAGTGGTTTCAACTTTGTTTACTTCACCGCATGTCAGATGGGCCTCTAGTTTACTTATTTTCACCCACTGCCACATGGGCCAGCACACGAAGATACAGAACACGAGCTGACAAGGTAGCATGTGGATTGGTTGACCGGTCAACTAAACAATATACGGAGCTATACGCTGACATAGTGAGCGTATAATCCGTCGGTATAGAGAGTTCGAGTGAGAGGGGAGGCCCGTGAGAGATAGCAGAGAGAGAGAGAAAGAGCTACTCCCTCCGTTCGATAATGTAGTTCCAACATTTTTTTAAGTCAAACTTTTGAAACTTTGACCAAGTTTATAAAGAAATTACTTATATCTACAATACCAAAGATAAATGATAGTATGAAGTAAGTACATGTTGTGATGAATCTAATGATCGTTCCAGATGTAAATGTTTTTCTCCACATATACCTGGTCAAACGTTTCTAAGGTTTGACTTTTCAAAACATCCACAAATATTTTACATCTCACGTCCACACCAGGCAGTACCGGCCATCAAGGCATGAGGGTCAGGTCATGAACCAAACTGACCAATAAAGTTTGAGAGAGATTGAGGAGCCCCGATAATGCTGAGTGGTGCGTCAGATAGCTGAGAGGGGGAAAGAGATATTCCATCCGCTCGATAATGCAGTGCATGTAAATTTTTTAGAAGTCAAACTTTGGAAAATTTGATCAGGTTTACGCAAATGTTATTTATATCTACAATACCAAAGATACATCATACAAAACTACATCTCATGGTGAATCTAATGGTATATGTTTGCCGTACTAGATGTAATTCTTTTTCTCCACATACATGGTCAAACTTTGTGATGTTTGACTTTTCAATAAATCTATATGCTATGGACCGAGGAGAGTGCCTCAGTCGAGACAGATCAAGTGCGTGTGAAGGAGAATGAGTAAGTGTGCAAAAAGAGTATGTGTGTGAAAGAGAAAGTGACAACAAACGATAAATTAGAGAGAGTGTGTGTTTTTTCGTTTCTTATGCGAACATATCACGCATGCATCTCCGAGATGGAAAAGCTAGGCGAGGAGATACACGAAGATAGCTAGTGTGTGATTGTTTGCAACGGAGAGAGACACCCCTGTAGCACATGTCCAATAGAGGTGTGGCCACCAAGGAACAAAGGTCGAGAGGGACACATGGATGGCATGGACGCATGGGGAGGGAGAGAGGGTGTGTTTGTGATAGAGAGATCCCGTCGAGATCGTGAGGGGACTATATGGGTGGGAGATCGAGGGAGTGCGTGCGTGATAGAAAGATGCCCCGAGAGAAATCGAGATAGACCATGCACATGTTTGTGATGGAGACTAAGATTAGCTAGTCATATACATATAGGGGGGACTGTGTGTGCCTACAATTGAGTGAGAGACCATCATACTTGGCTAGCTGGGCATGAGATTGTGTGTGTGCGCGTGTGAGATGGAGAGAGAACGAGGGGGAGAGATAGAGTTTTAGATGGGCCTATCGAGTGCGAGTGAGATATGCATGTGTATGTGTGACCCAGGTGGATGGAGAGTTTGAGAGGGGGGGGGGAAGAGCTCCGAGACGACATAGTGGTGCGTGAGAGAGTTACAGGCAAAGAGCCAAGGAATCTGTGTGCGTACGATGGGTGCACCCAAGATATCTAGCTTGGACTAGCTAGAGTATCATACATAGTGTGCGAGAGAGACCTATAGATGGTGTATATATGCATGCGAACTAGAAAGACCCCCCCCCACACACACACAAAGAGAGAGAGAGAGAGATGGAGAGAAAGGGAGAGGGACGAACAAGGTTTTTGTGTCGGATGCGTGCGACAGAATTGAAGATTGTCGGCGAGAGAGAGAGAGAGAGAGAACAGGAGTCCGGGAGAGGGGGAGAGGGGGAGGTCGCGTTATATGCATCAAAGACTGATATAAACCATGTTTTGATATAAACTTGCATTCAAATATTTAAATTGGAGAACATGTTGTCTGCAATCCACACATGAACGGATATATGCGTATATCAAACAAGTTCATTAATTTGACTTTCAACATGTTCATGGAGTACTATAATACTGTACAACATGCTACTCGATTGAGGTGTTCAATTTTGGATTTAGTTCACTATTTTGACCTACTGAATGAGCTATTTCATTGAATTCAGATATTTCATTTTGGGTTTGATTCGCGTTTTTGAGTGGGTCAACTATTTGTGATATAGTAAATCGCTAGCAACGAGCATGTAAAAACACATTACTCCCGAGCATCATCTCTCCATCTAAAAAAGAAGTGGAAAGCTAATATTTCAAAATTTGATCCGAATCGACTTGGTAAGGCAGACGTGGATGCTTGTTCTCCCAAAATTTGAATGAACCGTTAAACATCCTCTCTGCTCGGTGGAATTCGCCCGAGCAAATAAATGGGAGACGCGAAATTACCGTCCTATGTGGGACACACATCAATTGGCCCGTTGTACATCGAGGGTAGGTTCGTAACTTCATCCAAGCACGCCTTCTCCTCGGCCGAAATGACATGTGCCGAATAATTCATAAACCATGGTCGGCAAAACACGCTCTCCTCGCCCGAAATAGCTCGCGCCCACTATTTCAAAACACGCTCTCCTTGCTCGAAATCGCTCGCGCCCACTATAGTTCAAAACACGCCCTCCTCGCCCGAAATCGCTCCCGCCCAGAGAAGCAAAGTTACTCTACTATCCCCGACCCTCAATACACTGACCCAAGCCGAGAAGCCTATAGGCAAGGGTAGAACTGTAACTCCCCCTCACATTTCAGACAAATGCGTCTGTCAGGCATGGTTCCACTCCCCTCCCAATTTCCCCCGCCCGCCCCCATTCATACCTCGTGGGCGCCAAATCACCTTCTCCCCGGGAAGCTCCCTTCTCCCGAGCCGCGAAACCTCAGCCCCACCTCCATGGCGCCCCCCACCACACCAATTTCACAGCCGCCCTCCTCCCTAATGCCGGAGACGCTGTCCATTTGCCGTCGTGCACTGGGCCGTGTCCCTCTTACTCCGTGCTGCTGGTGCTGCCTCGATGACAACCGCGTGAACCGTACCGGAGCCGATTCACCCCCGCCGTTGTTCACGGCACCGGAGCGGCTCCAACTTCGGATCCGTCCAGAGTCCTGGTGCTGCTTCGGCATAGCCGTCGACCGTCGCGACATCGCTCTTTCCCTACCGCTGGTCGCCACCGCAACCGCGTCGGCCTCACCGACTCGGCAGCTGGACCTGCCTACTTCACCATGCCGCCAGATAGGTCGCACCCTCATCTCAAATCACTTTATTTAGGCATCAGTTCTCTGAATTTTTATTTTGGGCCAATCGATTTGCAATGGGAAGCAACACCCCTCGAGGCGGCGGAGCTCCTAGGCTGCCGGTTGGTTGGTGTCTAACGTAAGGGTGCGGGGCTGCAAGTTCGCCGCGGAAGCAGCGCTTAGATGACTATCTTTTAGAGTTGCGTGGGTTGAAGGTACTGCCGCCGCCGGATCTGGATGACGGTGAGTCTTTGTGGATTGGCCTGGGGGCGGCGCAACCACGGCAGTGCGGTGGGGCGGGGAGCGGGGTTTTGGCCGTGGCCACGGACGGCGGAGGCAGGCTGCTCTGCCGTTGGTCGCTGGCTCTTCGGGGAAGATTCCGAACAGTGTCAGCCGGGAGGCACAAGACGGCCAGCCATCCGGCGTAGATCGGACAGTACCAAAATAAAATAAAATCACGTGACCCCAATTTAGTCTTCAATTAACAGACGTGTGACCACTCTCGTACCTTGCTATTGATCTCTTAGTGTATTTCTTCAGATCAAAGAGATATGTCGTTCTTAACATTATGCGTTATCTGCATCTTTAGACACACCGTCTTCCGACTCACCGCAGCTGCTCCAACAAGGGAAGCATACACCAGAAGGGAGCTATAGTCCCCACTCAACAGTTCCCTGCATCGAATGCGCGTGCCCGACATGCACAGCCACAACAACTGCAGGGCCATCGACAAGTCAGCACATGATGCTCACTCCTATGGATGGCAGCCAGATAGGTTGTACCCTCATCTTACTTGTGTGCAACATTTATGGCTTTGTTATTCATCTAAGCATGGAAAATAGATCATCACATTTCACTGTATATTCATGCTGATCTCTTACGAGTCTTGTTCAGGAGTTAACGCTGTTCCATAGTTCAGCTAAGATACTTGTTCTTTAGGTAACACTGTTCCATAGTTATCATCCATCAGCCAATGCTATCCCACAGGCCGGTGATTACAGTATTATACCACTTCTAGTATTTGCTATGTTGTTCTTTAATACTTTTGTGTGCCATCTAGTTAATCTCGAGTACAAACGATACATATTCTGTAGCTTTCATCTGTGTTCTCCCTTTAGTTTATGAGACCTGTTACTGCTAGTTAACCCCAGTCCTACTATTTATGTCATCTCCTACAGGCACTCATTACATAAATCTAACTACTAGTTGTCTTCCATGCATGTCAGATATAATTGCACACACTGATATATCCACAAGAACCTCACGGAGCAATGTAAAGGCCAATAAACTTGATGTCAATGATACCCAATATGATGGAACATGTAAAGGCCGTTCTTCAGAAGACTTGCAGAAAGATGATGAATCCTCTTCACCCCACAAGGTCCTTGCTCTAACTTGGCCTGTGATATGGGTACAACATGCATATAATGTCCTGGAGTGTATCTACTCTGTTGCAATGCCATGTGCTTAGCATGCTGATCATGCATGTAAATATGTCATGCCTTCCTGTTTTTCAGTACCTATTCCATTCATGATAACATGTTTTCAAATTCAAGTACTGTCATTCTACTCTATCGCAATGCCATCTGCTTAATTTGGACATCATGCTTCTGAATATCTTATGCATTGTTATTCATCAGTATGTACTTCATTTGTCTACAATACCATGTTTTTTTTACATTGAAGTGCTGTTCTAGTGCTCTGTTGCAATGCCATCTTATTTTCCCAATCATACACATGTATGTTGCCTTAGTTATTTCTGTACGTATTTCGCTAGCATACAGTTTTACATTCAACTAGTGTTTTTTTGCTGTGTTGTCCTGTCGTATCCCTAGATCTTACACCATACTCCCTCCTCCGGATTACATGTTGCCGAAATGGATAAAAATGATGTATCTAGAACTGAAATACGCCTAGACCCATCCATTTTTTTCCGGATGGAGGGAATACATGTCAATATGTCAGGCCTTTCTATTCTTTAGTACCTATTCCATCTCTCTACTGCCGCATGTTTTATAATTAAAGCACCATTCTTCTATACAAGGCATGCAAGGGGAAGACGACTATGTTAGAATCTGAAGGGTTACAAACAAGGCCTTTGCAAAAGATCCAAACGCCAGGAGATAATAAACCAACTCCAGTTTTTATAGATACTGCTCCAGCACAGAGAAACCCAACTCCTACTGATAATAAGCAGATTCCAATTGCCAAAGAACTAGTCCGCTCCAGTCCATCAAAAATATGTCAACTCAATTCTAAGAAGCGTGTGCGTATCCTTGCATCATGAAATTTTATAGCATGCTGATCACATTTTCTACATGTTTCTTACTCATCTCTCTTTTAGAAAATAAGCTTAATAGATAGAAGATTTTCTGCAATGGTATCGTTTATGAGGAAAGATTCTTGCAGGAATTCTCTGTGCTCCAATGTAGATGTAAGTATCTGTTGTATATCACTATATTTTTACATCAGCATGTATTTTGTTAATCGGCGTGAATCCAACCTTTATCTGATCTAAATTTAGTTGTAGCAAAATGTATGATTAAAGGCCACAATGTTGATTTTTGCAAGGAAAACTGCCTGGTAGTTTTGCATCCTGAGATGCATGAGTGTACTATCTTATATCAGTGGGTTTGAATACTTTGGTTCTGCAGTCGGTTTTTCAGTGTTTTTTTACTGTGTTGTCCTGTCGTATCCCTAGCTCTTACATCATACTCCCTCTGTCCGCATTAAATGTCGTAGAAATGGATAAAACTGGATGTGTCTAGAACTGAAATACGCCTAGACCCATCCATTTATTTTCGGATGGATTGAATACATGTCAATATGTCATGCCTTTCTATTCTTCAGTACATATTCCATCTCTGTTGTAGCATGTTTTATAACTGAATCACCATTCTTCTATATAAGGCATGCAAGGGGAAGACGGCTATGTTAGAATCTGAAGGGTTACAAACCAGGTCTTTGCAAAAGATCCAAACGCCAGGAGATAATAAACCAACTCCATTTTTCATAGATACTACTCCAGCACAGAGAAACCCAACTCCCACTGATAATAAGCAGATTCCAGTGGCAAAAGAACTAGTCCGCTCCAGTCCAGGAAAAGAATGTCAACTCCATTCTAAGAAGCGTGTGCGTATCCTCGCATCTTGAAATTTTATAGCATTCTGATCATATTTTCTACATGTTTCTTACCCGTCTCTCTTTTAGAAATTAAGGTTAAATGATACAAGACTTCCTCCATTGGGATCGTATTCGAGGAAAATATCTTGCGGGAATTCTCTGTGCTCCAGTGCTGATGTAAGTACCTGTTGTATATCACTATATTTTTACATCAGCATGTATTTTGTTAATGGGCGTGAATCTAACCTTTATCTGATCTAAAATTAGTTGTAGCAAAATGTTAAAGGTGCCAATGTTGATTTTTGTAAGGAAAACTGCCTGGTAGTTTTGCGTACTAAGTTGCATGAATGTGCTATCTCATATCACGCACATTATTGAATTGTAGTGCTTCTCTGGTTGCCCATTCATTCATTGTGTCAATGTTGCTTTCGTATTACCTTACCTGGCTGATGATAGCTGTGCCATATTGTGTTAATTTGGTGTAGGCTAGTTGCCCAAACGTTCATTGTGTCAATGTTGCTTTCCTATTATCTGACTTGGCCAATGATAGCAATGCTAGTGTGTTAATTTTGTGCAGGATGCTGAAGATAAGAAGACAAACTCTGAAAACAGCAAGGCAACCCCATTGTTTCTTTCCAATAACTCATGATTAATTTGTTTGGTTCCTGTCCTAATTTATGTTATGATGCAGTGGTCAAGACACTCTCCACTATCAATAATACAAGCCTGCCAAAATTGCCATCTGAATCTGTTCAGTATCCTCTGTCTCGAATGCAACGGAATAAATGTATGTTTGTGAACCAATTAATGGCTGAAGCAATGATGGAAATGGTGGATGAATCAGAGGTGCAGAGCCGTGCGACACAACAACTAATCAATGTTTTCAGAGACAGTGTGGCAAAGCAGCAAGAACTTGCCCACATGCTTATGGGCGTCATCTGTGCTGAGGTTGCAGATTGTGACGTTGTAGATGGTTAGGTTCTGCTCATTTATTTGCACTGGCATCAATCTTTGATTGCCCATTGGATGTAATTTCCTGTAATATATACTGGATGTGCAACGTTATTCCCTGTATGTCGTACCTTTGCTCGTCGTAATGGGCTCAAATTATCTAATTTGGCCTAAAGACATGAACGAACTTTAGTGGGCCCATTAAGTTAATGGGCCGTTACTAGGCCAAAAGTTAATGGTCAGCCCTCTTACCTCCCGGGTCGTTAACATGCCGACATCGAAGCGGGCAACAGGTGGCCCCAATTTATTTCACGGGCCGTTAACAGGCCGTTACTAAGTTTGGGCTACATATGGCCCAACTATACTGTAGGCCTTTAGCAGACCGAAAGAGACAGCTGGCTTGTATTGGACCATGAAGAGCATGGGCCGCTAAGAGGCCAAAAGTCAGGTCGTATTGTAAATGGCCCAACTGTGTCGTGGGCCTTTAGCAGGCCGAAAGAGAAACCGGGCTGGTATTGGACCATGAAGGGCATGGGCCGTTAAGAGGCCAAAACTAAGGTCCGACTACAAATGGCCCAACTCATTTATGGTCCGTTAACAGGCTGAAAGGCACACAGGGCCAGGAATTGGCCCAACACTTAAATGGGTCGCTAAAAGGCCAAAACTCAGGTCCAACTACAATTGGCCCAACTGATTTATGGGCAACAGGCTGAAAGTGACACCGGGCCAGAAATTGGCCCAACACTTAAATGGGCCGCTAAAAGGTCGAAACTCAGGTCCGACTACAAATGGCCCATCAGATTTATGGGTCGTCAACAGGCTGAAAGACACACCGGGCCCGAAATTAGCCCAACATTTAAATGAGTTGCTAAAAGGCCGAAAGATGTACATCCTGAAAATTGGCCCATCCATTAAATGGGCTGTTAACAGGCCGAAATCTCATCGGGCTGATATTGAGCCCAAATATATAGCGGGCTGTTAACGGGCTCGAACTAACGATGGGATGCAATGGTGTCAAATCTTTAATGGGCCGAATTGGCACATCTCGCATGGGCCGTGGGCTTAAATGGACCTGACACAAGTAGGCCTTATATGGGCCGGCCTGCTAATTTTTACTGGGCCGGCCTTTTTCACCGGAATGGGCCACGGTTAGGCCGTGCCATGTGTCGACCTATCATAGGCGCCTCCTGTCCAATGAGTGGATGACATCTGTCCCAATGATGAGCCGACATGTGTTTCCTCCAACCAATGATGATTTTACACGTGGAAAATCCCCATTGGTCGGGGCTGTTAACGGGTTATCGGATCCAAAACCCGACCCGATAGCTTAATGGCGTTCCGTTACGGTGGATGCCACGTGTCGGTCACCCTTGACGAAAGCACTTCTGTGACGCGCAATTTATCGTCATGGAAGTGGACACTTCCGTGATGATAATTTTGCTAATGTCATGGAACACTTCTACGACAGCACAAGTATGACTATCTTGATTCTGTCATAAATTTGTAATGGATGTACATGCATGACAAAAAAGCGACCTACTGCGACAAACATGTATCATCACGGAAGCGTATTTTTTTTGTAGTGAGGGGAGCTCAATGGAGAAGTTGTTCTGTTCTCAGTATACTGGGACCGAACACCCCGTGCCCTTGAGCGACCAGCTGAAGCAGTTGGTCGAGCTTCACAAGGCGGCCGAACAGGCCATGAGGGGCCTTATAGTCCGGATGTGGCCTAGCGAGCCCCTGTCTGGCAGCTACTTCGGTTTGGTGAGGCGGCTTGTGGAAGCCTGCCCACGGCTTGAAGTCATCAAGCGGTCCGTCTACATCAAGGGTGCACGCAGGGCTTTTGCCCGGGGCGAAGGTGCACTGGGCGAAGCTGGACGCCGTGAAGTGATACGTCTCCAACGTATCTATAATTTTTGATTGCTCCATGTTATATTATCTACTATTTTGGACATTATTGGGCTTTATTATCCACTTTTATATTATTTTTGGGACTAACCTATTAACCGAAGGCCCAGCCCAGAATTACTGTTTTTGCCTGTTTTAGGGTTTTGAAGAAAAGGAATATCAAACGGAGTCCAAACGGAATGAAACTTTTGGGAACGTGATTTTCTCACCGAATACAACTCAGGAAACTTGGACCCTACGTCAAGGCACGTAACAGGAGGCCACGAGGTAGGGGGCGCGCCCTACCCTACCAGGCGCACCCCCACCCTCGTGGGCCCCCTGTTGCTCCACCGACGTACTTCTTCCTCCTATATATACCCACGTACCCCCAAACGATCAGATACGGAGCCAAAAACCTAATTCCACTGCCACAACTTTCTGTATCCATGAGATCCCATCTTGGGGCCTGTTCCGGAGCTCCACTGGAGGGGGCATCGATCACGGAGGGCTTCTACATCATCATCCAAGCCTCGCCGATGAAGTGTGAGTAGTTTACTTCAGACCTACGGGTCCATAGTTAGTAGCTAGATGGCTTCTTCTCTCTTTTTGGATCTTAATACAATGTTCTCCCCCTCTCTCGTGGAGATCTATTCAATGTAATCTTCTTTTTGCGGTGTGTTTGTTGAGACTGATGAATTGTGGGTTTATGATCAAGTCTATCTATGAATAATATTTGAATCTTCTCTGAATTCTTTTATGTATGATTGGTTATCTTTGCAAGTCTCTTCGAATTATCAGTTTGGTTTGGCCTACTAGATTGGTTGTTCTTGCCATGGGAGAAGTGCTTAGCTTTGGGTTCGATCTTGTGGTGTCCTTTCCCAGTGACAGAAGGGGCAGCAAGGCACGTATTGTATCGTTGCCATCGAGGATAACAAGATGGGGTTTTTATCATATTGCATGAAACTATCCCTCTACATCATGTCATCTGCTTAAGGCGTTACTCTATTTTTAACTTAATACTCTAGATGCATGCTGGATAGCGGTCGATGAGTGGAGTAATAGTAGTAGATGCAGGCAGGAGTCGGTCTACTTGTCTCGGACATGATGCCTACATACATGATCATACCTAGATATTCTCATAACTATGTTCAATTCTGTCAACTGCTCAACAGTAATTTGTTCACCCACCATAGAATACTTATGCTCTTGAGAGAAGCCACTAGTGAAACCTATGGCCCCGGGTCTTTTTCTCATCATATTAATCTCCATCACTTTATTATTGCTTTGCTTTGACTTTGCTTTTACTTTTTACTTTGCATCTCTATACCAAAAATACCAAAAAATATTATTTATCATCTCTATCAGATCTCACTTTCATAAGTGACCGTGAAGGGATTGACAACCCCTAAGCGCGTTTGTTGCGTTGAGCTATTGTTTTTGTGTAGGTACGAGGGACTTATGCGTGGCCTCCTACTGGATTGATACCTTGGTTCTCAAAAACTGAGGGAAATACTTACGTTACTTTGCTACATCATCCTCTCCTCTTCGGGGAAATCCAACGCAGTACTCAAGAGGTAGCAAGAAGAATTTCTGGCGCCGTTGCCGGGGAGGTTCGCGCAAGTCAAGATTTGACTCCCGACAACGCGCCATTTCTGGCGCCGTTGCCGGGGAGTCTGCGCAAAAGTCAACATACCAAGTACCCATCACAATCCCTATCTCCCGCATTACATTATTTGCCATTTTCCTCTTGTTTTCCTCTCCCCCCCAATTCACCCTTGCTGTTTTATTCGCCCTCTCTCTAACCTCCCTCTCTATTTGCCTCTTTTTGCCCGTTTGCTTTTTGTTTGCTTGTGCGTTAGTTTGCTTGTTTATCGCGATGGCTCAAGATAGTACTAAATTGTGTGACTTCACCAATACCAACAACAATGATTTCCTTAGCACTCCGATTGCTCCTCTTACCGATGCTGAATCTTGTGAAATTAATACTACTTTGCTGAATCTTGTCATGAAAGATCCGTTCTCCGGCCTTCCTAGTGAAGATGCCGCTACCCATCTTAATAGCTTCGTTGATTTGTGTGACATGCAAAAGAAGAAATATGTCGATAATGATATTGTTAAATTGAAGCTATTTCCTTTTTCGCTTAGAGATCGTGCTAAAGCTTGGTTTTCATCTTTGCCTAAAAATAGTATTGATTTGTGGAACAAGTGCAAAGATGCTTTTATCTCTAAGTATTTTCCTCCCGCTAAGATCATCTCTCTTAGAAACGATATTATGAATTTTAAGAAACTTGATCATGAACATGTTGCACAAGCTTGGGAGAGAATGAAATTAATGATACGTAATTGCCCTACTCATGGTTTAAATTTGTGGATGATTATACAAATTTTTTATGCCGGATTGAATTTTGCTTCTAGAAATCTTTTAGATTCGGCCGGGGAGGCACTTTTATGGAAATCACTATAGGAGAAGCTACTAAACTCCTAGATAATATTATGGTTAATTATTCTCAATGGCATACTGAAAGATCAACTAAAAAGGTGCATGCGATAGAAGAAATTAATGTTTTGAGTGGAAAGATGGATGAACTTATGAAATTATTTACTAATAAGAGTGTTTGTTCTGATCCTAATGATGTGTCATTGTCTACTTTGATTGAGAATAATAATGAATATATGGATGTGAATTTTTTTGGTAGGAACAATTTTGGTAACAACGCGTATAGAGGAAATTTCAATCCTAGGCCTTATCCTAGTAATCCCTCTAATAATTATGGTAATTCCTACAACAATTCTTATGGAAATTATAATAAGATTCCCTCTGATTTTGAATCTAAAATTAAAGAATTTATTACTTTGCAAAAGAATTTTAATGATATGATTGAAGAAAAATTGCTTAAGATTGATGATTTGGCTAGGAACGTTGATAGAATTGCTCTTGATGTTGATTCTTTGAAACTTAGATCTATTCCACCTAAGCATGATATCATTGATTCTCTCAAAGCCATGATAATTTCCATTGATGAGTGCAAAGAAAGAACCGCTAGGATGCATGCTAAGAAAGATGCCTTTATAAAAGCACGTTCTTCTAGTTCCTATGAAAATAATGATGAAGATCTAAAAGTTATTGATGTGTACCCTATTAAATCTTTGTTTTGCAATATGAACCTTGATAATGATGGGACTGAATATGATCCACCTCTACCTAGAAGGCATTCCAATAATTTTGAATCTTTTGATCTTGATGCTAAATTTGATAAAAGTGGGATTGAAGAAATTAAAACCCTAGATGTTGCTAAACCCACTATTAGGGATTTCAAGGAATTTAACTATGAAAATTGCTCTTTAATTGATTTTATTTCCCTTTTGCAATCCGTGCTAAAATCTCCTCACGCTTATAGTCAAAATAAAGCGTTTACTAAACATATCGTTGATGCCTTGATGCAATCTTATGAAGAATAACTTGAATTGGAAGTTTCTATCCCTAGAAAACTTTATGATGAGTGGGAACCAACTATTAAAATTAAAATTAAAGATCATGAGTTTTATGCTTTGTGTGATTTGGGTGCTAGTGTCTCTACTATTCCCAAAACTTTGTGTGATTTGCTAGATTTTCGTAATTTTGATGATTGCTCTCTAAACTTGCATCTTGCGGATTCCACTATTAAGAAACCTATGGGAAGAATTAATGATGTTCTTATTGTTGCAAATAGGAATTATGTGCCCATAGATTTTATCGTTCTTGATATAGATTGCAATCCTTCTTGCCCTATTATTCTCGGTAGACCTTTCCTTAGAATGGTTGGTGCAATTATTGATATGAAGGAAGGGAATATTAGATTCCAATTTCCATTAAAAAAGGGCATGGAACACTTCCCTAGAAATAAAATAAAATTACCATATGAATCTTGTCGGGGGACTGATCCACGAACACCTATGGGACCGGCGGGCCGAGTCCCGGGTGACAGCCAAGGTCCTCCGTGGTTCCTTTGGAGCCATTCAAGAACAAAGTATCCAAGTCAAGACCCCGGCAAGAGGAGCTTGCCGGGAAGGCCAACCAAGGCACCTCAAGACCCCGGCAAGAGGAGCTTGCCGGGAAGGCCACCCAAGGCATCTCAAGGAACTTGCCGCGGCGCGCCACACGTCCCGACAAGGCCCGGTGAGCGACAAGCTCCCGGACGCGACAAGACAACGACCGCGGCAAGGCGCTTGCAGCGGCAAGCCACCACTCTGTGCCCACGCTCTAGCACATCCACCAACGTGTCGCTCTGGGACCCTTCCAGTTCTCCTGGAGCTTGACGGGCCGCGCATGAGGACAAACGGCAAGATGGTGCTCAATTACTTTCCTGGGAACACCGGGGATGTCAGACGGTTGCCACGCAAACACGTCGACGTTCGCCCGCAGGAAAGCAATGAGCGCGCTTTCCTATTTGGTGTCGAGAGTGGCACTGATGGTGAAGGTACCACCAGTGCCGTCCTCCTTGGCGGACACCTTCTTGGTGTCTGGCGGAGCTGCCATTGCCTTCTTACACTTGCCGGTGGAGCTCGATGGTGCGTCCTTGACGGCAGCGCAGCACTCCGAAGAGGTGCGCTTGCCGGACTGGGCATCAGAACTCTTGCCGGACTTGGTCTTCTTCTTCCCCCCGGGAGCTTCAATGGCAGGTGACTTGCGATCTGCTGCGGCTGCGGCTTCCCGGTAGATCTTGTCGGCGCAGATAAGGGCATCCTTCTTGTCGCCAGGGACAGAGATGACGCTTATCGGGCCTGGCATCTTCAGCATGTTATGTGCGTAGTGAGAGGCTGCCATGAACTTGGCGAGTGCTGGACGGCCGAGTATCCCATTGTAAGGCAATGGAAAATCGGCAACGTCAAAAGTGACCCTCTCAGTCCTGAAGTTCAACTCGCTGCCAAATGTTACTGGCAACGCGACCTTCCCCTTCGGCTTGCTCCTTCCCGGGTTGATTCCTTGGAATGTGCCGGTCTCTTCAAGCTCGTTGTCAGGGATCTGGAGTTTCTGGAGTACAGCAGAGGAGATCAGGTTCAAGCCGGCCCCGCCGTCAACTAGCATCTTAGTGACCTTAAGGTTGCGGATAGTTGGTGAAACCAACATCGGCAAGCACCCGACCGCAGTTGTGCGATCAGGGTGGTCCTCAATATCAAGGATGATAGGCGTGCTGGACCATTTCAGAAGCTTGCGTGACTCGACAGGTGGTTCCGCCGCATTGACTTCCCGCACCCACTGCTTGAGTTGGCGGTGCGAAGTATGCAGAGAAGAACCGCCGTCAACGCACAAGACCTCTGTGGCTTTCTGGAACTCCTGCTCACTGGTCTCGACATCATCCATGTCTTCGTCTTCGTCGTCATCTTCATCCTTGTCGCGGCCGCGGGGAGGTCTGTCTCCTTGCCGCTGCTTGGCTTTGCCGCGGCGTCCTCCCCGGCCGGCGCGCTTCTTGCCGGATTCTCCAGCGCCTCCTTGGGCCCTCTCCTTGTCGCGTCGCTCGTACTCAGCATTTTGCTGCTGGACAAGCTGCTCGACCTTCTTGCAGCTCTGGAGGTCATGACCCTTGGTGCGGTGGATCTTGCAGTACTGCTTGTCGGTGCCGTCCTGCTTGTCGGAGACCGCCACAGCCTGGCAGTTGGTGCATGCGGCAATCTCCTTGCCGGAGCTACCAGCTTTGGCTTTCTTGGCGCCACCTTCGTTGCCGGACTGCTCAACGACTAGCACATCTTTGCCTTTCTTCTTCCTGTTCCGCCGCCGGTTTTTCTTTGCCGGGGCAGCATCCTCGCTGTCAGATCCTCCTGCTCCTGCATTCTCTCCGGGGAGTTTCCTCCCTTCTTCAGCACGTGCACACTTGTCCGCCAGGGCATATAGCTCACTGACGTCTCTGATCTTGCACATCTCCATCTCCTCCCGCATCCTGCGGTTACGCACGTTCTGATGGAATGCGCTGATGACCGCGGCAGGGTGGACATCTGGGATGTTGTGTTGTACACGGCTGAATCTCTGAATGTACTTACGCAGGGGCTCTCCTTCCTTCTGGGCGAGTAGATGAAGGTCACTCTCTTGGCCATGAGGTTTGTGGCCGCCTGTAAAGGCGCCGACAAACTGATGGCATAGGTCTGCCCAGGAAGATATGGAGCTGTCCGGCAAGTGCATGAGCCAGGACCTGACGTTGGGCTTGAGCACCAGCGGGAAGTAGTTGGCAAGGATCTTGTCGTCCCGTCCCCCGGCAGCCTGCACCGCGATGGTGTAGATGCTGAGGAACTCCGACGGATGCGACTTGCCGTCGTACTTCTCAGGTACATCTGGCTTGAAATTCTTCATGCTGGGCCACCGGACTTGCCGCAGCTCACGAGTAAACGCAGGACAACCTACCGCTTACGGCAAGCCGCCTGGTTCCCCTGGCGCATGCATGTCGACAGAGGGCCCAATGCGCTGGTCTGATTGACGCCGCGCTTCTCTTCGGCGCTCGATGCGAGTACGAGCGTCTTCTTGCTGTCGTTCGTGAAGAACTTGGCGCTGATCTCGACGAGCTCGTGGATCTGATGACGCGGTGGAGTCGCTGTCGAGGTGGATCCGGCGAGTCGGTGATCTTGGCCTTCGGGGCGGAGAGTGCACGGTGGTTGCACCCCCACCGGTCTTGTCGCCACCGGCTCGTGCCTGGCTGACTTGCCGCGGCTGCGACGTGCTCGGCTGCCATTGAGTGTCGCCGTTGGCGAAGCCGATGAGACTCTGAATGGTGGCCCTCCAGTCGTCGATCTTGTCTGCCGTTGGAGGGTAGTCCAGGAGCAGTTGAGCTCGCGCCAAAGCTTCTTCTGCAGTGGCGGGTGGCGGTGGCGAACGGTGCGAGGAGTGGGATATGCTCGGACTTCTAACTATGTTAGAAGGAGCAGTATCCCGTCCAGACGACCGTGCCTCGCTCGTGCCAGCATGTTGGCGTGCATGCTGGTCTTGAGCACTCCGTGATCCACCATCTCGATCTTGGTCCAGCAAACGCATGGTACCGTGAATACCATGACGCTGCCGGTCCCGCGCCTCCTGAGATGGGCGCGGTGCATGTACGGACGCCGAGGTCTTGGAGTGCGCCCGGTCGTTGTGGGAGCCGGCTACGCCGCCGATGGGCAGCGCGGCCTTGTCCTTGGACCTGGCAGCACCGTGAGCTCCCTCGTCGACGCCCGTTCTTCCGCCGGTGTCTGCCCCATCAGCCGTTTGCTCCGGCGGTGGTGGGTTCGGCGCGGACGAAGCAGCCGCCTCCGAAGCCTTCTTCTTCGGCGGCATGTCGATGAAGATGATGAAGATCTAGCTCGCATGAACGCTGGATCTGGTTCACACAACCTCGACGCCGCCTACCTGGCGCGCCAAAGATGTCGGGGGACTAATCCACGAACACCTATGGGACCGGCAGACCGAGTCCCTTTCGGTTCGGCGGGGGCGGAGGTCGTGCAAAGAGCGGATCGAGGCGAAGCACACGAGCAGTTTACCCAGGTTCGGGCCGCACGGATGCGTAAAACCCTACTCCTGCTTTGTGGTTTGTATTGAGTTCTTGCTCGGGAGCGCCGAGTGCTACAGTACACACCAGCAGCTAACGAGACCGAGCGTGAGTGTTCTGTTTTTCCGAACCCCCCTCTACGTTGCGCATGGGCCTCCTTTTATATGCTCAAGGGGTCACCGACAGGTGGCAACGGAGACAAAGGGTAAAAATGAAAAAGGTGATGCGGTAGGTACAGCTACCTGCTACAGTGTATCATACCTAACCCTGACGGCAGGGGACAAGGGCCTTAAATGCCCGTCTGCGTCGCCTAAACAGTGTAAAAGGGACCGTCAGGGACGCCACTGCTCGCTACGATGGCAATCTTGTCAGTGCCGCTTGCCACCGCTCACCGCTGGCTGCACAGCCGCCCGCCACGCACGCCTGGAAGGGTCCCAGAGCAACACGTTGGTGGATGTGCTGGAGCGCGGGCACAGAGTGGTGGCTTTCCGCGGCAAGCGCCTTGCCGCGGTCGTTGTCTTGTCGCGTCCGGGAGCTTGTCGCTCACCGGGCCTTGTCGGGATGTGTGGCGCGCCGCGGCAAGTTCCTTGAGATGCCTTGGGTGGCCTTCCCGGCAAGCTCCTCTTGCCGGGGTCTTGAGGTTCCTTGGTTGGCCTTCTCAGCAAGCTCCTCTTGCCGGGGTCTTGACTTGGATACTTTGTTCTTGAATGGCTCCAAAGGAACCACGGAGGACCTTGGCGGTCACCCGGCAAGCCTGCCGCGGGATGCTGCGACTGCCCGTGCACAAGTTCGGGGTACTAGGGTACCCCTACTCTAGTACACCGACAAATCTATCATGAGATCCACTTATGGATTGCCTACGAAAGATGGCAATACCTAGATCTATTCTTGCTTGTTATGCCTAGCTAGGGGCGTTAAACGATAGCGCTTGTTGGGAGGCAACCCAATTTTATTTTTATTCCTTGCTTTTTGCTCCTGTTTAGTAATATATAAATTATTTAGCCTCCGTTTTGGTTGTGTTTTTTGTTTTTAATTAGTGTTTGTGCCAAGTAGAACCGTTGGGAAGACTTGGGGAAAGTCTTGTTGAACTTGCTGTAAAAAACAGAAACTTTAGCGCTCACGAGAACTGCTGTCATTTTTATTTGAAGAGTGCTATTTAGTTAATTATTTTTTGAAGATGATTAATAGATAAATTACTCACGTCCAGAAATTTATTTTAGAATTTTTGGGGTTCCATATCTTGCGCTAGCTACAGATTACTACAGACTGTTCTGTTTTTGACAGATTCTGTTTTTCGTGTGTTGTTTGCTTATTTTGATGAATCTATGGCTAGTAAAATAGTTTATGAACCATAGGGAAGTTGGAATACAGTAGGTATAACACCCATATAAATAAATAATGAGTTCATTACAGTACCTTGAAGTGGTCTTTTGTTTTCTTTCACTAACGGAGCTCACGAGTTTTCTACTTTAAGTTTTGTGTTGTGAAGTTTTCAAGTTTTGGGTAAAGATTTGATGGATTATGGAACAAGGAGTGGCAAGAGCTTAAACTTGGGGATGCCCATGGCACCCCCAAGATAATCTCAGGACACCTAAAAGCCAAAGCTTGGGGATGCTCAGGAAGGCATCCCCTCTTTCGTCTACTTCTATCGGTAACTTTACTTGGAGCTATATTTTTATTCACCACATGATATGTGTTTTGCTTGGAGCGCCTTTTATAATTTGAGTCTTTGCTTGTTAGTTTACCACAATCATCCTTGATGTACACACCTTTTGAGAGAGCCATACATAATTTGGAATTTGATAGAATACTCTATGTGCTTCACTTATATCTTTTGAGCTCTATAGTTTTACTCTATGTGGATCACTTATATCTTTTGAGTCATATAATTTTTCTCTAGTGCTTCACTTATAACTTTTAGAGCACGGTGGTGGATTTGTTTTATAGAAACTATTGATCTCTCATGCTTCACATAGATTATTTTGAGAGTCTTAATAGCATGGTAATTTGCTTAATAATAATATGCTTGGTATTCAAGATTTGGAAAACTTTCTTTTGAATGCGTTGAATACTAAGAAAATATTGATGCTTGATAATTGTTTTGAGATATGAGGATGGTGATATTAGAGTCATGATAGTTGAGTAGTTCTGAATTTGAGAAATGCTTGTGTTAAAGTTTGTGATTCCCGTAGCATGCACGTATGGTGAACCGTTATGTGATGAAGTCGGAACATGATTTATTTATTGATTGTCTTCCTTATGAGTGGCGGTCGGGGACGAGCGATGGTATTTTCCTACCAATCTATCCCCTAGGAGCATGCGTAATACTTTGCTTTGATAACTTCTAGATTTTTGCAATAAGTATATGAGTTCTTTATGACTAATGTTGAGTCCATGGATTATACGCACTTTCCTTCCTTCCACCATTGCTAGCCTCTCTAATACCGCACACTTTTCGCCAGTATCATACACCCACCAAATACATTCCTCAAAACAGCCACCATACCTACCTATCATGTCATTTCCATAGTCATTCTGAGATATATTGCCATGCAACTTTCCACCGTTCCGTTCATTATGACACGCTCCATCATTGTCATATTGCTAGCATGATCATGTAGTTGACATCGTATTTGTGGCAAAGCCACCATTCATAATTCTTTCATACATGTCACTCTTGATTCATTGCATATCCCGGTACACCGTCGGAGGCATTCATATAGAGTCATATTTTGTTCTAAGTATTGAGTTGTAAGAAAAATAAGAAGTGTGATGATCATCATTTTCAGAGCATTGTCCCAAGTGAGGAATTAAAGGATGATGGAGACTATGATTCCCCCACAAGTCGGGATGAGACTCCGGACGAAAAAAAGAGGCCATAAAAAAAGAGAGAAGGCCCAAATAAAAAAATGAGAGAAAAAGAGAGAAGGGACAACGTTACTATCCTTTTACCACACTTGTGCTTCAAAGTAGCACCATGATCTTCATGATAGAGAGTCTCTCATTCTATCACTTTCACATACTAGTGGGAATTTTTCATTATAGAACTTGGCTTGTATATTCCAATGATGGGCTTCCTCAAAATGCCCTAGGTCTTCGTGAGCAAGCGAGTTGGATGCACATCCACTTAGTTTCTTTTGTTGAGCTTTCATATACTTATAGCTCTAGTGCATCCATTGCATGGCAATCCCTACTCACTCACATTGATATCTATTGATGGGCATCTCCATAGCCCGTTGATACGCGTAGTTGATGTGAGACTATCTTCTCCCTTTTTGTCTTCTCCACAACCACCATTCTATTCCACATATAGTGCTACATCCATGGCTCACGCTCATGTATTGCGTGAAGATCGAAAAAGTTTTGAAAATGTCAAAAGTATGAAACAATTGCTTGGCTTGTCATCGGGGCTGTTCATGATTTAAATACTTTGTGTGGTGAAGATAGAGCATAGCCAGACTATATGATTTTGTAGGGATAGCTTTCTTTGGCCGTGTTATTTTGAGAAGACATAATTGCTTTGTTAGTATGCTTGAAGTATTATTATCTTTATGTCAACATGAACTTTTGTCTTGAATCTTTTGAATCTGAATATTCATACCACAATTAAGAAGATTTACATTGAAATTATGCCATGTAGCACTCCGCATCAAAAATTCTGTTTTTGTCATTTACTTACTCAAGGACGAGCAGGAATTAAGCTTGGGGATGCTTGATACGTCTCCAACGTATCTATATTTTTTGATTGCTCCATGCTATATTATCTACTGTTTTGGACATTATTGGGCTTTATTATCCACTTTTATATTATTTTTGGGACTAACCTACTAACCAGAGGCCCAACCCAGAATTGCTGTTTTTTGTCTGTTTTAGGGTTTCAAAGAAAAGGAATATCAAACGGAGTCCAAACGGAATGAAACTTTCGGGAACATGATTTTCTCACCGAATACAACTCAGGAGACTTGGACCCTACGTCAAGGCACGTACCAGGAGGCCACGAGGTAGGAGGGCACGCCCTACCCTACCAGGCGCGCCCCCACCCTCGTGGGCCCCCTGTTGCTCCACCGACGTACTTCCCTCCGAGGGCCAATTCATCAACTTAAACCATTTTTACCAGCAATTGTCTAATGATCACATTCATATTAGCCTCGATATATAGTGATGTTAGGGGGGGGGGCAGGGCCTTTGCTACCCCCTGTCTTCGCCATTGTGCGCGCGTTTGAGAGATGAAGCGGAAGGCATGGATGATGAGAGGGAGGCGTTGGATATATAATTAATGTGGGTGTATTAGCTATATATGTAATCCTATATAGAGAGGTATAGATTGATCGATGTGGACGTGGGAAAGAGGGTGAGACTTTACTAGATATATATAGATTGATCGGTTTATGTGGAAAACTATGAAAGACCTAGCTATATACACACACACACACACATAGAGGAACATCGATCGTTGCTTATGCACATGAGAGATAAAGAATGCCCGATATGATGGAGAGGGGGATGTGTGTGTGTGTGTGTGTGCCTTCATGGGAGACCGACCTGAAGAAAAAGATTGCATGTGTGCGATGGATAATGCCGACTGCTAGTGTGTGTGCATGCATGCACGAGAGAAAGTTAGTGGTACAATTATAAAGAGAAGACCAATGTGTGGGTGTAAAAGACTAGGTGAGGTCATAATCAATGTAAAGTTGAATTCAAATATTTGAATAAGAGATCATGATGTTTGAAACCCATGCATGCATGAATATAACGGAGATCTGCGCGGTGTGGTTTGGAAACGAGCATGTTGTAATGTGTACACATTGAACAAGGTCAGACTGGTTTGAATTTGAGATACCGATGGCAGACATCGCTTGGCCACATTGCATCCGTGCATGGACACACTATTCTAATTGGAGATGATGGGTGGCTTTCGCATCACATATCTATATCTATACCCCTATATATATTATATTTTTATTTTTTATATAGTGTGCGGATAACTTTAACTTTGAAAGATGGTTGCTGGCAAATTTGAGCACTACTGGCCGTTGGATATCATCTAGATTCCACCAGATTTTGCCACATCTACAATCTAGAAGACTCTATGGTTGAACTTAAGCATAATGCACAAACCTCAAAACACAAGCACTTCTTCTTTGTTCTAGAATCTGCCGTATCAGAATTGCCCAAATTTTTTTGTACATGATTTTTTTACTTTATGCCTTACAACGCACAATTCCATGAATCTTAAAATAGATTAGCTTATAAAAACTAGATGATTTTGAATGAAATGAACTATAAGAATTAAACAAACATCTACATCATGCATATATGACACAAAGCTTATGTGCTATAATGTGGTATTTATTCATAATTTGGTTGCCAAATCTCATGCGTGCAATGCACATGTACCTTACTAGTCCAAATGGTGTCTGTGTGTGTTGTGCGTGTTAAACACATTGTACGTAGTATATTATACTAGTCTAAATTGTCTTTTTTTCTTTTGGGTACACGTTAAGCTTGTTCTCCCGAAATTTCAAGCCGCGCCTTGTTATGCCGAAATTTCAAGCTAGCGTCTCAGTCTATCGTGCTGCGAAACTCCCGCCTCTTCAACCCGCACCTTGTTACCCCGAAATATTTAAGATAAATCTTTGTCTCATTGTGCTCTGACAACTCCCTCCATCTCAACCCGCGCCTTGCTATTCCAAAATTACAACGCGCGTGAAAACTCACACCTCTTGTGAAATCCCGACACGTGAAATGCCTCTGATACCCCTGAACCGAAAGAACCGCCTCAAATCGGTGGGGGAACTTTCGTAACTTACCCCACATTTCGGACAAGCGTCCCTAAACCATGGTTCCCCCACTCCCATCCCATCCACCCACCCATTCGTACACCGAGGCCTGCAAAACCTGCGAAGCCCCACACCCTCCTCCATCCGCCACCCAGCCGGAGCCTCTTCCCCGACGACGTCGTCCACATCAACACCTCGACGTCCGTCATCCACCGTACTGGATGAGGATCCGTCATCGATCTGGCCGTCCCGCCGGTTCAGCCACCCCGTCATCCTCCTCCAAGGAGCTGCACCAACGTTCCCCTCGTCTTTCACGCCACCTCCATTCCCACACCGCCGTCTTCACCTGCACCACCAGAAGAGCATCATCATCACAGTTTCCTCGGATGAAGCTGCGGCCTAATCGGAACCACCAAAGAGGTTGTACACTAATTGCCACATTTTCTTCTTGATTCGATCCCACGGTGCTGCCTGCGCTCGGTCCCGAGCTGACACAGCACGACTCCATCCATGGCGGCGTCGCTTGCCACTTCCTCCACGGCGTCGCTCCCTCGGCGGCGACGTCCACATCAGTAGGAGCTGCTGCTGTTTTAGCTCTCGCTCGCATTGCTGCTCTGCTCTTGCTCTCCGTCCCCTTCCTGGTCTACTCTTGCTTGTGCTGCTGCTCTTGCTCTTGCTCTTGCTTGCGATGCTGCTTCGATTTAGCTACACTTCAGTCGACTGAATCGACTTTTGGGTCAGTCGATTTTCAGGGGGTGGGGGGCTCGCCGGAGTTAAGGAAGAACCATCCGCTGCGGGGAGGGGGGCTCGCCGGAGAGGTACCCCACTATCTATCTTATGGTTCAAGGTAAGGGCAGTGGTCGCTGGCGGTGGTGGGATGGTGGCGTGGGCATCGCCGGAGAAAAATCTCGGCACGGTGTGGGGGCCTACAGGGATGGCCAGGGTGGCGCCGAACCGGCGGTGGGGAGTGTTTTCGGGGCGGGCGGGGCAGCGCACCGCCGGCCGCGGGCAGCGGGGGGTGGCTATTTGGCCGGTGCTGGCTCGTGGCTCAGGGGAGTCGAGGTTGAAGATGAACTGCAGGCCCTTGATTTCGTATCCAACCTCTTCAAAAGCGACTAACCAGAGATGAAAAAGTCAGTCGACTGACGTGTAGCCTCACCTCTAGTGTGTTCAGTTTCGACAGTAAAATTCAGTTTCGACAGCAAAATTCAGTTTTGACAGTTAAGTTCAGTTTCGACAGTTAAATTCACTTTCGAAAGTTAAGTTCAGAGATGAGCGGCTGATGTATACATCTAGCACTTTGTGGTTATGTATTTTACGTCATCTATTGGAGATGCTATTAGAATTCCACTCAGGTTAACGTTGTCTCTCTTGTCCTGCTTCAGCCTCGGCATCGTACAACTCACCGGAGCTGCTCCAACGACGAAACCCTCCATCACAACGGAGCAGTACCTCGGGCTCCATCTCCAGACGCCTAAGATCTTCTTCCCCTCCTCCGACAGCCAAGTCAGCCGGAGCATCCTCACCGGCCAGCCCAATCACGCTGAGATCGACATGGCTTTACCAAAGAGGTTGTACACTTCTTGTGGTTTGACTTAATCTCACCATGCTTCTTTGCATCCTGTGATCTTCCAATTATTGTGAACCAAACACCCAGATTGGCAGAAATCCTGTGTTTTTAAATTCTCTGTTATGCACGTGCATTCCTATCCTATTCATGTCTATTTCCTATCCTTGCATTGTTAGAATCCTCAAATTCAGACAAGCCCTTACACAATTACTTCTGTTACAGATATGTGTCAAAGAAAACCTTGTGTGGTTTGTCCTGCTCCTGCGGTGATGTGTTCCACCGCAGGTCAGCTGCTCCAATGACGAAAGGGTTCACCACAACAGGGATCCGCTCTCCAGACTGTCTTTCGCCGCCTCATATCTTCTTCCCCACCGTCGGCAGCCACGACAACTGCATTACCATCATCAACTGAGCAGATGACCTTGAGGACTACACGAGTCCGCATGACAGGTCGCACTCTTTCGTGTCTGGTTACGTTATGCATTGCTTAATATGGTGACATGCTACTTTATCGTCGTGTTCACTTATTAGACTCCGACTCAGGTCCAAACTTATGCTAAAACTTGAGTTTTTAAATGTTTGTGGGGTACATATTGGGGAAGCAATCAGTACTATCTGTCTACTATCTAGTTAATCTCGGGTGTCTACTATGAGTTTCATGTTGGGTGCAAACAAACATTAAATGAGCCATTATATGTATTTTTTAACTAAAGCTATTACCTGCCTGCTATCATTTGTTTTGGGTCTATCCACAGTTTGCTACCATCACCCTGGATTTGTGCATGCTCTCCTTACATAATCTCACTATGTTTTATTCCTATGCATGTCAGTTATTGTACACAATGGAACTGAACATGTAGAGCAGAAGAGACAAGCCTTGCGTGGCAATAAAATTTCATGCAGACGTCAGTCCATGGTGGGCGCAAAGGCAACACCCCTCCACCCATTTCGGATCGTAATCAAGAGGAAGATAACTGTTTTGAGGGGGATTCAGAAGCAGAAGACCACTCCTATTTACCCCATGAGGTCTTCGCTCTAACTTGGCATGCTGATGTTGGTAAAATCATGCATATGGTGCCTTGCATTGCTTACTGTATACATCAAAGATGTCATCTGCTTAGTTTAGACATGCTTTGTGTCAATGCCATATGTTTAGTTTCTTTATCGTATATGTGAATCATGCAATGCCATCTTGTTTAGCTAGGCAACATATATGTGAATTTTGCAATGCCACCTTGGTTAGCCTGTCATCTTCTATGTGAATTATATCATGACATCATTTTTTTATTACGTGTTAAATTTGTCAACAATTTTAGTACATTCAATTACTCTTCCTGTGCATCAGCCATTCGGCACGGTCATGGAAAAATCTGGAGTGCAAACAAGGTTTTCAAAGCAGACAATGCTATCTGATGAAGTGCATGTCTTGCTGGTTATAGATAGCTCCTCAGAGGAGGATTCAGAGACAGATGACCAGTCCTATCCCCCCAGAGGTGCATGCTCTAACTTGTCAGGGTTATGTTGCTCATATCGTGCGTATGGTATCTTTCATTGCTATGTAATTTGCTTAGTTTAGACATGCTTTGTGTGAATGCCACCTGTTTAGTGTCTAATTACCATATATGTGAATTATGCAATGCCATCTTGTTGCAAGACATTATATATGTGCATTATGCAATGCTATCTTGTTGCGAGGCATTATATATGTGAATTATGCAATGCCATGCTGTTTAGTCAAGCGTCATATATGTGAATTATATCATGCCGTCCTTTTTTTGTATTTCTCATTGCTTTTGTCGACAATGTTTGTATATTCAACTGCTCTTCCTGTGCATCAGCCATTTGAAATGGTGATGGAGAAATCTGGAGTGAAAACAATGTCTTTAGTGCAGACAATGCTAGCTGGTGAAGCAGGTATCTTGCTGGTTACAGATAGCTCTTCAGAGGAGGATTTAGAGGAAGATGACCAATCCTATTATCCCCCTGAGGTGTATGCTCAAACTTGGCAGGGTTATATTACTCATATCATGCATATGTTGTATTGTAATGCTTAGTTTTTACATCATATACACAATATTGAATGCCATCTCCTTAGTTGACACATCATATATGCGATTGCCCTCTGCTAAGTTCCTTACTATATAAATCATATATTTGAATTATATCATGCCACAATGTTTACATAGACAACATGTATCTGAATTATGGCATGCCAACCCATTTTCTAAAGACATAATATAGTTATATCATCTCATCCTGTTCACACTTCACATAGTCATCATATTTTGAATTATGTCATTCTATCCGTGAATTATATCTTGCCATCATGTTTCCATCGACGGCATGTTTGTGATTTATGGCATGCCAACCACTTTAATAGACACATCGTATAGTTATATCATGTTATCCTGTTTACATAGTCATCATATTTTGAAGTATGTCATTCTATCATGTTTAGTTAGCCATCATACATGTGAAACTGTGTCATGCTATCCTGTTTAATTATCCATCATATATGTGAAATTATGTCCTGCTATTCTGTTTGGTTAGACAACATAAATTTGAATTATTTCATGCCCTGTTTTCTTCCCTACTATCCATTGCACCTATCTATCTTACAAAGTTTGTACATTCAATTACTTTTCTTGTTTATCGGCAATTTCAATTGGAGGCGGTGATGGCAGTATCTGTGGGAGTAAAAACACGGTCTTCAGAAAAGATCGTGCTACCTGTCGATGGAGATAGAACCACGGCTGTACTTGCCCAAGAACCAGCCCCACCACACATAACCCAGACTCACGCAGATTGTACCCCTACCCAGTTGGACAGAGAACCAGCTACACCCCTTCTAACCCCAACCCCAGCAGATAATAACCCAGTTCCTGTTGACACAACACCGTCTCCACCACAGAGCACCCAAACACGAGCAGTTAGTAAGGCAACTGCAGTGCCCAAAGCACGAGGACCACCACTCCGAACCCCAAGCCAACGCTTAAAGCAGAAGAAGAATTCTTCTCAGGTCAAGTTCTGTAGCTATGGTTCATACTACTTTGCTCTTGCATCACTGTATTTACTCGTACCAACTAATTTCAAATTTGAAGGATGCAATTGAAACTCCAATGGCGCAACAGGTATGTTTTAAACCTGTTTCTTTAACGTGTTTGCTATTGTAACTTGCTCTATGTTGATTTTAGTTTCAATTGAATAAACAGTTATATTCTCATGCCATGCACCTTACAAGTGTTGTTATTATCGTGTAGTTTCCCACACTTATATTCTGTCTAAGCTGCTTTGTCTTAAATAGATATGATTCGAAAAATATCTATCTTGATTTGGCAACATAAACTAGAATGATATAGACCATACAGTGACCATACTACATAGATATATGTTTGTTTCATGCTGTTATCCTGTCCACCTTACAACGGAACTGGTTTACCAAAATGAGTTTAATGTACTACATTGTAAACCTGTGATGTGTTTGTTTGTTTCTCTTTTATAATGCGGATAAAATATTGGAGAAGAGTACCCCCGTTATGCAATGGTATAGGTAGTAATGTAGATAAGGTTCAAGATAGTGAGACATCCCTGTTGGTCTCCAAGAAAGCTGATAAAAACTATATTGAAGACACTGAGACAACCCCAAAGTCCCGTCTTGATGTAGTGTTCGAGTTACTGGCTACTACTGCTGGCACTAGCTCTTCGAACTCGCTTCCTGAATCAGTTCGGCTTCTTGAGTCTCAACTTCAAGCTGAAAGACATCGATCAGATGTTATGCGACAGGAAGCCGAAGGACTGAGAAAGTCCCTGCAGAATTTAGATGCATACTTTCTGGTGCAACAAGTGCTGGAGGATTTAAGCGCCAAACAAGAGAAAGTTAATAAGCTTGCTAAGCATCTTGCCAGCATTATGGGTACCCAGGATATTGTTTCTTGAGCTCTTTTGAAGTGGTTTCAGTTCTAAATTGTTTTGCTGTGGCGTTTATATGCGGCTTTGTTCCCTATATTTGCACTTATGGCAAATTTTGATGCCCAATGGATGTAATATGTGTAATAGCCGTGATAGCCTAGCATAAGTTGCTTGCCTGTTTATTTCCTTATTGTCTTGTTTATTTGTTTTCTTGTAGTCAGTGCAGTTCTTTTTCCGTGGTTTGCTAGTGGCCGCAATAACTTATTTTTTAAAACTAGGCCACATTAACCATGGGCTACATATTTACTGTAATTAACATGGGCCTCGTACGGGCCATAGAAACAATGAGCCTTCTAACGGCCGTAGAAACAATGGGCCTTCTACGGGACTACTCCCTCCAATCCGAATTAATTGACATAACCTCTATACAATGTATTACATTGTATAATTCAGATTGGTGGGAGTAATATTATAAAAAAAATTCTAAGATATTGGATTATAACATTATAAAATAGAACAAATGCTATATATAGTAGGTAAGATTAATATATAATTGTAGATGCATTTAATATGATGCACTAATTATATAGAAGTAGGTGGATATAATACGTGTACGTGAAAAAAGGCTAGCTGCGCGTACTACGTACACAAGCAAGCTTCATAGCTCTGACTCATGTATTGATCGTCCATGATTTAGCATATTAAGATGCCACAATACTGTAAGAACAAATAGAAGAAAAGTCATGTGAAGTAACATCTACGTACCGGTAAGAATAGCTGGCACTGCTACCATGTCCATTGGAAATGTGCAGGTGAACTTCTCTAACTTTGACTATTAAAAGGTTTTCAAAATTGTCGAGTGATAGTACATAGTAACATCGTATTTTCATTAAATATAGCATCGTGATCCCATAAGTTTATAATGCTTGGTGAACATTTATTTTCTATATATCAAACAAATTATTTTCTAAATATCAAAGTAAAATATTGATTGTTCCTATGGGTGTTGAAAACATCTTTAAATCTTTTAACTCGTTTTTTATTCCATATAGTTGCTAATTAGCCTTTCGCCGAACTTGTCCTAAAAATGTACTTATAGAGTTTATCAATTATATGCTTATGTACCCTTGTGGAAACATTTAAAATACGTAACTGTTTCCAAAATAAATAGAAAATAAACAAAATAGTTAGGTCTAGAGATTGATATTGAGTAATAACCACGAAATTTGACCATAAATAGTGTGCAAATGAGTTGGAGATATATGCCTTGCTAAAACTCCAAGGTTTCAAAATGATTACCTCATGAGAACTTGATAAAAACACTCCATGATGGATCAAGCATCCATTCGAAGTGTTGGTCTTTGGCCACCTAAGTAAATTAGAGAAAATAGAGCTGGTTAGAAGTAGGCAGAAAATGTGTTACATGATTGGTGAACTCTATAGTACAATAAATCGATGAGTTCCCTTTGAAAATTATAATAAATCATACATGATAAAAGTGAAACAATATGCTTGTTTAATTTGTTGGGAAGTGTACATTTGCAATTTAAAAGCAACATTAAGCCTCCAACGCAGAAGTCGAGCCAATGACAATGTGTTCCTGTGTGCCATCTCAAACTGGCCGGCGAATCACCTCAAAATCATTTCGATTATGTTGTTCCTCATGAAACTAACAAATGCATAAGAGTTTAACATGATTCATGTGCTCTAAGGTTAAAAAGAGGTGGCAAACAGAGTGCTGGTTAAGGAATTAGGTGTGGCCTAGTGCCATGCATGAAAACATCGTTAAGTTCACTTGCAATAATGTATCTACAGTTTAGGCACATAAATGAGTTTAGACCCAACTCCTAATTAAGTGTTAATTAGTAAATGAATACCCCTGGAAGAAGCTTCTTGTGAACCCTGCGTTTTACGGACATATATGCTAGAAGCAAATAATTCAAACGACTTAGGCACGACATGTATGCATGCACTCTAGAAGCAAAAAATATATATCAGAAGAAGTAAAGCAAAGATAATGTGTTTTAACAAACCTCAGGATGGCCGAGCGTTTGCATGCATGACTGAGGTTACTAATTATTATGACGAAGATCACAATTAACTTTCAAATTGTAAAATCTAACCACTGTCATGCATAGTATGCAAAAAGAAAGTGCAGTAAATATTCAGTCATTGGATGTTGGCGCAGACAGCAAACCTGATCATATTTCACCGGTAGACGATTACTTTCCTGTTGAGAGCACACCATTGAATCGATCAAGTTCTTTTCGGCTGTACATAGACAACAGGCACGTACCCACTTGCATGATTCATGCATGTTAGGAGCATGTGGCAATCAAATTTTGTCTACGTGTGTGTGTTTTCATGGAATAGATCAAGCGATTGGCTCGTACACACCCGTCTCCAAGTAGAACACATCCAGCAGTCCGCTAGGTTTATTAAGCAACCGTATTGTACCGTATACCTGTCTCCTCCGTGCGTATCGCGAGAAACCACTCAATCGGCTGTACCGTTTAACCATGAGTTTTCCGAAGAGCGCTTCCATTGCGTCCGGCCGTCCACTACCTCCTCGCTGTCGAGATTCCCGAAGCTGTTGTATGTTGACGATCACGGCCGCCGATGCTCTCAGTCCAGTCGATAGCTTACCACGGAACCCAACCATGAACACATCTGGTCCCTGGTGTCTACGGACATAGGGCAGCCCAAGTTATTTGTGGTGGCATCCATGGAGAAACCTGTGATGAGGTCTGAGACGATGCAGCTTAGGACGCGCCATTGAGCTCGGCTAAGGCGGCGGAAGGGCCCAATGTATTGTCACACTATACAGATCGATAGCTCAAAGGAAATTTTTTGGCGTATGGAATCTAAGGTTAGTTAGGATTGCTTGGCGCTAAATATGATTCCTACGTTTGTACGTCGAAGTCAGCATATTCAGTCCGGACTGTTATATATGGCTCCCGATGATGGATGATTACTATTTTATTTATTTTTATGATTAATAACGTGGGTTTATGTAACAGAACGTCAGTTTTTTTATTAAGGGAATATATCAGAAGTTATTTAAAATCAAGTTTTTATGGAGGATGTTATCAGTCAATCTACACTGTAATAATTCGGTCCCACCAGATTAACGGTTCGTAAATTCTGATTAACGTGCTAATTTCGTGGGAGTCTGTAATTAGTATAGGTATAGATATAGATAGATAGATAGATAGATAGATAGATATAGATAGATAGATAGATAGATATAGATAGATAGATATAAAGATAGATATAGATAGATATATAGATAGATAGATAGATAGATAGATATATAGATAGATAGATAGATAGATAGACTAGTAACCCAGCGGGCGGGACAGACGGATGACAAGACCCAAGGCCCAGAAGGCCGGTTCATGTTATGGTGGGCCAGTTTAAGAGGAAAGGCGTGAGGAATACTTGTCTTACAAGGAGTTAAGACCTGAA
This sequence comes from Triticum urartu, assembly GCF_056163025.1. Taxonomy (NCBI): domain Eukaryota; kingdom Viridiplantae; phylum Streptophyta; class Magnoliopsida; order Poales; family Poaceae; genus Triticum; species Triticum urartu. Next base: position 613,032,153 of record NC_141876.1, read on the forward strand.
CTTGTATCCGGTTTGTATTAGAAGGTAGACTAGTCCTAATCCTAATAGGACTCCACATGTAACCCGCCCCTTCAGCATATATAAGGAGGGGCAGGGCTCCCCAAAGGGGGACAAGAGAGAGAGAGAAAACAATCTCTAGGGCTAGACACAAAGAGCCGGTTTACCGGCGACTCTCTCGTGATGATAATGAGACCTAGCCACAAACAGCATGTAGGGCTATTACCGGATGATGTTTCCCGAGGCCCGAAGCTGTCTAAATCCTTGTCTTGTGTGTGATCCGCCTCGCGTCTCTCGATTCTGACCAACCCCCTCAAGCTACCGCATAGATTCCTTGGCCTCACGACTAAGTCCTCACACTAGGACATCTACCGTGACAATTCCACGGCAGTTGGCGCCCACCGGATTGACATCTACCGTGACAATCCGATGGATTATCAAGAGATTCCGGTTCAAAAGTTCCGGATTATCAAAAGTTCCCGCCGGATTATCAAGAAGTTCCGGTTCTAGAAATTCCAGTTCAAAAAGTTCTGGCCGGGTTATGTGGAGACCTCAGGCACTAGAAGACACAGAACCAATCAACCCTTCTGTCAAAAACAAAAGCAGCACTATGCATTATCCAGCGCCAGCATCCAGCAAAAAAAACCAGGTGTTATTTTTCCTATGTATTTTATCAGTACATGTTAATTCATCCAACAACAATTACTCTGGTCTGTAACGTTTTTACGCAGGGCAACTATTATAAAAAAGGAGGGTGGGGGTATACCAAGGATGCATGTTCGGCTGTGCCGCACGGCTTCACGGACAGGCGTGTCATGGTCCGGTTTACATCAATGCGCCGGCCGACTCGCCCGTCCGCGCCACATTACAGCGCCACAGACGACTCGCCCGCCCACTCTCGCGACCGGTTCACGCGTCCGCATCGGCTTACAATGAGGAGGACAATTTGCTCATCCGCACCGGCTTATAAACGCCGCGGCCGATTCAATTGTCTGCTCCCGCAGCCGATTCACCTGTGAGGGATTTCAGTTTCACCTAGTGATCATCAACTTGATGGCGGATTTTTTTCCGGCCTAAACACATCAGGTGATGTCCATCTAAAATATATTTTATTAGCACATATTATTTTTGTCAAAGATCAGTTTATCTTTGTCTTGATCTGCAATATTGTTTATGCAGGACAATTATTCACTGCAAAAGCTATGGTTGTGTCATGGATGCATAACTCACGCCACCATTATAAGGCGCTAGTATCTTACCATGCCATCAAGATCGATGAATATATGTGCAAGCCACCATTCTGCAGACTAGATTACCTCAATATGATTTGGCTAACTCGCCCGTCCATGCCGGTTTACAACGCCGTGGCCGATTCATGTGTCTGTGCCGCCTCTGAAGCCGCGGTCGTCTTTGTCGTCCGTCTCCCGAGGCCTGGTCTACATCAACACATCGGGCCGCATCTATTTCATGAGCTGTTTATTAAGTATAAAACCAGCCACTGCTCGGGTAACCCGGTTTTCTTTCAAATTGGAGGTAAATTATCATCAACCGTCGTTGCACTGGATGGCTCAATGAGCAAGCGCACATGTCGCCACCACTGCAATTTCGTTAACTTCAAATAGCCAGTTGGAAGGAACCATTGGCCGAGTTGCTGACACAGCTCATACGGGATCATTTATAACCCGCCGCAGTCACCTCAACCTTCTGTGGATTCACATCGTGCTATCAACACCAATGATATACAACTTATGCCGGCTTATATCACGGTCAAATATGGAGAATCTCAAGCCAACTCCTCGAGTCACCTTGAGACTCGGGGGCTACGATGACATGCCTCAGCAAATCTTGCCAGTTTCAGCAAATTTAAGAACCCCAGGACGATGGAGGGAAAGATAACCCGGTCCCAAAGGCTACTGTTATATTGATGAAATTTAAAGGCCATCAGAAAATTTCCGGCTTAGAAAGTATATGACAGTTACAAAATCCTGGCTCAATGAAGAAGTTCCGGGTCATCAGAAAGGATTCCGGTTTAAAATCCGGCTCAAGGGAATCTGTCTCCCACAAAGCACTGAAGCTCTCAAATCTGGTTTAAAAATGTCCGGTTCAAAAAGGAATTAACTTCTCGCAAGTTCGAGTTTAAAGGCCGTCAGAAAATTTACGGCTGAAAATGATGATTCCGGTTTAAAATCCGGCTCAAGGGAAAGATGTCTCCCACAAAGCTTTGACGCTCTCAATATCCGGTTCAAAATCCCGGTTCAAGAAGAAGTTATCTCTTGCAAAAAATTAAAGATTGCCAAAGAGAACTTGCTACCATGACGCGCGGTTCAAACATGGGCATCCTGCCTTACTGGTTTATCATATTATTGATCATTTGGGGGCTTCACAGCTGTGACTACCCTATTAAATACGGCTATCAAGCCAATATTATTATAAGAGCACAGCTCTGGTTACTTTGGTAATCCGGCTATCAAGCCAATATATCATAAGGGGCCAAAGAGAGTCTGTTGCACAACACAGCTCAAACATAGGCACCTGGCGAGCACAACTCAGAAATATGTCACTTGGGGGTTTCTGTTTATAAAGCGGAGCTCTTTACCTATTGATCCGTCTTATAAAGCCATATATATATATATAATCACTTGGGGGCTTGGTCGTATTCGAACCATAGCTACACCTCTTGATCGGCGTAAGGCCACTAGGGAAATCATTTGAGGGCCAAAGAGAGTGTTGCAAAAGCACAACTCAAACTTAGGCACTCACTGAGCACAGCTCAAAATATTGCTTGGGGGCTCTTTGCTTCTCAAAGAACAAAGAGTCTACACCCTTGTAATAGGCTATCAAGCCAGGCTTGGAAGCCAGGTGTATTCACCTAAAACCCCGGGTTATCCTGCCTTATTTAAGTAAGCCACTCCGTCCAGGTAAACCTGGTATGACCCGCCGAATGTTTGACAAGTCAATCTCATAGACCCTGAACTTGTCAAAGTTAAAACGACGATTGGTTAATGACCGAGGTCCATCTTAAAAGGCTTTGTAAAATGGTTTAACTCATTGGCCTGGCATCCCATGAAAAGCCTCGATTTTGGGCCTGGCAGCCCATGAAAAGCCTCGCATGTTCTTTTTATGTTTTTATTTGCCAAGTTTTTTCTCCTTTGACGAGGTTTATAATATCTTCTGATAAACCAGCGTTTATTGACCTGGCTTGGCTTTCAACTACAAGTTATCAGTACATGATCAGCTATAATCCGGCGCTTATTGACCCGGTCTGGTTTCGACTACAAGTCGCCAGTATTTTATATGGATAATCCGGTGTTTATTACAACCCGATATGGTTTTATCATAAACCGGCAATATGTGGAAGGAGTTAACAGTACTCAAGATTGGGGTTATCACCCTTACTACAAAAAGTTGGTAAACCAACGATGTGATTCACCCTTACTGGTTGAATAAAGCATGATTATAAATCACCGTCGTTTATTAACCCGGCCTAGCTTTCGAATATAAGTCGCCAGTATGATGATAAATTATCCAGTGTTTATTAACCCAGACTGGCTTGGGATTATAAGTTGCCAGTATATATTTGGATTGCGCCATTGGAATCAAGCGCTCATAAATCATTGGATTATATTATTCAAATTTTCAAATAGCCAACATGGCTGGATTTTATTATGGTTATCAGTAACCAGTATTATGATTAAGGTTTTCAAAGTCACTTTAGCGCAATGGCTATTATATTATCAATGGATATGATTTATTCTACAATTGAAGGAATAGCCCCAAGTCGCTGCAAGTCTCATTTCGCTGCAAGCATGCACCATGACACTTGGGCGCTAATCCAAAGTCATTTTTTTGGCCTTATTGAAGACCCGACTCATCACATCATAATGAGCCAGCCCTTGGGGGCTACCAATTGCTCCTATCAATGATTTAAGGTACACAAGTCTTACTCCGTTATATTCAAGGATCCACTGCTCAGTTGGTAAAGCACAAAGCTCTTAACCTTGTGGACGTGGGTTCAAGCCCCATGGTGGAGTTACATCATATGATGTTATTTTCAATGAAGCATGATTATATTTATAAAGTCCCTGCTCATTATTGCATAATGACCCGGCCCTTGGGGGCTACACTGGTTGAAGTTTTTTGAGCATCAGGCAATTAAAAGTCCCAGGTTGCTGCAAGCATGACAACCCGGCACTTGGGGGCTACATAATATGGAGTATTTAGTTTTTACTAAGTGACTGGGATGAACAACATGGATTTCTTCTTAAGTGGTGATACGTCTCCAACGTATCTACTTTTCCAAACACTTTTGCCCTTGTTTTGGACTCTAACTTGCATGATTTGAATGGAACTAACCCGGACTGACGCTGTTTTTAGCAGAATTATCATGGTGTTATTTATGTGCAGGAACAAACGTTCTCAGAATGACCTGAAACTTCACGGAGCCACTTTTCAGAAAATAAGAAAAATACCTGCCAAAGATGAAAGCCAGGGGGGCCACCGTCTCTCTACGAGGGTGGGGGGCGCGCCCCCCTACCTCGTGGGCCCCCTGTTGCCTCTCCGACTCCAACTCCACCTCCATATATTGAGTTTTGGGGAGAAAAAAATCAGAGAGAAGAAATCATCACGTTTTATGATATGGAGACACCGCCAAGCCCTAAAACCTCTCGGGTGGGCTGATCTGGAGTCCGTTCGGGGCTCCGGAGAGGGGAATCTGTCGCCATCGTCATCATCAACCATCCTCCATCACCAATTTCATGATGCTCACCGCCGTGCGTGAGTAATTCCATCGTAGGCTTGCTGGACGGTGATGGGTTGGATGGGGTCTATCATGTAATCGAGTTAGTTTTGTTAGGGTTTGATCCCTAGTGTCCACTATGTTCTGAGATTGATGTTGCTATGACTTTGCTATGCTTAATGCTTGTCACTAGGGCCCGAGTGCCATAATTTCAGATCTGAACCTATTATGTTTTCATCAATATATGAGAGTTCTTGATCCTATCTTGCAAGTCTAAAGTCACCTATTATGTGTTATGACCCGTTAACCCCGAAGTGACAATAATCGGGATACTTACTAGTGATGACCGTAGTTTGAGGAGTTCATGTATTCACTATATGTTAATGCTTTGTTTCGGTTCTCTATTAAAAGGAGGCCTTAATATCCCTTAGTTTCCGTAAGGACCCCGCTGCCACGGGAGGGTAGGACAAAAGATGTCATGCAAGTTCTTTTCCATAAGAACGTATGACTATATTCGGAATACATGCCTAAATTCTATCAATGAACTGGAGCTAGTTCTGTGTCACCCTAGGTTATGACTGTTACATGATGAACCGCATCCGGCATAATTCTCCATCACTGATCCATTGCCTACGAGCTTTCCATATATTGTTCTTCGCTTATTTACTTTCCCGTTGCTATTGCTATCATCACTAGAAAATACCAAAAACATTACTTTTACTATTGTTACCTTTTGCTACCGTTACCACCACTATCATATTACTTTGCTACTAAACACTTTGCTACAGATATTAAGTTTCCAGGTGTGGTTGAATTGACAACTCAGCTGCTAATACTTGAGAATATTCTTTGGCTCCCCTTGTGTCGAATCAATAAATTTGGGTTGAATACTCTACCCTCAAAAACTGTTGCGATCCCCTATACTTGTGGGTTATCAAGTGGCAGTATTTATATTGAAGCAAGTCTTAAGACATCACTTTGTTCTATCAAGACTTGGAACTACAGGTAATATGGAGATAAGGGAGAAACATCTTCAAATTCTCAGTTTTGAATAAACCAGATTGACCCGGTGTCTGCAACAATCATAACCCGACGTCATCAATAATCATGAACCGGCATTGGCAACAATCATGAACCGACGTTGGCAACAATCTTGACCCGGAATTATCAGTTTTTATAACCCACCGATTGTGGAAATCATAGCTTGGCAAGTTCTACATTTTCAAGCCAGCTAAATACCAGTTGAATATTTGAAGACCAATATTTTTGTCAAGTCAGAGCATCGAAGGGCAATTCAAATGGATTCTTTATTTACAATATTTATTCTACAAGCTAATTGATTATGAAGCTGGTGTATTGACCCGGATTTTCTACAAGAAATAAATGACAAGGACTTAAGGATGTTCAGGTGCCGGTTTACAAGAATTCTTAACCAAGAGCACAACCTGTCAAATTTGTTCTTGTGTTTATTTTGCAGCATAAGTTTACCATGGATAAATCCAAGGTAAACTTGGGGGCTAAAGTCGGGGATATACCCCACGGCGTAACCCGGACGGAAGTATAACCCGACCAGACTTGGTGATTCACTGGCGACCCGCACTGACTAGACGGTTTACAAGGAACTTGACTGAACATTATGATTCACTGGTAACCCGGCAGGTGGGACAGATGGATGACAAGGCCCAGAAGGCCGGTTCATGTTATGGTGGGCCGGTTTAAGAGGAAAGGCGTGAGGAATACCTGTCTTACAAGGAGTTTAGACCTGGACTTGTATCCGTTTTGTATTAGAAGGTAGTCTAGTCCTAATCCTAATAGGACTCCACATGTAACCCGCCCCTTCAACATATATAAGGAGGGGCAGGGCTCCCCAAAGGGGGACAAGAGAGAGAGAAAATAATCTCTAGGGCTAGACACAAAGAGCCAGTTTACCGGCGACTCTCTCGTGATGATAATGAGACCTAGCCACAAACAACATGTAGGGTTATTACTGGACGATGTTCCCCGGGGCCCAAAGCTGTCTAAATCCTTGTCTTGTGTGTGATCCGCCTCGCGTCTCTCGATTCCGACCAACCCCTTCAAGCTACCGCATAGATGCGTTGGCCTCACGACTAAGTCCTCACAATAGGATATCTGCTGTCACAATTCCACGACAGGCCGTATGATCGGTTGGCCAAACATGGGCCAATAACAAACCATATTATGGTCGTAAATTGGCTAGAGTTGAAATCGTCCGTTCATGGGCCGACCATAACAGGCCGTCGTTAATCGGTCGTATTTGATGACGCTATGAAAACAGCGCAACGTATTAACGGGCCACAAACGGGCCGACTGTAACCACAGGCTGAATTTGGCCCACAAGCAGAAACAGTAACGGGCCGAAAGTAAACAAATGTTGGAAATGAGCCCAAGAATAAATGGGCCCTGAGAAGGCCGAAAGATAACATGGGCTGGAAACAGCCCAACGGAATAATGGGTCGTTAATGGGTATAAAGTGATACATTATTCATCATGGGCCAGTTTTACCACACGTCGTTAATGGGCCGAGGGTTACTAAGGGCCTCATATGGGCCAAAATATGTCATGGGCCATACATGGGCTGGAAGTTAAAACGGGCTAGAATTATATTGGACGGCCTAGATGACGCTACTGGGCCTAATTCGGATAGGCCGTAAATGGGCCCTGGGTTAGCGGGCTGTAAATGGGCTATATGCGAACAAGCCGTTAACAGGCTTGCCGTGCGCCGGTCCGCCACCTTTTGACCAAGTCAAACGGGCCAGCCTTTTCACAGGAATGGGCCTCTATTGGGCCGTGCCACGTGTCGACGTATCATAGGCGCTTTGGGTCCAATGAGTGGATGACATCTCTCCCAACGGCGAGCCAACACATGTGCCCTCGAGCCAATGATGATTTTACACGTGGAAAATCCCCATTGGTCGGGGCTGTTAACGGGTTATCGAATCCAAAACCGGACCCGATAGCTTAACGGCGTTCCGTTACGGTGGATGCCATGTGTTGGTCACCTTTGATGAAAGCCCTTCTGTGATGCGCGATTTATCGTCATGGAATTGGACACTTCCGTGATGATAAAATTTTGGTAATGTTATGGAACACTTCTACGACAGCACATGTATGACTATCTTGATTCTGTCATAAAATTGTCATGGATGTACATGTATGACAGAAAACGTGACCTACTGTGACAAACACGTATCATCATGGAAGTGTATTTTATTGTAGTGATGAAATGCAATCGCCATGTAATTGATTTACTTTATCACTAAGCGGTAGCGATAGTCGTAGAAGCTATAGTTGGCGAGACGACAACGATGCTACGATGGAGATCAAGGTGTCAAGCCAAAGACGATGGTGATCATGACGGTGCTTTGGAGATGGAGATCAAAGGCACAAGATGATGATGGCCATATCATATCACTTATTTTGATTGCATGCGATATTTATCTTTTATGCATCTTATTTTACTTAGTACGGCGGTAGCATTATAAGATGATCTCTCACTAAATTTCAAGGTACAAGTGTTCTCTCTGAGTATGCACCGTTTCTATAGTTCGTCATGCCGAGACACCACGTGATGATCGGGTGTGATAAGCTCTACGTTCACATACAACGGGTGCAAGCCAGTTTTGCACACGCGGAATACTCGGGTTAAACTTGACGAGCCTAGCATATGCAGATATGGCCTCAGAACACTGAGACCGAAAGGTCGAGCGTGAATCATATAGCAGATATGATCAACATAGTGATGTTCACCACTGAAAACTAGTCCATCTCACGTCATGATCGGACATGGTTTAGTTGATATGGATCACGTGATCATTTAGATGACTAGACGGATGTCTATCTAAGTGGGAGTTCTTTAGTAATATGATTAATTAAACTTTAATTTATCATGAACTTAGTACCTGATAGTATTTTGCATGTCTGTTGTTGTAGATCAATGGCCCGAGCTATTGTTCCTTTTAATTTTAATGCGTTCCTAGAGAAATCTAAGTTCAAAGATGATGGTAGCAACTACACGGACTAGGTCCATAACTTGAGGATTATACTCATTGCTGCACAGAAGAATTACTTCCTGGAAGCACCGCTAGGTGTCAAACTCGCTGCAAGAGCAACTCCAGACGTTATGAACGTCTGGCAGAGCAAAGCTGATGACTACTCGATAGTTCAGTGTGTCATGCTTTACGGCTTAGAACCGAGACTTCAACGTCATTTTGAACGTCATGGAGCATATGCGATGTTCAAGGAGTTGAAGTTAATATTTCAAGCAAAGTGCCCGGATTGAGAGATATGAAGTCTCCAATAAGTTCTACAGCTGCAAAATGGAGGAGCATAGTTCTATCAGTGAACATATACTCAGAATGTCTCGGTACCACAACCACTTGACTAAACTGGGAGTTAATCTTCCTGTTGACAGTGTCAATGATAGAGTTCTTCAATCACTGCCACCAAGCTACAAAAGCTTCATGATGAACTATAATAAGCAAGGGATGGATAAGACAATTCCCGAGATCTTCGCGATGCTAAAGGCTGCGGAGGTAGAAATCAAGAAGGAGAATCAAGTGTTGATGGTTAACAAGACCACTAATTTCAAGAAAAAGGGCAAAGGGAAGAAGGGGAACTTCAAGAAGACCGGCAAGCAAATTGCTGCTCAGGTGAAGAAGCCAAAGTCTGGACCTAATCCTAAGACTGAGTGCTTCTATTGCAAAGGGACTGGTCAGTGGAAGCGGAACTGCCCCAAGTATTTGGCGGATAAGAAGGATGGCAAAGTCAAAGGTATATTTGATATACGTGTTATTAATGTGTACCTTACTAATGCTCGTAGTAGCACCTGGGTATTTGATACTGGTTCTGTTGCTCATATTTGCAACTCGAAACAGGGGCTACAGATTAAGCGAAGATTGGCTAAGGACGAGGTGACGATGCGCGTGGGAAATGGTTCCAAAGTCGATGTGATCGCCGTTGGCATGCTACCTCTACATCTACCTTCGGGATTAGTTTTAGACCTGAATAATTGTTATTTGGTGCCAGCGTTAAGCATGAACATTATATCTGGATCATGTTTGATGCGACATGGATATTCATTTAAATCAGAGAATAATGGTTGTTATATTTATATGAGTAATATCTTTTATGGTCATGCACCCTTGGTGAGTGGTCTATTTTTGTTGAATCTCGATAGTAGTGATACACATATTCACAATATTGAAGCCAAAAGATATAAGTTTAATAATGATAGTGCGACTTATTTGTGGCACTGCCGTTTAGGTCGTATTGGTGTAAAGCGCATGAAGAAACTCCATAGTGATGGGCTTTTGGAATCACTTGATTATGAATCACTTGATGCTTGCGAACCATGCCTCATGGGCAAGATGACTAAGACTCCGTTCTCTGGAATAATGGAGCGAGCAACAGACTTGTTGGAAATAATACATACTGATGTATGCGGTCCGATGAGTGTTGAGGCTCGCAGCAGGTATCATTATTTTCTGACCTTCACAGATGATTTGAGCAGATATGGGTATATCTACTTGATGAAACATAAGTCTGAAACATTTGAAAAGTTCAAAGAATTTCAGAGTGGAGTGGAAAATCTTTGTAACAAGAAAATAAAGTTTCTATGATGTGATCGTGGAGGTGAATATTTGAGTTACAAGTTTGGTCTTTATTTGAAACAATGTGGAATAGTTTCGCAACTCACGCCACCTGGAACACCACAACGTAATGGTGTGTCCGAACGCCGTAACCGCACTTTATTAGATATGGTGCGATCTATGATGTCTCTTACCGATTTACCACTATCGTTTTGGGGTTATGCTTTAGAGATGACTGCATTCACGTTAAATAGGGCACCATCTAAATCCATTGAGATGACACCATATGAACTGTTGTTTGCAAGAAACCTAAGTTGTCATTTCTTAAAGTTTGGGGCTGCGATGCTTATGTGAAAAAGCTTCAACCTGGTAAGCTCGAACCCAAATCGGAGAAATGTGTCTTCATCGGATACCCAAAGGAAACTGTTGGGTACACCTTCTATCAAAGATCCGAAGGCAAGATATCTTTTGCTAAGAATGGATCCTTTCTAGAGAAGGAGTTTCTCTCGAAAGAAGTGAGTGGGAGGAAAGTAGAACTTGATGAGGTAATTGTACCTGCTCCTTTATTGGAAAGTAGTTCATCACAAAAATCAGTTCCACTGATTCCTACACCAATTAGTGAGGAAGCAAATGATGATGATCATGAAACTTCTGATCAAGTTACTACCGAACCTCGTATGTCAACCAGAGTAAGATCCGCACCAGAGTGGTAGGATAATCCTGTTTTCGAGGTCATGTTACTTGACCATGATGAACCTACGAACTATGAGGAAGTGATGATGAGCCCAGATTCCGTGAAATCTCTTGAGGCCATGAAATCTGAGATGGGATCCATGTGTGAGAACAAAGTGTTGACTTTGGTTGACTTGCCCGATGATCAGCAAGCCATAGAGAATAAATGGATCTTCAAAAATAAGACTGACGCTGACGGTAATGTTATGGTCTACAAAGCACGACTTGTTGCGAAAGGTTTTCAACAAGTTCAAGGAGTTAACTATGATGAGACCTTCTCACCCGTAGCGATGCTTAAGTCTGTCCGAATCATGTTACCAATTGCCGCATTTTATGATTATGAAATTTGGCAAATGGATGTCAAAACTACATTCCTTAATGGATATCTTAAAGAAGAGTTGTATATGATGCAACCAGAAGGTTTTCTCGATCCAAAAGGTGCTAACAAAGTGTGCAAGCTCCTGCGATCCATTTATGGACTGGTGCAAGCCTCTCGGAGTTGGAATATACGCTTTGATAGTGTGATCAAAGCATATGGTTTTATACAGACTTTTGGAGAAGCTTGTATTTACAAGAAAGTAAGTGGGAGCTCTATAGCATTTCTGATATTATATGTGGATGACATATTGTTGATCGAAAATGATACGGAATTTATGGATAGCACAAAAGGATACTTGAATAAGAACTTTTCAATGAAAGACTTTGGTGAAGCTGCTTATATATTGGGCATCAAGATCTATAGAGATAGATCAAGATGCTTAATTGGACTTTCATAGAGCACATACCTTGATAAAGTTTTGAAGAAGTTCAAAATGGATCAAGCAAAGAAAGGATTCTTGCCTGTGTTACAAGGTGTGAAGTTGAGTCAGACTCAGTGCCCGACCACTGCAGAAGATAGAGAGAAAATGAAAGTCATTCCCTATGTTTCAGCCATAGGTTCTATCATGTATGCAATGTTATGTACGAGACCTGATGTGTGACTTGCTATTAGTTTAGCAGGGAAGTACCAAAGTAATCTAGGAGTGGATCACTGGACAGTGGTCAAGAACATCCTGAAATACCTGAAGAGGACTAAGGATATGTTACTTGTTTATGGAGGTGAAAAAGAGCTCGTCATAAATGGTTACGTCGATGCAAGTTTTGACACTGATCCGGATGACTCTAAGTAACAAACCGGATACGTATTTACATTGAATGGCGGAGCTGTCAGTTGGTGTAGTTCCAAGCAAAGCGTCGTGGCGGGATGTACGTGTGAAGCGGAGTACATAGCTGCTTCGGAAGCAGCAAATGAAGGAGTCTAGATGAAGGAGTTCATATCTGACCTAGGTGTCATACCTAGTGCATCGGGTCTAATGAAAATTTGTTTTTGACAATACTGGAGCAATTGCCTTGGTGAAGGAATCCAAATTTCAAAAGAGAACCAAACACATCAAGTGATGCTTCAATTCCATCCACGATCAAGTCAAGGAGGGAGACATAGAGATTTGCAAAATACATACAGATCTGAATGTTGCAGACCCGTTGACTAAGCCTCTCTCACGAGCAAAACATGATCAACACCAAGACTCCATGGGTGATAGAATCATTACTATGTAATCTAGATTATTGACTAGTGCAAGTGGGATACTAAAGGATATATGCCCTAGAGGCAATAATAAAGTTGTTATTTATATTTCCTTATATCATGATAAATGTTCATTATTCATGCTAGAATTGTATTAACCGGAAACTTAGTACATGTGTGAATACATAGACAAAACAGAGTGTCCCTAGTAGGCCTCTACTTGACTAGCTCGTTAACCAAAGATGGTTAAGTTTCCTGACCATAGACATGTGTTGTCATTTGATGAACGGGATCACATCATTAGAGAATGATGTGATGGACAAGACCCATCCGTTAGCTTAGCATAAATGATCGTTTTGTTTTATTGCTATTGCTTTCATCATGACTTATACATGTTCCTCTGACTATGAGATTATGCAACTCCCAAATACCAGAGGAACACCTTGTGTGCTATCAAACATCACAACGTAACTGGGTAATTATAAAGATGCTCTACATGTGTCTCCGATGGTGTTTGTTGAGTTGGCATAGATCGAGATTAGGATTTGTCACTCTGTGTATCGGAGAGATATCTCTAGGCCCTCTCGATAATGCTGATCACTATAAGCCTTGCAAGCAATGAGTTATTCACGGGATGACGCATTACGGAACAAGTAAATAGACTTGCCGGTAACGAGATTGAACTAGGTATAATGATATCGATGATCGAATCTCGGGCTAGTAACATACCGATGACAAAGGGAACAATGTATCTTGTTATGTGCTACCTCTTGAGCACTGCGTTGGTTTTCCCTTGAAGAGGAAAGGGTGATCTAGCAAAGTAGCGTAAGTATTTTCCTCGGTTTTTGAGAACCAAGGTATCAATCTAGTAGGAGACTACATGCAAGTCCCTCGTACCTACACAAACAAATAAGAACCTTGCAACCAACGCGATAAAGGGGTTGTTAATCCCTTCACGGTCACTTACGAGAGTGAGATCTGATAGAGATAATAATAATAACATATATATTTTTGGTATTTTTATGATATAGATTGAAAGTAAAGATTGGAAAATAAAATAGATTGGAAACTTATATGATAAAAGATAGACCCAGGGGCCATAGGTTTCACTAGTGGCTTCTCTCAAGATAGAATAAGTATTTGTTGGGGAACGTAGCAGAATTTTAAAATTTTCTACGCATCACCAAGATCAATCTATGAAGTCATCTAGCAACGAGGGAGAGAGGAGTGCATCTACATACCCTTGTAGATCACGAGCGGAAGCGTTCAAGAGAACGGGGTTGATGGAGTCGTACTCGTCGTGATCCAAATCACTGAAGATCTTAGCGCCGAACGGACGACACCTCCGCGTTCAACACACGTACGGAGCGAGGACGTCTCCCGCGCCTTGATCCAGCAAGGAGGAGGGAGAGGTTGAGGAAGAGGGCTCCAACAGCAGCACGACGGCGTGGTGGTGGTGAAGCTGCAGTACTCCGGCAGGGCTTCGCCAAGCTCTTATGGAGGAGGAGAGGTGTTGGGGATGGGAGGGGCTACGCCTTGGATGTTGTGTGCAGCCCTCCCCTCACCCCTCTATTTATATGGGAAGGGGGCCGGCCCCCTCTAGATGAGATCTAGAGGGGGGGCGGCGGACAAGGGGAGGGGGGCTTGCCCCCCAAGCAAAGGGGCGTCCCCCTTAGGGTTTCCCCCAAACCCTAGGCGCATGGGCCCTAGGGGGGTGTGGCGCCCCAGCCCACTTGGGCTGGTTCCCTTCTCCATACAGCCCATAAGGCCCTCCGGAAGAGGTGGCCCCTCCCAGTGGACCCCCGAAACCCCTCCGGTGGCCTCGGTACAATACAGATATGCCCCCTAACCTTTCCGGCGACCGTATGACAACTTCCCATATATAAATCTTTACCTCCGGACCATTCCGGAACTCCTCGTGACGTCCGGTATCTCATCCGGGACTCCGAACAACATTTGGTAATCACATACAAGTCTTCCTAACAACCCTAGCGTCACCGAACCTTAAGTGTGTAGACCCTACGGGTTCGGGAGACATGCAGACATGACCGAGACGACTCTCCGGTCAATAACCAACAGCGGGATCTGGATACCCATGTTGGCTCCCACATGCTCCACGATGATCTCATCGGATGAACCACGATGTCGAGGATTCAATCAATCCGTATACAATTCCCTTTGTCAATCGGTACGTTACTTGCCCGAGACTCGATCATTGGTATCCCAATACCTTGTTCAGTCTCGTTACCGGCAAGTCACTTTACTCGTACCGTAATGCATGATCCCGTGATCGACCACTTGATCACATTGAGCTCATTATGATGATGCATTACCGAGTGGGCCCAAAGATACCTCTCCGTCATATGGAGTGACAAATCCCAGTCTCGATTCGTGCCAACCCAACAGACACTTTTGGAGATACCTGTAATGTACCTTTATAGTCACCCATTTACGTTGTGACGTTTGGCACACCCAAGGCACTCCTACGGTATCCGGGAGTTGCACAATCTCATGGTCTAAGGAAATGATACTTGACATTCAGAAAAGCTACAGCAAACGAACTACATGATCTTTGAGCTAAGCTTAGGATTGGGTCTTGTCCATCACATCATTCTCCTAATGATGTGATCCCGTTATCAATGACATCTAATGTCCATAGTCAGGAAACCATGACTATCCTTTAATCAACGATCTAGTCAACTAGAGGCGCACTAGGGACGTGTTGTGGTCTATGTATTCACACATGTATTACGATTTCCGGATAACACAATTATAGCATGAACAATAGACAATTATCATGAACAAAGAAATATAATAATAACCATTTTATTATTGCCTCTAGGGCATATTTCCAACAGTCTCCCACTTGCACTAGAGTCAATATTCTAGTTACATTGTGATGAATCGAACACCCATGCAGTTCTGGTGTTGATCATCTTTTGCTCTAGGGAGAGGTCTAGTCAACGGATCTGCTACATTCAGGTCCGTATGTACTTTACAAATCTCTATGTCTCCATTTTGAACACTTTCACGAATGGAGTTGAAGCGACGCTTGATATGCCTGGTCTTCCCGTGAAACCTGGGCTCCTTGGCAAGGGCAGTAGCTCCAGTGTTGTCACAGAAGAGAGTCATCGGGCCCGACGCATTGGGTATGACTCCTAGGTCGGTAATGAACTCCTTCACCCAGACTGCTTCTTGTGCTGCCTCCGAGGCTGCCATGTACTCCGCTTCACATGTAGATCCCGGCACAACGCTTTGCTTGCAACTGCACCGGCTTACTGCCCCACCATTCAAAATATACACGTATCCGGTTTGTGACTTAGAGTCATCCAGATCTGTGTCGAAGCTAGCATCGACGTAACCCTTTACGAAGAGCTCTTCGTCACCTCCATAAACGAGAAACATTTCCTTGGTCCTTTTCAGGTACTTCAGGATATTCTTGACCGCTGTCCAGTGTTCCATGCCGGGATTACTTTGGTACCTTCCTACCAAACTTACGGCAAGGTTTACATCAGGTCTGGTACACAGCATAGCATACATGATAGACCCTATGGCCGAGGCATAGGGGACGACACTCATCTTTTCTCTATCTTCTGCAGTGGTCGGGCATTGAGCTGTGCTCAATCTCATACCTTGCAATACAGGCAAGAACCCCTTCTTTGACTGATCCATTTTGAACTTCTTCAATATCTTGTCAAGGTACGTACTCTGTGAAAGACCAATGAGGCGTCTCGATCTATCTCTATAGATCTTGATGCCTAATATATAAGCAGCTTCTCCAAGGTCCTTCATTGAAAAACACTTGTTCAAGTAGGCCTTTATGCATTCCAAGAATTCTATATCATTTCCCATCAACAGTATGTCATCCACATACAATATGAGAAATGCTACAGAGCTCCCACTTACTTTCTTGTAAATGTAGGCTTCTCCATAAGTCTGCATAAACCCAAACGCTTTGATCATCTCATCAAAACGAATGTTCCAACTCCGAGATGCTTGCACCAGCCCATAAATCGAGCGTTGGAGCTTGCACACCTTGTCAGCATTCTTAGGATCGACAAAACCTTCTGGCTGCATCATATACAATTCTTCCTTAAGGAAACCATTAAGGAATGTCGTTTTGACATCCATTTTCCATATCTCATAATCATAGAATGCGACAATTGCTAACATGATTCGGACAGACTTTAGCTTCGCTATGGGTGAGAAAGTCTCATTGTAGTCAACCCCTTGAACTTATCGATAACCCTTAGCGACAAACCGAACTTTATAGATGGTCACATTACCATCCGCGTCTGTCTTCTTCTTAAAGATCCATTTATTTTCTATGGCTCACCGATCAACGGGCAAGTCAGTCAAAGTCCATACTTCATTTTCATACATGGATCCTATCTCGGATTTCATGGCTTCTAGCCATTTGTCGGAATCCGGGCCTGCCATCGCTTCTTCATAGTTCGAAGTTTCACCATTGTCTAACAACATGATTTCCAAGACAGGGTTGCCGTACCACTCTGGTGCGGAACGTGTCCTTGTGGACCTACGAAGTTCAGTAGCAACTTGATCTGAAGTTTCATGATCATCATCATCAACTTCCTCTCTAGTCGGTGCAGGCACCTCAGGAACATTTTCTTGAGCTGCGCCACTTACCGGTTCAAGAGGTAATACTTCATCAAGTTCTACTTTCCTCCCACTTATTTCTTTCGAGAGAAACTCTTTCTCTAGAAAGGACCCATTCTTGGCAACAAAGATCTTGCCTTCGGATCTGAGGTAGAAGGTATACCCAACAGTTTCTTTAGGGTATCCTATGAAGACGCATTTTTCCGACTTGGGTTAGAGCTTTTCAGTTTGAAGTTTCTGGACATAAGCATCGCATCCCCAAACTTTTAGAAACGACAGCTTAGGTTTCTTCCCAAACCATAATTCATACGGTGCCGTCTCAACGGATTTCGACGGAGCCCTATTTAAAGTGAATGCGACAGTCTCTAAAGCATAGCCCCAAAATGATAGCGGTAAATCGGTAAGAGACATCATAGATCGCACCATATCTAATAGAGTGCGATTACGACGTTCGGACACACCATTACGCCGAGGTGTTCCAGGCGGCGTTAGTTGTGAAACTATTCCACATTTTCTTAAGTGTGTGCCAAATTCATGACTCAAGTATTCCCCCCCATGATCTGATCGCGAGAACTTGATTTTCCTGTCACGTTGATTCTCAACCTCACTCTGAAATTCCTTGAACTTTTCAAAGGTCTCAGACTTGTGTTTCATTAAGTAGACATACCCATATCTACTCAAGTCATCCGTGAGGGTGAGAACATAACGATAGCCACCGCGAGCCTCAACACTCATTGGACCGCACACATCAGTATGTATGATTTCCAATAAGTTGGTTGCTCGCTCCATTGTTCCTGAGAACGGAGTCTTGGTCATTTTACCCATGAGGCATGGTTCGCACGTGTCAAATGATTCGTAATCAAGAGACTCTAAAAGTCCATCTGCATGGAGCTTCTTCATGCGTTTGACACCTATGTGACCAAGGCGGCAGTGCCACAAGTATGTGGGACTATCATTATCAACCTTACATCTTTTGGTATTCACACTATGAATATGTGTAGCATTACGCTCGAGATTCATTAGGAATAAACCATTCACCATCGGAGCATGAACATAAAACATATCTCTCATATAAATAGAACAACCATTATTCTCGGATTTAAATGAGTAGCCATCTCGTATTAAACGAGATCCTGATACAATGTTCATGCTCAAAGCTGGCACTAAATAACAATTATTGAGTTCTAAAACTAATCCTGTAGGTAAATGTAGAGGTAGCGTGCCGACGGCGATCACATCGACCATGGAACCATTCCTGACGTGCATCGTCACCTCGTCCTTCGCTAGTCTCCATTTATTCCACATCTCCTGCTTTGAGTTACAAATGTGAGCAACCGCACCGGTATCAAATACCCAGGAGCTACTACGAGTACTGGTAAGGTACACATCAATTACATGTATATCACATATACCTTTCGTGATGCCGGTCTTCTTGTCCGCTAAGTATTTGGGGCAGTTCCGCTTCCAGTGACCACTTCCCTTGCAATAAAAACACTCAGTCTCGGGCTTGGGTCCATTCTTTGGCTTCTTCCCAGCAGCTTGCTTACCGGGCGCGGCAACTCCCTTGCCGTCCTTCTTGAAGTTCTTCTTACCCTTGCCTTTCTTGAACTTAGTGGTTTTATTCACCATCAACACTTGATGTTCCTTTTTGACCTCTACCTCTGCTGATTTCAGCATTGCAAATACTTCAGGAATGGTCTTTTCCATCCCCTGCATATTGAAGTTCATCACAAAGCTCTTGTAGCTCGGTGGAAGCGATTGAAGGATTCTGTCAATGACCGCGGCATCCAGGAGATTAACTCCCAACTGAGTCAAGCGGTTATGCAACCCATACATTTTGAATATGTGCTCACTGACAGAACTATTTTCCTACATCTTACAGCTGAAGAACTTGTCGGAGACTTCATATCTCTCGACTCGGGCATGAGCTTGAAAAACCATTTTCAGCTCTTCGAACATCTCATATGCTCTGTGTCTCTCAAAACTCTTTTGGAGCCCCGGTTCTAAGCTGTAAAGCATGCCGCACTGAACGAGCGAGTAATCATCAGCACATGTCTGCCAAGCGTTCATAACGTCTTGGTTCTATGGGACAGGCAGTGGCGGAGCCAGCGCCCGGCCACCCCGGGCACTTGCCCGGGCTCGCTGGCCACGGGACAGCGTACACACCTGATAAACAATGGGGCAAAATCTGTTATGCATCATCGTTTACCCGGGCAGAAGTGTACGATACGTGATAAACAAATGGGCTCATTTTTTTTCTTTTTGAGCAGAACACAACAATGGGCTCCTACGAAGCGTTGTCATGGGCTAATTAACTAGGCCTACCAAGTGCAATCGACGTAATGTTCATCAATCATGGGCTGCGATTCCCTTCTTCCAAAACGAGCAGTCACAACGACGCCACCACTTCGGCTGCTCGTTTGCAGTTTGCAACTTTGGATTCCCTTCTTCCAAAACGAGCAGTTCACAACGAAGCCATTCTACATGAAATCTTGGAGCACAGTATTTCTTTTGCAGTTTGCAACTTTGGACATGAATTTAGGAGCTCGAATTTCAAAGCTCACAATCTAGCGAAGCATGTTTTGAAGCTAGGGGTGGGCCGCCATGTTTTGTTAGGACAGCCCGACAATCTATCTTTTATCTCTGTAAACATTGGTGCAGTTTAATAAAGCTTCGTGAGATTGCCTAAAAAAACCACCTCGGCTGCTCGTTTCAACCCCTTGAAAAAAGGGGAAAATAGGCTGGACTATGGAGACGAACCAGCGGCGAGCGAATCCGGAGGCCGCCCTAGGCGCACGGCCGGTGGCGGGTGGAGCGGATCCATCTCTAGGAATGGCTTATATCCTCCTCGTCCAGTGCCTTTCTGGTCTTTCTCCTGATTAGGTAAAATTTCTAACTAATTTGAAGATTGATAGATTAGGGCTAAATTTTGAGTTTAGGTGGTGCGGCGACTGCCTCGTGATACTGATATATTCAGTACTATGTCCGTCTCTTTTCTTACACAAGCTCTCTATTTTGAATATGTTCACTAATCGCAACACTTAATTTATGTGCATTAGAAATTCAATTGTTTTTGTTGTATAGTGCCTTCTAGGATGTTTGGATGCTAATTTTGATAGATATATTTTTACAAGTAACATGACAAGTTTAGTTCTATGCATGGCCTTGTTTTATGACTTATGTTGTCACATGGCAATATCTCGAAGCTCCTAGGACAGTTTGGCGAGAGCCTTCTCCAGGACACTTGGCAATGGGCGACACATGGTGCGACCTGAGCAGCCCTTTTGCCGAAAGTTGTTTGTCGAGTGTGATTGAGGGGGCACTCAGAAAACCTACGAACGCTTGTTAAAGGCAGAACTCGACAAACATCAAGGACACGTTAACTGCAATGGAACCATCTTCACCTAGTATCATGCAAAAGGCAGCACTCGACAAACCTACGAACGCTTGCTAAAGGCAGCACTCGACAAACCTACGAACGCTTGCTAAAGGCAACACTCGACAAACCAACGAATGCTTTGCCGAAGACTGCACTTGGCAAACATCAAGGACATGTGTCACCCTTCAGTTGTCCTATCTTCGGCGAGTAAGGTACGGAAGATAGTCGGCAAACCAACGAACGCTTTGCCGAAGACTGCAATTGGCATGTGTCACCCTTCAATTGTATTGTCTTCCCAAGTATGGTACGGAAGATACTCGGCAAAGACAACATGCCACGTGGCAAGCGCCATATCTGTCTAACTAGCCGTTAGCCTACTTTATTTTACCGAGTAGCTCATTTTAACCCTCGATAAAGTCTTTGTCAAGTATCCGATGGAAGGAAATCGATTAAGCTCTCTTTGCTGAAAGGGGGTATTTCAAGTAGGGTTTGTCAAGTGTTGCGCTCGACAAACTAGTTGCTGAGCTGTGATACCGGCCTTCGCCGACTACTTTGGTACTTGACAAAGAACCCGATTCTGGTAGTATATAAAACTGAATATTGATGTATCATATACTAGCTCACATTAAAATTACATTTTGCATGACTGACATGTTCATATTTTCACTTCATTACTATTGGATATTTGAGTTTTTGAAGTTTGGGCGATTTTATATATTGTTTATCGAAACACTTGATTTTGATTTCCAAATTAGACTTAGGCTCAAGCTTGCCCGGGCTTCAAAAAAGTTCTGGCTCCGCCACTGGGGACGGGTGCGTCACCTAGCGGTGCTTCTAGGACATAATCTTTCTTGGCAGCTATGAGGATGATCCTCAGGTTCCGGACCCGGTCCGTATAGTTGCTGCCATCGTCTTTCAGCTTGGTTTTCTCTAGGAACGCGTTGAAGTTGAGGACAACGTTGGCCATTTGATCTACAAGACATATTGTAAAGATTTTAGACTAAGTTCATGATAATCAAGTTCATCTAATCAAATTATTCAATGAACTCCCACTCAGATAGACATCCCTCTAGTCATCTAAGTATAACATGATCCGAGTTAACTAGGTCGTGTCCGATCAGCACGTGAGACGGACTAGTCAACATCAGTGAACATCTTCATGTTGATCGTATCTTCTATACGACTCATGCTCGACCTTTCGGTCTTCTGTGTTCCGAGGCCATGTCTGTACATGCTAGGCTCATCAAGTCAACCTAAGTGTATTGCGTGTGTAAATCTGGCTTACACCCGTTGTATTCGAACGTTAGAATCTATCACACCCGATCATCGCGTGGTGCTTCGAAACAACGAACCTTCGCAACGGTGCACAGTTAGGGGGAACACTTTCTTGAAATTTTACGAGGGATCATCTTATTTAAGCTACCGTCATTCTAAGCAAATAAGATGTAAAACATGATAAACATCACATGCAATCAAATAGTGACATGATATGGCCAATATCATTTGCTCCATCTTCGGGGCTCCATGATAATTGTTGTCACCGGCATGACACCATGATCTCCATCATCGTGTCTTCTTGAAGTTGTCACGTCAACTATTACTTCTACTACTATGGCTAACGCTTTAGCAATAAAGTAAAGTAATTACATGACGTTTATGTTGACACGCGGGTCATAAATAAAAAAAGACAACTCATATGGCTCCTGCCGGTTGTCATACTCATCGACATGCAAGTCATGATTCCTATTACAAGAACATGATCATCTCATACATCACATATATCATTCATCACATCCTTTGGCCATATCACATCACAAAACACTTGCTGCAAAAACATGTTAGACGTCCTCTAATTGTTGTTGCAAGTTTTTACGTGGCTGCTATAGGTTTCTAGCAAAAACGTTTCTTACCTACGCCAAAACCACAAGGTGAATTGCAAATTTCTATTTACCCTTCATAAGGACCCTGTTCATCGAATCCGATCCGACTAAAGTGGGAGAGATAGACACCCGCCAGCCACCCTATGCAACTAGTTCATGTCAGTCGGTGGATCCGGTCTCACGTAAGTATACGTGTAAGGTTGGTCCGGGCCGCTTCATCCCACGATGCCGCCGAATCAAGATAAGACTAGTAATGGCAAGATAATTGAGAATATCGACGCCCACAACTACTTTCTGTTCTACTCGTGCATAGTAACTACGCATAGACCTAGCTCATGATGCCACTGTTGGGGAACATAGCAGAATTTTAAAATTTTCTACGCATCACCAAGATCAATCTATGGAGTCATCTAGCAACGAGGGAGAGAGGAGTGCATCTACATACCCTTGTAGATCACGAGCGGAAGCGTTCAAGAGAATGGGGTTGATGGAGTCATACTCGTCGTGATCCAAATCACCGAAGATCCTAGTGCCGAACGGACGACACCTCCGCGTTCAACACACGTACGGAGCGAGGACGTCTCCCGCGCCTTGATCCAGCAAGGAGGAGGGAGAGGTTGAGGAAGAGGGCTCCAACAGCAGCACAACGGCGTGGTGGTGGTGAAGCTGCAGTACTCCGGCAGGGCTTCGCCAAGCTCTTATGGAGGAGGAGAGGTGTTGGGGAGGGGAGGGGCTACGCCTTGGATGTTGTGTGCAGCCCTCCCCTCACCCCTCTATTTATATGGGAAGGGGGCCGGCCCCCTCTAGATGAGATCTAGAGGGGGGGCGGCGGACAAGGGGAGGGGGGCTTGCCCCCCAAGCAAAGGGGCGTCCCCCTTAGGGTTTCCCCCAAACCCTAGGCGCATGGGCCCTAGGGGGGTGTGGCGCCCCATCCCAGTTGGGCTGGTTCCCTTCTCCATACAGCCCATAAGGCCCTCCGGAAGAGGTGTCCCCTCCCGGTGGACCCCCGGAACCCCTTCGGTGGCCCCGGTACAATACCGATATGCCCCCGAACCTTTCCAGCAACCGTATGACAACTTCCCATATATAAATCTTTACCTCCGGACCATTCCAGAACTCCTTGTGACGTCCGGGATCTCATCCAGGACTCCGAACAACATTCGGTAATCACATACAAGTCTTCCTAACAACCCTAGCGTCACCGAACCTTAAGTGTGTAGACCCTACGGGTTCAGGAGACATGCATACATGACCGAGACGACTCTCCGGTCAATAACCAACAGCGGGATCTGGATACCCATGTTGGCTCCCACATGCTCCACGATGATCTCATCGGATGAACCATGATGTCGAGGATTCAATCAATCCGTATACAATTCCCTTTGTCAATCGGTACGTTACTTGCCCGAGAGTCAGTCGTCGGTATCCCAATACCTTGTTCAATCTCGTTACCGGCAAGTCACTTTACTCGTACCGTAATGCATGATCCCGTGATCAACCACTTGATCACATTGAGCTCATTATGATGATGCATTACCGAGTGGGCCCAGAGATACCTCTCCGTCATACGGAGTGACAAATCCCAGTCTCGATTCGTGCCAACCCAACAGACACTTTTGGAGATACCTGTAATGTACCTTTATAGTCACCCAGTTACGTTGTGATGTTTGGCACACGCAAGGCACTCCTACGGTATCCGGGAGTTGCACAATCTCATGGTCTAAGGAAATGATACTTGACATTCAGAAAAGCTACAGCAAACGAAGTACACGATCTTTGAGCTAAGCTTAGGATTGGGTCTTGTCCATCACATCATTCTCCTAATGATGTGATCCCGTTATCAATGACATCTAATGTCCATAGTCAGGAAATCATGACTATCCTTTGATCAATGAGCTAGTCAACTAGAGGCTCACTAGGGACGTGTTGTGGTCTATGTATTCACACATGTATTACGATTTCCGGATAACACAATTATAGCATGAACAATAGACAATTATCATGAACAAAGAAATATAATAATAACCATTTTATTATTGCCTCTAGGGCATATTTCCAACAGTATTACGATGGGTGAACAAATTACTGTCGAGCAATTGATAGAAAAGTGCATAATTATGAGAATATCTTGGCATGATCATGTATATAGGCATCACGTCCGCGACAAGTAGACCGAAACGATTCTGCATCTACTACTATTACTCCACACATCGACTGCTATCCAGCATGCATCTAGAGTAACGCATTAGGCAATATGACATGATGTAGTGGGATAAACTCAAGAAATATGATATAAACCCCATCTTTTTATGCTCGATGGCAACAATACAATATGTGCCTTGCTGCCCCTGATGTCACTGGGAAAGGACAACGCAAGATTGAACCCAAAGCTAAGCACTTCTCCCATTGCAAGAAAGATCAATCTAGTAGGCCAAACCAAACTTATAATTAGAAGAGACTTCCAAAGATAACCAATCATACATAAAAGATTTCAGAGAAGAATCAAATATCATGCATAGATAAACTTGATCATAAACCCACAATTCATCGGATCTCGACAAACACACCGCAAAAAGAGTTACATCAAATAGATCTCCAAGAAGATCGAGGAGGACATTGTATTGAGATCCAAAGAGAGAGAAGAAGGCATCTAGCTAATAACTATGGACCCGAAGGTCTGTGGTAAGCTACTCACACATCATCGGAGAGGCTATGGTGTTGATGTAGAAGCCCTCCGTGATCGATTCCCCCTCCGGCGGAGCTCCGGAAAAGGCCCCAAGATGGGATCTCTTGGGTAAAGAAGGTTGCGGTGGTGGAAATAGGGTTTCGTGGTGCTCCTAGATGTTTTTGGGGTATATGGATATATATAGGAGGAAAAACTAGGTCGATGGAGCTGCGAGGGGTCCACGAGGGTGGGGGTTGCACCCAGGGGGGCAGGCACGCCTCCCTGCCTCGAGGCTCTCTCGTTTCTTTCTTGATGTCTACTCCAAGTCCCCTGAATCATGTTTGTTACAAAAATAACTCTTCTGAAGGTTGATCCCGTTTGGATTCCATTTGATATTCCTTTTCTGCGAAACACTGAAATAGGAAAAAAAACAGCAATTTGCACTGGGCCTTGGGATAGTAGGTTAGTCCAAAAAATAATATAAAAGTGTATAAATAAGCCCATTAACATCCAAAACAGATAATTTAATAGCATGGAACAATAAAAAGTTATAGATACATTGGAGACGTATCATGCATCCCCAAGCTTAATTCCTGCTCGTCCTCGAGTAGGTAAATGATAAAAACAGAATTTTTGATGTGGAATGCTACCTAGCATAATTCTCAATGTAATTTTCTTTATTATGGCTTGAATGTTCAGATCCGAAAGATTCAAGACAAAAGTTTAATATTGACATAAAAATAATAATACTTCAAGCATACTAACTAAGCAATCATGTCTTCTCAAAATAACATGGCAAAAGAAAGTTCATCCCTACAAAATCATATAGTTTGGTCATGCTCCACTTTCGTCACACAAGAATGCTCTCATCTTGCACAACCCCGACAACAAGCCAAGCAATTGTTTCATACTTTAGTAATCTCAAATATTTTCAACTTTCACGCAATACATGAGCGTGATCCAGGGACATAGCACTATGGGTGGAATATAATATGATGATGGGGGTTATATGGAGAAGACAAAAAAGGAGAAAGTCTCACATCGACGAGGCTAATCAACGGGCTAGGGAGATGCCCATCAATTGATGTCAATGCAAGGAGTAGGGATTGCCATGCAACGGATGCACTAGAGCTATAAATGTATGAAAGCTCACCAAAAGAAACTAAGTGGGTGTGCATCCAACTTGCTTGCTCACGAAGACCTAGGGCATTTGAGGAAGCCCATTGTTGGAATATACAAGCCAAGTTCTATAATGAAAAATTCCCACTAGTATACAAAAGTGACAAAACAAGAGACTCTCTATCATAAAGATCATGGTGCTACTTTGAAGCACAAGTGTGGAAAAAGAGGATAGTAGCATTGTCCCTTTTTTCTTTTTTTTTCTTTTTTTTGGGCCCCTTCTTTTTTTATTTGGCCTTTCTGTGTTTTTTATTTGGGACAATGCTCTATTAATGATGATCATCACACTTCTATCTATTTACAACTCAATGATTACAACTCGATACTAGAACAAAATATGACTCTATATGAATGCCTCCGGTGGTGTACCGGGAAGGGCAATGAATCAAGAGTGACATGTATGATAAATTATGCTTGGTGGTTTGCCACAAATACGATGTCAACAACATGATCATGCAAAGCAATATGACAATGATGAAGCGTGTCATAAATGAAACGGTGGAAAGTTGCATGGCAATATCTCTCGGAATGGCTATGGAAATGCCATAATAGGTAGGTATGGTGGCTGCTTTGAGGAAGATATAAGGAGGTTTATGTGTGATAGAGCGTATCATATCACGGGATTTGGATGCACCGGCGAAGTTTGCACCAACTCTTGAGGTGAGAAAGGGCAATGCATGGTACCGAAGAGGATAGCAATGATGGAAGGGTGAGAGTGCATATAATCCATGGACTCAACATTAGTCACAAAGAACTCACATACTTATTGCAAAAATATACAAGTCATCAAAAACCAAGCACTAAGCGCATGCTCCTAGGGGATAGATTGGTTGGAAAAGACCATCGCTCATCCCCGGCCTCCACTCACAAGGAAGACAATTAAATAACACCTCATGTTTCAAATTTGTTACACAACGTGTCGTGGTTTTGTCACGGAAGATGTCCTCGTGAAAGGACTTAGTCGTGGAGCCATCATGACGGGTTAGCTTGAAGGGGTTAAAGCGGACAAGGGACGCGAGGAATTATACTAGTTCGGCCCTTACGATGAACGTAAAATCCTACTCCAGTTGTGATGGAATTTCTAGGGTTTCGATGACCAAGGAGCGAATCCGCTTTGCCTGGCTCTCGAGTTATTGTTGTCTATCCCTAAACCGCCGCCTGGTCGTCCCTTTATATACACAGGTTGATGCCCGGCGGTTTACAGAATCCCGAGGCCGGCTCATAAACGTGCCCGGCTCAGTTTCTACCTTTCCTTGCCTTACAACATAAGTTACATATCATATGGCAGTTTATATCTACGGGCCCTAATCCGCCTTTGGACCCAGGGCCTTCATGTTAGATCTCCTCTGTAAAGCGCCATACCTCTTGTCTTCATGGGCTTCAAACATTACTAACTCCTTGTAGGCATAACCCGGCCCCTCATGACCAGTTTATATTTAGTAGTAATATCCCCAACATTAGGCCCTAGATTGATTTGAACTTGTTCATGTCAATCTTTAACACTTAGAAAATTCCTCCTTCTGCACCTTCGCATAGGTCTTGTAAACTGCCATGACGTCATCTTCCAGGTTCGTAATAAACCGCCATGACGTCACTTGTTTATTAAAAATTGGACATATCTCACCTTCATTAATGAGCCTCCGACAATTGAGGCGACATCTCTGTCACATATCCAACTTTTGGGCTCCTCGATTTTTGCGCCCGTCACTTATCCCTTTATTAAAAATTGGACATATCTCACCTTCATTAATGAGCCTCCGACAATTGAGGCGACATCTCTGTCACATATCCAACCGGGGGTCCTTTTCATTTTCCCCCTTTTGCCTCCCCGCTTCTTCTTCCTTGCGCCAACCCGACCCTCACGCGTAGCCACCGTCGTCAAGCTCCGCCCTCGTCTTCATCTCCGGCCGCTGCATCAACCTGAACGTTCCAGAGAAACGCGGCGTGCCTCCTCTGCTTCAACAGCTTCGGTGAGTTCCTCTTCTTTTCCTTTGTAGATCCGCTAGGGTTCTCGCGAGTTCATAGAAGCTTCATGGTGTTCTTACCCTTGTTCTTCATTAGATCCTATATGAAGGACTTCAAACTTGATCTACTTTCATGCGGTAGCAATGACAGTCCTTATTTTGCCTATCAAACCATGCCTTCTGTGTATAAAAACTGATCTAGAACTTCGCGAACTGCTCAAGCACCAAATTTTAGGTCTAAATCTTTTTCTTTTCCTGACATGTGGTAGATCCAAAATTCCAATGTGAAACTGTGAAACTTGTTTTTCCTCACTTAGTCATATTTGCTTCAGATGTGTACTTTCATTGTCTGCGTAGGCAGTTTATCCTTTAGAAAACAATCTGCCATGTGCCATTAGTCCCCTTGTAAACCGCCAATCGTTTTACCATTTATAATAGCATCAACCTCCGGTTTGAACGATTTTGCATGCTTGAATACCTTTTCCTTAACCAGCTACGCTTTATGCTTGCCAACTATGAGTCTTAAACCGGCATCAATGTTTTTCCAGCTCTTCATTCGAAATGGCCAAACAATTTTATGCTTGTAACTGGGTCCCTTCCCAGGTTACTGAAGAGCAGCAAGATGGATGCGTCAGACCTAGCGCTTTACCAAAACGAAGCGAAATCCACTGGCGCATTCCCGGTCCAGAAAATCCTCCTACACCTAAGGATGGCGAGGTAGTGGTATTTGTTGATCACATGAGCCGTGGTTTTAAACCGCCTGGATCCAAGTTTTTTCGTGATGTGCTTGCCAGCTTCCAGATCCACTCTCAAGATATTGGACCCAACTCTGTGTCCATTATTTGCGACTTTCAAGTGTTTTATGAGGCCTATCTGCAAGAGGAGCCAACTGTTGAATTATTCCGGGATTTTTTCTATTTGAACCGTCGTACTGAATTTGTAGACGGGCCCAACACTAAACTTGGTGGCGTCTCCATTCAGAAAAGGAAGGACGTCAGCTTCCCTCACGTCAAACTTCATAGTCATCCTAAGGATTGGAACCAGTCTTGGTTCTACTGTAAGGATACTTCCCCTGAAGATGAGAACCCTCTATCGGGTTATCGTGCTCACCGGCTTACCAACACACATCCATTTCCGCAACGTATGACTGCCAAGGAATGAGCCACATACGCACCACAACTCGCCAAGCTCAGAGCTTTCATGGCTAACGGTTTGACAGGAGTTGACTTTGTTCGTTGCTGGATATCTTGGAGTATTTTACCGTTAAGCCGTCGCCCAGGTTTATTGTGTGAGTACACACGGGACTCAAAAGATCCTCAACGACATATTGATATTCAGCTAACAGAGGCTGAAGTTACTGAATCTGTTAAGAAAATACTGAATGAATCGGAGGCTGTCTGCAGCAAGACCGGGTTAAGTCCCTTCTATACCTTGAATAAACCGCCAGCTATAAGAATTGCCTCACTCCTGCTTATACTTGATATTCTTAACTGTGTAATCTTTTATATCCTCTATCAATCTTTTAACAGGGTGACGACCCATTTTGGAAGAAGAAACCTCAAGATAAACCGGCCAAGACCCCTCGACCTAAGACAAAGGTTGTCAAGAAATCTGCCATGAAGAAGGCAGCTGAATCCATCGGGTAGAACTTGACTCTCTTGGTTCATTTTTCATACACCTCATTGACAATGATTATTATCAGGATGACGCTGAAGGCAGCCAAGCCGATAACGCATACATAATCACTACAGGAAACAGGTAATTTGCCGTCTGTGGATCACAGACGGCAAAGACCTAATTCCAGATGGCAAAGACTTTGCCGTCAGGAAGCAGACGGCAAAGTCAGACGGCAAAGATAAGTCGGCAAAGAATACTTTGCTGTCTGCTATTTGTCGGGATGACGGCAAAGAGTTTGCCGTCGGTCAATAGGGTTTGCCATCAGCGGACTAGCCAGACGACAAAAATATGCCAACTGACGGAGCAGTCGCGCTGACGGACGACGTCAAGTACTTTGCCGTCAACTAGTCTATGTCTTTGCCGTCATCCTCATATACCCAGACGGCAAAGCTAATATTTTTATTTAAAAAAATGAAACAACAGTACAGGTGCAGGGGTTGTAGATGGCCGAAGGCGTAGGGAAAATCTTTCACAGCGATGACAAAAGAATGGATTTTTACATTATAGAAGTACTCTACTTACATAGTACTATATATCCATCATCACAGTATTTACACGATATAATGTTCTCCATTTACATGACGAGCAGACGAACAAAACATCACAAAAAAAACTATTACAAAATGGATGAACTGGCCCTTGCCAGCGTAGATCCGAGAGCGGGCCTCGAGCTCGAGGAGACGAACGGTGGTCTTCGGGAGAATTTGACCATGGCGCCATGGAGCCCTAGATCGGGAGAAGGTGTGGGTCACGGACGGGGAGGAGGATCCCTCTGCTGCCTCCGGCTTAGGCAGCGGCGAGGCGGGGTTGACCAGGCGGAGGTTGTGCTGTGGAGGAGCTCCGGCGAGCTGTTGACAAAGCAACGGCGCCGCCGTGTCGAAGGGCGGCGGCGGTTGACGCGCAGGGGAGGAGCCGTGGGGTCGCGGGCGAGAAGGAGGAGGAGGAGAACCCAGCGGCGGCCTCCGGCTCAGGCGACGGCGAGGTGGGGTCGAGCGGCGAGGGCTGAAAAGCAGGGAAGGACGAGGAGGATCCCGCGCCATCCTCGGCTCAGGCGACGGCGAGGCAGGATCGACCGCGGCGGTTGACGAGGAGTGGACGGGGAGGAGGCCTGGACCGGGTGTGGGGTGTGTGGCAGAGAAGATGGGGATCAAGACAAGGATGGGGTCGGCGTGGGAGAGATCGTGGTGGGCCTTGGGGATCAGATAGAGAGATATTGATGGGATAGGTGCGTGGGGCGCTCATGGTGAGAGACACGGGCGGGTGCGGGCGGTGCAGATCACGCCATGTCATCGATCCGTGGGATCGATCCGCGTGTTGTGCTTTCTCTTTGCCGTTTGCAATTTTTTTACAGACGGCAAAGAGCTCTCTTTGCCGTCTGTAAAAAAATCACAGACGGCAAAGACTTTTTGCCGTCTGTAAAAAAAACCATAGATGGCAAAGAATCTTTGCCGTCTGTGATTTTTTTACAGATGGAAAAAAAATCACAGACGGCAAAGATTCTTTGTCGTTTGTGGTTTTTCTAAAGACGGCAAAGTATGGATTTGCCGTCAGTTGTTCTTTGCCGTCAGCTGCTGTAGGCAAAATTAGTCTTTGCCGTTTGGCCCGACGAAATGCTGACGGCAAAGAACAGTACTGACGGCAAATCTTCTGTTTCCCGTAGTGAATTATCCTTTCCTCCGGTTCAGACCCTCTGCCAACACAAAAAACCCGTCAAGCAATCCGGAAAGTAAGATTTTCTCACCCCCTAGCTAACTTGGTGTCACAACCCTAGAATTCTTCTTTGTAATTAGTTGCATCAGTGAGTTGCATCCATGCATCATGTTTAAATTCAAGGAACTTGAATTGAGGAAATTTGAAAGCCTCAAAATTTTAATTAAAAGAAGGGAAAATAACCCTGGAAAATGCATCCAATGTTTCCAAAATGCTCTCTAATTATGTTTAATATTTTTGCCAGGGGTTTTGGTCCAAACCAAAAATATGGAACATTTTTGAGGAATTATTTTGGCCATCTGTATTTAAATCAATAAATATTTGAGTTGGATTTAATTCTTCTATAAAAAGAATTGCAAGTCCAGTAATCCTGAAAACCTGTGAGTGGCTTTGAATATATTGCATCAAGCCACATAAATATTTTCAGAAGCTACTAAATGATTTGGTTTGTGAATCAAATCAAAACAGAATTGAAATATTAGAAAATAGAAACAGAAATGTAAAAAAAAAGAAGGAAACTAACCTGGCCCAGCTTACCTGCACCTGTAGCAGCCCAGCACTGTAGAGGCCCGGCCCACTAGGGGCAGCACTATCTTCTTCGTCTTGCCAGGAGGAGAAGCAGCTGCGTGCCCGATGCGCAGGCGAGCCGCGCTGGCTCCTCCCTGCCTGCATGCCCCCTCAACTGCCCGGCTGCCTCCACGCGTACCACGCCGCCCCCTCGACCCTCTCTCACTCTCCCTCAAGCTCTCCCCCCTCTTCTGTCTCTCTCTCACGCGCACACCCGAGCGTTGCCGTCGCGGCCGATCGCCGTAGCTGCGGGCATCTTGAGCGCTTCCTCAGGAAGCCGCAAACCCCACCAGTTCGTCTCGAAACGCTCCGTAGCGCCGAACCCGCCGTTCCCGTAGCTCCGGCCACAGCCATGGTTGCCGTGGCCATCATCTCCGGCCACCCTGCAGCCTCCCGCGTGATCCCCTGGATGCGCATGAGGATGGGCATCCCTCTGGTGCCTCCAGCGCGTCGAGCCGACCCCTGTAGCGCCATCCCGGGCATCTCCGGTGATCCTCCGCCGTCGAGTTTGGTCGCCGGCGTCCAACTCCGGTGCCTGGTGACATGGCACCGTCATTAGCACCTAACTAACCCCCTAGAGTCACTGACATGTGGGCCCAGGCCTTAACTAAACTAGATTAGGTTTAGTTTAATTTTAATTAACCCTGTTAGTTAACTGTGTCACTGACGTGTGGACCCCACACGTCAGGTTTGACCTGGACCGAGCCATTGACCTCCTAACGTCACTGTGAGGTCATGTTGACGCAATAATTCCTTTCTGGAATTTAAATAAATCTTAAATGATTTATTATTTTTAGAAATTACCCCAAACTTCTAAAAATCATAGAAATTCAACCGTAACTCCAAATGAAAAGATTTATATATGAAAAATTATCAGAAAAATTCAACGAATCCATCTGTACCATTTTCATGTATGTTTGAACAATGTTTGTCCTATGTTTTGGACAAAACAAATAAAGGGCATTTAAATAATCATATATGGAGTTGGAATTTGAATCATGTATTCAAACCAACTTCATTTAAATCATAACTAGATGCATTAGCTCAAATCACAGCATATTGCTATGTCATGATCATGCATCATATTGTTGCATATCATCATGTGTTGATTGTGTTCTTTCTCAGTTGCCGGTGTTTGTCCACCTCAGTAGACGTTGATCCAGCGATGAGTTCGATGACACCGATGAAGAACTATACTATCTTCAGAAGTGCCAGGCAAGCAAAACCCCCTTGTTCATTCCGATACAATCCCACTCTCTCGCTCTTGCTCTCTTTTACTGCATTAGGACAACAGCGATTCAACTGTTACATGCTGCGGTGGTTGAACCCTTTTCCTCTGCATGACCTGTCATTGCCACAGTAAATAGATGAAACCCACTAGCATGAGTAGGAGTTGTTTCAGCCCTGATGTACCTACTCATTCATGCTTGTTTGTCATGCCTGCTACTGCTTAGAGTTGAGTCAGGTCTGATTCATCAGGGATCAATTGGAATATGGTGAACACGTCCTACTGTTGATAGCTAAGTGAGTGAACACGATTTGGTAAAGGTAGTGGTGAGAGGCCATGTAGGAGTACATGGTGGGTTGTCTCATTGCAGCCGTCCTCAGGAAGTGTTTGTGATCCATGAACAGTTACTACCACACATTGGGTTCTAGTACCTCAACCCTCTCGACTTATTAATCAACCCGATCTCTGTCCAGGAGTTGCAACTAGTTTCTGGTGTTTGTAAGTAGTGTTAGTAGTCTACCAAGTGGCACCCGGTACAGGTGGGCTTGGGACAGACTAGGCACAATGGCCCGGTGTACCAAGTGGCACCCGGATGGTGGGCTTGGGAACCCTGTACATATCGTTTGGGGCCGTAAGCGACACCCCGGCTAGATCTCCTTGCAGATGGAACCCGAATAGGCGATAAACCTAGACGAGAGACTTGTGTGATTAGTCAAGTCGTGGCCGACCCCCTCACCAGGCTTCCGCTTGAAGGTTGCCGAGATACATGACGTGTACATGGTGGTAAGTGGCAAGAGCGTGTGTGAAGAAGTACACCCCTGCAGGTTTATCATTATCTATTCGAATAGCCGGATTCCTCGGATATGGAAACTTGGACCCCTTGCATAGTTCATAGACAAGTGAAAGTGGATACTCTAAAATGCGCAAGATAAGTGTGAGTGCTATGGATGGCGTTCTCGCAGGGAGACGGGAGTGGATCCATAGTGGTGTATTGGTATGGTGAATCTGTGGACTCATGTGCGCCACCTCAAAAGAGTTGCTTGTAGTCATAGTTCAGGTTAGCCACTGAGTCAAAGCTGGCTTGCTGCAGTTAAACTCCACCACCCCCTTTGTTGATACCGATGCATATGTAGTTAGTTCTGATGTAAGTCTTGCCGGGTACATTTGTACTAACGTTTGCTTAATTTATGTTTTCAGAGAGACTCCAGTATCGCTAGTAGTTCCACGTGGACTTCGACATTTAGCTTGTTACCTCAGCTATGATCTTGTACCCTTGGGAGGGTCTTGTAGTCAGTCAGGCTTCTAAGCCTTCTTCATTTGTAGTTGTCTGTACTCAGAGAAGTTAAGCTTCCGCATGTGCTTGTTGCTTGTATGCTCTGTATGTTGGGTCATGAGACCCATGTTTGTAATATTTGGCTCCTCGGGGTCTAATGAATAAATACTTGAGTCGTAGAGTTATGTTGTGATGCCATGTTGTATTTACACATATCGAGCATATTGTGTGTATGATTGAAATGCTTGGTATGTGTGGGATCCGACAACCTAGTTGTGCATCCTTGGTAGCCTCTTTTATGGGGAAATGTAGTCTTGTGCTTCCATGAGCCATAGTAGTCTGCTACAGCCCGGTTCACCGGAGTCCTGCTAGCCCAGCACTACTGCTCCGGAACACTTGACTGGCCGGCATGTGATTCACTTCGTTCATGTGTCTGTCCCCTCAGGGAAATGTCACGCGGTGACATCTGGAGTCCTGCTTAGCCTGCTACAGCACGGTTCACCGGAGTCCTGTTAGCCCAGTGCTACAGCCCGGATTCGCATGCTGCTGACCGACATGCTCGATGTTGAATCATGTATGCTTGTCCCCGTAAGTTAGTGCCACTTTGGGTTCATGACTAGTCATGTCGGCCCGGGTTCTCTGTCATATGGATGCTAGCGACACTATCATATACGTGAGCCAAAAGGCGCAAACGGTCCCGGGCCATGGTAAGGCGACACCCGTGGGAATACCATGTGTTAGGCCGCAAATTGATATGAGGTGTTACCAGCTAGATTGATGTGACTTAGAATCGGGGTCCTGAAAGCATTGGTATCAGAGCCTGACTGCCTGTAGGATTACCAAGCCAAGCTGGTCGAAGTCGAGTCTACAAATACTGTAGTTATATAAGGGAATTGATTGTGGAAGGGAACGTAAGGCTCTTTTTACTCCTTTACCTTTTGCCCTTCTGATTTGAGTCAACCTCTTCTTTTCTACGGGGATTAAGAACTAGGCTTCTCTTCTATCTCTTAGGATGACGTGTTACTGAACCGTAGTTGTCTAGGATTGTTGAGTTCAAGCCTCAGTTCAGTTCCTACTACTTCCGTATATTCATAGCTGGCCTCAGAACCTTGGTATTGTGATGTTGAGTGGTCATGCCACTATTTTGCAGGATGTCTCAAATCTTTTTGAGCATTTACATCTGTTATGTTGTTCGAGGCATCCTAGGTCTCTAAATAGTCTGATGCATTTGTAAATCCCTTCCTCCTGTTCCTGATGTCCATTTGGGCCAGATTAATCACACTAATTGGTGAGTTGACGTACTCTGTTGCCTCGACGTATGTGTTGTACCTATTATTATGACCCTAGGCATCTTAGAGAACCACCTGGTACTCCATCCATGTTTCGTGTTCTACTATGATGATTCTGGCTATCATTCCCGAAAGCATCCTGTGATGCTACTTAATAGTAGGTATTCTATTTCTGGGTTTTTGAGCCCAAGTTTCACTCTACTTACCTTATGTTGTTAGTATTTGCTAGTTCCCTTAAGATAGTAGTAACCTTTGTGATAGTCCTTGAGGTCCGTGGTATCTCATTCTTCCAATACCATGAACCATCATGGCAGAAGTTCTTTTGAACCAAAAGATCACAACCAGGGTGCTCTTGAGGAGTTCTCCATTCATAATTGTGATTCTACCAGTTCTACCTTTCTGCATGGGTTATCTGGAAGAAATATGTTGAACTCGTTCGACATACCAATCTATGCATCCACAACTCAGAAAGTTATATGTTCCTTTGAGTTGTCCCTCGTTAGTTATTTTCTGACCCTCTGTCTATCAATTGATAGTCAGGGCTAATTGTGCATCCGTGTTATCAATGCTTATTATTCTCGTGGTCCATCGAGCCTTTCTATTCCAGAATGACTAGGAGAAACAAACTCCAGTACCTCATCCATTTCTAGGGTTGGGTCAAAGCAGTTGTATTCCGCAGATCAAAATGCCAGACCAGCTTTTGTTTTGTTCTACCTTGGAGTATTACCCTATTTATGTCAAGAATATCATAGGAATTGCACCATCTCTTATGAATTCTTGATGTAGTGATACTTCTCACCATCATCATTCATTCCTTGGTCCCCATGTTGTTCTAACCGGAATGCCGACTAGTGAATTCTGATGTGTGAAATCAATACTCCGAGCAACTCGTTGCTTGGTAGTAAATGGACAATATTCTCATTCTTAGCATGTTGGTTATTAAATCATCATCCTAAGATTGATCGTGCTACCTAGTCCTTATTTCCGGTGCACTTTTCGATCAATGAGTTAGGATAGTGTCAATCCTTGCTTATTTGATCATATCGTCTTGCTCTGAAAAGCAAGATTGTTCTCGAGCGTAGTAACATATCGGTTGTTCGTGATTTTCCGAATATCTTCTCGGAAGTGTTACCAGGTTGTCACCTGACCGCTATGTTGAGTTTGTGACCATGTTGGTTTTCCTCCGAACCAACCATTCTCCAAGATTCTGTGTTGGATACCCTGAACTAGTCGGTTGAGCTAAACAACAATTTGGGGAGTTGGAAGATAAAGCTTTATCTGACCTAGTTCTTTCCAAAGGATATCTTTTGTGTGTGTGTTGAAGAAAGATGATATCCTCATCGATTGATCGTCGTGATCAATTGCTAGATCTATTATCTTGTACAATCTTTGATTTGAGTGTGGGCTATTCTCAAATCAAATCAGAACCAACGATGTTCGTAATGTTGTCTTACTCGTGGTTGATTCCTCGGGCATACACCATTACATCCTTTGGTCTGACCAATGCTATCACCGTGTTCACTTAATTATGGAATTCCATCTATATGGAAGCCTGGATGGTTGTTGTTGAGCCCATTGACAACAATTTCATCTTGTCCATGATGCGGGTTGAACATCTAAGTTAGTGTTGGAAACTTTGTAAACAATGCCTTCGTGTCCCGCTCATGAGGTATATGTTTGGATGAAAGAAGAGACTTCCTCTAATTCATGTGCATTTGAAGCAAGTTGCCGCCGTAAATTCGAGAAAGTTTGTTTTGCTTCCTTTGGAATCATCCCAAGTCAGTTATGCATATGTGCGAAGTATTCTGTGGTTTGGAGACTTGCAACCTTCATTCTGTATGTACCCTAGCACACCAAGCCATTGATTGATTTGTCCGAGGCGAAGAAGTTCCTTCTTAAGAATCATGACTTATGTAAGGACTACGATATCCTCGATGATGGTTCCCAACCTGAACTCGGTAGTGTTTTATTATAAGACTACTACGTGGTCATGCTTGTCTTGGATAGCATGTTCATAGGTATGTAGCAGAACCAACTCATGTTTTGGAGCTTGCTATCATAGTTCATCTCCCGAGAATCTCGCAATATCATCTCGTCGATTTGTGTTGCAAACTTTCATTTTTCTTTCTAGACTCGATGAGTCTGGAATATCCTGACACCAACCAGATCTGAATCTCAAGCAGATGTGATGGTTGGAACTTTTCCCAAGAGCTATAATATTGGTCTCTCGGTAACCAGTAGAGTGGATGTCGTGGCCAACACACCCAGCCGGAAGACATATTATTGTAGTATCTTGATTGAGGAAGTTGGCCACCTCCCCATAAGGATCTCGTAGAATTTATTCCAGTAGTTGTTCCCTATGGATTTTTGTGTTTCCGAAGTCCGACCTTTTACTTGATGTTCTAGATAGCAAACCATATCAATAAATGGGTTATGCTAGCACATCAAGGAGAACATTAGAAGCGGAGTGCTAAATGTCTCTCGGTCGATCATCCAGATTTTAATCCCTTGGCCTCGCTAAGGTGAATTCTGAGAAAGTGTTATCTTTCTTTGCATTTGCATCCTCCACCATTATTCATCATGGTAGTATGTTGTGTTGCCACAGTCCTTAACATGGATATTGGTGAAACTTGTTGAATATGGGAATGCTCAAGTTCTTGAGAGCATGCGCAATCACTAGGATTTATCGTCGGCATTAATTGGGATCCGCTCTCAGTTTCCTCGGTTATGCTATAACCTTTCCAATAGTGGAATCTCTCTCTACTGTTGGGTTTCTCCCCAGTTACTAGAATCATTCCCAACATTGCATTTTGTTCCCAGCTTACACCACCATTGTGCCAAATTCCCATGGGCTATCCTTTTCGGTAATGGTTGCTTTGGATCATCTCAAAAGTGGTCCTGCTATGGGTCCCATCCATTCCGGTAATTGTTGCTTTGGATCATCTCAAAAGTGGTCCTGCTATGGGTCCCATCCATCTCCGATGATAAGCAAAAAATCATCCATTGTGTTGTCTTCAACAAGGTAGACCACATCATCCATTCTAGTCAAGGTATGTCATTCTTTCGAACTCCTTCAAACAATTGCTCGGGATTTTCCCTAGGCTGGTATAGCGAATTTTATTGATCTCTGGATCAAAAGTAATTCTTTTTGCCACTTAAGGGAAATGCTCTATGAGTCACCTTTCCCTAAGGTGCCCCATTATGGAATCATGGCAATCAACTCCTCGCTACCTTGAAACCTATGCACCATCCTACTTAAGTGTGGGAGTGTTTCCTACCAAATTGAACTTTCATCATTTGTTCTCTCCATCCCTCTTGATTTGTGTTTGTCTCTTATATCAAGAGATGATTCAAAGTCTCATTCCATGAGTTGATCCTGAGTACTCGATCATCGAGGAGATCGATCACCGTAGAGTTTCTTTCCTTGTCATCGTGTTGGGTAGGTTCTCAAAAGCAAAGACATCAAGATCAATTGGAGCAATAAATCAACATCTTCGAGAAGGGCTATTGGATCATGAAGATCGTGTTAGCTTTGTGTCCCTCTGTCTTCTTACCTCACGTCTTGAATCTCGGGATGAGATTCTTGTTTAGTGGGGGTGAGTTGTCACAGCCCTAGAATTCTGCTTTGTAATTAGTTGCATTAGTGAGTTGCATCCATGCATCATGTTTAAATTCAAGAAACATGAATTGAGGAAATTTGAAAGCCTCAAAATTTTAATTAAAAGAAGGGCAAATAACCCTGGAAAATGCATCCAATGTTTCCAAAATGCTCTCCAATGATGTTTAATATTTTTGGCAAGGGTTTTGGTCCAAACCAAAAATATGGAACATTTTTGAGGAATTATTTTGGCCATCTGGATTTAAATCAATAAATATTTGAGTTGGATTTAATTCTTCTATAAAAAGAATTGCAAGTCCAATAATCCTGAAAACCTGTGAGTGGTTTTGAATATATTGCATCAAGCCACATAAATATTTTCAGAAGCTACTAAATTATTTGGTTTGTGAATCAAATCAAAACAGAATTGAAATATTAGAAAACAGAAATAGAAATGTAAAAAAAAGAATGAAACTAACCTGGCCCAGCTTACCTGCACCTATAGCAGCCCAGCACTGTAGAGGCCCAGCACACTAGGGGCAGCACTGTCTTCTTCCTCCTGCCAGGAGGAGAAGCAGCTGCGTGCCTGATGCACAGGCGAGCCGCGCTGGCTCCTCCCTGCCTGCGTGCCCCCTCGACTGCCTGGCCGCCTCCACGCGTACCACGCCGCCCCCTCGACCCTCTCTCACTCTCCCTCGAGCTCTCCCCCTCCTCTGTCTCTCTCTCTCTCACGCACACCCGAGCGTTGCCGTCGCCCCCAATCACCGTAGCCGTGGCCACCGGCCACCGCACCCCCTGCCGACATGCCCATCGACTCCGCCGTGACGCCTCGCTCCTCCAAGCAGAAGAACGCAAGCCCGGACGACCTTCTTCCCCGCCAACACCGCCGTCCTCGACCTCGGGTGCCGGTGATGGCCGCCGTCGATTCGCCGGACCCCGTGCCTCCCCTGCCTCGCCAGCAGCACCAGAAGAACTGCGGTGAGCCGCTACACCATTTCCCCCATGTCCCGTCGCCTAATTCTCCCCCTAGCCGCATCAACCACCGGAGCCGAGTGCTCCCCGCCGCCGGCCATGTCGCCGCCGCGGTTGCAACACCCGCACGTCGCACCAGAGCATGTAGGCGTGCTCAGCGCTTCCTCAGGAAGCCGCAAACCCCACCAGTACGTCTCGAAACGCTCTGTAGCGCCGAACCCACCGTTCCCGTAGCTCCGGCCACCGCCATGGTTGTCGTGGCCATCGTCTCCGGCCACCCTGCAGCCTCCCGCGTGATCCCCTGGATGCGCGCGAGGATGGGCATCCCTCTGGTGCCTCCAGCGCGTCGAGCCGACCCCTGTAGCGCCGTCCCGGGCAACTCCGACGATCCTCCGCCGTCTGGTTTGGTCACCGGCGTCCAACTCCGGTGGCTGGTGACGTGGCACCATCATTAGCTCCTAACTAACCCCCCTAGAGTCACTGACATGTGGGCCCAGGCCTTAACTAAACTAGATTAGGTTTAGTTTAATTTTAATTAACCCTGTTAGTTAAATGTGTCACTCACGTGTGGACCCCACACGTTAGGTTTGACCTGGACCGAGCCGTTGACCTGCTGACGTCACTGTGAGGTCATGCTGATGCAATAATTCCTTTTTGGAATTTAAATAAATCTTAAATGATTTATTATTTTCAGAAATTACCCCAAACTTCTAAAAATCATAGAAATTCAACCGTAACTCCAAATGAAAAGATTTATATATGAAAAATTATCAGAAAAATTCAAGGAATCCATCTGTACCATTTTCATGCATGTTTGAACAATGTTTGTCCTCTGTTTTGGACAAAACAAATAAAGGGCATTTAAATAATCATATATGGAGTTGGAATTTGAATCATGTATTCAAACCAACTTCATTTAAATCATAACTAGATGCATTAGCTCAAATCACAGCATATTGCTATTTCATGATCATGCATCATATTGTTGCATATTGTCATGTGTTGATTGTGTTCTTTCTCAGTTGCCGGTGTTTGTTCCCCCTCAGTAGACGTTGATCCAGCGATGAGTTCGATGACACCGATGAAGAACTATACTATCTTCAGAAGTGCCAGGCAAGCAAAACCCCCTTGTTCATTCTAATACAATCCCACTCTCTCGCTCTTGCTCTCTTTTACTTCATTAGGACACCAGTGATTCAACTGTTACATGCTGCGGTAGTTGAACCCTTTTCCTCTACATGACCTGTCATTGCCACAGCAAATAGATGAAACCCACTAGCATGAGTAGTAGTTGTTTGAGCCCTAATGTGCCTACTCATTGATGCTTGTTTGTCATGCCTGCTATTGCT
Source organism: Triticum urartu (assembly GCF_056163025.1). Lineage (NCBI taxonomy): Eukaryota > Viridiplantae > Streptophyta > Magnoliopsida > Poales > Poaceae > Triticum > Triticum urartu. The sequence goes on from NC_141876.1 coordinate 613,074,137, forward strand.
TAGAGTTGAGTCAGGTTTGATTCATCGGGGATGAATTGGAATGTGGTGAACACGTCCTACTGTTGAGAGCTAAGTGAGTGAACCCGATTTGGTAAAGGTAGTGGTGAGAGGCCATGTAGGAGTACATGGTGGGTTGTCTCATTGCAGCCGTCCTCAGGAACTGAGTTCTGTGTTTGTGATCCATGAACAGTTACTACCACACATTGGGTTCCGGTAACTGGACCCCTCTCGACTTATTAATCACCTCGATCTCTGTCTAGGAGTTGCAACTAGTTTTTGGTGTTTGTAGGTAGTGTTAGTAGTCTACCAAGTGGCACCCGGTACAGGTGGGCTTGGGACAGACTAGGCACAGTGGCCCGGTGTACCAAGTGGCACCCGGATGGTGGGCTTGGGAACCCTGTACACATCATTTGGGGCCGTAAGCGACACCCCGGCCGGATCTCCTTGCGGATGGAACCCGAATAGGTGATAAACCTGGACGAGAGACTTGTGTGATTAGTCAGGTCATGGCCGACTCCCTCACCAGGCTTCCGCTTGAAGGTTGTCGAGATACACGACGTGTACATGGTGGTAAGTGGCGAGAGCATGTGTGAAGAAGTACACCCCTGCAGGGTTATCATTATCTATTCAAATAGCCGGATTCCTAGGATATGGAAACTTGGACCCCTTGCATAGTTCATAGACAAGTGAAAGTGGATACTCTAAAATGCGCAAGATAAGTGTGAGTGCTATGGATGGCGTTCTCGCAGGGAGATGGGAGTGGATCCATAGTGGTGTATTGGTATGGTGAATCTGTGGACTCGTGTGCGCCACCTCAAAAGAGTTGCTTGTAGTCGTAGTTCAGGTTAGCCACTGAGTCAAAGCTGGCTTGCCGCAGTTAAACTCCACCACCTCCTTTGTTGATACCGATGCATATGTAGTTAGTTCTGATGTAAGTCTTGCCGGGTACATTTGTACTCACGTTTGCTTAATTTATGTTTTGCAGAGAGACTCCAGTATCGCTAGTAGTTCGACGTGGACTTCGACATTTAGCTTGTTACCTCAGCTACGATCTTGTACCCTTGGGAGGGTCTTGTAGTCAGTCAGGCTTCTAAGCCTTCTTCATTTGTACTTGTTTGTACTCACACAAGTTAAGCTTCCGCATGTGCTTGTTGCTTGTATGCTCTGTATGTTGGGTCATGACACCCATGTTTGTAATACTTGGCTCCTCGGAGTCTAATGAATAAATACTTGAGTCGTAGAGTTATGTTGTGATGCCATGTTGTATTTACACATATCGAGCATATTGTGTGTATGATTGAAATGCTTGGTATGTGTGGGATCCGACAACCTAGTTGTGCATCCTTGGTAGCCTCTTTTATGGGGAAATGTAGTCTTGTGCTTCCATGAGCCATAGTAGTCTGCTACAGCCCGGTTCACCGGAGTCCTGCTAGCCCAGCACTACTGCTCCGGAACACTTGACTGGCTGGCATGTGATTCACTTCGTTCATGTGTCTATCCCCTCGGGGAAATGTCACGCGGTGACATCCGGAGTCCTGCCTAGCCTGCTACAGCCCGGTTCACCGGAGTCCTGTTAGCCCAGTGCTACAGCCCGGATTCGCACGCTGCTGACCGACATGCTCGATGTTGAATCATGTATGCTTGTCCCCGTAAGTTAGTGCCACTTTGGGTTCACGACTAGTCATGTCGTCCCGGGTTCTCTGTCATATGGATGCTAGCGACACTATCATATACGTGAGCCAAAAGGCGCAAACGGTCCCGGGCCATGGTAAGGCGACACCCGTGGGAATACCGTGCGTGAGGCCGCAAAGTGATATGAGGTGTTACCGGCTAGATCGATGTGACTTAGAATCGGGGTCCTGACACTTGGACCCACACTTTCTTTTGAAGAAGCAGCAACACGAAGCTCGCCGCACAAGCCGGCACAGCGGCCAAGTAGTCACTTCAGCTGGTTTACCGAACACTCCGGTTCGGAAACGTCGATCTGAGGTCTCACACACTTCTGAAACTTCTTATCCCAAGGCGGGTTATTTCCGACAACCTCTTAATCCATCTGATTCAAATTATCAGGGAACACCTCATTCATCATCTGGCGAGTGAACGGCCAGACAGCTCCCTCCTCTTAAGACTGTTCCTAGGTAAACACTTTAAGCTTACTCCTTCTGACGCTTTATATTTGCATGTTATACTGACCTTTATATCTTTTTCTTTCAGAGCCAAGGCCAGACCCAGCAAGAAAGCTCAGGTAGATAAACCGTCTGATGATCATGTGGTTATTGAACCGGAGAGAACTCCAGAACCGGAAGGAACAAATGCTGACACTGTGCTTGATGATCCGCCACCTCAAGATCATGAGTTTTGTGCTGAACAAGCAGACATTGACACAACAGCACATGCTGACAAACCGACCAGCCCAGTCCGCACCGATGATAAACCGTCCAGTCCGGCTAAGGCAACTGATAAATCGTCAACTCCAGTCAAGGTTGCTGGTGACAAGGAAGATGACATTATGATTACTGGTGTTGGCCAGACCACCCCTGGCAATCCTGTTGCGTTATCAAAGCATAGTGCCGAGGAAGAACTTTCTGCTATGGGCAAAGGCAAGTGGAGCATAGACTTGTCAAGCTACGCCCATCTCAACGCCCAAGAACTTCATTCTGGTTTTTTAAACCGTCTGTACACAAACCGCGACTACGAAACCGGTTTAGTGAATCTGATGAAGGAGCGATATGAGGTAACTACATAACTGTTTCTCTCTTATGTCCAATTTCCAGTAGCAACTCCAGTAGCCCCCAAGGGCCGATTTATGATGCCAATCTAAACCGGGAATTTGTAATCTCAGCTTTGCATGCTTAGCCTCCAAGGGCTGGTTGATCTCTTTAAAATGAACCGGTACTTTAGAATTGTAATCTTTAAACTTTCGCATGTGTAGTCCCCAAGGGCCGGTTTATCTTTCCAAGCTAAACCGGGACTTTAACCAATGTTTACTTTGAGAAAATGTACATTAGCCCCCAAGTGCTAAGAATAATACCTGTATTGCACTTGGGACATGTAAAAAAATTCTGATAATAAAGCAAATAGGCATTAGCCCCCAAGTACCAAGTGTATAACTTGTTATGTGCTTGGTACTTCCAATATTCACTATCACCTCATAATATGTCTTTCTCTTATAGGCCGAGCTGAGAAAAAAGGAAGCCCAAACCACTGACCTTCAAGAAAATATCAAATCCCAGCAAGTAGAAACCTCCAAAGCCAAAGAGGAACTAACTAGTGCCTTAGCAGCCATGGAGAAGCTGAAGGAAACTTTGAAGAAGGAACGGGTGGATTGGGGCATTAAGAAAACCGCATTGCAAAAGCGAGCTGAAGACGCAGAAGCAGCCCTTAAACCGGTGGTCGAAGAGCTAACCGGTTTAAAGCGGCAGATAAATACCATGACCTCTGCTGTGTTTGGTAAGTATCCTCATCTGAAGTTTTTCAATATACATTATCTCATCAGTTACCAGTTTACTAATGCTTGCAATGACACAAGAACTCGCATTACCCATCTAGGCTCTGACATGCGGATAAAGCTGAAAGCTGCCTACACTCTGATAGAGCAGTTATATTCCGGAGCTCAACGGGCCATTTGCACCACTGCTCATAACAAGTCGCCTCCAACCTTGATAAAGGAAACCATTGAGAAGCTGTCAATGCTGCCTGCCCGATTGGACGAACTAAAAAGATCTGCTGCAAGGTCAAGTGCGCTGACTGTGCTAATCCGGGCTAAGGCATGGATACCAGATCTTGAACCATCGAATATAGGCAGCGGCTGCCCTTGCGCAAAGGAGGACGGTTCAGAGTTTAACAACGACGATCTTTGAAGGTTGACAAGGGAAATGCGCCCCTTAGCAAGCAAATTGGCTGAGGAAACAGATCTCTCTCACTATCAGCCGGTTTATGATTCTAAGCATAAAAGATATCCTGTGCTAACACATGATGTAGAGGATCTTATTCCTCCAATCCGTAAGCACACTTATGCCCCTGATGTTGACCCCTCAAACCTTGTAAGTGATGAAGCTGTGTTCCAAGCCTTAACTGGAATCTATTGGGCAACCATTGACTTCCAGCCACTAGGTACAGAGGAGGAAGATGCACCAGCGCAAGACGATCCACAGCCTTCAAGTTAGCCTGGTGACGAGTCATGATCTGGAAGTGGTTTAGCCTTCTGTGTACTGCCAGAGTTGCTAAAAACAATTATTCCGTTTGGGCATTAAAGCGCCTTGTAATAGGCTAGTTCAAAATACTTGATGTGTTATGTCATCATGCCTATTTATGTTGCATGATACTGTTAATCCATCCTGCTTGAGAATATATTATGTTCATAATCCGTAGCAGTGTTATTCAAGCTGTTCCTGCATACAAGGAATTGAAAGTGTCCTGGCGGTTTACCGCTGGACGGGTCATGATGCCCAAATATATAGCCGGGGTTTATAACCAATGATGTACTTTGAAAATAATCAAAGATGAAAGAGATGATACCTATGATATTGAATCACACCATTGGTTGACCAACTTTTGCATATTAAGGGCGATAACCCCAATCTTGAGTATTGATAACTCCTTCCATGTTTGCCGGTTTATGATAAAACCGTACCGGGTTATAATAAACACCAGTGTATTCATATATAATGCTGGTGACTTGTAGTCAAAACCAGACCGGGTCAACAAACGCCGGATTATACTTGATCATGTACTAACAACTTATCGTTGAAAGCCAACCCGGGTCAATAAACGCCGGTTTAACATAAGATAATCTCACCGAAGGAGAAAAAACATGTCAAATAAAAACACAAAAAAACATGCAAGGCTTTTCATGGGCTGCCAGGCCCTAAATCGAGGCTTTTCATGTGCTACCAGGCCATTGAGTTAAACCATTTTTCGAAGCCTTTTAAGATGGACCTCACATTAACCAGTCGTCGTTTTAACTTTGACAAGTTCAGGGTCTATGAGATTGACTTGTCAAACGTTCCGTGGGTTATACCAGGATTACCTGGACGGAGTGGCTTACTTAAAAAGGCAGGATAACCCGGGGTTTTAGGTGAATACACCTGGCTTCCAAGCCTGGCTTGATAGCCTATTGCAAGGGTGTAAGTTGTTTGTTCTTTGAAAAGCAAAGAGCCCCCAAGCAACATTTGGGTGGGTGCCTATGTTTAAGTTGTGCTGTTGCAACACTCTCTTTCGCCCCACATGATTTCCTTTTGGCCTTAAGCCGATCAAGAGGTGTAGCTATGGTTCAAATACAACCAAGCCCCAAGTGATTTCCCTAATGGCCTTATGCCGATCAAGAGGTGTAGCTATGGTTCAAATACGACCAAGCCCCCAAGTGATTTCCTTTGATATATGTGGCATTATAAGCCGGATCAATGGGAAATAGAACTCCGCTTTATAAACAGAAGCCCCCATGTAACCACACATGATGTAAGAAAAACAACACAGACCCCGCTTTAGCTGAGGCTCCGGTTTATTATATTGATCATAATATATACATTGTCATAAATATGTACATAAGAAGAGCCTGTGGCTCAAGTATAGTAAGGCCGAAGATGAGCTATATTCCACGGCCGTTGGATCTCCTCCTCCGATTTACGTGAGTCCTTGTGCTCTCGAACATCGATAAGGTAGTATGACCTGTTGTGCAGAGTTTTGCTGACCAAAAAAGGTCCTTCCCAAGGTGGGGACAACTTGTGCATATCAGTCTGATCCTGAATGAGCCGGAGAACCAGATCGCCTTCTTGGAAAGTTCTGGTTTTAACCCGGCGGCTGTGATAACAACGTGGGTCTTGCTGGTAATTCGCCGAACGAGCCGCTGCAAGATCACGCTCCTCATCTAACAGGTCTAGTGAGTCCTGACATGCTTTCGCATTATCAGCTTCAACATAAGCCCCCACATGGGGCAAGTCATGACAGATGTCACTAGGGAGAATCGCCTTTGCTCCGTAGACCATGAAGAAAGGTGACTAACCCGTAGATCTGTTTGGTGTGGTATTGATGCTCCATAACACAGAAGGTAACTCCTCCACCCAACAACCCGGCGTCCGCTTTAAAGGAACCATAAGCCGGGGCTTGATGCCTCTCAAAATCTCTTGATTGGCTCTCTCTGCTTGACCATTAGATTGGGGGTGAGCCACTGATGACACGTCAAGCCGGATGTGCTCACATTGACAAAATTCTTCCATAGCACCTTTGGACAGATTAGTACCATTATCGGTTAAGATGTTGTGTGGAAAAACAAAACGGAATATCACCTTTTTGATGAATTGAACCGCCATAGCTGCATCACACTTACTGTCTGACTCTACCTCCACCCACTTGGTGAACTTATCAATGGCCACCAAAAGGTGGGTCTTCTTATCCTTGGACCTCTTAAAGGGCCCAACCATATCCAGCCCCCAAGTTGCAAATGGCCAAGTGATTGGAATCATCCTTAATTCTTGAGCCAGAACATGAGCGCGGCATGCAAACTTCTGACACCCATCACACCGCTTTACTAAATCCTTAGCGTCAGCATGAGCTGTCAACCAATAGAAGCCGTGCCGAAAAGCCTTAGCTACCAAGGATTTTGAACCGGCGTGGTGACCACAATCTCCTTCGTGGATCTCACACAAGATCTCACAGCCTTCCTGAGGAGATACACAATGCTAAAACGCCCCTGTTACACTGCAATGATGCAACTCCCCATTGATAATGGTCATTGACTTGGGTCGCTGGATTATCTGACGGGCCAAAGTTTCATCCTCCGGTAACTCACCCCGGTTCATATACGCCAAGTATGGGACTGTCCAATCCAGGATAACATGAAGAGATGCCACTAACTGAGCCTCCGGGTCAGGAACAGCCAAATCCTCCTCCGTAGGTAACTTGACCGACGGATTATGTAGCACATCCAGAAAGACATTGGGCGGCACCGGTTTACATTGAGAGCCTAAGCGACTTAAAGCGTCCGCCGCTTCATTCTTTCGCCGATCTATATGGTCAACCTGATAACCCTTGAAATGACCCGCCACTATGTCTACCTCTCGTTGATATGGTGCCATGAGTGGATCCTTGGAATCCAAAGTGCCAGACACCTGTTGAGCTTGTTATTTGAAGCGAATGTCTTTAAGACTGTCAATACTCTTGGGTCGTCGTCATCTTGGGGGTGTTGTTCTGGGGCGTCCTTGATAAGGATGTCCTCGCCGCTCTTGGCTACCTGTCACAATTTCCAACATGCTCTAAGGCTGTGGGTTGCCACGGTATATGTTGTTGTATGTATTTTGCATGGGCCATCGACCCACCCTTCCAGAACAGTGTCGTGCCTTATAGTGGCTTTGTGTTTTTTGACTGTTGGATTCGGCATTCCACGAGGGTACGCCTTTTTCGCCTGTAGGGGAAGTTGGGTTGGGGCTGGTGGTTCCCAGCAAGCTGCCCGAGTTTCCCAGGCTCTTTCCATCGCACAGTATTTTTGTACAATGGTTGCTAAGTCAGCAAATTTTAGTATGCGGCAGCGATTGATGGCGTTGAGGATTCCTTCGTCCGCACAGTTTTTGCAGAACGCTGATATTGCGTCCTCGTCACGACAATCTTTTACCTTGTCCTTGACAAGGAGGAATCTGGCCCAAAAGTGGTGGAACTTCTCCTGAGATTGTTGTTTTATGCTCATGAGAGCCTCTATGTCTGGGTGGGTGGGTGGAATTAAATCCGAACCCCGACCTAACCAATTGTCCGGAGTCCGACGACCTTCTGGACTAGATAGTCCGGGTTCCAGAATATCTTCTGATTGTTTGGAACCGCCGTCCGATGCTATGTTCGGAGGGCTGGTTGCTTCCTTTTGCGGGTGAGTATCCGGATCTTCGTGAATGGCAACCCGAACAAAGTCCGTCTTCAATATAGAAGAAGACTCGTCGTCCTGCTCCAGGACTGCCGCGATCTGGTGGGTGACTGGTGGAGTTTCGGTTTCTCCCTAATCGGTTTTAGGCCCAATCTGATCGTAATCTGTGCCGATTCCCAAAGCGGCGATGCGATCTAGGAGCTCGTTTTAAGGACGAGAACTCAACCGGATCCATCTGCTTGGAGTGCTCGGAGTTGATGCGAAGGGGATTTTCGATGGCCCGAGAGGTCATCATCGGTTCCGAGGTCGAACGGGCGATCATAGTAAAGTCGCCCAGCCGGAGGGTTTGGCCCGAGGCCAAAACTACCCCTGTGGTAATGTTGTCTTTAATGACAAGGCGAGGCATCGAGCCTTTCGTCGATGGCACAGTGGAACTCTCAATGAAAGCACCAATGTCGGTGTCAAAACTGGCGGATCTCGGTTAGGGGGTCCCAAATTGTGCGTCTAGGATCGATGGTAATAGGAGACGGGGGACACGATATTTACCCAGGTTCGGGCCCTCTCTATGGAGGTAATACCCTACTTCCTGCTTGATTGATCTTGATGCATATGAATATTACAAGAGTTGATCTACCACGAGATCGTAATGGCTAAACCCTAGAAGTCTAGCCTATGTGGGTATGGTAATGAGTATATGTGGTGTCCTTTCCGAACCATCCCCCTCGGTTTATATAGACACTGAGGGAATCTAGGGTTTACATGGAGTCGGTTACATAAGAATCTTCGGTCGCCAAGCTTGCCTTCCATGCCAAGTAGAGCCCAATCCGGACACGGTGCAGTCTTCGGCCTTCATGTCTTCATAGCCCATCAGTCCGGCCCATGGATAATAGGCCGGACGCCCGAGGACCCCTTAGTCCAGGACTCCCTCACTCATATTCATATGCATTGTTAGTGCAAGGGAACATTAAACGTAGAACATAACGAAACTTATAACCTCATGGGGAAGTTAATATGACTCCAGCCCCCGAGCCCTCCAATTGTCTGGACCCATCAAAATGAGTGGTCCAATAAGTGTTGTCTGGCTTTTCCTCCGGTGCCTGCAACTCTGTCTAGTCGTTGACAAAATCCACAAGTGCTTGGGACTTGATTGCTATACGAGGTATATATTTTAACCCGTGAGGTCCAAGGTCAATAGCCCACTTGGCGACCCGGCCAGTTGCTTCCCTGTTTTGGATGATATCCCCCAAGGGGGTAGAACTGACCACCGTGATAGGATGACCCTGAAAATAATGCTTGAGCTTCCGGCTTGCCATGAAAACCCCATACACCAGTTTTTGCCAATGTGGGTACCTCTGCTTGGACTCAATAAGCACCTCACTGATATAATAAACCGGCCATTGAACCGGATACTCCTTTCCAGCCTCCTTGTGCTCCACAACAATAGCCACACTAACAGTCCGGGCATTAGTAGCCACATATAGAAACAAGGGCTCTTTATCAACAGGAGCAGCAAGGATAGGCAATTCAGCTAACTGCCGCTTTAAACTCTCAAAGGCTTCATTGGCAGCATCACTCCAGACGAAATGGTCTTTCTTCTTCATCATCTGATACAGAGGGATTGCCTTTTCTCCCAAACGGCTGATAAATCGGCTCAATGCTGGAATACGACCCGCCAGCCGCTGAACATCGTTAATACATGCCGGTTTAGCCAGAGACGTAATAGCTGTGATCTTCTCCGGATTAGCTTCAATGCCCCTGTTAGACACCAGAAAACCAAAAAGTTTGCCTGCCGGTACACCAAAGACACATTTGGCCAGATTAAGCATCATCTTATAAACCCGGAGGTTATCAAAAGTCTCCTTCAAGTCATCTATCAATGTTTCCTCCTTTCTGGACTTCACCACAATATCATCCACATAAGCATGAACATTGCGCCCAATCTGATTATGAAGACAATTCTGTACACAGCGCTGATAAATCGCTTGGGCACTCTTGAGCCCAAAAGGCATAGATACACAGCAGAAGGCTCCAAAGGGAGTTATGAAAGCTGCCTTCTCCTGGTCCTTAACTCCCATTTTGATCTGATGATAACCAGAATAAGCGTCCAGAAAACACAAACGGTCACAACCCGCCGTTGCATCGATGATTTGACCAATACGAGGGAGAGCAAAGGGATCAGCTGGACATGCCTTGTTCAAATCCGTGTAGTCCACACACATATGCCAAGTGCCATTTTTCTTAAGTACCCGCACCGGATTAGCTAGCCACTCAGGGTGAAAAACCTCCACAATAAACCCGGCTACCAAAAGCCGGGCTACCTCCTCACCAATAGCCTTGCGCCTTTCTTCCTTGAAGCGGTGGAGAAACTGCCTGACCAGTTTAAACTTAGGATCTATATTGAGAGTGTGCTCAGTGAGTTCCCTCGATACACCTGGCATATCAGAAGGTTTCCGTGCAAAGATGTCCTGGTTCTCACGGATGAACTTGACGAGCGCGCTTTCCTATTTCGGATCCAGGTTAGCACTGATGTTGAACTGCCTGGATGAGTCACTAGGAACAAAGTCAACCAACTTAGTCTCCTCAGCCGATTTAAACTTCAAAGCCGGATCATGCTCTACCGGATCAACATTGTCTTTGTAGAACTTCAACTCCTCTGTTGCACAAAACGACTCGGCATAGGCCGCATCACCTTCTTCAAATTCCAAAGCGATCTTCCGGCTCCCGTGCACTGTGATGGTCCCCTTATGACCCGGCATCTTAAGCTACAAATAAACATAAGAGGGCCTTGCCATGAACTTAGCAAAAGCCGGCCGTCCAAACAGGGCATGATATGGGCTCTTGATTTTTACTACTTCAAAAGTCAACGTTTCTGATCTTGCATCATGATCGTCTCCAAAAGCCACCTCTAGAGCTATCTTACCAACTGGGTACACCGATTTACCATGCACCACACCATGAAAAAAGGTGTTCGGCAGTTTAAGATTTTTATCTGTCAACCCCATGTGACGCAAGGTTTCATAGTAAAGGATATTGATACTGCTCCCTCTATCCATGAGTACCTTGGTGAACTTATACCCCCCAACCTGAGGTGCCACCACTAAGGCCAGATGACCCGGATTATCAACCTGAGGTGGATGATCCTCTCGACTCCACAAAATGGTTGTTTAGACCAGCGTAGATAACGGGGCACCGCCGGTTCAACAGAGTTTACTGCCCTCTTATGCAGCTTCTGATCACGTTTACATAGGCTAGTGGTGAAAATATGGTACTTCCCACAATTCAACTGCTTCGGATTACTCTGATAACCCGATTGTTGCTGCTGCTGCCCCCCTGATGATTATAACCGCCCTGGTTACCCTGACTGCCTTGATTGCCATGTCCGGTTTGATTGCCTTGAAATCCTGAACCGGAACCGCCTCCACCATAACCCGGCCCATGAAAACCGCCTCCTGAACCACCGGGCGGTCCATGGTCGTATTGAAAGAGATTTGAATTTTTTAACTCCCGCATAATGAAGCAATCCTTCCAAAGGTGCGCAGCTGGCCTTTCTTTTGACCCATGCTTTGGGCAAGGTTGATTTAACAGGCGCTCAAGATTGGGACCTGATTCTCCACCCCGCTGGGGCGGTTTACCCTTGTGGCGCTGACCATTATCCTGGGTGTTGGTGTTATCCACAAAGTCCAAGCTATTATCCTCCTTGCGCTTACCGTTGTTCCCATGACCCGTCGGGTTATGCTGCTGCCCCTTGGCACCGCCATTCTTCTTTCCCTTCCCCGGCTTTTCATCTCAGACTTAGGGTCCTTGGTACTGTCTGAATCGGCATACTTAACCAGAGCTGCCATAAGCGTTGCCATGTCATTGAAGTGACGCTTGAGCCTTCCCAACTTCAATTTCAACAGCGTAAACCGGCAATTGCCTTCCAACGTCAAGATTGTTGTATCAGCATTGATGCGGTCTGATGAATGCAAAATAGCTGAGACTCGCTTTACCCAATGGGTTGTAGACTACCCATCCTCTTGAACACAGGCGGCTAGGTCCACAATTGACATGGGTTGCTTACATGTATCTTTGAAATTCTGGATAAACCGACTTTTTAACTCAGCCCATGATCCAATGGAGTTAGCTGGTAAACTTTTCAGCCAGGTACGCTGTTCCTTCCAGCATCATGGTGAAGTACTTGGCACATGCCGCATCATCCACATCCAGCATCTCCATCGCCATCTCATAGCTCTCGACCCATGATTCAGGGGGTAAATAAGCAGTGTAATTGGGCACCTTACGAGGACATTTGAAAACCTTGGGCAGCCGCACATTGCTTAAGGACGGGGTGAGACATGGCACCCCCAAAGAACTAAAAACCACACCTGGTTCCACTGAAGTGGTCGGACGAACCGGAGTAAGCTGACGAGCTGCGTGCTGCGCTGCTAACTCGGCTTCTCGATGTGCTCGACCATGATCCACCACATCCTGGGCATTAGCACCGCCACCTGCCGGGTTATGCCCTCACGGCGGGTTACGGTTTCGCGCACTGCTTGATATAGCCGGTTCATCAATATGCCTGCCGTAGCTCTGACTTGGGCGCGGGGTGGAATGAATCCTCTCACGACTGTGCGAATAAGCCTGCTGTTGGGACAAAGCCGTCTGAAGGAGCTTTGTAGCCCGTCGTGTTTCAAATGCTACTGGAGACTCGCCCTTGATCGGGAGAGCTGCCAATCGTGAAGCGGCGGCAACGATGTTATCCAACGGGTTAGAGTAATGACCCAGAGGCGTTGAGACGTGTTGTGGTAGGATATTGTTCTGACGAGGCGGATCCGTCGCGCACGGCTGAACCGGTGCCCTCGTTCCAGGTGCCTCCGCTCGGTTTACCACCGGCTGGTTGCTGGTTCCTGCTCCTGGTGTGTTAAAGAGATTCCTTCCCTTGTAAACGGGAGGTAGGTGAGACCGGTACCTTCTCCTCATGACATCATTTGATGCGCTCTAATCCAGCATGAGCCGATAAGCCTGTGCCTCTAACTCGGCCCGCTCTGCGGCCATCCTGCTGTTCTCTGCTGGCAGATCTACCTTAGCTTGAGCTATCTGATCCTTCACCTTTGCAATCTCTGCGATATGCCGGTCCTGATCTGCCGGATTAACCTCAGCTGCTTGCAACGTTGCCAAAGTGTCGAATAAATCGGACAAAGCCTGAGCCAGCGGTGGTGCAGAGCCCCCAGCCCCGGCTGGTGTTGCAGCTGCTGATCCACAAATCACCGCTACAATGGTAGAATAATGCTGCACCGATTGTGTACTGGCCATGAAGATCGCAACTCGGCTCGGCGGATCAGAGAGGTCCGGAATACTGTCGCCATCGGAACCGCCACTAATCCGACCATCATGCAGCTGACACAGCGACTCGGTCTCTCCGATTGAAGACTCATCGTCAGAGTAGACGACGGTTTCGCCACCAGATACTGATCTATCCTCAGATTCCGCTCCGTGGATGACTCCCACGAAGGGATGCTTTTGTTGGAAATATGCCCTAGAGGCAATAATAAATTGGTTATTATTATATTTCCTTGTTCATGATAATCATTTATTATCAATGCTATAATTGTATTGATAGGAAACTCAGATACATGTGTGGATACATAGACAACACCATGTCCCTAGTGAGCCTCTAGTTGACTAGCTCGTTGATCAATAGATGGTTACGGTTTCCTGACCATGGACATTGGATGTCGTTGATAACGGGATCACATCATTAGGAGAATGATGTGATGGACAAGACCCAATCCTAAGCCTAGCACAAAGATTGTGTAGTTCGTATGCTAAAGCTTTTCTAATGTCAAGTATCATTTCCTTAGACCATGAGATCGTGCAACTCCCGGATACCGTAGGAATTCTTTGGGTGTATCAAACGTCACAACGTAACTGGGTGGCTATAAAGGTACATTACAGGTATCTCCGAAAGTGTCTGTTGGGTTGGCACGAATCGAGACTGGGATTTGTCACTCCGTGTAAGCGGAGAGGTATCTCTGGGCCCACTCGGTAGGACATCATCATATGCGCAATGTGACCAAGGAGTTGATCACGGGATGATGTGTTACGGAACGAGTAAAGAGACTTACCGGTAACGAGATTGAACTAGGTATTGGATACCGACGATCGAATCTCGGGCAAGTAACATACCGATAGACAAAGGGAATTGTATACGGGATTGATTAAGGCCTTGACATCGTGGTTCATCCGATGAGATCATCGTGGAACATGTGGGAGCCAACATGGGTATCCAGATCCCGCTGTTGGTTATTGACCGGAGAGTCGTCTCGGTCATGTCTGCATGTCTCCCGAACCCGTAGGGTCTACACACTTAAGTTTCGGTGACGCTAGGGTTATAGAGATATTAGTATGCGGTAACCCGAAAGTTGTTCGGAGTCCCGGATGAGATCCCGAACATCACAGGAGTTCCGGAATGGTCCGGAGGTAAAGAATTATATATAGGAAGTGCTATTTCGGCCATCGGGACAAGTTTCGGGGTCACCGGTATTGTACCGGGACCACCGGAAGGGTCCCGGGGGTCCACCGGGTGGGGCCACCTGCCCCGGGGGGGCACATGGGCTGTAGGGGGTGTGCCTTGGCCTATATGGGCCAAGGGCACCAGCCCCAAGAGGCCCATGCGCGAAGAGATGGGAAAAAGAGGAGAGTCCTAAAAGGGGAAGGCACCTCCGAGGTGCCTTGGGGAGGATGGACTCCTCCCCACCGTTGGCCGCACCCTTCCTTGGAGGAAGGGGCAAGGGCTGCGCCTCCCCCTCTCCCTTGGCCCTATATATAGTGGGGAAAAGGAGGAGCAAACATACCTAAGGCCTGGCGCCTCCCTCTCCCTCCCGTGACACATCTTCCTCCTCCCGCAGCGCTTAGCGAAGCCCTGTTGGAATCCCGCTACTTCCACCACGCTGTCGTGCTGCTGGATGTCCATCAACCTCTCCCTCCTCCTTGCTGGATCAAGGCGTGGGAGACGTCTCCGTTCTGTACGTGTGTTGAACGCGGAGGTGCCGTCCGTTCGGCGCTAGGATCATCGGTGATTTGAATCACGACGAGTACGACTCCATCAACCCCGTTCACTTGAACGCTTCCGCTTAGCGATCTACAAGGGTATGTAGATCCACTCCTCCCTCATTGCTAGATGACTCCATAGATAGATCTTGGTGACACGTAGGAAAATTTTGAATTTATGCTACGTTCCCCAACAGTGGCATCATGAGCTCGGTCTATGCGTAGATTCTATGCACGAGTAGAACACAAAGTAGTTGTGGGCGTTGATTTTGTTCAATATGCTTGTCGTTACTAGTCTTATCTTGATTTGACGGTATTGTGGGATGAAGCGGCCCGGACCAACCTTACACGTACTCTTACGTGAGACCGGTTCCACCGACAAACATGCACTAGTTGCATAAGGTGGCTGGCGGGTGTCTGTCTCTCCCACTTTAGTCGGATCGGATTCGATGAAAAGGGTCCTTATGAAGGGTAAATAGCAATTGGCATATCACGTTGTGGTCTTTGCGTAGGTAAGGAACGTTCTTGCTAGAAACCCATAGCAGCCACGTAAAACATGCAAACAACAATTAGAGGACGTCTAACTTGTTTTTGCAGGGTATGCTATGTGATGTGATATGGCCAAAAGGATGTGATGAATGATATATGTGATGTATGAGATTGATCATGTTCTTGTAATAGATGATCATGGAGCCCCAAGATGGAGATCAAAGGAGCTATATGATATTGGCCATATCATGTCACTATTATTTGATTGCATGTGATGTTTATCATGTTTATACATCTTATTTGCTTAGAACGACGGTAGTAAACAAGATGATCCCTCATTAAAAATTTCAAGAAGTGTTCTCCCCTAACTGTGCACCGTTGCTACAGTTCATCGTTTCGAAGCACGCCGTGATGATCGGGTGTGATAGATCCTTACGTTCACATACAATGGGTGTTGACAAGCCTAGCATGTACAGACATGGCCTCGGAACACAGCAAAAACACTTGGGGTTAACTTGACGAGCCTAGCATGTACAGACATGGCCTCGGAACACAGAGACTGAAAGGTTGAGCATGAGTCGTATGGTAGATACGATCAACATGATGATGTTCACCGACGTTGACTAGTCCGTCTCACGTGATGATCGGACACGGCCTAGTTCACTCGGATCATGTAATCACTTAGATGACTAGAGGGATGTCTATTTAAGTGGGAGTTCATAAGATGAACTTAATTATTCTGAACATAGTCAAAAGGATTTTGCAAATTATGTCGTAGCTCGCGCTTTAGTTCTACTGTTTAGTTATGTTCCTAGAGAAAAAAAATTAGTTGAAAGTTGATAGTAGCAATTATGCGGACTAGGTCCGTAAACTGAGGATTGTCCTCATTGCTTCATAGAAGGCTTATGGCCTTAATGCACCGCTCGGTGTGTTGAACCTCGAACGTCGTCTGTGGATGTTGCGAACATCTGACATACACATTTTGATAACTACATGATAGTTCAGTTAAATGGTTTAGAATTGAGGCACCAAAGATGTTTTGAAACGTCGCGAAACATATGAGATGTTTCGAGGGCTGAAATTGGGATTTCAGGCTCATGCCCACGTCAAGAGGTATAAGACCTCCGACGATTTTCTTAACCTGCAAACTAAGGAGAAAAGCTCAATTGTTGAGCTTGTGCTCGGATTGTCTGAGTACAACAATCATTTGAATCAAGTGGGAGTTGATCTTCCAGATAAGATAGTGATGTTTCTCCGAAGTCATTACCACCAAGCTGCTAGAGCTTCGTGTAGAACTATAATATATCAGGGACATATATGATGATCCTTGAGATATTCACGATGTTTGACACCACGAAAGTAGAAATCAAGCAGGAGCATCAATTGTTGATGGTTGATGAAACCACTAGTTTCAAGAAGGGCAAGGGCAAGAAGGGATACTTCATGAAACAGCAATTCAGCTGCTGCTCTAGTGAAGAAACCCAAGGTTGAACCCAAACCCGAGACTAAGTGCTTCTGTAATAAGGGGAACAGCCACTGGAGCAGAATTACCCTAGATACTTGGTAGATTAGAAGGTTGGCAAGGTCGATAGAAGTATATTGGATATACATTGTGTTGATGTGTACTTTACTAGTACTCCTAGTAGCACCAGGGTATTAGATACCGGTTCAGTTGCTAAATGTTAGTAACTCGAAATAAAAGCTACGGAATAAACGGAGACTAGCTAAAGGTGAGCTGACGATATGTGTTGGAAGTGTCTCCAATGTTGATATGATCAAGCATCACACGCTCCCTCTACCATCGAGATTGGTGTTTGCGTTGAGCATAGACATGATTGGATTATGTCTATCGCAATACGGTTATTCATTTAAGGAGAATAATGGTTACTCTGTTTATTTGAATAATACCTTCAATGGTCTTACGCCTAAAATGAATGGTTTATTGAATCTCGATCATAGTGATACACATGTTCATGCCAAAAGATAGTAATGATAGTACCACCTACTTGTGGCACTGCCACATAAGTCATATCAGTATAAAACGCATGAAGGAGCTCCATGATGATGGATCTTTGGGCTCACTCGTTTTTGAAAAGTTTGAGACATGCGAACCATGTCTAGTGGTGTATATGCATGAAGAAACTCCATGCAGATGGATCGTTTGGACTCACTTGATTTTGAATCACTTGAGACATGCAAATCATACCACATGGGCAAGATGACTGAAAGCCTCGGTTTAAGTGAAATGGAACTAGAAAGCAAATTGTTGGAAGTAATACATTTTGATGTGTGTAGTCCAATGAGTGCTGAGGCATGTAGTGGATATCGTTATGTTCTTACTTCACAGATGACTTGAGTAGATGTTGAGTATATTTACTTGATGAATCACGAGTCTGAATTATTGAAAGGTTCAAGTAATTTCAGGGTGAAGTTGAAAGATCGTCGTGACAAGAGGATAAAAGATCTATGATATGATCATAGAGATGAATATCTGAATTACGAGTTTGGCACAGAATTAAGACATTGTGGAAATTGTTTCACAACTAATACAGCCTGGAACACCATAGTGTGATGGTGTGTCCGAACATCATAACTGCACCCTATTGGATATGATGCATACCATGATGTCTCTTATCAAATTACCACAATAGTTTATGGGTTAGGCATTAGAGACAACCACATTCACTTTAAATAGGGCACCACGTAATTCCGATGATATGACACCGTATGAACTATGGTTTAGAGAAACCTAAGCTGTCATTTCTTAAAAGTTTGGGCTGCGACGCTTATGTGAAAAAGTTTCAGGCTGATAAGCTCGAACCCAAAGCGGATAAATGCATCTTCATAGGACACCCAAAACAGTTGGGTATACCTCCTGTCTCAGATTCGAAAGCAATAAGGGATTGTTTCTAGAATCAGGTCCTTTCTCGAGGAAAAGTTTCTCTCGAAAGAATTGAGTGGGAGGATGGTGGAGACTTGATGAGGTTATTGAACCGTCACTTCAACTAGTGTATAGCAGGGCACAAAGAGTTGTTCCTGTGGCACCTACACCAATTGAAGTGGAAGCTTATGATATTGATCATGAGACTTCGGATCAAGTCACTCCCAAACCTCGTGGGATGACAAGGATGCGTACTACTTCAGAGTGGTACGTAATCCTGTCTTGGAAGTCATGTTGCTAGACAACAATGAACCTATGAGCTATGGAGAAGCGATGGTGGGCCTGGATTCCGATAAATGGCTTGAGGCCATATAATCCGAGAGAGGATCCATGTATGAAAACAAAGTGTAGACTTTGGAAGAACTACTTGATGGTCGTAAGGCTATTGAGTGCAGATGGATTTTAAAAGGAAGATGGACAATGATGGTAAATGTCACCATTAAGAAAGCTCGACTTGTCGTTAAGATGTTTTCTGACAAGTTCAAGGAGTTGACTACGGTGAGATTTTCTCACTCGTAGCGATGCTAAGAGTCTGTTAGAATTATGTTAGCGATCACTGCATTATTTATGAAATCTTGCAGATAGGATGTCAAAACATTGTTTCCTCGACAATTTTTGAGGAAAGGTTGTATGTGATACAACCGGAAGGTTTTGTCAATCCTGAAAGATGCTAATAAGTATGCAAAGCTCCAGCAATCCTTCTGAGGACTGGAGTAAGCATCTCGGAGTTGGAATGTATGCTTTGATGATGATCAAAGATTTTGGGTTTATACAAAGTTTATGAGAAACTTGTATTTCCAAAGAAGTGAGTGGGAGCACTATCGAATTTCTGATAAGTATATGTTGTTGACATATTGTTGATCAGAAATGACATAGAATTTCTGGAAAGCATATAGGGTTATTTGGAAAGTGTTTTTCAATGGAAAGCCTGGATTAAGCTACTTGAATATTGAGCATCAAGATCTATAAGGATAGATCAAAATGCTTAATGGTACTTTCAAATGAGCACATACCTTGACATGATCTTGAAGGTGTTCAAGATGGATCAGTCAAAGAAGGAGTTCTTGCCTGAGCTGTAAGGTATGAAGTTAAGACTTAAAGCTCGACCACGGTAGAATAGAGAGAAAAGACGAAGGTCGTCCCCTATGCTTAAGACGTAGGCTCTACAGTATGCTATGCTATGTACCGCACCTGAAGTGTGCCTTGCCATGAGTCAGTCAAGGGGTACAAGAGTGATCCATGAATAGATCACAGGACAGCGGTCAAAGTTATCCTTAGTAACTAGTGGACTAAGGAAGTTTCTCGGTTATGGAGGTGGTAAAAGGGGTTCGTCGTAAAGGGTTACGTCGATGCAAGCTTAACACCTATCCGGATAGCTCTGAGTAGAGATACCGGATGCATATAATGGAGCAACAATTTAGAATAGCTCCAAGTAGAACAGTTGTTTGGAATAGCTCCAAATAGAGCGTGGTAGCTACATCTAGGAGATGACATAGAGATTTGTAAAGCACACACGGATCTGAAAGGTTTGGACCCGTTGACTAAAACCTCTCTCACAAGCAACATGATCAAACCCAGAACTCATTGAGTGTTAATCACATAGTGATGTGAACTAGATTATTGACTCTAGTAAACTCTTTGGATGTTGGTTACATGGCGATGTGACCTGTGAGTGTTAATCACATGGCGATGTGAACTAGATTATTGACTATAGTGCAAGTGGGAGACTGTTGGAAATATGCCCTAGAGGCAATAATAAATTGGTTATTATTATATTTCCTTGTTCATGATAATCATTTATTATCCATGCTATAATTGTATTGATAGGAAACTCAGATACATGTGTGGATACATAGACAACACCATGTCCGTAGTGAGCCTCTAGTTGACTAGCTCGTTGATCAATAGATGGTTACGGTTTCCTGACCATGGACATTGGATGTCGTTGATAACGGGATCACATCATTAGGAGAATGATGTGATGGACAAGACCCAATCCTAAGCCTAGCACAAAGATCGTGTAGTTCGTATGCTAAAGCTTTTCTAATGTCAAGTATCATTTCCTTAGACCATGAGATCGTGCAACTCCCGGATACCGTAGGAATGCTTTGGGTGTATCAAACGTCACAACGTAACTGGGTGGCTATAAAGGTACATTACAGGTATCTCCGAAAGTGTCTGTTGGGTTGGCACGAATCGAGACTGGGATTTGTCACTCCGTGTAAGCGGAGAGGTATCTCTGGGCCCACTCGGTAGGACATCATCATATGCGCAATGTGACCAAGGAGTTGATCACGGGATGATGTGTTACGGAACGAGTAAAGAGACTTACCAGTAACGAGATTGAACCAGGTATTGGATACCGACGATTGAATCTCGGGCAAGTAACATACCGATAGACAAAGGGAATTGTATACGGGATTGATTAAGTCCTTGACATCATGGTTCATCCGATGAGATCATCGTGGAACATGTGGGAGCCAACATGGGTATCCAGATCCCGCTGTTGGTTATTGACCGGAGAGTCGTCTCGGTCATGTCTGCATGTCTCCCGAACCCGTAGGGTCTACACACTTAAGTTTCGGTGACGCTAGGGTTATAGAGATATTAGTATGCGGTAACCCGAAAGTTGTTCGGAGTCCCGGATGAGATCCTGGACGTCACGAGGAGTTCCGGAATGGTCCGGAGGTAAAGAATTATATATAGGAAGTGCTATTTCGGCCGTCGGGACAAGTTTCGGGGTCACCGGTATTGTACCGGGACCACCGGAAGGGTCCCGGGGGTCCACCGGGTGGGGCCACCTGCCCCGGGGGGCCACATGGGCTGTAGGGGGTGTGCCTTGGCCTATATGGGCCAAGGGCACCAGCCCCAAGAGGCCCATGCGCCAAGAGATGGGAAAAAGAGGAGAGTCCTAAAAGGGGAAGGCACCTCCGAGGTGCCTTGGGGAGGATGGACTCCTCCCCACCCTTGGCCGCACCCTTCCTTGGAGGAAGGGGCAAGGGCTGCGCCTCCCCCTCTCCCTTGGCCCTATATATAGTGGGGAAAAGGAGGAGCAAACATACCTAAGGCCTGGCGCCTCTCTCTCCCTCCCGTGACACATCTTCCTCCTCCCGCAGCGCTTAGCAAAGCCCTGTTGGAATCCCGCTACTTCCACCACGCCGTCGTGCTGCTGGATCTCCATCAACCTCTCCCTCCTCCTTGCTGGATCAAGGCGTGGGAGGCGTCTCCGTTCCGTACGTGTGTTGAACGCGGAGGTGCCGTCCGTTCGGCGCTAGGATCATCGGTGATTTGAATCACAACGAGTACGACTCCATCAACCCTGTTCACTTGAACGCTTCCGCTTAGCGATCTACAAGGGTATGTAGATCCACTCCTCCCTCTTTGCTAGATGAATCCATAGATAGATCTTGGTGACACGTAGGAAAATTTTGAATTTATGCTACGTTCCCCAACAGCTTTACGGCAGGCTGAACTCGGGCAGGTTTTGCACGCTGAGCCGTCTCGATGATGTCGGTGCAGATGTCCGGCTCAGGGCCCGGTTCGCCGATCTTACCGATGAAGATGTGTATTCCGCCAAAGGGGACCCGATACCCGTACACAATCGAGCCGGCCTCGGGGCCCCAGCCCGCGTCGTCGATGTAGAGCTTGCCGCGATGACTCTTGGTCATCCAGCCCACAGCGTATCCCCTGAGTCCTTCAAAGCTGCCCTTCAAGAACTCGAAACCATCATGCGATAGCCCTACAGTGGGCGCCAACTGTCATGGTTTTGTCACGGCAGATGTCCTCGTGACAAGACTTAGTCGTGGAGCCATCGTGACGGTTTAGCATGAAGGGGTTAAAGAGGACAAGGGACGCGAAGAATTATACTGGTTCGGCCCCTTACGATGAAGGTAAAAGCCTACTCCAGTTGTGATGGAATTGCTAGGGTTTCGATGACCAAGGAGCGAATCCGCTTTTCCTGGCTCTTGAGTTATTGTTGTCTGTCCCTAAACCGCCGCCGGGTCGTCGCTTTATATACACAGGTTGACGCCTGGCGGTTTACAGAATCCCGAGGCCGGCTCATAAACGTTCCCAGCTCAGTTTCTACCTTTCCTTGCCTTACAACATAAGTTAAATATCATATGGCGGTTTATATCTACGGGCCCTAATCCGCCTTTGGACCCTGGGCCTTCATGTTAGATCTCCTTTGGAAAGCGCCATACCTCTTGTCTTCATGGGATTCAAACATGACTAACTCCTTGTAGGCATAACCCGGCCCTTCATGGCCGGTTTATATTTAGTAGTAATATCCCCAACACAACGGTTACCATACGTGCATGCTACGGGACTTGCAATCTTCAACACAAGTATTTCTCAAATTCACAACTACTCAACTAGCACACTCTAATATCACCATCTTTATATCTCAAAACAATTACCAAGTATCAAACTTCTCATAGTATTCAATGCACTTTCTATGATAGTTTTTATTATACCCATCCATATCATATTAGGACTAATTTCATAAACAAAGAAAATTACCATGTTGTTCTAAAGGACTCTCAAAATAATATAAGTTAAGCATGAGAGATCAATAATTTCTATAAAATAAAACCACCACCGTGCTCTAGAAGATATAAGGGAAAGCACTAGAGCAAAATTATCTAGCTTAAAAGATATAAGTGAAGCACATAGAGTATTCTAATAAATTCCAATTCATGTGTGTCTCTCCCAAAAGGTGTGTACAGCAAGGATGATTGTGGTAAACTAAAAAGCAAAGACTCAAATCATACAAGATGCTCCAAGCAAAACACATATCATGTGGTGAATAAAAATATAGCCTCAAGTAAAGTTACCGATGGAAGAAGACGAAAGAGGGGATGCCTTCTGGGGCATTCCCAAACTTAGGCTTTTGGTTGTCCTTGAATTTTACCTTGGGTTGCCTTGGGCATCCCCAAGCTTGGGATCTTGCCACTCCTTATTCCATTGTCCATCAAATCTTTACCCAAAACTTGAAAACTTCACAACACAAAACTCAATAGAAATTCTCATGAGCTCCGTTAGTATAAGAAAACAAACCACCACTTAAGGTACTGTAATGAAATCATTCTTTATTTATATTGGTGTTAAACCTACTTTGTTCCAACTTCTCTATGGTTCATACCCTCCGATACTAGCCATAGATGCATCAAAATAAGCAAACAACACACGAAAAACAGAATCTGTCAAAAACAGAACAGTCTGTAGTAATCTGTATGTTTCGAATACTTATGTAATCCCAAAAATTCTGAAATAAATTGGTGGACGTGAGGAATTTTTCTATTAATCATCTGCAAAAAGAGTCAACCTAATCTCACTCCCCAGTAAAAAATGGCAGCAAATCTCGTGAGCGCTAAAGTTTCTGTTTTTTCCAGCAAGATCGCTAAAACTTCCCCCAGGTCTTCCCAAAGGTTCTACTTGGCAAAAACACTAATTAAAAGCATAAAACAACATCTAAACAGTGCCTAAATGAATTATTTATTACTAAACAGAACCAAAAAGCAATAAACAAAAATAAAATTGGGTTGCCTCCCAACAAGCGCTATCGTTTAACGCCCCTAAGCTAGCATTGACAATTTCGATGATGCTCACATGAAAGACATTAATTGAAGCACAAAGAGAGCATCATAAAACACGTAACGAACACATCTAAGTCGAACATACTTCCTATGCATAGGCATCTTATAGGCAAACAAATTATCAAGGCAAGCTAAAACTAGCATATGCAAGGAAGCGGAAAGAAATGATAACAATCTCAACATAACGAGAGGTAATTTAGTAACATGAAAATTTCTACAATCATATTTTCCTCTCTCATAATAATTACATGTAGGATCATAATCAAATTTAACAATATAGCTATCACAAAATATATTCTTAACACGATCCGCATGTGTGCATAGTTGACATGTTGGCGAACGTAGCAGAATTTTAAAATTTTCTACGTATCACCAAGATCAATCTATGGAGTCATCTAGCAACGAGGGAGAGAGGAGTGCATCTACATACCCTTGTAGATCACGAGCGGAAGCGTTCAAGAGAACGGGCTTGATGGAGTCGTACTCGATGTGATTCAAATCACCGATGACCTAGTGCCGAACGGATGGCACCTCCGCGTTCAACACACGTACGGTTGGGAGACGTCTCCTCCTTCTTGATCCAGCAAGGGGGAAGGAGAGGTTGATGAATATCCAGCAGCACGACGGCGTGGTGGTGGAAGCAACGGTGATCTCGGCAGAGCTTCACCAAGCGCAAGGGAGATGGAGGAGTGTCACGGGAGGGAGAGGGAGAGGCCAGGGGCTTGGGTGCGCAGCCCTCCCTCCCCCCCACTATATATAGGGTGCCTAGGGGGCGCCGGCCCTAGGAGATCCAATCTCCTAGGGGGGCGGCGGCCAAGGGGGGTGCCTTGCCCCCCAAGGCAAGGGTGGCGCCCCCACCCCTAGGGTTTCTAACCCTAGGCGCAGGGGAGGCCCAAGGGGGGGGTGCACCAGCCCACTAGGGGCTGGTTCCCCTCCCACTTCAGCCCATGGGGCCCTCCGGGATAGGTGGCCCCACCCGGTGGACCCTCGGGACCCTTCCGGTGGTCCCGGTACAATACCGGTGACCCCCGAAACCTTCCCGATGGCCGAAACTAGACTTCCTATATATGAATCTTTACCTCCGGACCATTCCGGAACTCCTCGTGACGTCCGGGATCTTGTCCGGGACTCCAAACAACTTTAGGGTTACCGTGTGCTAATATCTCTACAACCCTAGCATCACCGAACCTTAAGTGTGTAGACCCTACGGGTTCGGGAGACATGAAGACATGACCGAGAAGCCTCTCCGGTCAATAACCAACAGCGGGATCTAGATACCCATGTTGGCTCCCACATGCTCCACGATGATCTCATCGGATGAACCATGATGTCGAGGATTCAATCAATCCGTATACAATTCCCTTTGTCAATCGGTACGGTACTTGCCCGAGACTCAATCATCGGTATCCTAATACCTTGTTCAGTCTCGTTACCGGCAAGTCACTTTACTCGTACCGTAATGCATGATCCCGTGATCAATCACTTGATCACTTTGAGCTCATTATGATGATGCATTACCGAGTGGGCCCAGAGATACCTCTCCATCATACGGAGTGACAAATCCCAGTCTCGATTCGTGCCAACCCAACAGACACTTTCGGAGATACCTGTAATGTACCTTTATAGTCACCCAGTTACGTTGTGACGTTTGGCACACCCAAGGCACTCCTACGGTATCCGGGAGTTGCACAATCTCATGGTCTAAGGAAATGATACTTGACATTCAGAAAAGCTACAGCAAACGAACTACACGATCTTTGAGCTAAGCTTAGGATTGGGTCTTGTCCATCACATCATTCTCCTAATGATGTGATCCCGTTATCAATGACATCCAATGTCCATAGTCAGGAAACCATGACTATCTTTTGATCAACAAGCTAGTCAACTAGAGGCTCACTAGGGACGTGTTGTGGTCTATGTATTCTCACATGTATTACGATTTT
This sequence comes from Triticum urartu, assembly GCF_056163025.1. Classification (NCBI taxonomy): domain Eukaryota; kingdom Viridiplantae; phylum Streptophyta; class Magnoliopsida; order Poales; family Poaceae; genus Triticum; species Triticum urartu. Next base: position 613,099,982 of record NC_141876.1, read on the forward strand.
CGGATAACACAATTATAGCATGAACAATAGACAATTATCATGAACAAAGAAATATAATAATAACCATTTTATTATTGCCTCTAGGGCATATTTCCAACATGACACTCTTCCAAAATAGTGGGTTCCAAAATAGTGGGTTCCGTTTGATATTCTTTTTCTGCGAAACACTAAAAATAGGCACAAAAAATAGCAATTTGCACTGGGCCTTGGGTTAGTAGGTTAGTCCCAAAAATAATATAAAAGTTTATAAATAAGCCCATTAACATCCAAACCAGAAAATATAATAGCATGGAACAATCAAAAATTATAGATACGTTGGAGACGTATCATTATGCAGTTTGACTGATAAAGTGCTTCGTAGAATATGTAGGAGCCAACATGAGCATCCAGGTTCCGCTATTAGTAATTGACGGGAGATGTCTCTCGGTCATGTCTACATAGTTCTCGAACACGTAGGGTCCGCACGCTTAACGTTCGATGACAATTTGTATTGTGAGTTATGTGATTTAATGACCGAAGTTTGTTCGGAGTCCCGGATGAGATCACGTACATGACGAGGAGTCTCGAAATGGCCGAGACATAAAGATTCATATATTGGAAGGTTACATTCGGACACTGGAATGGTTCAGGTAATTTCAGATAAGTTTCGGAGTACCGGGGGTTTTCGGACCCCCCCCCCCCCCCCCGGGAAGTTCATGGGCCTTCATGGGCCTTAGTGGAAAGGAGAGGAGGGCCACAAGGGAGGCCCCCCCCATGGCCAGTCCAAATTGGACTAGGGAGGCGGGCGGCGCCCGCTCTTCACTTCTCCCCTCTTCCCCCTTCTCTCCTTCTCCCTCTCTTGGATGGAAGGGGATTCCAACTAGGATTGGGAATACTAGTTGGACTCCCCATGGCGTGCGCCCCCTTAGGTCGGCCTCCTCCTCCTCCCCCCTTTATATACGTGGGAGGGGGCATCCCAAAGGACACACAAGTTTCTCTTAGCCGCGTGTGGTGCCCCCCTCCACTGTTACACACCTCGGTCATATCGCCGTAGTGCTTAGGCGAAGCGCTGCGCCGGTAACTTCATCGTCACCGTCACCACGCCGTCGTGCTGACGGAACTCTCCCTTGGCCTCAACTGGATCAAGAGCTCGAGGGACGTCATCGAGCTGAATGTGTGCTGAACGCGGAGGTGCCGTACATTCGGTGTTTGGATCGGTTGGATCGCGAAGACGTTCGACTACATCAACCGCGTTACTAAACGCTTCCGCTTCCGGTCTACGAGGGCACGTGGACACACTCTCCCCGCTCGTTCGTATGCTTCTCCTAGATAGATCTTGCATTATCATCGCATTTTTTTGAAATACTACGTTCCCCAACGGCCACCACCGTTGTTGTAGCCTCCTGACCACCCCTTGTTGTGGGGAGATCCACGCAAGTGAGGGCTGCCACCGCGACCGCGAGAGGCAGCGTTGGCAGAGGAATTGAAGCCATCGGAGGAGCCATGGAATTGGGCCATGCGCTGATCGAAGTTACTCAGCATGGCATAGAGCTTGTCGAGGATGACGGGCGTGACGCGGGCGTCAAGGGCGGAAACGAGCGGCTGGTAGTTGACGTCCAGCCCATGGAGGGTGTACGAGATCAACTCATCGTCCTGGATAGGCTTGCCGGCGGCGGCGAGTTCATCAGCGAGGCCACGTAGGCAAAGTAGGAGGCGACCGACTGGTTGCCCTTCTGCGCGTTGATAAGCACAGTTTGGATGTTGTTGACGCGACTGAGTGATTGGGACGAGAACATGCCCGCCAGTGCCACCCAGAGTTCGCGCCGTGGTGATCGCGGTGACCGCGACCAGCACCTCCTTGGAGAGAGTACTCAGCAAGTAGCCGAGCACTTGTTGGTCCTCCCTGACCCAAAGTGGGTGGATAGGGTTGGGTGCAGAAGTCTCCTTGTCGTCCTTGTCTTCGGTGACGTGGAGTCTGGCCGGCTCCGGCGCGGTGCTGTCGACGTAACCGAAGACACCGGCGCCCCGCAGGTGGGGTGTGACCTGCGTGCGCCATAGCACGTAGTTCGTGTGGTTGAGCTTCTCGGTGACCTGAGCATTGAGGCTAGGTTGCAAGACGCCGGAGGATGAAGACATGGCTATGCACTAGATGCAATCGAGGAAGCTAGATTGGAAAAGGAAAGCTCTGATTACCATGTGCAATGGCGGAAACGTCTTACCTCGTTCAGAGACGACAGGTTCCTGTTATATAGCAGGGGCGCACCTCCCTGATACACCGCATACATAAGTTGTTGGAGAGATTACAGGAGATTGAGACTTGGAGAACAAGAGATAGAGTTGGTTACACAAGGAGATAGAGATAAAGAGAAAATACTACTACCAACCTACCAACCTATACCGATCCTAGACTCCAACAGAAAGATATGGCATGATGCACTAGGTGGTGCGGTACACATGTATATGACATGTTTGACAAACATACATTAATTTCTTTCTTGCCCCTTGTTCATGTCAATAAAATATGGTACTCCCTCTGATCCATATGGATTACAAGTAATATGGATCGGAAGGAGTACCCAGAAACATAAAATATGTAACTGAGAAGTAGTGCCTCTTCTTTTGCTCTCACAGTGTCCAATGATGAATACAAAATTGAGATGGAAAATTGTGTCACTATTGAATAGCATTACTTTCCAATTCAATCATCAAGTATTATGGAACTTCATTTATTATATTATAAAAAAATTCGGGTGCGGCAACGCGTGCTATCAGGGTCTAGTTTATCATTTACAGCACAAAGCACTATGTGATGGAACGAAGACAAGAAGGCAAAAATGCCCACCAGAAAGCTAAGGATTAAATGGGAGACATAATGCGGGGGTCTACTCCAGTGCACAGATGGAACTCTTCAGTCTAGAACACCCATCAAACTAAGGGCACATCATCCACATGAACTAGAGAAATAAGCACATAAACCTAATCTATATCTCTCTTCTTCGATCCTCTATAAGCAGAAACTAAAGAGAGAAATTTATATAAAACGGGAACACATCTTATTATTAAGGAAGATCTATTTCATCATTTTCAGTAGGCTGCGTGGGAATCATAGGCAGCAATCAACAAAAAAATCAAGCCTGCTTTCTCCTTGGATTGCATATAGTATAGGAAAATCATTCAAACAAAATATAGGAAGCTAAAAATGGGCAGGCTGAGGAAATAATCCATTTGCACATTGACGACTGAGAAGGAGAGCTGATCTTGTCCCATCTCATTTGTTATATGCTAATAATGGCTTGCAAATAGTAGTTCTTATCTGTCTGAAATCATTTTTAACTTCATTTCAGCACGAAGTTAGCAATACAAACAAGCACGAGAAAAGAATCTTGTTTTTACTCCACTAGAAGCTCGCAGATGGCATAAAGAATTACTTCCCGCTTCCTCAGGGGATTCGACCTTTTCCCTGCAAGCAGTTGTAGACATGTTCAGTTCATGGCCAAACATGAGTGGGACGACCTACTCTATTGTGATTCGACCTTTTCCCTGCAAGTCCCATTTACTATTTGTGAGACGACCTACTCTATTGCTGCTGCTATTGCTGCGTGGTGTGTAAATTAGAAGTTGTTAGAAGTTGCAAGGTGTAGTAAAGGGTGTGAAGTGTAAAACACAAAACCAGCAAGTAAACCTGTTTTGCTTTACACACAACAGAGTAAGTAGTAGAAGCTGCCATGATAAAAAATGATTAGTGCCATGATGTTTCCGCACCGTTGCATGGGCCTCAGATAACTGTAGGCGTACATCACATGCCTCTGTTGAGTATATAAGAAAATCCTGATGATTCGGTAGGAAGGATGTGGAGGGTCTGCATTAATAACTTTATTAGATCAGCCACTGGTTCTTGGGGGTCCCTTTTGTGAACTTGTGATACTAATCCCTTCAAGATTGCCAAACTAAGAACCGGTTCAGAAATGGATAAATTAGCAACGTCAAAGCATTGATGTTTCTGCACTAGTTTATTTGCCTTGGATAACCGTAGGCGTACATCGCATGCCTCTGTTGAGTAGATAAAGAAAATCCTGATGATTGTGTTGATGATTCAATAGGAGGGATGTCGAGGGTCTGCATTAATAATCTGAAATCATTTATTTGTTATATATGCATTTGTTCTAAGTGGGAACTGAAGCTCCATTTGTTCTAAATGGAAGAATTTGCTATTTATAATCGCAATCGGTATATTGACACCCTTGCTGATTGTTTGATACTTGCGACGGCAAGATGCTCGCTAGCAGGATGCTAGGTGGCAGGCAGAAGGCTTTGAAAGATGCACCGGAGTGGGCGGAGGACAGGCTCCAATGCAACAAAGGTGGAAACGACAACATCTCTTGCATTCTACTATTGCCTTCCTCTGCTCTACCGTGGATCTGAACCGTGTGCCCGTTTACAGGAGAAACAAATAAAGTTGTCGATGGCGAGGGGCATTGGCGCATTTGATGCTGACCATCATGAGGCACATTAATTATTCCCAACGCATTATGCTGCCGAAATTTCTAACGAAAATCCTTCCGACTCTTGATTAACTTGCCAGGTACTTATGAATTCTTCTTCACAATTTATTAGTGTTGCAATCCTTGGCTGGTCCGTCTCTTGATTTCCTTCTCTCAGTGTTTGTCTGTCAAATCCTACATGCTAGCTGCATGTTTTTTTCTTTTTTTTGAAAAGGAGGTTAAAACCCTCGGCGTCTGCATCAATGCGATGCATACAACCATTTTTATTAATTATTCAGGAGAGTACAAAATGAAGGCAATCATAACCGAACCAACACAAGATATGAAATTAACACCTACGACTAAGTCGACTTCTTCCGTAGCAACGCCTTCAAGAAGGTATACCCTCGTCGTTGCTGAGCCCGACCAATAATGGTCAGGACAATAATTTTCACCCGGGACATGAAGCGGTGTTCCAATCAGCATCTTGATGATAGATCATTATATAGTCGCCTTCGTCAGTACTCCACGCCCACCTTGACGGCCGTCGGGTGGGCGCCCATGTCTCCGTGCGGAACTGGCCGCTGCTACTCCACACCGGTGCCAGTCACACTGCAGCATGCTTGATATCGTCGGAGCTGCTGCTCCGGAGCTAGAAGTCGACGGGGAACCACCACTGCGCCCCTTGCTCACCAGCGTAGGACTCCGCCGCTCGCGCCTCGAGCATCCTTGTGCGATGGCCGCCACCCTCGCACCGGACGAAAATCCTCTTTGAGCCGGCATCGGGTGCCGCACACGACCACCGCTGCTATGCCTGCAAATATGCCGACGCACTTCAATATGCACTGTTGTGCCACCTGATCTCCTTATCGCGGTTATCGAGGGCCGCCACCCCCACCGCAATGACCAACGGAGGCCACCGCCCCCGCCGCCATGACTACCCATGCATCCATTGCCGGTGATGTTGTGCGTGTCGTCGTCTCTGCGAACGCTGGCACCATCATCTTCACCTCTCTCGCACACCGAGACGCCGCCACCGACATATTGGCGCACGGCAACGAAGCAGCATCGTCCAAATCTGCCTCGTCCATGGTCGCCTCTGGTACTGCGATCATAGACGCCCGTGTATTGTTCCATGGCCACCTCACTCGAGGCTGACCCATCCTTCACCATAGTTGTGCTGTTGTCGGCAGCACCGGCGTAGTCGCATGCCAGCGCTGGCTTCACATCTGACTCGAAGGCCGCATCCAGATCATCGGCGTTGCAGTTTCTCGCTGTGACCTCTGCGGCCATGTACGAGAAAGTGCTGAGACGTGCGGCATTAGGATCTCCGTAGTTGCACACACACTCCTGGCAGCGTGTGACGCCCCCGATTTGACCGTACAGTAATCATACACGCAAACGTGTACGATCAAGATCAGGGACTCACGGGAAGATATCACAACACAACTCTACAAATAAAATAAGTCATACAAGCATCATATTACAAGCCAGGGGCCTCGAGGGCTCGAATACAAGAGCTCGATCATAGACGAGTCAGCGGAAGCAACAATATCTGAGTACAGACATAAGTTAAACAAGGTTGCCTTAAGAAGGCTAGCACAAACTGGGATACAGATCGAAAGAGGCGCAGGCCTCCTGCCTGGGATCCTCCTAACTACTCCTGGTAGTCGCCAGCGGGCATCACATAGTAGTAGGCACCTCCGGTGTAGTAGGGGTCGTCGTCGACGGTGGCGTCTGGCTCCTGGGCTCCAACATCTGGTTGCGACAACCAGGTAGAAGGGATAGGGGGAAAAGAGGGAGAAAGCAACCGTGAGTACTCATCCAAAGTACTCGCAAGCAAGGAGCTACACTACATATGCATGGGTAAATGTGTAAAGGGCCATATCGGTGGATTGAACTGCAGAAAGCCAGAATAAGAGGGGGATAGCTAATCCTTTCGAAGACTACGCTTCTGGCAGCCTCCGCCTTGTAGCATGTAGAAGAGAGTAGACTGAAGTCCTCCAAGCATCATCGCATAGCAATAATCCTACCCGGCGATCCCCTCCTCGTATCCCTGAGAGAGAGCGACCACCGGTTGTATCTGGCACTTGGAAGGGTGTGTTTTATTAAGTATTCGGTTCTAGTTGTCATAAGGTCAAGATACAACTCCAAGTCGTCCTGTTACCGAAGATCACGGCTATTCGAATAGATTAACTTCCCTGCAGGGGTGCACCACATACCCCAACACGCTCGATCCCATTTGGCCGGACACACTTTCCTGGGTCATGCCCGGCCTCGGAAGATCAACACGTCGCAGCCCCACCTAGGCCAACAGAGAGGTCAGCACGCCGGTCTAAACCTAAGCGCACAGGGGTCTGGGCCCATCGCCCTTAGCACACCTGCACGTTGCGTACGCGGCCGGAAGCAGAACTAGCCCCCTTAATACAAGAGCAGGCTTACGTTCCAATCCGGCGCGCGCCACTCAGTCGCTGACGTCACGAAGGCTTCGGCTGATACCACGACGCCGGGATACCCATAACTACTCCCGCGTAGATGGTTAGTGCGTATAGACCAAATGGCCAGACTTAGATCAAATACCCAGATCTCGTTAAGCGTGTTAAGTATCCGCGAACGCCGACCAGGGCCAGGCCCACCTCTCTCCTAGGTGGTCTGAACCTGCCCTGTCGCTCCGCCTCAAAGATCCACTCGCGGGTGCGCCTCAAGCCGACCCGTCTTTAGTCACCACATGTATCATGTATAAAGTATATAGTATATACCCGTGATCAACTCCCGAGTGATCACGGCCCGATAGTATAGCATGGCAGACGGACAAGGATGTAGGGCCACTGATGAAAAACTAGCATCCTATATTAAGCATTAGGATTGCAGGTAAGGTAACAACAGTAGTAGCAAGGACAGGCTATGCATCAGTATAGGATTAACGGGAAGCAGTAACATGCTACACTACTCTAATGCAAGCAGTATAGAGAAGAGTAGGCGATATCTGGTGATCAAAAAGGGGGGGCTTGCCTGGTTGCTCTGGCAAGAGAGAAGGGTCGTCAACTCCGTAGTCGTACTGGGTAGCAGCGGCGTCGGTCTCGGTGTCTAGCGAGAGAAGAGGGGGAAGAAACAATAAATATAATGCAAGCATATGCATAGTGATGCATGACATGACAAGTAACGGCGTTAGAGGTGCCCTAACGCGGTAGTAGGTGATACCGGTGAAGGGGGTGACATCCGGGAAAGTATCCCCGGTGTTTCGCGTTTTCATGCAGAGGAGCCGGGGGAAGTTGCGTGTTCGCTATGCTAGGGATGCGTGGCGGATAAACGGGCTGCGTATTCAAATTCGTCTCGTCGTTCTGAGCAACTTTCATGTACAAAGTTTTTCCATTTGAGCTACGGTTTATTTTATATTAATTTTAAAAGATTTAATCATTTTTAGATTTATCAGAAATTAATTTAATTCGAAAACATTTATTGCGTCATCATGACGTCAGCGGTCAGTGTTGACCGTTGACCGGTCAAACAAGGCAGTGGGGCCCACTGTCATTCACTGTTTACCTAATCAAATAATTAAGGCTAACTAACAGTGTTAATTAGATTAACTAGCAGGATTAACTAAGTTAATTAATTATCTTAACTAATTAATTATTATTTTTACTATTATTTTTATTCTTTTTTTTTAAGTTCCAAGGGGTGGGGCCCCTTTGTCATAGGCCCCAGGGGGCCTAGCGGGGCGGACACTAGCGGGCAGTGGCGTGAGCGCCCGAACGGGCACGAGCCCGAGAGGGTGCTGGGCACGCACGACGCACACCGGCGCCGGCGGCCAGAGCCACTGGCAGGGCGCGGCGGAGCGGCAGCCAGCGAGGGGGGGGGGTTCGGGAGGAGCGCCGGGCGGGTGCACGCAACCGAGGATGGCCGGGGCACGAGCGGGCGGGACGGTCGGCCGTGGTGGCCGGAGATGGGGCGCGGGTGCGCCGGCACGAGGGTGCCAGAAGTGCGGCGAGCACGATGAGCGCTGCAGCAGCAGCGGGTTGCGGCGAGCTATAGGGGGAACCGCGCCGCAAGGCTGTGGCAGTGGTGGCTGGGCACGGCGACGGCAACAGGGAGCAGCGGCAGGGGTCGGCGGTGAGCGGGCAGATGGGTTCGGGACTCGCCGTCCGACGATGGTTGGCGCGCTGAAGTGGGCGTTCAAGCGCTGGCGCTCGTGTGCATCCAACAGGGCAAGCGATAGCAGTGGGGGGCTGGCCAGAGCATGAGGGGGAGCGGAGCTCTAGTGCGGTCGTCGATGGGGGAGAGGGAGGAGATAAGGCCGGAGCCTCACCGCGGGCCGTAGGGTCAAGGCAACGGTTGTCGAGGCGGGGGATGGGGACAATCACGCGATGGGGAGGAGATCCGACGAGGAAGCATCCCGGCGACGTGGTGGTCGCGACGACGGTGCTGCTGCAGGCGCGGCGCTCGGGGCCGGCCATTGCAAGGAGGAGGCGAGGTAGGCCAGATCCTCAACGGGGCCTCGAGGATTCGTCCATCTCCGGTGGCGAGGCGACGGCACGAGGACGGCAGGAGGACCTGCGGGGCGGAGGCGGCGGTCCGGGGCGATGGGGTCGTGCTGGGATCGGGTCCTCCTCGATCCAGATCGAGGGGGAGGAAGAAGCGAACGTGGGGGGCGAGTGGGGCGAGGGGAGTGGGGAGTGGGGCGACGGGGGGTTAGGGTTTGGGGTACGAGGGGATAAGGTGTGGCCGGCTGGGCCGTTTCAGTAGGGTCGGCCGGATGGGTGGGATGGGCCAAGGCCCATGGGGAGCCGGGGGGGTTTCCTATCTTTTGTTTTGTTTTTACTTTTATTTAATTTTTTTTCTTTTCTATTTACTTTTAGTTTCCTTTTAATTTTGTTTTAGCAAAATACCAAAATGGCACCTAAATTAGTGTTGTAATTTAAGCCTCTGCAATAACAAGTTTGACTACTAAATAAAATAGTTTAGTATTTCAAAATAATAAAAAGGCATTTAAGTAAACATTTAAATCAATGTTTTATTAATTTTTGAACATGCAAACACATTATAAAAATGTGGTTTCTCCTCCAATATTTATTATGGATTATTTGCCACCTCTAGAACATTTTAGTTTTAATGTTTGAAAACTTTATCGGTTGACTTTAATTTAAAGTTGAATTTGGATTGGTTCTGAACTAACACGAGATTAGAAATAGTAATCGAGGCGACGTGGCATCATTAGCAGAGGGTTACTGTAGCTTAAATATCTAGGCGTCACAATTCTCCTCCACTACAAGAAATCTCGGCCCGAGATTTAAGAGGCGAGTAAGGTGGAAGAATAGGCTACGAAATTCTAACGATTCTTCTCGGTCTTGGTTGCTCTTCTCGAAGTGGTCGATCCATAGCGCTGATGTCTTCATTCCTATGCATCAATGCACCATGATGAGGTTGTCGTCCTTTCTTCAGGAACTCCATCGTACTTACGATAATGATAAGGGGTAACTACTGAAGATCGGACCTTCAAGGTCAACTACCTGGCAGATAACTGAGAGAATGTGGTAGAAGTAACTCTCGAATAGATACTTAAGAAATTATCGAGAGTAAAGTAAGAAGGTACCACGAGAAGTTTCAAACGGGTAGGCAGTCGCTCGATGTCTGAAACAACACGCGAAAGGGGTCCAAAGCAACGAGATTGAATATTGCATCTGTTTCCAGAATAGATCACTAGGACGGTGGCCCGTGAATTACATACGAGGCCACGCGCGAGGAATAACCTCGGGAATAGGGGGTGTACACGAGAGTCAGGTTTCGATCCTGTGGGACTGTGGGTTATGGGCCCACCATGTGGTTTTTTTTATAGGAGCAGTGACATCTTGCACGGTCATGATAGCAAGGCATGTCAGAGAGTACCATGTCAGTTATGTCGGCAACAATGTTGGTACCAAGGGCGAGGGACAAAGAGAACCGTTTTCCTGCTCGCTGAACGAGGCGGACCAATAGGCAAAGTTCTCGTCCATCGGTGGTTACCAGAATGTCATCAACAATAGTAACAGGGTCTTGCTGACAGAAATGTACACCGAGGTGTTTACATAAGCAGAAGAATATTCTGCTTGGATCATAAAGATCACAAGAAAGGGTTAAACCAAACAATGGAAAGGAAAATACGATTATCAGATCTAAACAGGACAATGGAACACATATTTCAAGGGTATATCCTCCCAAGGACAAGCAGAGCATGATATCCATGACAGGATAGAAAGTAGAAAACTCTTTAGGTACGGGAGAGAATTTTCATGCCATTACCCATACAACGGTGTTTGGATAATTGAGCAGGAAACATTTAGCATTGGGCTTCAAATGTTCCTGTTGAAAATCGGAGTACCACTGACATGCTTCGAGATAGCATTGACATGGTCATCAGGTGATGATCAAACTCTGGAAACACAAAGGATCCATCAGGAATAACTTGTAGAATAAGTCTTACAATTTCCTCAGGGAAGAATGGATAACCTTGTTAAAAAGGAAACATTAACAATAGGTCCTCCGGCCAGGTGTACTGGGCAAGGCATCACCTTACCGGGTCATAAAAGAACATTGTTATTACCCTTGGAAATATATTCCAACCATCATATCTGACTGGGATTCAGATCTGGTCGGTGTTAGGATACCTCAGACTCAGGGTACCTGAGAAGAAAAGGTGTAACACACATTGACTAGATGATAATGTAAGATCCTTGGAAATGAACTATGGAAGCGAGTTCCAAAACAAGAGTTCATCATTTAACCAATGAGAGGACGAGGAGGTGGCTGGTGGACTCAGCGTCAATTCCTCGAGATTTCCAAAAGGATGGATTTCCGCAACTATGTGAATAAGGAGATAACATTTCTCAGATCAGATGACATAAGGAGGTATGCTCGAGGAAAACATACACAATTAAACATTTGTTGAAAGGTGTGCCCAAAATATGGGTTGGGTTGCACGACCAATGTCAGAATGGTGATTCAATAATCAATAGTCTAAGAACGAACGGCCGACCATTAAATTCAAAGCAATAGGGTTGCTAGAAGGGCAGAATCCAAACAACACCGTTCACCTGTTGGTATCCCGGTTAGATCCAACACGGGGACCAAGAAAGAATGGTGATGGTGATAAGTATTACCTGTATCAAGAATTCTTAGGAGGTGGTGAAATTCTCACGACATTCTTGACATAAAGGATGGTAATACTCAGAATAATTGCTGGATAGCACGGGTCTCCAGGTATAACTCAAAACACGAAAAAGTTTGTGTTGATGGGAAGGCAATAATGTTGTCGGTGATAACACAAATCATCGAGGGACGAGGATGGTTACATGTCATCATCCATTTGGTTGATATTCTAGAAGGAATCGAAATGTTGTTTGATGACCACGACAAATTTAGTCGAGAGGCTCCACGAAGATGTAATCGATCGGCGATGACATCAAGTGAAAGGAATGATGAAGCGAATGGTTATTGGAACCATGGGTATGACACAAACTCGAAACCAAGTTTGTTGTTCAGGGAGAAGTGATATGATGAGGTAAATCAACGTAAGCTTAGCTCATCGTCGAGAATTGTGCTCCGTGAAGAAGGACCAGGTAGCACAGTTAAAATTTAGCACAATGATGATATAGCCGATTAGGCTAGGAATGACTTAAATGATTATTAACTCGTAAGCAACAACATTTACTTAAGAGTTATTGAATCAGAGTGCAGACTCGATTCACTATTCGGTGTTCTCGGTTGACGACAACCCAGAACCTAGGAACAATTGGGTCCGACAAGTGATAATAGTTTATGAAGAACCCATAAGAAGTTATGACGCCCCATGATATTCTTGAGATACCAGGGGGTAATACTCGACGACAAATCAAAGTAGAGGTTGGACTGGGGTATTACCCCATAGAAGACAAGTGCTTAAACTTGCACGAGAAATGTTATTAAAAGGAGAACATGGTTGGAACCACGATTGAAAAAGGCCAGATCCCAGATATAATATGAACTTATACCAAGGGAGTAATTAATTTAAGAGAAGCTTTAATAATAAGATCTACATCGTGTCCATGGGCATGAACACAAAGTTCAAGGTCGACTCCCACTTCTTCAATGCATAACCTTACATTTACCTCCCCTTTTCAAAGTTGTAGTGTTGAAAAGTTATCTGACGAAGCGTCAGCAGGGTATAACCCGCATAACTTTCGAGGTCACACAAATTAAGGAAGGCATAGGTTCAACCCGTCAGGGTACCGTGGAAACATATACCACAAGCTTTGAGAGTAATTATTACCAGCTCGAAAGCAGAGCATGGTTGGCAAAAGGAGAGGATACAAATTACCAAAGGCATTATGTATCGGAGAAGGAACTCACAAGGTGATTAATTATGAAGGACATGGTCGGATAATAATCCAACAGTGGATATGGTGATCCACAATGGAGCTGATGTGAGTATCGATACCCAATCAGAGGAAGAAAGAATGCAAATGCATCGTTTTACAGAACATCTGAATAATTCAATGTTTAAATAACAAAGGAATTATGATTTCCAAATCAAGGGATCAGGAGCAAACGCTCTGATCAAGGACGAACAAGTTGAATAGACTTAGGGGTACAATCGATGGCAATCTGATTGGCCGAGGACCAGCTCACGTTTTAAATGACATCTGAGCTGGAAGGATGAATTCTATGATCTGAGTGAGGATTGCGAGCATTTGCAACATATTGAGTCAATGGACTCAAAATGATATTGACAAAGGTTGCCAATACGATTACTATACTTATGGGATTAACCATAATGCAAGCAAGCAAGAATTTCAGGAGCAATAGGTTGCTCAGGATTTTCGGAAGACCGAATGGTATTTCGAAGAATTTTGTGAACTTCATGAATATCTGGGGATGAGCGGATACTCGATAAATGCAAGTAATTATCCGTAGTGGCATGCATGTGGCAAGGAACTTCAAGGCAGTGGGCACAAAGTATACTCGAAACATTATAGAGAATTTCGGGTTATCTTGTAATAATAAGATCAACTGGGAATAAAAGTAAGAACGACAGGTCTAAATACTTATCCATAGGGATATTTCGGTGGTAGGGAATTGCAAAAGCAATGGCATAAGGTTTCGGGAGAACATCGGAGATTATTGTCAGAATCTTCTGTTGAAGCAGTCGATCATCTGTAATGAAGGGGCTCTTCGGCAGGAAGTGGTAACGAGAACCTAGAGTTAGATTTTAGCAAAATCATTTAACCCGAGTAGGAGAGAGTCAGAATCCCAGAGTATAGACGAGGAATAAAAGATCCTAATACCACCCAATGGCGACGTGGGCCCATAAGGCACACAGCCATGTTAGTAAAAGTTTTGTAATGACTAGACTCAACTTCGGCCAAGGAGTGTGGAAGGGGAATTCCTACAGGCAGTTGGCTCTGATACCAACTTGTGACGCCCCCGATTTGACCGTACAGTAATCATACACGCAAACGTGTACGATCAAGATCAGGGACTCACGGGAAGATATCACAACACAACTCTACAAATAAAATAAGTCATACAAGCATCATATTACAAGCCAGGGGCCTCGAGGGCTCGAATACAAGAGCTCGATCATAGACGAGTCAGCGGAAGCAACAATATCTGAGTACAGACATAAGTTAAACAAGGTTGCCTTAAGAAGGCTAGCACAAACTGGGATACAGATCGAAAGAGGCGCAGGCCTCCTGCCTGGGATCCTCCTAACTACTCCTGGTCGTCGCCAGCGGGCATCACATAGTAGTAGGCACCTCCGGTGTAGTAGGGGTCGTCGTCGACGGTGGCGTCTGGCTCCTGGGCTCCAACATCTGGTTGCGACAACCAGGTAGAAGGGATAGGGGGAAAAGAGGGAGAAAGCAACCGTGAGTACTCATCCAAAGTACTCGCAAGCAAGGAGCTACACTACATATGCATGGGTAAATGTGTAAAGGGCCATATCGGTGGATTGAACTGCAGAAAGCCAGAATAAGAGGGGGATAGCTAATCCTTTCGAAGACTACGCTTCTGGCAGCCTCCGCCTTGTAGCATGTAGAAGAGAGTAGACTGAAGTCCTCCAAGCATCATCGCATAGCAATAATCCTACCCGGCGATCTCCTCCTCGTATCCCTGAGAGAGAGCGACCACCGGTTGTATCTGGCACTTGGAAGGGTGTGTTTTATTAAGTATTCGGTTCTAGTTGTCATAAGGTCAAGATACAACTCCAAGTCGTCCTGTTACCGAAGATCACGGCTATTCGAATAGATTAACTTCCCTGCAGGGGTGCACCACATACCCCAACACGCTCGATCCCATTTGGCCGGACACACTTTCCTGGGTCATGCCCGGCCTCGGAAGATCAACACGTCGCAGCCCCACCTAGGCCAACAGAGAGGTCAGCACGCCGGTCTAAACCTAAGCGCACAGGGGTCTGGGCCCATCGCCCTTAGCTCACCTGCACGTTGCGTACGCGGCCGGAAGCAGAACTAGCCCCCTTAATACAAGAGCAGGCTTACGTTCCAATCCGGCGCGCGCCACTCAGTCGCTGACGTCACGAAGGCTTCGGCTGATACCACGACGCCGGGATACCCATAACTACTCCCGCGTAGATGGTTAGTGCGTATAGACCAAATGGCCAGACTTAGATCAAATACCCAGATCTCGTTAAGCGTGTTAAGTATCCGCGAACGCCGACCAGGGCCAGGCCCACCTCTCTCCTAGGTGGTCTGAACCTTCCCTGTCGCTCCGCCTCAAAGATCCACTCGCGGGTGCGCCTCAAGCCGACCCGTCTTTAGTCACCACATGTATCATGTATAAAGTATATAGTATATACCCGTGATCAACTCCTGAGTGATCACGGCCCGATAGTATAGCATGGCAGACGGACAAGGATGTAGGGCCACTGATGAAAAACTAGCATCCTATATTAAGCATTAGGATTGCAGGTAAGGTAACAACAGTAGTAGCAAGGACAGGCTATGCATCAGTATAGGATTAACGGGAAGCAGTAACATGCTCGCTACTCTAATGCAAGCAGTATAGAGAAGAGTAGGCGATATCTGGTGATCAAAAAGGGGGGGGCTTGCCTGGTTGCTCTGGCAAGAGAGAAGGGTCGTCAACTCCGTAGTCGTACTGGGTAGCAGCGGCGTCGGTCTCGGTGTCTAGCGAGAGAAGAGGGGGAAGAAACAATAAATATAATGCAAGCATATGCATAGTGATGCATGACATGACAAGTAACGGCGTTAGAGGTGCCCTAACGCGGTAGTAGGTGATACCGGTGAAGGGGGTGACATCCGGGAAAGTATCCCCGGTGTTTCGCGTTTTCAGGCAGAGGAGCCGGGGGAAGTTGCGTGTTCGCTATGCTAGGGATGCGTGGCGGATAAACGGGCTGCGTATTCAAATTCGTCTCGTCGTTCTGAGCAACTTTCATGTACAAAGTTTTTCCATCTGAGCTACGGTTTATTTTATATTAATTTTAAAAGATTTAATCATTTTTAGATTTATCAGAAATTAATTTAATTCGAAAACGTTTATTGCGTCATCATGACGTCAGCGGTCAGTGTTGACCGTTGACCGGTCAAACAAGGCAGTGGGGCCCACTGTCATTCACTGTTTACCTAATCAAATAATTAAGGCTAACTAACAGTGTTAGTTAGATTAACTAGCAGGATTAACTAAGTTAATTAATTATCTTAACTAATTAATTATTATTTTTATTCTTTTTTTTAAGTTCCAAGGGGTGGGGCCCCTTTGTCATAGGCCCCAGGGGGCCTAGCGGGGCGGACACTAGCGGGCAGTGGCGTGAGCGCCCGAACGGGCACGAGCCCGAGAGGGCGCTGGGCACGCACGACGCACACCGGCGCCGGCGGCCAGAGCCACTGGCAGGGCGCGGCGGAGCGGCAGCCAGCGAGGGGGGGGTTCGGGAGGAGCGCCGGGCGGGTGCACGCAACCGAGGATGGCCGGGGCACGAGCGGGCGGGACGGTCGGCCGTGGTGGCCGGAGATGGGGCGCGGGTGCGCCGGCACGAGGGTGCCAGAAGTGCGGCGAGCGCGATGAGCGCTGCAGCAGCAGCGGGTTGCGGCGAGCTATAGGGGGAACCGCGCCGCAAGGCTGTGGCTGGGCACGGCGACGGCAACAGGGAGCAGCGGCAGGGGTCGGCTGTGAGCGGGCAGATGGGTTCGGGACTCGCCGTCCGACGATGGTTGGCGCGCTGAAGTGGGCGTTCAAGCGCTGGCGCTCGTGCGCATCCAACAGGGCAAGCGATAGCAGTGGGGGGCTGGCCAGAGCATGAGGGGGAGCGGAGCTCTAGTGCGGTCGTCGATGGGGGAGAGGGAGGAGATAAGGCCGGAGCCTCATCGCGGGCCGTAGGGTCAAGGCAACGGTTGTCGAGGCGGGGGATGGGGACAATCACGCAATGGGGAGGAGATCCGACGAGGAAGCATCCCGGCGACGTGGTGGTCGCGACGACGGTGCTGCTGCAGGCGCGGCGCTCGGGGCCGGCCATTGCAAGGAGGAGGCGAGGTAGGCCAGATCCTCAACGGGGCCTCGAGGATTCGTCCATCTCCGATGGCGAGGCGACGGCACGAGGACGGCAGGAGGACCTGCGGGGCGGAGGCGGTGGTCCGGGGCGATGGGGTCGTGCTGGGATCGGGTCCTCCTCGATCCAGATCGAGGGGGAGGAAGAAGCGAACGTGGGGGGCGAGTGGGGCGAGGGGAGTGGGGAGTGGGGCGACGGGGGGTTAGGGTTTGGGGTACGAGGGGATAAGGTGTGGCCGGCTGGGCCGTTTCGGTAGGGTCAGCCGGATGGGTGGGATGGGCCAAGGCCCATGGGGAGCCGGGGGGGTTTCCTATCTTTTGTTTTGTTTTTACTTTTATTTAATTTTTTTTCTTTTCTATTTACTTTTAGTTTCCTTTTAATTTTGTTTTAGCAAAATACCAAAATGGCACCTAAATTAGTGTTGTAATTTAAGCCTCTGCAATAACAAGTTTGACTACTAAATAAAATAGTTTAGTATTTCAAAATAATAAAAAGGCATTTAAGTAAACATTTAAATCAATGTTTTATTAATTTTTGAACATGCAAACACATTATAAAAATGTGGTTTCTCCTCCAATATTTATTATGGATTATTTGCCACCTCTAGAACATTTTAGTTTTAATGTTTGAAAACTTTATCGGTTGACTTTAATTTAAAGTTGAATTTGGATTGGTTCTGAACTAACACGAGATTAGCAATAGTAATCGAGGCGACGTGGCATCATTAGCAGAGGGTTACTGTAGCTCAAATATCTAGGAATACCGTGGTACTTCAACACCCGTCAAACTAAGGGTGCATTTGGGAGCTAAAGTATTTTTGAAGTTTTCTAGGAATACCGTGGTTTTTGAAAAAACTACAGTATTAAATACTTTGAGGTGTTTGGATAGAAAAAAATAGTGCCGCTTAAGGGCATCTCCAGCCGTTGGCCCCCCAGGAGGGGCAAAAAATCGCTCCCTGGGGCGCACCGGCGCTAAACCGCTCACTGGGGCGTGATGCCCCCCAGGAGGGGCAAAAAATCGCTCCCTGGGGCGCACCGGCGCTAAACCGCGCACTGGGGCGTGATGCCCCCCAGTCGCTGCCCCCCACGGGTTTTGAAATGTTCAAATTCGGCGCAAACACAACGTAAACACGGGCGAGTTCGTTCAAATTTAAACATATTTTACAAAAAAAGAAAAAAAAACTACCGCGGGCTACCCCCGCCGTCTCCCTCGCCGCCCGCCTCGCCGCCCGCCCACGCGGTTCTACATGCCGAGGAGGCTGTAGAACCGCGTGTAGTCACCGTCGTCGTCGTCGCACCTGCCTACGCCTCCGCCGTCCCTGCTGCATCCCTCCCCCGGCTGGCGCGGCGGGTTGGACGGTCCGGGGGCGTCGTCGTCGTCGCTATCGACGACGATGACACCATCCCCGTCCTCGCGCCCACGTTTGCGGGCGGCGATCTCCTCCAGGGCCCGGCGCTGCCGGACCATCTCCTCGCGCACGTAGTCGTCGCGCGACCACCGCATGGCGTGCTCGTCGGAGAAGCCGCGCCGGGCTATCTCCTCGTACTCTGGGGGGAGGCTGGACTCCACCTTGGGCTCGACGAGGGCGCCGGAGCTGCGGGTACGCGCGCTGACAGGCGTGTCCTGGGGCTCCGGCTTGACGGGGCGGAGGTGGAGGCAGGGAGAGCCGCCGGAGCAACGGGTACGCGCGCTGACAGGCGTGTCCTGGGGCTCCGGCTTGACGGGACGGAGGCGGAGGCAGAGAGAGCCGCCGGACGAGGAGGAGGACGCCCCGGTCTCCATGCGCCTCGGCCTCCAGGAGCTTCCCCGGCGGCGTGAGAAGGATGGGGGAGCGGGATACTCGAGGCGCGGCGTGTTGCCACCCTCGATGTACTCGAGGACGGCCTCCAACGTGCGGCCGGGCACGCCCCACCACCGGCGCCGGCCATTGGAGTTGAGCCTGCCGGAGGGCACGACGCCGTTGGTGGCGTCGAGCTGCTCGGCGTGACGGCGGCGGAAGTAGGGCTCCTAGAGCGGGCTGTCGGGGACGTACCGTGGCCCCTCCCTTGCCGCCCGCGGCAGGGACGCGCGGATGCGTGCGATCTCCGCACGCCGCGTCGCCCCGGTGGGTGGTGGTGGCAC
The DNA here is from genome assembly GCF_056163025.1 of Triticum urartu. Classification (NCBI taxonomy): domain Eukaryota; kingdom Viridiplantae; phylum Streptophyta; class Magnoliopsida; order Poales; family Poaceae; genus Triticum; species Triticum urartu. The sequence goes on from NC_141876.1 coordinate 613,119,092, forward strand.
CGGCACGCCGCCGGCGCTGATCCTCCAAGCCCCGGGCACCCGCATGTCCGGCGGGACCGGGTACTCGGCCTCGAAAAGGAGGCGAGCCTCGTCCTCGTGCAGATGACGGCGCCCGAATCCGTTCGCCGCCGCGCCGTCGCCTGGGAAACGCTCGGCCATGCTTTCTCAACTGGTGACGGCGAGAGGAGGAAAGGGGGAGAAATGAGCGCGTCGTCGGTGGATGATCGGGGTGAGCCTCTCCGGCACGCTTGCAGTCGGCTTTTGTAGGCGGAGGCGCCGCGTGGTAGGCTTGGCCGGCGCGTTACGCGTGGCGTGATTGCGTGGCGGCCGAGGGACGCGCCGCCCAGCCTTCACTGCGCCGCCCGTGAGGCATCAATGGAGGCTGGTCGGCGCGGCAGCTTTGGCATTGATTCGCCGCGGGAAATGAGGCGATGAGGACGACGAAGGGGCGAGAAGAGGGTAGAGTCGCTGACGCGGCGGGCCCGTGGCTCTTCGCGCCAAAAACGATTCCCCCGGCGCCCCTGAGCGACCCCAGCGCGCCGGATTCGGGTTGGGTCCGCCGGCGCCAATTTCGGCCCGAGCCGGCGAAAACTGGGCTATTGGGGGCACGACTGGGCCGATTTTTTTACGCCGGCGGACGAAAAGACGCCTGGGGGGCCTTCTTGGGGGCGCGGCTGGAAATGCCCTAAGAAACCATAGTATCTCTAAAACTGTGGTATTTTTGTTGTATTTAAAGAAGAGGCCAGAACCTCTTTTTTTAAAACTGAGAAACGCTGGCTCATTGGTCTCTCTGAGTCGCGCGAGCTGCACCTTCCGTGCATGTCACAATGCTCCGTCTTTGATGGATCACAAGCGATAACTCGACAATGTATACTAGCATCTAGTAGCTATAGAACGTGCTCATGCCCAGCATGCATACGGCGGCCGTTAGAACGAGTTGATCCGGCCGTGAGTGCAGCTGAATTAGGTTCAACTTTAGGTATGGTCAAGATTATCCATGCAACGACAGAACAATTGGTCAAAATCAGAGAAACTTAATAAAACTGCCATTTGCTAAAAAAAAGCGCTATATGGACGACACTTGGCGCACGATTTTCAGACGGTGCTATCGATCGAACCGTGCATGCATAAGATAAAGTGTACCACAGCTGCTGGATCATGTGTCGTGCGAGAATCAGGTAGGAAGTGTCGTGCGCCGAGTAGTTTCGTTTGCCAAACACCTCCACAGTTTTACCAAAACTGAAAAAACTATGTTTTTTACAAACTAAAGTATTTATTGCCCACACATTAAAATACTGAGGTTTTGGAATACTATGGTTCTGCACACATCATCTACATGAATCAGAGAAATAAGCACATAAACCATAATTTATATTTAGTTTCTATAAGCAGAAACTAAAGACAGAAATTTATATAAACGGGAACACATTTTGTTAGTAAGGAAGATCTATTGCATCATTTTCAGTAGGCTGCCTGAGAATCATAGGCAGCAACCAACAAACAACATTCAGCCTCCTTTCTCCTTGGATTGGATATAATATAGGAAAATCATTCAAACAAAATATAGGAATTTAAAAATAGGTGGGCTGAGGAAATAATCCATTTGCACATTCACGCCTGAGAAGGAGAGCTGATTTTGTCCCATCTCATTTGTTATATACTAATAATGGCTCGCAAATAGTAGTTCATATCTGTCTGTGAAATCATTTTAACTTCATGTTAGAAGGAAGTTAGCAATACAAACAAGCACGAGAAAAGAAAATTGTTTTTACTCCACTAGAAGCTCACAGATGGCATAAAGAATTACTTACAGCTTCCTTAAGGGATTCGACCTTTTCCCTGCAAGATGTTGTAGAGATGCTCAGTTCATGGCCAAACAAAATGTACCAAGTGAAGGGACAAACCCAACCTTTTCAAGATCATTATTTGGAACCACAACCTGCAGTGCATATACATTGATGGTGCCCATATTTGTAAACCTTCTTCCACATTGAGGGCACTAGCAAACAATAAACTGGGCAATGTGATATGCAGATGCTGTTACTCCAACTCCAAACTAAATAAAAACCATTTTGCATATGTACCGTTGTTACCACACTTCTTTAGCAATCTCTCCAGGAAAGACCATCCTTGGATATGCCCACAAGGAATGCAACTATTGAGTAGAACAACGGGAGTATGATTATATATAATTGTTGATCCTTGGAAGGAACTCCCCCACAGGGGGGGGGGGGGGGGGGGGGGGGGGGGGCCATGGCGACACTTTGGGCACGTGGACGCCTTGTAAAACCATGGCAAAATGCAGCCGAGGTGGAAGATGTGGGAGCACGGCACGGTGGTTTGTGTAAGCATGGACATATTTCAGTTTTGTGACGCTTACCGTAGATCTGCATTGTCAGTCACGTGGCTAGATCCAGCAGCCTTCTACTTAACTTGAACTACCTCCATCTCCTTTCCTTGAGGTATCTACTTCTATAGCTTTCTTTTTCGCAAATCCACATGTCTTGATTATTTATATCAGTGGCTGCAAAATTGCATGTATCTGGATGTGATGCGAATGAAAGATGCAAAACTCTTCCACTATATTCTATTTTCTGCTAGCAAACTGATGGACTTTGATTAGATTACCCCTTATTTTGTGCTTTGCTTACCTATGTGCAAACTCATATCAAATGTAAGAGCATAAGCTCGAGGTGATAATGTTCTATCCATTTTTTGTTTGCCAGTTGGAACGCGAGGTTGATATATCTGATTTGTTAACTCTCATATGGTGTAGGAGTTAGATGAGATTTAGTTAATCCTCATCTTGATGAGAGCTAGCTGCGCCCTTGAGATATTGATTTCCCGTGCGCATGGATTTAGTTAACACCTACTTTTATTGTTCATGGATTATATTGCATGCCTCTTATGAGAACATACATTAATTTCTTTCTTTCTTTTCTTGCCCGTTGTTCATGTTGATAAAATATGGCACTCCCTCCGATCCATATTACTTGTCTTAGATTTGTCTAGAATCCTTATTCTAGACAAATCTAAGACGGATTCTAGACAAATCTAAGACAAGTAATATGGATCAAAAGGAGTACCCGGAAAGATAAATATGTACCTGATAAGTAGTGTCTCTTCTTTTGTTCTCACAATGTCCAATGATGAATACAAAATTGAGATGGAAAATTGTGTCACTATTGCATAGTACTATTTTCCAATTCAATCATCAAGTATTATGGAACTTCATTTATTATATTATAAAAATGGTCGGGCGCGGCAACGCACGCTATCATGGTCTAGTTTATCATTTACAGCACAAAGCACTATGTGAAGGAACCAAGACCAGAAGGCAAAAATGCCCACCAGAAGGCTAAGGATTTAATGGGAGACTTAATGCGGGGGTCTACTCCAGTGCACATATGGAACTCTTCAACACCCGTCAAGCTAAGGGCACATCATCTACATGAACTAGAGAAATAAGGACATGAACCATAATCTATATTTATTTTCTTCGATCTTCTATAAGCATAAACTAAAGACAGAAATTTATATAAACGGGAACACATCTTGTTAGTAAGGAAGATCTATTTCATCATTTTCAGTAGGCTGCCTGAGAATCATAGGCAGCAACCAACAAACAATATCCAGCCTCCTTTCTCCTGGGATGCGATATAATATAGGAAAATCATTGAAACAAAATATAGGAATTTAAAAATGGGTGGGCTGAGGAAATAATCCATTTGCACATTCATGACTGAGAAGGAGAGCTGATTTTGTCCCATCTCATTTGTTATATTCTGCTAATAATGGCTCACAAATAGTAGTTCTTATCTGTCTGTGAAATCATTTTTAACTTCATTTTAGCAGGAAGTTAGCAAATACAAACAAGCACGAGAAAAGAATATTGTTTTTACTCCGCTAGAAGCACCCAGATGGCATAAAGAATAACTTCCAGCTTCCTCAAGGGATTCCACCTTTTCCCTGCAAGATGTTGTAGACATGCTCAGTTCATGGCCAAACAAAATGTAAAAGGTGAAGAGACAAACCCAACCTTTTCAAGATTATTATTTGGAACCACAACCTGCAGTGCATATACATTGATGTTGCCCTTATTTTTAAACCTTCTTCCACATTGAGGGCACTAACTAGCAAACAATAAAATGGGCAATGTGATATGCAGATGCTGTTACTCTGAACTAGAAATCATTTCGCATATGTACCATTGTTACAACACTGTTTTAACAATCTCTGCAGGAAAGATCATCCTTGGACATGCCCACAACCACAAGGAATACAACCAGAATAGAACAACGGGAGTACGATTATATATAATATATTGTTGATCCTTGGAAGGAACTCCCCCATTGGGATTGGGGGGGTGGGTCGGTCGATCAGGAAGGTTTGGGGAGGCCGGGGAAGTTCCCCATTGGTGTGTCGGTGGCGGCATCAAGGTACATGGACAAGCCATGGCGACACTTTAGGCATGTGGACGCCTTGTAAAACCACGGCAAAATGCAGGCGCGGTGGAAGGCGTGGGAGCACGGCAGCCTCACGGTGGTGTCGCCGTCTATCGCCGCCGCGAAATCCTCCATGCACACACAGCAGTCGCTCGGCGTCGCCGCGAACAGGCACCGTGTCAGCGCGGCACGCTGGTTACAGGCAAGGAGCAGCGCCTTGGGCTCGCTGTAGACGATCTTGACCCAGATGGTGAGGTCCACGTGGACGTTGTAGCGAAGGGCGACGCCCCCCTGTTCATCGGCGTCGCGCCGAGCCACGCCCACGATGAGCGTGGCCAGATCGTGGGGCAGGAAGTCGTCCCAGTTGTCGGGGGCGAGGTCGAACTCGCCGACGAGCGGCGTCTGCGCGAGCATCTGGTGGATGGCGTCGCGGCAGGCCACGTAGCTCTGGAAGAAGGCTTCCGGATTGAAGAGCTCGAAGAGTTTGTCGAATTTCTTAGGAGCGTCCTCGTGCAGGTGCCTGGGCCATTTGGGCCCTCCCACCTCACGCAGCCGGTAGCTCAAGACCAGGTCGCCGTGCAGGCGCACGAAGCACTTGTGATATTTGCCGGGGATGATGTCTCGCCTGGTACCCGCTTGTCCGCTGAGCCGGCACTCCGTCGCCGCGGCTTAATATATGCTGACATGCTCGTTGATCTCATCTCCCTGGGAAATAGCTTGTATCCCTTTGGCAGTTGCTTGGTTTGGTGCCACATCCAAGTGTACTCTGTATGTGTGCTACCAACTACTACAACAAGAACAACAAAATGTAAAGTTTGCAGGTACCTGGTTAAAGAAAAGTTGGGACTCATTTTTTTAATATTTCCCTCTCTCTTTGTCTCATTATGCCTTAGATTCGTAGTGCATGAATAAATGATTGATTTTTTCAAATGAATCATGCTTGATCTGTTGTATCTATTTCCGAAACAAATTGGTTTTTAGAAAGGGTCTGTGTAGGACACATCTAGATGTGACATAATGTCCACTTGTTTGTGGTTTATTTTATTTTTGTTTCAGTTTTTTTTGGTTATTTATGGGAGCTTGGATGTGACATACTTAAAAAAATCTAGATGTGAATTAGGCAAACTGTTTTAGACATCCTTGCTGGTATATATAGGAGTGACTCACACAAATTGGTTAGAAATTGCCTGAACTCTTCAACGCCTGTCAAACTAAGGACACATCATCTACAATAACCAGAGAAATAAGCACATAAACCATAATCAGTATTTCTATTCTTCGATCCTCTATAAGCAGAAACTAAAGAGAGAAATTTATACAAAACACGAACACATCTTACTAGTAAGGAAGATCTATTTCATCATTTTCAGTAGGGAATCATAAGTAGCAATCAACAAACATGGCTCATCCTCCTTTCTCATAGTATAGGAAAATCATTCAAACATAATATAGGAAGTTAAAAATAGGTAGGCTGATTTTGTCCCATCTTATTTTTGAACTTTTTTTTGCGAAATCCCATCTGATTTGTTATATGCTAATAATGGCTTGCAAATAGTACTCCTTCTGTTCCTAAATATATGTTTGTTTAGAGATTCCATTATGGACTACATACAAAGCAAAATGAGTGAATCTACACTCTATAGCTGCCGATGTCTCCCTCTGGAGATGAAGATGCTCCCGCACTATCTGTAAAACTATCTTAGAATCATGGGTGCAGTGTTTTGCTGCCTTGCTGTAGATTCTTTGGTTCTTAGTCCCCCAGTGGGGTTTGTAAGGTGTTTGGACCCCCCCCCCCCCCTACACCTCTCTCTCTCTCTCTCTCTCTCTCTCTCTCTCTCATTACCCTTGTATAGCTGGCTTTTTTGAGCTGGTTATATGAAAATTCGGGTGGGCAGTCTTTTCTGCCCCCCCCCCCCCCGGTGACGTTTCAAAAATATATATATCTATATACATCTGTATTTAGTTTGTAGTGGAATCTCCAAAAGGACTTATATTTAGGAATGGAGGGAGTAGTTCTTATCTGTCTGTGAAATCATTTTTAACTTCACTAGACAATTGCCCGTGCGTTGCAACGGGAAGTACAAACATTCTAGTAGTTAGCTCGTGACTGCGCGTCTATTATTATATTGATGCGCTAAAATCTTAGCAAGTTTTTTGTGTTGAGTAAATAGGCAATTTCTCGATTAAATTAATCCATGAGTAAATCACTAGCATGGCATTGACTAAGTTGATGACGTACTGACTCTGATCTAAACATGCACGTACTAAGCAAACAGTAGACAAATCTACACATACTGCTAGTATTGCTAATATGAAAATAATCAGGAGCGGGATAAACGAGTTATACCCTCCAGTAGGCCACGCAGAGGCCGCGGCTTTGGTGGCAGCAGCGGCGTCCTCGGTGGCCTTCTTGTCGGCTTCAGCTTTCTCGGCGGCGGCACGGTCGGCGTCGGTGGACATGGTGATGATAAAGGCGACACGGACGTAGAGGAAGTAGACGATCGGAAGTGAGCAGTCGCGTAATCGCTGCCCAAAAACCTATTCGCCCCTCACCACGTACAGGAACCAGAAGGGCGTGGTTTCGGAGACCTGCTCTCCCGTCGACCGTGTACGCGGCGGACGGGATGGAGTCACCGGCGGTAGCAGCAGCAAAGGAACGACGGTGGGCGTGCGCGTGAGCAGATGTGATCTGTTCATTGCGGCTAGGGTTAGGAGACACCGCATACTTATAGGCGCAGCCGCGTGGAGAGACGTGGGCTCGACCCACGTCCGAGTCCGTGACAGCCCACGATCCGACGTCTCAGATCGTGGCCCAGCTGTCAGAAAACTCTCCGTTAGTGACTGGCAAAAATAAGCGCATAGGTGTGAGCTCGGCTCGGCTCAATCCCGCAACCCGCGGCGCGTCGTGACGAGGCGTGGCATGGCGAGGCGGGCGGCAGAGGAGGAGTGCGTGAGGGCCTCTTCTCTTCTCAAGCTCCAATAGCATGTAGAAGAGAAACCCTTATAAACCACTCCAACTCTCCTTCCACTTCCGGGGTGGGACTAAACTTCCCACCACACCTAGTGCCATATAACCCACATGGGCCCTTAGAGATTTTTCAGAAATTGCAATATGGGCCTAGAGCCCATCTCAGATTTCAGCAATCCCCCACCAGATCTCGAGGGCCCATTGTGTCCTCTGTTCCAATTGCTGTTTCGATATACCAGTGTTTCAGTAAAGACCTGTTAAGGTTGAACTTCACCTAGAACAAGTGGCTACACTCCTTCACAACTGAACAATGGACTATGCCTTGAATTGTCAGTTTGGCGTAAAGAAGTTTCACTACATGTCTTACTAGTACTAGGCTGCCGAAGGCTGACCCCTCGGGTGGAGCATATAAGTCACACTCCTGGCCTATTCATGAGCTTACTAGAGATCACCCCAATCTCATAGACTGTGACCAACAGTCGGGCTCATATAGGTGTGTTCCTCCAAAGATCGCTCTGTAGGATAGCATCTTGCTTTTATAAGCTTTGGAACACATTGAGACCGTAGTCATCCTACCATACAGTATCGAAAGTATTGCATCTCCAACGGAGTGGGTTAGTATAGTTACTCTCCTCAGTTCGCCACTGGCTTGTTTTCCCAGGTCCTAGTTCACGGGATCTCCGATCACATAGGTTGGGTTACCACCATGGCAACTCATGTGGGTCTCATACCCATCTCCCTCGATGCATTATCTATCACAACACGTGATAGCCCTTTTGTAAAGGGATCTGCCAGATTCTTAGCCGTATGGACATAGTCCAACGCTATCACTCCGGAGTTTCTTAATTTTCTGACAGCTTTTAATCTCATTCTTATGTGTTTGGTGGACTTCATGTTGTCCTTTGAACTCTTCACCTTGGTGATGACAGTCTGATTATCACAGTTCATAAGGATAGCCGGAACAGGTTTATGAACCAATGGCAAGTCCATCAAAAGATCTCGAAGCCATCTCGCTTCAACACCAGATGTGTCTAATGCCGTTAATTCTGCTTCCATTGTCGATCTTGTTAAGATCGTTTGCTTGCAAGACTTCCAGGAAACAGCGCCACCTCCAAGAGTAAACATATACCCAGTTGTGGCCTTCATCTCATCAGCATCAGAGGTCCAATTCGCATCACTATACCCTTCAAGTACCGACGAGTATCCGGTATAGTGAAGTCCATAGTTCATAGTACCTTTCAGATAGCGCATAACTCTCTCAACAGCATGCCAATGTACATCACCCGGTTTGGAAACAAACCGGCTCAGTTTGCTCACAGCAAACGCGATGTCAGGCCTCGTTGCGCTCGCTAGGTACATCAGTGAACCAATGATTTGAGAGTATCTCAATTGATCTTTAGCCATGCCTTTGGACTTTCGAATCAATACGCTAGGATCATAAGGTGTTTGAGATGGTGTGCAGTCCGAATATCCAAAACGACTCAACACCTTCTCAACGTAATGGGATTGCAGAAGTGTGATCCCACCCTCATTATCTCTCAGTAGCTTGATGTTCAAGATAACATCAGCCACACCAAGGTCTTTCATCTCAAAGTTCTGAGATAGAAACGATTTGACCTCCTCAATGACTTTGAGGTTTGTTCCGAATATCAGTATGTCATCAACATACAAGCACAGTATAACTCCTTCGCCCCCACCATGGCGATAGTATACACATTTGTCAGCCTCATTAACAACGAAACCAACAGATGTCAGAGTTGTATTAAACTTATCATGCCATTGCTTAGGTGCTTGTTTCAGGCCATATAAAGATTTTATCAACCTACACACCTTTCTTTCCTGACCATCTATCACAAAGCCATCAGGCTGTTGCATGTAGATTTCCTCCTTTAGCTCTCCATTTAGAAAAGCCGTCTTAACATCCATCTGATGGACGAGAAGACCATGTGAGGCCGCCAACGAGAGTAATACTCGAATGGTGGTCAGTCTAGCCACAGGTGAATAAGTATCAAAGAAATCTTCCTCTTCTTGCTGGTCATAGCCCTTGGCCACAAGCCTAGCCTTGTACTTTTCAATCGTACCATCGGGCCTAAGCTTCTTTTTGAACACCCACTTACATCCCAGTGGTTTGCAACCATAGGGACGGTCAGTGATCTCCCATGTCCCGTTAGCCATGATGGAATCCATCTCGCTACGGACCGCATCCTTCCAGTAGTCAGCTTCTGGAGAGGCATACGCTTCTGAAATAGAAGTGGGAGTATCATCCACGAGGTACACGAAGAAATCATCACCAAAGGTCTTTGCAGTCCTTTGTCTCTTGCCCCTACCAAGGGTTTCCTCGTCATCCTCCTCAGGATTTTCATCATGTGTTTGTTCATAATATTCCATAGGGATGGCAGGTTCAGGAGTCTCCTCAGATTCCTGTCTAGAAGTGCTTTGCATATCTCTCATAGGAAAAATATCCTCAAAGAATGTAGCATCCTTAGACTCCATAATTGTACCGATCTTCTGGTCAGATACCTCAGATTTCACTACTAGAAATCTATAGCCAACGCTGTTCTTAGCGTAGCCCAAATTAATGCAGTCCACGGTCTTATGTCCAAGCTTACGCTTTTTGGGGATCGGCATGTTGACTTTCGCCAAACAGCCCCAAGTGCGCAGGTACGAGAGTGACGTCCTTCTCTTTGCCCATTTCTCATAAGGAGTGATCTCACTATCCTTTGTCGGAACTTTATTCAGGACATGACATGCCGTCAATATAGCCTCCCCCCACCATGCCTTGGATAAACCCGATGTATCTAACATGGTGTTAACCAAATCAGTTAGAGTACGGTTTTTCCGCTCGGCAACCCCGTTTGACTGGGGTGAATAGGGAGGCGTCCTCTCATGAATAATGCCGTGTTCCGCACAGAAGGAATCAAACTCACTCGAGAAGTACTCTCCACCACGATCAGACCGGACTCGTTTAATTTTCTTTTCAAGTTGATTTTCAACTTCTGCCTTATAGATTTTAAAGTAGTGTAGAGCCTCATCTTTAGTATTTAACAGATACACATAGCAATATCTAGTGGAATCATCTATCAATGTCATGAAGTATCTCTTTCCACCTTTAGTCAACACACCATTCATCTCGCAAAGATCAAAATGTTTGAGTTCTAATGGTGCCAGGTGTCTCTCCTCCGCGGCCTTATGAGGCTTGCGAGGTTGCTTAGCTTGCACACATGAAAGGCACTTAGAACCTTTGGCTAAAGTGAAACTCGGGATTAAATCCAACTTGGCTAGCCGCGTCATAACACCAAAACTAATGTGACAAAGACGTGAATGCCAAACTTCAGATTCATTAACATTCGAATGAATATGGTTCACGACTTTATTACAAAAATCTGCGAGGGAAAGGCGGAACATCCCTCCGCTCTCATAACCTTTTCCAACAAAGAGTCCATATTTTGTAACAACTAATTTATTAGACTCGAAAACCAACTTAAACCCTTCTCTACATAGAAGGGAGCCACTAACGAGGTTCTTCTTGATGGCGGGGACATGCTGCACGTTCTTCAGCTGCACGATCCTTCCCGAAGTAAACTTCAGATCGACCATGCCAACACCATGAACAGAAGCACTCGCGCCATTCCCCATCAATATGGACCCGTGACCTGTGACCTGGTAAGAAGTGAACAATGAAATGTCAGCACACACATGAACACCTGCACCTGTGTCCACCCACCAATCGTTGGCTTGAAACACTGAAAAAACAGTAAATAAATTACCGTACCTAGATGCACCATTCTCATTGTTGCCCACAACCATGTTGACAGACTTGGAGTCCTGTCCTGACTTCTTGTACTTGTTTGGGCACTTGTTGGCCCAATGTTCAACCGAACCACAAGTAAAGCAGCCCTCGTCCTTCTTGTTCTTCTTGAAGGTCTTCTTACCCTTCTTCTTAAAGTCGGTATTGTGTTGGACACCGTTCTTTCCCTTGGGCTTGTGGGAGTTGAAGTTCTTCTGGTTCACCATGTTGGCAACAGAAGTCCCTTCGGCCCCTTTTCCGTGCGAGTCTTTTGCCCTCGAATTCTGATCAACACTCAGATGGCCAATGACATCCTCCACAGAGAATTCATGCCTCTGATGTTTCAGAGTGGTGGCAAAGTTCCTCCAGGAATTAGGGAGCTTAGCGATTATGCAGCCCGCGACAAACTTGCCCGGTAACTCACACTTGAGAAGCTCAAGTTCCTTAACAATGCATATTATCTCATGAGCCTGCTCTAATACAGGACGGTTTTCAACCATCTTGTAATCGTGGAACTGCTCTATAATATACATCTCGCTCCCTGCATCGGCGGCCCCGAATTTAGATTCGAGCGCCTCCCACAAGTCCTTGGCGACATGCACATGTAAATATGCATCGACCAGTTTATCTCCGATCACGCTAAGAACTGCTTCGAGAAACACAATGGTAGCCTCCTTGAACGCCTTCTCCTGTTCAGGAGCAATCGTTTCCGTGGAGACACCGGTGACCCAGAACACGTTCATAGCCGTGAGCCATAATGTGGTCTTAGTCTGCCAACGCTTGAAGTATGTACCGGTAAACTTATCCGGTTTCAGTGCAGCGGCAAAGCCACTTGCCGAGAAATTCCTACACATAATAGGTTTTTGGATTGTTGAGTAAATAGGCAATTTCTCAATTAAATTAATACATGAGTAAATCACTAGCATGGCATTGACTAAGTTGATGACGTACTGACTCTGATCTAAACATGCACGTACTAAGCAAACAGTAGACAAATCTACACATACTGCTAGTACTGCTAATATGAAAATAATCAGGAGCGGGATAAACGAGTTATACCCTCCAGTAGGCCACGCAGAGGCCGCGGCTTTGGTGGCAGCAGCGGCGTCCTCGGCGGCCTTCTTGTCGGCTTCAGCTTTCTCGGCGGCGGCACGGTCGGCGGCGGTGGACATGGTGATGATGAAGGCGACACGGACGTAGAGGAAGTAGACGATCGGAAGCGAGCAGTCGCGTAATCGCTGCCCAGAAACCTATTCGCCCCTCACCCCGTACAGGAACCAGAAGGGCGTGGTTTCGGTGACCTGCTCTCCTGTCGACCGTGTACGCGGCAGACGGGATGGAGTCACCGGCGGCAGCAGTACCAAAGGAACGACGGTGGGCATGCGCGTGAGCAGATGTGATCTGTTCATTGCGGCTAGGGTTAGGAGACACCGCATACTTATAGGCGCAGCCGCGTGGAGAGACGTGGGCTCGACCCACGTCCGAGTCCGTGACAGCCCACGATCCGACGTCTCAGATCGTGGCCCAGCTGTCAGAAAACTCTCCGTTAGTGACTGGCAAAAATAAGCGCGTAGGTGTGAGCTCGGCTCGGCTCAATCCCGCAACCCGCGGCGCGTCGTGACGAGGCGTGGCGTGGCGAGGCGGGCGGCGGAGGAGGAGTGCGCGAGAGCCTCTTCTCTTCTCAAGCTCCAATAGCATGTAGAAGAGAAACCCTTATAAACCACCCCAACTCTCCTTCCACTTCCGGGGTGGGACTAAACTTCCCACCACACCTAGTGCCATATAACCCACATGGGCCCTTAGAGATTTTTCAGAAATTGCAATATGGGCCTAGAGCCCATCTCAGATTTCAGCAATCCCCCACCAGATCTCGAGGGCCCATTGTGTCCTCTGTTCCAATTGCTGTTTCGATATACCAGTGTTTCAGTAAAGACCTGTTAAGGTTGAACTTCACCTAGAACAAGTGGCTACACTCCTTCACAACTGAACAATGGACTATGCCTTGAATTGTCAGTTTGGCGTAAAGAAGTTTCACTACATGTCTTACTAGTACTAGGCTGCCGAAGGCTGACCCCTCGGGTGGAGCATATAAGTCACACTCCTGGCCTATTCATGAGCTTACTAGAGATCACCCCAATCTCATAGACTGTGACCAGCAGTCGGGCTCATATAGGTGTGTTCCTCCAAAGATCGCTCTGTAGGATAGCATCTTGCTTTTATAAGCTTTGGAACACATTGAGACCGTAGTCATCCTAGCATACAGTATCGAGAGTATTGCATCTCCAACGGAGTGGGTTAGTATAGTTACTCTCCTCAGTTCACCACTGGCTTGTTTTCCCAGGTCCTAGTTCACGGGATCTCCGATCACATAGGTTGGGTTACCACCATGGCAACTCATGTGGGTCTCATACCCATCTCCCTCGATGCATTATCTATCACAACACGTGATAGCCCTTTTGTAAAGGGATCTGCCAGATTCTTAGCCGTATGGACATAGTCCAACGCTATCACTCCGGAGTTTCTTAATTTTCTGACAGCTTTTAATCTCATTCTTATGTGTTTGGTGGACTTCATGTCGTCCTTTGAACTCTTCACCTTGGTGATGACAGTCTGATTATCACAGTTCATAAGGATAGCCGGAACCGGTTTATCAACCAATGGCAAGTCCATCAAAAGATCTCGAAGCCATCTCGCTTCAACACCAGATGTGTCTAATGCCGTTAATTCTGCTTCCATTGTCGATCTCGTTAAGATCGTTTTCTTGCAAGACTTCCAGGAAACAGCGCCACCTCCAAGAGTAAACATATACCCAGTTGTGGCCTTCATCTCATCAGCATCAGAGATCTAATTCGCATCACTATACCCTTCAAGTACCGACGGGTATCCGGTATAGTGAAGTCCATAGTTCATTGTACCTTTCAGATAGCGCATAACTCTCTCAACAGCATGCCAATGTACATCACCCGGTTTGGAAACAAACCGGCTCAGTTTGCTCACAGCAAACGCGATGTCAGGCCTCGTTGCGCTCGCTAGGTACATCAGTGAACCAATGATTTGAGAGTATCTCAATTGATCTTTAGCCATGCCTTTGGACTTTTGAATCAATACGCTAGGATCATAAGGTGTTTGAGATGGTGTGCAGTCCGAATATCCAAAACGACTCAACACCTTCTCAACGTAATGGGATTGCAGAAGTGTGATCCCACCCTCATTATCTCTCAGTAGCTTGATGTTCAAGATAACATCAGCCACACCAAGGTCTTTCATCTCAAAGTTCTGAGATAGAAACGATTTGACCTCCTCAATGACTTTGAGGTTTGTTCCGAATATCAGTATGTCATCAACATACAAGCACAGTATAACTCCTTCGCCCCCACCATGGCGATAGTATACACATTTGTCAGCCTCATTAACAACGAAACCAACAGATGTCAGAGTTGTATTAAACTTATCATGCCATTGCTTAGGTGCTTGTTTTAGGCCATATAAAGATTTTATCAACCTACACACCTTTCTTTCCTGACCTTCTATCATAAAGCCATCAGGCTGTTGCATGTAGATTTCCTCCTTTAGCTCTCCATTTAGAAAAGCCGTCTTAACATCCATCTGATGGACGAGAAGACCATGTGAGGCCGCCAACGAGAGTAATACTCGAATGGTGGTCAGTCTAGCCACAGGTGAATAAGTATCAAAGAAATCTTCCTCTTCTTGCTGGTCATAGCCCTTGGCCACAAGCCTAGCCTTGTACTTTTCAATCGTACCATCGGGCCTAAGCTTCTTTTTGAACACCCACTTACATCCCAGTGGTTTGCAACCATAGGGACGGTCAGTGATCTCCCATGTCCCGTTAGCCATGATGGAATCCATCTCGCTACGGACCGCATCCTTCCAGTTGTCAGCTTCTGGAGAGGCATACGCTTCTGAAATAGAAGTGGGAGTATCATCCACGAGGTACACGAAGAAATCATCACCAAAGGTCTTTGCAGTCCTTTGTCTCTTGCCCCTACCAAGGGTTTCCTCGTCATCCTCCTCAGGATTTTCATCATGTGTTTGTTCATAATATTCCATAGGGATGGCAGGTTCAGGAGTCTCCTCAGATTCCTGTCTAGAAGTGCTTTGCATATCTCTCATAGGAAAAATATCCTCAAAGAATGTAGCATCCTTAGACTCCATAATTGTACCGATCTTCTGGTCAGGTACCTCAGATTTCACTACTAGAAATCTATAGCCAACGCTGTTCTTAGCGTAGCCCAAATTAATGCAGTCCACGGTCTTATTTCCATGCTTACGCTTTTTGGGGATCGGCACGTTGACTTTCGCCAAACAGCCCCAAGTGCGCAGGTACGAGAGTGTCGTCCTTCTCTTTGCCCATTTCTCATAGGGAGTGATTTCACTATCCTTTGTCGGAACTTTATTCAGGACATGACATGCCGTCAATATAGCCTCCCCCCACCATGCCTTGGATAAACCCGATGTATCTAACATGGCGTTAACCAAATCAGTTAGAGTATGGTTTTTCCGCTCGGCAACCCCGTTTGACTGGGGTGAATAGGGAGGCGTCCTCTCATGAATAATGCTGTGTTCCGCACAGAAGGAATCAAACTCACTCGAGAAGTACTCTCCACCACGATCTGACCGGACTCGTTTAATTTTCTTTTCAAGTTGATTTTCAACTTCTGCCTTATAGATTTTAAAGTAGTGTAGAGCCTCATCTTTAGTATTTAACAGATACACATAGCAATATCTAGTGGAATCATCTATCAATGTCATGAAGTATCTCTTTCCACCTTTAGTCAACACACCATTCATCTCGCAAAGATCAGAATGTATGAGTTCTAATGGTGCTAGGTGTCTCTCCTCCGCGGCCTTATGCGGCTTGCGAGGTTGCTTAGCTTGCACACATGAAAGGCACTTAGAACCTTTGGCTAAAGTGAAACTCGGGATTAAATCCAACTTGGCTAGCCGCGTCATAACACCAAAACTAATGTGACAAAGACGTGAATGACAAACTTCAGATTCATTAACATTTGAATGAATATGGTTCACGACTTTATTACAAAAATCTGCGACGGAAAGGCGGAACATCCCTCCGCTCTCATAACCTTTTCCAACAAAGAGTCCATATTTTGTAACAACTAATTTATTAGACTCGAAAACCAACTTAAACCCTTCTCTACATAGAAGGGAGCCACTAACGAGGTTCTTCTTGATGGCGGGGACATGCTGCACGTTCTTTAGCTGCACGATCCTTCCCGAAGTAAACTTCAGATCGACCGTGCCAACACCATGAACAGAAGCACTCGCGCCATTCCCCATCAATACGGACCCGTGACCTGTGACCTGGTAAGAAGTGAACAATGAAATGTCAGCACACACATGAACACCTGCACCTGTGTCCACCCACCAATCGTTGGGTTGAAACACTGAAAAAACAGTAAATAAATTACCGTACCTAGATGCACCATTCTCATTGTTGCCCACAATCATGTTGACAGACTTGGAGTCCTGTCCTGACTTCTTGTACTTGTTTGGGCACTTGTTGGCCCAATGTTCAACCGAACCACAAGTAAAGCAGCCCTCGTCCTTCTTGTTCTTCTTGAAGGTCTTCTTACCCTTCTTCTTAAAGTCGGTATTGTGTTGGACACCATTCTTTCCCTTGGGCTTGTGGGAGTTGAAGTTCTTCTGGTTCACCATGTTGGCAACAGAAGTCCCTTCGGCCCCTTTTCCGTGCGAGTCTTTTGCCCTCGAATTCTGATCAACACTCAGATGGCCAATGACATCCTCCACAGAGAATTCACGCCTCTGATGTTTCAGAGTGGTGGCAAAGTTCCTCCAGGAATTAGGGAGCTTAGCGATTATGCAGCCCGCGACAAACTTGCCCGGTAACTCGCACTTGAGAAGCTCAAGTTCCTTAACAATGCATATTATCTCATGAGCCTGCTCCAATACAGGACGGTTTTCAACCATCTTGTAATCGTGGAACTGCTCTATAATATACATCTCGCTCCCTGCATCGGCGGCCCCGAATTTAGATTCGAGCGCCTCCCACAAGTCCTTGGCGACATGCACATGTAAATATGCATCGACCAGTTTATCTCCGATCACGCTAAGAACTGCTCCGAGAAACACAACGGTAGCCTCCTTGAACGCCTTCTCCTGTTCAGGAGCAATCGTTCCCGTGGAGACACCGGTGACCCAGAACACGTTCATAGCCGTGAGCCATAACGTGGTCTTAGTCTGCCAACGCTTGAAGTATGTACCGGTAAACTTATCCGGTTTCAGTGCAGCGGCAAAGCCACTTGCCGAGAAATTCCTACACATAATAGGTTTTTGGATTGTTGAGTAAATAGGCAATTTCTCGATTAAATTAATCCATGAGTAAATCACTAGCATGGCATTGACTAAGTTGATGACGTACTGACTCTGATCTAAACATGCACGTACTAAGCAAACAGTAGACAAATCTACACATACTGCTAGTACTGCTAATATGAAAATAATCAGGAGCGGGATAAACGAGTTATACCCTCCAGTAGGCCACGCAGAGGCCGCGGCTTTGGTGGCAGCAGCGGCGTCCTCGGCGGCCTTCTTGTCGGCTTCAGCTTTCTCGGCGGCGGCACGGTCGGCGGCGGTGGACATGGTGATGATGAAGGCGACACGGACGTAGAGGAAGTAGACGATCGGAAGCGAGCAGTCGCGTAATCGCTGCCAAGAAACCTATTCGCCCCTCACCCCGTACAGGAACCAGAAGGGCGTGGTTTCGGAGACCTGCTCTCCTGTCGACCGTGTACGCGGCGGACGGGATGGAGTCACCGGCGGCAGCAGCAGCAAAGGAACGACGGTGGGCGTGCGCGTGACCAGATGTGATCTGTTCATTGCGGCTAGGGTTAGGAGACACCGCATACTTATAGGCGCAGCCGCGTGGAGAGACGTGGGCTCGACCCACGTCCGAGTCCGTGACAGCCCAAGATCCGACGTCTCAGATCGTGGCCCAGCTGTCAGAAAACTCTCCGTTAGTGACTGGCAAAAATAAGCGCGTAGGTGTGAGCTCGGCTCGGCTCAATCCTGCAACCCGCGGCGCGGCGCGTCGTGACGAGGCGTGGCGTGGCGTGGCGAGGCGGGCGGCGGAGGAGGAGTGCGCGAGGGCCTCTTCTCTTCTCAAGCTCCAATAGCATGTAGAAGAGAAACCCTTATAAACCACCCCAACTCTCCTTCCACTTCCGGGGTGGGACTAAACTTCCCACCACACCTAGTGCCATATAGCCCACATGGGCCCTTAGAGATTTTTCAAAAATTGCAATATGGGCCTAGAGCCCATCTCAGATTTCAGCAATCCCCCACCAGATCTCGAGGGCCCATTCTGTCCTCTGTTCGAGTTGCTGTTTCGATATACCAGTGTTTCAGTAAAGACCTGTTAAGGTTGAACTTCACCTAGAACAAGTGGCTACACTCCTTCACAACTGAACAATGGACTATGCCTTGAATTGTCAGTTTGGTGTAAAGAAGTTTCACTACATGTCTTACTAGTACTAGGCTGCCGAAGGCTGACCCCTCGGGTGGAGCATATAAGTCACACTCCTGGCCTATTCATGAGCTTACTAGAGATCACCCCAATCTCATAGACTGTGACCAGCAGTCGGGCTCATATAGGTGTGTTCCTCCAAAGATCGCTCTGTAGGATAGCATCTTGCTTTTATAAGCTTTGGAACACATTGAGACCGTAGTCATCCTAGCATACAGTATCGAGAGTATTGCATCTCCAACGGAGTGGGTTAGTATAGTTACTCTCCTTAGTTCACCACTGGCTTGTTTTCCCAGGTCCTAGTTCACGGGATCTCCGATCACATAGGTTGGGTTACCACCATGGCAACTCATGTGGGTCTCATACCCATCTCCCTCGATGCATTATCTATCACAACACGTGATAGCCCTTTTGTAAAGGGATCTGTCAGATTCTTAGCCGTATGGACATAGTCCAACGCTATCACTCCGGAGTTTCTTAATTTTCTGACAGCTTTTAATCTCATTCTTATGTGTTTGGTGGACTTCATGTCGTCCTTTGAACTCTTCACCTTGGTGATGACAGTCTGATTATCACAGTTCATAAGGATAGCCGGAACCGGTTTATCAACCAATGGCAAGTCCATCAAAAGATCTCGAAGCCATCTCGCTTCAACACCAGATGTGTCTAATGCCGTTAATTCTGCTTCCATTGTCGATCTCGTTAAGATCGTTTTCTTGCAAGACTTCCAGGAAACAGCGCCACCTCCAAGAGTAAACATATACCCAGTTGTGGCCTTCATCTCATCAGCATCAGAGATCTAATTCGCATCACTATACCCTTCAAGTACCGACGGGTATCCGGTATAGTGAAGTCCATAGTTCATTGTACCTTTCAGATAGCGCATAACTCTCTCAACAGCATGCCAATGTACATCACCCGGTTTGGAAACAAACCGGCTCAGTTTGCTCACAGCAAACGCGATGTCAGGCCTCGTTGCGCTCGCTAGGTACATCAGTGAACCAATGATTTGAGAGTATCTCAATTGATCTTTAGCCATGCCTTTGGACATTCGAATCAATACGCTAGGGTCATATGGTGTTTGAGATGGTGTGCAGTCCGAATATCCAAAACGACTCAACACCTTCTCAACGTAATGGGATTGCAGAAGTGTGATCCCACCCTCATTATCTCTCAGTAGCTTGATGTTCAAGATAACATCAGCCACACCAAGGTCTTTCATCTCAAAGTTCTGAGATAGAAACGATTTGACCTCCTCAATGACTTTGAGGTTTGTTCCGAATATCAGTATGTCATCAACATACAAGCACAGTATAACTCCTTCGCCCCCACCATGGCGATAGTATACACATTTGTCAGCCTCATTAACAACGAAACCAACAGATGTCAGAGTTGTATTAAACTTATCATGCCATTGCTTAGGTGCTTGTTTTAGGCCATATAAAGATTTTATCAACCTACACACCTTTCTTTCCTGACCATCTATCACAAAGCCATCAGGCTGTTGCATGTAGATTTCCTCCTTTAGCTCTCCATTTAGAAAAGCCGTCTTAACATCCATCTGATGGACGAGAAGACCATGTGAGGGCGCCAACGAGAGTAATACTCGAATGGTGGTCAGTCTAGCCACAGGTGAATAAGTATCAAAGAAATCTTCCTCTTCTTGCTGGTCATAGCCCTTGGCCACAAGCCTAGCCTTGTACTTTTCAATCGTACCATCGGGCCTAAGCTTCTTTTTGAACACCCACTTACATCCCAGTGGTTTGCAACCATAGGGACGGTCAGTGATCTCCCATGTCCCGTTAGCCATGATGGAATCCATCTCGCTACGGACCGCATCCTTCCAGTAGTCAGCTTCTGGAGAGGCATACGCTTCTAAAATAGAAGTGGGAGTATCATCCACGAGGTACACGAAGAAATCATCACCAAAGGTCTTTGCAGTCCTTTGTCTCTTGCCCCTACCAAGGGTTTCCTCGTCATCCTCCTCAGGATTTTCATCATGTGTTTGTTCATAATATTCCATAGGGATGGCAGGTTCAGGAGTCTCCTCAGATTCTTGTCTAGAAGTGCTTTGCATATCTCTCATAGGAAAAATATCCTCAAAGAATGTAGCATCCTTAGACTCCATAATTGTACGGATCTTCTGGTCAGGTACCTCAGATTTCACTACTAGAAATCTATAGCCAACGCTGTTCTTAGCGTAGCCCAAATTAATGCAGTCCACGGTCTTATGTCCAAGCTTACGCTTTTTGGGGATCGGCACGTTGACTTTCGCCAAACAGCCCCAAGTGCGCAGGTACGGGAGTGTCGTCCTTCTCTTTGCCCATTTCTCATAGGGAGTGATCTCACTATCCTTTGTCGGAACTTTATTCAGGACATGACATGCCGTCAATATAGCCTCCCCCCACCATGCCTTGGATAAACCCGATGTATCTAACATGGCGTTAACCAAATCAGTTAGAGTACGGTTTTTCCGCTCGGCAACCCCATTTGACTGGGGTGAATAGGGAGGCGTCCTCTCATGAATAATGCCGTGTTCCGCACAGAAGGAATCAAACTCACTCGAGAAGTACTCTCCACCACGATCTGACCGGACTCGTTTAATTTTCTTTTCAAGTTGATTTTCAACTTCTGCCTTATAGATTTTAAAGTAGTGTAGAGCCTCATCTTTAGTATTTAACAGATACACATAGCAATATCTAGTGGAATCATCTATCAATGTCATGAAGTATCTCTTTCCACCTTTAGTCAACACACCATTCATCTCGCAGAGATCAGAATGTATGAGTTCTAATGGTGCCAGGTGTCTCTCCTCCGCGGCCTTATGAGGCTTGCGAGGTTGCTTAGCTTGCACACATGAAAGGCACTTAGAACCTTTGGCTAAAGTGAAACTCGGGATTAAATCCAACTTGGCTAGCCGCGTCATAACACCAAAACTAATGTGACAAAGACGTGAATGCCAAACTTCAGATTCATTAACATTCGAATGAATATGGTTCACGACTTTATTACAAAAATCTGCAAGGGAAAGGCGGAACATCCCTCCGCTCTCATAACCTTTTCCAACAAAGAGTCCATATTTTGTAACAACTAATTTATTAGACTCGAAAACCAACTTAAACCCTTCTCTACATAGAAGGGAGCCACTAACGAGGTTCTTCTTGATGGCGGGGACATGCTGCACGTTCTTCAGCTGCACGATCCTTCCCGAAGTAAACTTCAGATCGACCGTGCCAACACCATGAACAGAAGCACTCGCGCCATTCCCCATCAATACGGACCCGTGACCTGTGACCTGGTAAGAAGTGAACAATGAAATGTCAGCACACACATGAACACCTGCACCTGTGTCCACCCACCAATCGTTGGGTTGAAACACTGAAAAAACAGTAAATAAATTACCGTACCCAGATGCACCATTCTCATTGTTGCCCACAATCATGTTGACAGACTTGGAGTCCTCTCCTGACTTCTTGTACTTGTTTGGGCACTTGTTGGCCCAATGTTCAACCGAACCACAAGTAAAGCAGCCCTCGTCCTTCTTGTTCTTCTTGAAGGTCTTCTTACCCTTCTTCTTAAAGTCGGTATTGTGTTGGACACCGTTCTTTCCCTTGGGCTTGTGGGAGTTGAAGTTCTTCTGGTTCACCATGTTGGCAACAGAAGTCCCTTCGGCCCCTTTTCCGTGCGAGTCTTTTGCCCTCGAATTCTGATCAACACTCAGATGGCCAATGACATCCTCCACAGAGAATTCACGCCTCTGATGTTTCAGAGTGGTGGCAAAGTTCCTCCAGGAATTAGGGAGCTTAGCGATTATGCAGCCCGCGACAAACTTGCCCGGTAACTCGCACTTGAGAAGCTCAAGTTCCTTAACAATGCATATTATCTCATGAGCCTGCTCCAATACAGGACGGTTTTCAACCATCTTGTAATCGTGGAACTGCTCTATAATATACATCTCGCTCCCTGCATCGGCGGCCCCGAATTTAGATTCGAGCGCCTCCCACAAGTCCTTGGCGACATGCACATGTAAATATGCATCGACCAGTTTATCTCCGATCACGCTAAGAACTGCTCCGAGAAACACAACGGTAGCCTCCTTGAACGCCTTCTCCTGTTCAGGAGCAATCGTTCCCGTGGAGACACCGGTGACCCAGAACACGTTCATAGCCGTGAGCCATAACGTGGTCTTAGTCTGCCAACGCTTGAAGTATGTACCGGTAAACTTATCCGGTTTCAGTGCAGCGGCAAAGCCACTTGCCGAGAAATTCCTACACATAATAGGTTTTTGGATTGTTGAGTAAATAGGCAATTTCTCGATTAAATTAATCCATGAGTAAATCACTAGCATGGCATTGACTAAGTTGATGACGTACTGACTCTGATCTAAACATGCACGTACTAAGCAAACAGTAGACAAATCTACACATACTGCTAGTACTGCTAATATGAAAATAATCAGGAGCGGGATAAACGAGTTATACCCTCCAGTGGGCCACGCAGAGGCCGCGGCTTTGGTGGCAGCAGCGGCGTCCTCGGCGGCCTTCTTGTCGGCTTCAGCTTTCTCGGCGGCGGCACGGTCGGCGGCGGTGGACATGGTGATGATGAAGGCGACACGGACGTAGAGGAAGTAGACGATCGGAAGCGAGCAGTCGCGTAATCGCTGCCCAGAAACCTATTCGCCCCTCACCCCGTACAGGAACCAGAAGGGCGTAGTTTCGGAGACCTGCTCTCCTGTCGACCGTGTACGCGGCGGACGGGATGGAGTCACCGGCGGCAGCAGCAGCAAAGGAACGACGGTGGGCGTGCGCGTGACCAGATGTGATCTGTTCATTGCGGCTAGGGTTAGGAGACACCGCATACTTATAGGCGCAGCCGCGTGGAGAGACGTGGGCTCGACCCACGTCCGAGTCCGTGACAGCCCACGATCCGACGTCTCAGATCGTGGCCCAGCTGTCAGAAAACTCTCCGTTAGTGACTGGCAAAAATAAGCGCGTAGGTGTGAGCTCGGCTCGGCTCAATCCCGCAACCCGCGGCGCGGCGCGTCGTGACGAGGCGTGGCGTGGCGTGGCGAGGCGGGCGGCGGAGGAGGAGTGCGCGAGGGCCTCTTCTCTTCTCAAGCTCCAATAGCATGTAGAAGAGAAACCCTTATAAACCACTCCAACTCTCCTTCCACTTCCGGGGTGGGACTAAACTTCCCACCACACCTAGTGCCATATAGCCCACATGGGCCCTTAGAGATTTTTCAGAAATTGCAATATGGGCCTAGAGCCCATCTCAGATTTCAGCAATCCCCCACCAGATCTCGAGGGCCCATTGTGTCCTCTGTTCCAATTGCTGTTTCGATATACCAGTGTTTCAGTAAAGACCTGTTAAGGTTGAACTTCACCTAAAACAAGTGGCTACACTCCTTCACAACTGAACAATGGACTATGCCTTGAATTGTCAGTTTGGCGTAAAGAAGTTTCACTACATGTCTTACTAGTACTAGGCTGCCGAAGGCTGACCCCTCGGGTGGAGCATATAAGTCACACTCCTGGCCTATTCATGAGCTTACTAGAGATCACCCCAATCTCATAGACTGTGACCAGCAGTCGGGCTCATATAGGTGTGTTCCTCCAAAGATCGCTCTGTAGGATAGCATCTTGCTTTTATAAGCTTTGGAACACATTGAGACCGTAGTCATCCTACCATACAGTATCGAGAGTATTGCATCTCCAACGGAGTGGGTTAGTATAGTTACTCTCCTCAGTTCACCACTGGCTTGTTTTCCCAGGTCCTAGTTCACGGGATCTCCGATCACATAGGTTGGGTTACCACCATGGCAACTCATGTGGGTCTCATACCCATCTCCCTCGATGCATTATCTATCACAACACGTGATAGCCCTTTTGTAAAGGGATCTGCCAGATTCTTAGCAGTATGGACATAGTCCAACGCTATCACTCCGGAGTTTCTTAATTTTCTAACAGCTTTTAATCTCATTCTTATGTGTTTGGTGGACTTCATGTCGTCCTTCGAACTCTTCACCTTGGTGATGACAGTCTGATTATCACAGTTCATAAGGATAGCCGGAACCAGTTTATCAACCAATGGCAAGTCCATCAAAAGATCTCGAAGCCATCTCGCTTCAACACCAGATGTGTCTAATGCCGTTAATTCTGCTTCCATTGTCGATCTCGTTAAGATCGTTTTCTTGCAAGACTTCCAGGAAACAGCGCCACCTCCAAGAGTAAACATATACCCAGTTGTGGCCTTCATCTCATCAGCATCAGAGATCTAATTCGCATCACTATACCCTTCAAGTACCGACGGGTATCCGGTATAGTGAAGTCCATAGTTCATTGTACCTTTCAGATAGCGCATAACTCTCTCAACAGCATGCCAATGTACATCACCCGGTTTGGAAACAAACCGGCTCAGTTTGCTCACAGCAAACGCGATGTCAGGCCTCGTTGCGCTCGCTAGGTACATCAATGAACCAATGATTTGAGAGTATCTCAATTGATCTTTAGCCATGCCTTTGGACATTCGAATCAATACGCTAGGATCATATGGTGTTTGAGATGGTGTGCAGTCCGAATATCCAAAACGACTCAACACCTTCTCAACGTAATGGGATTGCAGAAGTGTGATCCCACCCTCATTATCTCTCAGTAGCTTGATGTTCAAGATAACATCAGCCACACCAAGGTCTTTCATCTCAAAGTTCTGAGATAGAAACGATTTGACCTCCTCAATGACTTTGAGGTTTGTTCCGAATATCAGTATGTCATCAACATACAAGCACAGTATAACTCCTTCGCCCCCACCATGGCGATAGTATACACATTTGTCAGCCTCATTAACAACGAAACCAACAGATGTCAGAGTTGTATTAAACTTATCATGCCATTGCTTAGGTGCTTGTTTTAGGCCATATAAAGATTTTATCAACCTACACACCTTTCTTTCCTGACCATCTATCACAAAGCCATCAGGCTGTTGCATGTAGATTTCCTCCTTTAGCTCTCCATTTAGAAAAGCCGTCTTAACATCCATCTGATGGACGAGAAGACCATGTGAGGCCGCCAACGAGAGTAATACTCGAATGGTGGTCAGTCTAGCCACAGGTGAATAAGTATCAAAGAAATCTTCCTCTTCTTGCTGGTCATAGCCCTTGGCCACAAGCCGAGCCTTGTACTTTTCAATCGTACCATCGGGCCTAAGCTTCTTTTTGAACACCCACTTACATCCCAGTGGTTTGCAACCATAGGGACGGTCAGTGATCTCCCATGTCCCGTTAGCCATGATGGAATCCATCTCGCTACGGACCGCATCCTTCCAGTAGTCAGCTTCTGGAGAGGCATACGCTTCTGAAATAGAAGTGGGAGTATCATCCACGAGGTACACGAAGAAATCATCACCAAAGGTCTTTGCAGTCCTTTGTCTCTTGCCCCTACCAAGGGTTTCCTCGTCATCCTCCTCAGGATTTTCATCATGTGTTTGTTCATAATATTCCATAGGGATGGCAGGTTCAGGAGTCTCCTCAGATTCTTGTCTAGAAGTGCTTTGCATATCTCTCATAGGAAAAATATCCTCAAAGAATGTAGCATCCTTAGACTCCATAATTGTACGGATCTTCTGGTCAGGTACCTCAGATTTCACTACTAGAAATCTATAGCCAACGCTGTTCTTAGCGTAGCCCAAATTAATGCAGTCCACGGTCTTATGTCCAAGCTTACGCTTTTTGGGGATCGGCACGTTGACTTTCGCCAAACAGCCCCAAGTGCGCAGGTACGGGAGTGTCGTCCTTCTCTTTGCCCATTTCTCATAGGGAGTGATCTCACTATCCTTTGTCGGAACTTTATTCAGGACATGACATGCCGTCAATATAGCCTCCCCCCACCATGCCTTGGATAAACCCGATGTATCTAACATGGCGTTAACCAAATCAGTTAGAGTACGGTTTTTCCGCTCGGCAACCCCATTTGACTGGGGTGAATAGGGAGGCGTCCTCTCATGAATAATGCCGTGTTCCGCACAGAAGGAATCAAACTCACTCGAGAAGTACTCTCCACCACGATCTGACCGGACTCGTTTAATTTTCTTTTCAAGTTGATTTTCAACTTCTGCCTTATAGATTTTAAAGTAGTGTAGAGCCTCATCTTTAGTATTTAACAGATACACATAGCAATATCTAGTGGAATCATCTATCAATGTCATGAAGTATCTCTTTCCACCTTTAGTCAACACACCATTCATCTCGCAGAGATCAGAATGTATGAGTTCTAATGGTGCCAGGTGTCTCTCCTCCGCGGCCTTATGAGGCTTGCGAGGTTGCTTAGCTTGCACACATGAAAGGCACTTAGAACCTTTGGCTAAAGTGAAACTCGGGATTAAATCCAACTTGGCTAGCCGCGTCATAACACCAAAACTAATGTGACAAAGACGTGAATGCCAAACTTCAGATTGATTAACATTCGAATGAATATGGTTCACGACTTTATTACAAAAATCTGCGAGGGAAAGGCGGAACATCCCTCCGCTCTCATAACCTTTTCCAACAAAGAGTCCATATTTTGTAACAACTAATTTATTAGACTCGAAAACCAACTTAAACCCTTCTCTACATAGAAGGGAGCCACTAACGAGGTTCTTCTTGATGGCGGGGACATGCTGCACGTTCTTCAGCTGCACGATCCTTCCCGAAGTAAACTTCAGATCGACCGTGCCAACACCATGAACAGAAGCACTCGCGCCATTCCCCATCAATACGGACCCGTGACCTGTGACCTGGTAAGAAGTGAACAATGAAATGTCAGCACACACATGAACACCTGCACCTGTGTCCACCCACCAATCGTTGGGTTGAAACACTGAAAAAACAGTAAATAAATTACCGTACCCAGATGCACCATTCTCATTGTTTCCCACAATCATGTTGACAGA
Source organism: Triticum urartu (assembly GCF_056163025.1). Taxonomy (NCBI): domain Eukaryota; kingdom Viridiplantae; phylum Streptophyta; class Magnoliopsida; order Poales; family Poaceae; genus Triticum; species Triticum urartu. The sequence goes on from NC_141876.1 coordinate 613,146,742, forward strand.
CTTGGAGTCCTCTCCTGACTTCTTGTACTTGTTTGGGCACTTGTTGGCCCAATGTTCAACCGAACCACAAGTAAAGCAGCCCTCGTCCTTCTTGTTCTTCTTGAAGGTCTTCTTACCCTTCTTCTTAAAGTCGGTATTGTGTTGGACACCGTTCTTTCCCTTGGGCTTGTGGGAGTTGAAGTTCTTCTGGTTCACCATGTTGGCAACAGAAGTCCCTTCGGCCCCTTTTCCGTGCGAGTCTTTTGCCCTCGAATTCTGATCAACACTCAGATGGCCAATGACATCCTCCACAGAGAATTCACGCCTCTGATGTTTCATAGTGGTGGCAAAGTTCCTCCAGGAATTAGGGAGCTTAGCGATTATGCAGCCCGCGACAAACTTGCCCGGTAACTCGCACTTGAGAAGCTCAAGTTCCTTAACAATGCATATTATCTCATGAGCCTGCTCCAATACAGGACGGTTTTCAACCATCTTGTAATCGTGGAACTGCTCTATAATATACATCTCGCTCCCTGCATCGGCGGCCCCGAATTTAGATTCGAGCGCCTCCCACAAGTCCTTGGCGACATGCACATGTAAATATGCATCGACCAGTTTATCTCCGATCACGCTAAGAACTGCTCCGAGAAACACAACGGTAGCCTCCTTGAACGCCTTCTCCTGTTCAGGAGCAATCGTTCCCGTGGAGACACCGGTGACCCAGAACACGTTCATAGCCGTGAGCCATAACGTGGTCTTAGTCTGCCAACGCTTGAAGTATGTACCGGTAAACTTATCCGGTTTCAGTGCAGCGGCAAAGCCACTTGCCGAGAAATTCCTACACATAATAGGTTTTTGGATTGTTGAGTAAATAGGCAATTTCTCGATTAAATTAATCCATGAGTAAATCACTAGCATGGCATTGACTAAGTTGATGACGTACTGACTCTGATCTAAACATGCACGTACTAAGCAAACAGTAGACAAATCTACACATACTGCTAGTACTGCTAATATGAAAATAATCAGGAGCGGGATAAACGAGTTATACCCTCCAGTAGGCCACGCAGAGGCCGCGGCTTTGGTGGCAGCAGCGGCGTCCTCGGCGGCCTTCTTGTCGGCTTCAGCTTTCTCGGCGGCGGCACGGTCGGCGGCGGTGGACATGGTGATGATGAAGGCGACACGGACGTAGAGGAAGTAGACGATCGGAAGCGAGCAGTCGCGTAATCCCGCATAGGTTTCAGAGACCTATTCGCCCCTCACCCCGTACAGGAACCAGAAGGGCGTGGTTTCGGAGACCTGCTCTCCTGTCGACCGTGTACGCGGCGGACGGGATGGAGTCACCGGCGGCAGCAGCAGCAAAGGAACGACGGTGGGCGTGCGCGTGAGCAGATGTGATCTGTTCATTGCGGCTAGGGTTAGGAGACACCGCATACTTATAGCTGTCAGAAAACTCTCCGTTAGTGACTGGCAAACATAAGCGCGTAGGTGTGAGCTCGGCTCGGCTCAATCCCGCAACCCGCGGCGCGTCGTGGCGAGGCGGCGGAGGAGGAGTGCGCGAGGGCCTCTTCTCTTCTCAAGCTCCAATAGCATGTAGAAGAGAAACCCTTATAAACCACTCCAACTCTCCTTCCACTTCCGGGGTGGGACTAAACTTCCCACCACACCTAGTGCCATATAACCCACATGGGCCCTTAGAGATTTTTCAGAAATTGCAATATGGGCCTAGAGCCCATCTCAGATTTCAGCATTTTGTATGCAATCATCATGATTTACCTGTCATTTTATTGTTAGGCACTTATTCGGTAAGAATTTAATGACTTACCAAACAAAATATGTTTTTATTTTAGCAAGTTAATAAAATATGAGACAATTGATTTTATTCTAGGGAGAATGGATGGGAGAAAAATTAGGGATGGGAGGAAAAAATCAAAGAAGAGAAGGACAGAGTTGGTGGTATATAAGTAAGGTAGGACGAAAGAGAGGTGAAATGGGAACCTTGCATTCTTTTTAAGTAGTAGAGATTTTAGCAGGAAGCTAACAATACAAGCAAGCACGAGAAAAGAATCTTGTTTTTACTCCACTAGAAGCTCGCAGATGGCATAAAGAATTACTTACAGCTTCCTCAAGGGACTCGGCCTTTTCCCTGCAAGATGTTGTAGACATGTTCAGTTCATGGCCAAACAAAATACACAGATCAAGTGAAGAAAAAACCCAACCCTTTCAACATCATTATTTGGAACCACAACCTGCAGTGCATATACGTTGTTGATGTTGCCCTTATTTTTAAACTTTGTTCCACATTGAGGGCACGTAAATAAAACACGTTTATTCACCAATTTTTTCCTGGATTTTTTTTTGTCGAAAAGCTTAGGAAAACCGGTGGAAACCGGAAAGCTGAAAAAACCAGATAAAAGCCGAATACCCGTGCGAAAAGATAAATAGAAATTTCGGAGGAAGCGTCCAAAATGCGATACGTAACGGTGGCTGAGAGCGCGCTTCACAAGCGATCGTTGGGAGGCTTCCGAAGGAGCACTCATCAACTAGTTGCTCTCGCAAAGAGAGTGGATTTTTGGATCCCGGGTGCATTGGAGGACCTTATTTTAAATACTTTACAAATCACATTTAAAGTTTCAAAAAATTCCGAAAATAATTCTACGTGATCATATGGATGTATATTACACATGTGTAAAGTTTGGTGATGAAATAAGTAAACATGTAAGCTATACAAAAATGACAAAATGGGGATTTCCAAATAGTGAATAATGCATGCACTGTTCATCTTTCGAAAATCATGATTTTGTCTTTTTTGTATAACTCACATGGTTACTTATTTCAGCATCAAGATTTGCATATGTGTAATACACATCCATATAAACATGTTGATTTGTTTTCAAAATTTTATGAAACCTTAAAAAAGCATTTGGGAACTATTTCAAATATATGGCTCCAATGCACCCGTCCTCCAAAGTAACTTTTTGCTCTCGAATATTCCTATTCAAAATTTTAGCAATTTCCTATTATTGCGCGTGATGGGCCAGGCCAAGTAGCGTGGCTGGTTGTTGCGTCCACCAGTTTTTATTTCAGCCTTTTGGTTATTTCTCTACTGGTTGCGCTGGATTCCTTTTCTCTACTCGTCCTTTTTTGGCTCATTTCTAACACACGTATAACTTTTAAAGCATGAATATATTCATATTCATTTGAATATTTAAAAATTCATGATGTTTAAAAAATCATGAAATATTTCAAAAATCATGGAATTTTCACATGTGTATTTTTATTTTTTTGTATATTTTATAAAACACGGGATGCTTTTTCCTGAACTTCAAAAACTTTCTAAACATTTATTAGAGTTCATGAACTTATTTTTTGCAATAATATTTTTTTAAAACTTTCCAAAAATCATTTGTGGAAAAGGAAAGCCACCTAACAACGGCGATGCTTGCGTGACCTCACTACCATGCGTGCCCCCACCCATTGGTCATCGTTGCCCGACCCCCGCCACACAACCTTGATACCCTTCCTGCAGCAACCTCTCGGTCATTGGCCCCTCGCAAACTACAAGCTCATCATCGTCGTTGTTCCCCTTCTTGTTCGATTAGGTTATGCAGAGTCCCTCCCCCCCTTCTCTGGTTCTGCCTAGTCACTTTTAATAGGTGGGGCATAATTCAACACACCAATTGCCTACTTGCAACCTTCATGGTTTGGAACCAACCGTGAGACGACTAGATGCCGGTGAGTAACAAATCATACTGATTTGAATATCACTTGCATCTAACAACAAAATTGATCAGTGAGACTTAGTTGTGAGGATGACTAGGCCAAAAAACAGTCATGAGGATGGTTGCTCTCTCGCACACAATACTTCCCTCTCTCGCATTCGAATTTTTTGGCTATATATACTTCTTGCTGCTGTTTGAGCCTTCTTACTATAGTTCTGGTCCTTTGTTGACCTCCTTCTCTCTGGCATGACTAGGTGGAGACGGCCACAAGGTGGATGATCTATGGATGGATCTCGGTGCGGGGCAGGTCACATGCTGTAGCTATCGAAGGAGGTGCGGGCGAGCTGCCTCATGGTGAGGATGAGGTCAGTCAGGATAGATAGTGTTAATGAAGAAAATAAGTTTTTTAGAATAATTTTACGGGAAGGGCTAGCAATGCTCTAGATGACTTTAGTGTTTACTATCACATATGTCATGCATTGCAACGGGAAAGAAGATTCATGTGTACCAAAAATCAATGAAATTGGTATGCGCAAGCATGGTGCCCTATGTTTCGCTATACAAAAAACGCTACTCCCTCCGTCCTCGTGCATATGCGCCTAAGGAGATGTGCATATGACGCCTGAGGAGATTATTGTTGTAGTTAAGATGCATTGGTCAATCACGCACTTCTCCCTTTTCTTCAAGCATTCATGCATCCGGAACTACCCCTCCATTTAACAGTTGAAATTCTATGTTTGTTCTAAATAAAACTTCTCTTAAGTTCGATCAACTTCATAGACAACATTGCTATTTCTATAATATCAAGTATATATTATATTATAATGGATCTAGTTTAGTGTTGTAGAGTTGATACATTTTCTACAAATTTAATATTTTTTTAGACAACTCTAAGCTACAAGTATTTCATAACATAAGGGGTAATTGCTAATGCTAGATGATGCTCTGCGCGTTGTTGCGGTACTTTCTAGCAGTTTGGAGTAACATCAACATATGGAAGAAGAAAATAAATTGAAATAGTACGATGTGTTTCACAAATATGCAGTGATTCAAAATTTATTAGTGGATAATCTCATCCACCAACTGATTAGACTTAATTACCTAACATATTGAAAGCATTCAGGCTTCACAGTGTCACCCTGGAAATGCAAAAAATTCACATGATGGCACACAAAGCAAATGTGACGGGCAAACTGAACACGTTCACACACCTGTTATACCATTTCCTTTCAACAATGAACACTTTGAGAAAGTATATAGACACTTTGAGAAAGATAAAACTGATATAACTCTTCAAAGATTATCTTAGATTTCGTATCACAAAGCAACGACACTGCATTTTGCGAGTAAAGTAAAAACAAAGATCCAAAATGGTTAACAGAAGCATGAATTTGTCCATGAAACTACACAATCTACTACCAAAACACGAATCATAAATAATTAGCAATCCATTCAGACCAAACATTCACACCATGGTAGGATGAGAAACTTTAGACAAATATCCAGAAGTTGTGTAGATTATATCAACAAATCTCACGCAAATATATGTAGTCACACATGATGACATTATGCAGTTTTGTACCCCTAAGAACACACAAAAGTAGCATGATAATGTTTCTGAGTTACAACCTGGGAACCGGCATGGAAAGCATTGAAGCATGTATCTTCTATTTAGAAAAACCTAATGCTGCCCTACATGCTGCAAATTTTGTTTAGCACCATTAGGAAGGCAGTAACTGGATAGTAAGGTTAGTTGGTTAATTCAGAAAGTTATTTCCTAAGAGCTGGGTACAAGTTTTAGATTTATGTGATGCATAGTATCTTGATATTTTTTTTATATTGGCGTTACTCCACTTACCATGGAAGGTTTCCCGCGTTCTTGCTGTTTCTAGTGCTGCGTAAAAATGTAAAGTGAGAGATCAACAGAAAATTTTGATACATGTAGATAGTCATAATTGGTGAAAGTAATTTATATTGGTGTTGATTACAAATAGTGAGAATATAATTAATGTCAAATTTTGTATGTATTTTAATTTTCTTTAATAAATATATAGAAGAATGTAATAATTTGCCTGCTAACTAGAATAATGTTACATCTTCAGTGAAGTCAATTCTTTCTTTTTGTACTAGAGTTCCTGCAAAACAAAATTTTGTAGTAAAACACTCGCCGATGAATTAAATAAGTATGCAGATCCATGAGTGATACCTTGTTTGAATATTTTCTATATCACCGGGAGCAATTAATCTAACTGGAGATGTCATGATTATTTGAAATTGAATTGGAACTTTAATTCGATGGATGAGAACAAAGCTCTCACTATTTGTGTGGCCGAAAGCTGTAAGGCACAACATGTCATTGCTTTGAGATGCCTACAAATGCTTCATTGCTCAAGTTAGTACACACGAAATAGTTTGTTAGTGACTATCAAATATTTCCTCACCTCTAGGGCTTGTTTGAGACTACTCCGCTCCATCAAAATCAGTTTCACTTAACCAAATCCACTTTGGATCAGTTTCATATAGAAGTTGCAGCTCTATCGAAGAGAATGTTTGGCTTTCATCTAGCTCCAGCTTCAAGAATGGGAAATTTCGGGGAAAGGATCTATTAGATTGGTTGAGTGGGGGAAAACAAAGGGGTATCCACTTACCTGTGACAGTGTTGGATAATTTCTCCCAACTCGGGCTTCTAGAGTTTTTTGGAGCACCCCTTGTAGACCTTCACAAAAAACAAGGAGTTGTATCTTTTTTGCGGAGCGGCATATCGTGAAGCTGCCCCGTTTGGCTTGCGTTTTCTAGAGAGGAGCTGAATTTTAAGGAGCGAAGCAGTCCCACACAGTGAAACAGGCCCTATAGCAAGCTGCATTAAAAGTGGATTTGTGCCATAAGTTGAGAAGCTTTTTCTGATGATATGACTGGTATGGAACATGGAAGGTGAACCTGTTTTCATACCAATGTAATATAATTATGTTTTACCAATAAATTTATCAAGGGCGACCCTATGATCTTGGTGTCTATTTTCATATTTTGAGAAGCTTTGACAGCGTAGAGCTCGACTAAGTCTTAAGTAAGGAAACAATTGCATTTAAACTCCTATAAGTGTAAAGAGGAAGTTCATACGAATCGTACCAACAACATGACATGATTGTGGGCACAGATGGATCCTGGCCTATGATGTTTGCTAGCTCTCGCTAATGATTGCAGGAGCAAACTGCAAGAAAAGATTACAATTCATCAACTAAGTATATTACTAAGCAATCTGACCATGTAGGTATGCTGACATGGCTGTGAAGTCCTATGTATACACAAAAGCTGGACAATTCATTCATATTAATATAGAAATTCATGGATCTGAGCCATCTAATGTCGGTTGAAAACAATGATAGTGACATGGACGAATGATAATTTGCTAGACTGAAGACCAGTTTTTGATTCTGAGATTGGAACAGTAGTTATTATCCTTTTAATTTCATCATGTCGTATAAAATTACCAATTTAATCAAAGGTTATCAATTTATGATTGTATCACAAATCCCTCTCTCCCATTTATTAATTAATTCTACAATTGGCCAACCGTACCTGTCTATTTAATTCTAATTGGCCACAAATCGGGTCTGGAGAATCAATTCTCTTTCAAAATTGGGTCTTTCCTTCCCATTAAATTACACACAAATCCCAAAATCGAGATCTCTCTCCAAGTTAAGAGAAGTTTGTATGTTCTCCCCGGGCATATAAACGCCACTCTTTACCATCTCATTATTTTTCAAGGCGGCTTTCTGATTTTAACTCGCATGATGGCAGGCCGGGTGTTCAATGGTGGTCTCATCTTTGTCACGAACCTCAAATGCTTACAAAACTCTCTCAGCTATAGAGAAAACATATAAACAAAAAGGGATCTCTAACTCCTAGAAACAACAGTACAAAGTGATTACATCAGATCGGAAAGAGGTACTACAGGAAAACGTGCCCCAGTACACAAAGCATGACGGAGTAATTTTGGAGCTATCTTCACGCAAACAATAACAATGGTCCTGATCTCTCTAGGGACCAAAGTAACACCAACACACACGATGACAATCTCGGCAACTAGGACTCACGTGAACTGCGACAGGTCACAGGATCATCTGAACACCGCCTACTGGCGCGCCCGAACCTGCCGATGAAGACGTGCATGTAATTAAAAATTGATGTCAATGCCCAAGAAATTGCATCACTGACCTCATTGTTTGAAAGCATTAATCCCAGCAATGAACTCTCAGATGGACTGAAGAAGGCTACCTCTCATGAAAGATCAACTAGTAGAGGAGAGCGCGTTACCAACAAGCGATGCAGGAAAGGACCAAAAGCATCATCATACGTAAACGTAAAGCTCACACGGAGCGGCTGTTGAGGCAAGATCTCCCCATACGCGTGCACGGAGCCGAGCTGCCGCTATGTGGTATGGGGAGATCTCGTCTCAACGGCCGCCAAAGGGAGCAAGCCGGGACGGAGTCGAGCTGCAGTTGTGTTGAGGAGGAGGGGGAGGGATAGATTGTAGGGGAAGAGCGGCGGTGTGGCGGCTGTGAAGGGAATCACGGGGGGTAGGGGCAATTTATAGAGCAGTATTAGGGATTTGTTTTGGGTAATTAGGGTTTTCTTTTGGGCCACTGAAAACCAGTGATGGGCCACGATTAGGCATGTCAGTACATGGATTGGATTTATACTATAATAAAGCCTAAAAAAATAGTACGGGGATTGGTAGCATCGCTCATATAGCAATTTGCCTTTTATATCCGAAAAAAAAACAAATAAAAAGTTCCATGCTTCACGACTAAAAGTTGCCACCCTCGGGTAACTAAAATTGCGATGAAAAAAAGATCAGGACAGAATTGCTTCGGGCTACATATATGACACTTATCAGGGTCATAAATTTAAGCCCATCGGTGGAGGGGTTAAACGAAAGTATAATTCTGTAGTAGTGTATACATTGCACTACTGCCATTCCGGTCCTATAGTCCTTTGCCCTCTATTAATGTGCATCGGCATTATCTTCTTCCTGTCTCCCTCCTCCGACCTAGAGATCCAGCAATCGGCAAATGCTATATAAGCATGGTCGTTATCCACTTCACCTTGATTGGTAATAATAGGAGCGATGCAAACAATTTATGCAAGTACAACTTCTCTTGGTCAACAAAATTTCAAAAAAGAATAGCTTGTTCCTCTATATCCACTAGTAGAAAACGGAGATTTAAAACTGGTTCGTAAGGGCCTTCAGTGCTGGTTCCATAACCGGCACTAAAGGGTGGGCACTAAAGACCCCTCCCTTTAGTACCGGTTCGGCACGAACCGGCGCTAAAGTGCCACCACGTGGCGTGAGCTCGCGCTCTGGTATGGGGGACCTTTAGTACCGGTTGGTGTTACGGTAAAGGTTTTTTTTTAGTTTTTTTTGAAAATTTTAGAAAAAAAATTTAATTATTATTTTTTTGATTTTTAATTTTTCTGAATTATTTGATGATTTAGTCTCTAATTACCTCTCTTAACTGCTCAAGTGTGGATCACTCATTCCAAATCATCTAACTTCCCGACCGGTCACCCATCCCTCTCACTACTCCAGCCCGAGCACGCTTAACTTTCGTGTTCTATTCTCCTTCGTTTCCAAGTCTGCACTTGTTGTTTTCCTAACAATAGTAAGATGTCAATCCTATTAACCCTCAGGAGTTTAGCTTGAGCATGAAGTCACACATTTCACTGTTTGAGTTTGAAACTATTATTCTAAAAAATAGTAATTATTTAGTAACACTAATATTTGTTGAATAAATTTGACCATAGTTTGACCATAGTTTGACCACAGTTTGACCATAGTTTGACCAGATTTGACCAAAATTCAAAAAATTAAAAACATTATTTAGTAACACTAATATTCTTGAATAATTATGTAGTAACATTAATACTTCTTGAATAAGTAGTTTGACCAGATTTAACCAATTTTTTTTTAAAAAAACTGAAATTTGATCATATCTTTTTTTCCTTTTGGAATTTGAGAATTCTAAAAAATTGCAAACAAGCTGTAGGCCGTCTCCATCGGATGTGTATTTTTGTGCTGAATTTTTTGATATATTATACGTTTTTTCCGACATCGTATGCAAAAGTTATAGCCGTTTTACATTTTCCCTACACTTTTTGCAAAACATGTCTAAATTTAAGTTTTCAAATTTTCCTAACTAGTAGATGTAGTAATATAACAACCTCTCGAAGGATTTTATTTTTTGAAGTTTTTATCATTTTCTTTTGATTTTTTCAAAACTGAAATGGCGATACACAGGAGGGGGGTAGAGTTTGAAAACTGCCCTATAGTGCCGGTTTGTGTCTTCAACCGGGACTATAGGTTAAGACTCTTTAGTGCCGGTTGGTGACACAAACCGGTACCATAGGTTAGACCTTTAGTACCGGTTTGTGTCACAAACTGTCACTAAAGGGGCTCGTGGGGCCCTGGCCTGACGCCAGCCTGCCACCACCCCTTTAGTACCGATTCGTGGCACGAACCGGTACTAAAGATTCATTACGAACCGGCACTAATGCATAGCCATTCGAACCGGCACTAATGGTCACATTAGTGCCGACTCAAATACAAACCGGGGCTAAAGGGGTGAACATTTAACCCTCTTTCTACTAGTGATCTCACATGGGTTTCATAATAGTAGGAATTGGTTTCATAACCAACATTGGACTTAACGGAGCTATTTGACAAATATTATCCCATGGACTTATTGTTTCTACACTTTGTTTCTTGGTAGGAACCACTACTGATAGAATGCATAAGGGAACTTTATTATCACAAAGTATGATTTTATTACCATTTAAAGTGATTTTGACAATACTTTTGTAGATATGTTGAAAAATCAAAGGGAGCCGCTATGCGTCCGCCGGCGGATGTATTAGAAACATCCGCCACATGGAGCTCCGTTGGATCAACACTCTGACAGCCGTCGGATATAACCACCACGCGCGTGACCACCTCCTTACTTCCTGCAACAACCTCTCATTTCGAAAACAGATTCCCATGTCCGCCGTCCTGACATAGCTGCGCCTAGTGCGGCGCCAGCCCCCACCACCGAAAAATTGCTGCTGCCGGCGCTCCGGGTGAACTAGTCCTTGTCGTGCTCGCCGGAGTTGCTGCTCCTCCTCCGTCTCAGCCCCGTGAGCAGCTGCTATCTCCAATCGAGCATGACGACAATGACCTTTCACGCCCGGCGCTTCTTCGGTGTTTTCTGCAACCAGAGCTATGTTTCTGAAACATGCCCCATGTTGCAATGTCTGATCACACACTCTTTAACGTCGGGCGCTCCTGCGGCGCTGCAACTCGAGCTATGTTTCTGAAACAAGAACCTTGTTCACTAGTAGAAAAACAACTTTACGTGAGCTCTATTAGTCCCGGTTTGATAATGGCCCGGGACTAATGTGACCATTAGTCCCGGCTCCAATGACTAGGGGACGGGCATCATTAGTCCCAGTTCGTTATGTACCTCTAGTCCAGGTTTGTGACACAAACCAGGACTAAAGGGGTGGTGGCACAAATTTTTCTGAAACAAGACCCTAGTTGTAGGAAAAACCTTCACAACCGAAACATTTCTTTTCTTCCTGAAAAAAAGATATGTTGCAGAAATCTTTTGAAACAAGACTCCAGTTGCAGAAAAAAAAAACCTTCACCACTGAATCGTTTTTTCTTTCTTTCTGAAACTAGCCTTGTGTTGCAGAAATCTATTGAAACATGACCCTTATTACAAGAAAAAGACTGGACACGCGGGACAGACTTGTGGCAGCGTGGCCGTTTGATCAGGATTGATCTGACGGCTACGCAAGCGGCGGACGCTCGCGCGTGCATCAGACGGATGAAGGATAGCGTATTCCAAAATCATATATGAAATTAAAAAGTTGAAAATTTATGAAGCTATTGGGTGGTTAGCCCATATACCTGCTTTTGAGGCGTTTGCCTGAGTATAAATCATGGAATAGGAGAACTTATTAAGGATGAAGAAAAGAGTGCATCGAGGAGGAGCACACATTTACTTTATGTGGCTCTTATCATAAAGCCGCCTCTAGGGGGCGCATATTATGCTGGGCATTGCGCGGCCCCCTAACAGGTACTTTTATATATTTTTTATAACATAGTCTAAAATGTGTGTTTCATCAATTAATAAATTGCAAAAGTTTTGACAGGGATTTGGGTTAATAATACATAAATTTTATATGTGAAAATAAAAATGCTCATCTAAACAAACACAATTTTTCATGTATTTTATAGATATTTGTGGCACCTTCAGAAATTTTTCTAGCATACAAAAACAAATGATCATTCATTTCCATAATTTAATACATTGGATACTACGTGTTCATGTAATTTTAAAAGTGTTTACATGCTCCCTAAAAAGTGAAATATAATGAAAAAATTATAACAAAAAGAAATGTGTGGCCTTCCAATTGTACCTCAGCCACCCGATGTCGAGGCATGCTAACCCTCGAATTGAGTGGTATATAACATTTAGAGACCAGGCGAGGAAGGCTCCTAATCGGGGTCCAACACATGAGCTGCACGCTCGCTCGATCATCCCAGCTTCCTTCGACTGGACGGTTCACTAGTCCACCATTGATCGGTTAACTCATCTCCACTACTATTAGGCTGGTCATAGTGAGGAGTAACTTAGACTAGTGTCATTCATATGACATTAGTCTAAATTACTATCTTTATAGTGTAAAGTAATATAGTAGTAGTGTCATAGATGACTTCATTTATTAGCTTGAAGACTCATCTTTTCTTGAAAAACGCTATGTTACAGTAACATATTATGTTACTCTAAACACATCTCTCCTTATTAAATACATGCCACATAAGCAAACTTTTTTTGAACTGCGCTATGTTACTTGCTAAGTTACTCCCACTATGACTAGCTTTAAACAATCAAACAAGAATTTTCTTACGTGCACCTCGTAAAACGTACACGAATTCATTATGACCGCATGATTAAGCCCACTAAACTTAATCTATCTCCTTTCCACTACTATTAAACAATCAAACAAGAATTTTCTTACGTGCACCCCGTAAAACATAAACGGATTCATTATGACCGCATGATTAAGCCCACTAAACTTAATCTATCTCCACTACTATTAAACAATCAAACAAAAACTTTCTTACGTGCACCCCGTAAAACGTACACGGATTCATTATGACCGCATGATTAAGCCCATTAAACTTAATCTAACGGCTAGCCTTAACCTAATCCATTCTCTGTGTGCACTTAACAATTTACATTGACTGACCGTGCTTCACCATATGAAACTCCACGTCTGATCAATTAGGAAACTATAATCATGATCGCGTCTTCTTAGGAAACTAATCACGATCACATCTTAGGAAACTAATCACGATCGTGTTTTATTAGGAAACTAATCATGATCACGTTTTATTAGGAAACTGATCACGATCGCATTTTATTAGGAAACTAATTGGGTATTCGCATACATTGACACATCCATCACCTCGACCTCCTGGATCACGATCCTATCTCTCCCAAGAAAAACCACCACAACCGGCCTCCACTCGGCATGGCGACAAGGAGCCGAGGACCAACAACTCCTTCTCAGGGGACGCCGCCGGAGTGCCGGTAATTCGTGAACCGCCGAGGGTGCCGCACCGGTCACCCCTTCTCAGGGGATGCCGTTGGAGTGCCGGTAATTTATGTTGCTTGTAAGACAACTGCCCAGCCAGCATTTATGGTTTCTTGCGAACTTACACGGCGTGCCTGTGCTGACTTGTATTTTTTAAAATAAGGTTTCTATGCATTACTAACCAAAGTGTGCTATCTTTATATCTTCAGTGTTTCTTAGCATATGTCGTTTACATGTGTCATCAACACATTATTTGTTTTTTCTTAATTTGTAACACTTGTACTGCTGGAGTTGGTTTATTTTAAGTTGTTACATTTGGAACTCCTTTCACTTCATAAAGGGGTTGGATGGTCTAAATTGCAAGATGTGATTTTTTTCCTCACATGAACCATCTATAAATAAATATTTTTTTTACTATTCTTCTACGTATAAATACTTTGAGGTCCTTTCACTGTTCATTCGGTTAATGGTTAGGAACTAATGACCATCAAATTATTTTTATTGTTTGATAGTATTACACATAAGTGGGTGTAAAGAAAAACTATCAAAAATGGTCATGACTTGCATTTTTTTTCTTATTTTCTACAACTGGTGCTTCTCCATATGTCCCCATTGTGTTTCGGGATGTTATTTTGTACTATTGTTTTCCTATGTCTACCCTTGTATTTATTCAGCGCATTGTTCTTTTCGCATTTTGGCATGAAAGCTTGTTGGCTTGGAGGAGGATGAACACAGATGAAAGATGGGTAACATTGTAGAATTGTGTATGTTGCTTGCCAAGTTTAGCTTTGGATTTTTAGTGCTTTGACACTTCGTGCAGAATGAACTAAACATTTACATGTCAAGAGCATCTTGATGCATATAAAGAGTAAACGGAGGCATGAAATAACGAGTTGTATGGGTTGATTTATACTCTCCAGTTTTATGTATGTTTGTGACTGTGTGTACCAGACATGAACATTCATCGTTTCATGCGTTGTCAAGCTTTCCTATACGCCACGAGACGCAAAGCAACCTTTTATCTATCACATGTTGGCATCTACTTGAAATGCAACCAATAATTATATGTGCGTTGCACGTGCACACTTACTAGTACTACTTACTTGTTTTCCATGGGTTAATGGACGGTTCACTAGTCCATCATGGAAACGAAAAAAACATGTTTTTTATTTTTTTCCTCCGTGAGAAGCACGGTTTTGTTTGCGCGACAGTCATGGTTGTGCTTTCGTGGGAGGCACGGCCGTGCCTCTCCGAAATGGAAAAAACGCATTTTCTGTCTTTTTTCTTTCGCAAGAGGCACGATTTTGCTTCCGCGAGAGGCACAATTGTGCTTTCACGAGAGGCACGACCTTGCTTGTTTTTTCCTTCCGTGAGAAGCACGGTTTTGCTTCTGCGAGAGGCACAGTTATGCTTTCGCAAGAGGGACAACATTGCTTCTTTTGGAAAGGAAAAAAACCGTTCTCTCAATTCGGTTTTTTGTCCGCTTTATTTCGTCCTATTTTTTAGTGATTTTTTGTCAAAAACTATCAACATGGGATCAAATTTTGAAGATCTCGATGTGAGGAATCCAACGGTGAAAATGGTTTGTGATTTAGATCCACGGTTTCAGAGATAAAACATTTTGAAGAAACGAATCTATGAAAAAAGGGACAACTCCTAGATAGCGACAAGTGGTGCAAATTCAGCGCGCCACTTGTCAAAACCCGAATAGGTGGGAGTGATCTTTGCCAGCAGTACTCCTCAATTAGTGATTTCGCTCTTATGGGAGCGCCCCATTAAGGGGTGGATAATGGCCCGCTACTATGAAGCCCATGAAAGCATAAATTTTTAGTTGCTATATATTCTAAAAATATTGATATTTATTTACATTAATGATGGAGAAGATTTGTATATGAAAGAAAATCAAGTACTATAAGCATAATCAATACACATATATAAACTTTTATTTGCAAACAAAATATTATTTGGTATAAAAACTTAGTTAATTAAAAATTCGAAATTATTTAGCATTAAAAACTATTAGTAAAAAATTAATTCAATTAGAAATTATAATTATTATATTTTATTCATTTTTTGCATGATCTTTTAAGGATTGCGAAAACAAGAAAACGAACGACTGTATGTGCAATGGTTGTGCTAGTCCTACTCGGCATATGTTGTTTCATAAGTGACTAAGTTAAGTTACTTGATGTTTTTATTGCAAACTTATGGGATAAATTCCTACCGTCTTCCAATGCAGTTTCACTCGAAGGGAGCATTTCTCTACGGGCACAAGGTTCTCATCACATGCCACACAAGGCTAAACAGAGAACTACCGATGGAGGTATTGGAGAACGTAGTAATTAATAATTCAAAATTTTCCTACGTGTCACCAAGATCAATTTAGGAGATGCTAGCAACGAGAGAGAGGGAGTGCATCTTCATACCCTTGAAGATCGCTAAGCGAAAGCGTTACAACAACGTGGTTGATGGAGTCGTACTCACGGCGATTCAAATCACGGAAGATCCGATCCAAGCGCCGAACGAACGGCGCCTCCACGTTCAACACACATACATCCCGGGGACGTCTCATCCTTCTTGATCTAGCAAGGGGGGGGGGAGAAGAAGTTGAGGAAGAACTCCGGTGTGGTGGTGGAGCTCGTGGTTCTCCGGCAGAGCTTTGCTACGCTCAACGAAGGAGGAGGAGGAGTTGGAGGGGGAGGGCTACGCCAGGGTAAAGGGGGTGCACTTTCCCTGCACCTCCCCGCTATATATAGGGGTGGAGGGGGCTGGTTTCTTGCCCTCCAAGTCCATTGGGGCGTTGGCAAAGGTGGGAGGAAAGAAATCCCATCCTTTCACTTCCCCACCGATTGTTATCCCCCCATATATAAATTTTTACCTCCGGACCATTCCAGAACTCCTCATGATGTCCGGGATCTCATCCGAGACTCCGAACAACTTTTGGTAACCCCATACAATTCCCATTACAACTCTAGTGTCACCGAACCTTAAGTGTGTAGACCCTATGGGTTCGAGAACCATGCAGACATGAATGAGATGCCTCTCCGTCCAATAACCAATAGTGGGATCTGGATACCCATATTGGCTCCCACATGTTCCACGATGATCTCATCGGATGAACCACGATGTTGGGGATTCAATCAATCCCGTATACAATTCCCTTTGTCCATCAGTATGTTACTTGCCCGAGATTCGATCGTCGGTATCCCTACCTTGTTCAATCTCGTTACCGGCAAGTCTCCTTTTACTCGTTCCGTAACGCATGATCCCGTGGCTAACTTCTTAGTCACATTGAGCTCATTATGATGATGCATTACCGAGTGGGCCTAGAGATACCTCTCCGTCATACGGAGTTACAAATCCCAGTCTCGATTCGTGCCAACCCAACAGACACTTTCGGAGATACCTGTAGTGCACCATTATAGCCACCCAGTTACGTTGTGATGTTTGATACACCCAAAGCATTCCTACGGTATCCGTAAGTTGCACAATCTCATGGTCTAAGGAAATGATACTTGACATTAGAAAAGCTCTAGCAAACGAACTACGCAATCTTATGCTATGCTTAGGATTGGGTCTTGTCCATCACATCATTCTCCTAATGATGTGATCCCGTTATCAACGACATCCAATGTCCATGGTCAGGAAACCACAACCATCTATTGATCAACGAGCTAGTCAACGAGAGGTTCACTAGGGACATGTTGTGGTCTATGCATTCACATATGTATTACGGTTTCCGGTTAATACAATTATAGCATGAACAATAGACAATTATCATGAACAAGGAAATATAATCATAACTATTTTATTATTGCCTTTAGGGCATATTTCCAACAGTCTCCCACTTGCACTAGAGTCAATAATATAGTTACATTGTGATGAATCAAACACCCATAGAGTTCTGGTGTTGATCATGTTTTGCTCGTGGAAGAGGTTTAGTTAATGGATCTGCCGGACATCCATACGAGTCCACCATACCTTCCTATATACGATATCTAGCTGCTGTTTCAAGTAAATTTTTATATGCCAAACTCTAAACCATCAAATAAAAATTCCGTTTTGTATGCTCGAATAGCTCATGTATCAACTAGGGTTGTCTGTATCCTCCATGCTAGGCGGGTTATTCTCAAGAGGAGTGGACTCCGCTCCTCATTCACGAGAAAATGGCTGGTCACCGGGATGCCCAGTCACCGGGATAGTTGTTAGTCGGAGGCACCCGTTGTTTCGGGCAAGCCATGGATTGACGCTTGTTGGTGGTGGGGGAGTATAAACTTTACCATTCTGCTTGGGAACCGCCTATAATGTGTGTAGCATGAAAGATATCGAGATCTCTCGGTTGTTATGTTTACAATGAAAGTATACCGCTCAAAATATTATTCATCTCTATTTCAAAATCGAGCTCTGGCACCTCTACAAATCCCTTCTTCCCTCTGCAAAGGGCCTATCCATTTACTTTTATGTTGAGTCATCATCGTCTTATTAAAAAGCACCGGTTAGAGAGCATCGTTGTAATTTGCATGTATTAATGTTAGTGTACATTGAGTATGACTTGACTGGATCTCTTTTACCATGAATTACAATGTCTAGTCGGTCCTTGATCTTTAAAGGTGCTCTGCATTTATGTTTTGCGGTCTCAAAAAGGGCTAGCGAGATACCATCTTGTTATATCATATTATGATTGTTTTGAGAAAGTGCTGTCATCCGAGATTTATTATTATTGCTTCCTAGTTCATTATGCCATTGCTATGTGTAAACATGAGACCTAAATGTCATTGTCAATATGGTTAGTTCATAATCTTTACTGAAAACTTGAATGCTGGCTTTACACATTTGCAACAACAAGAGCAAACAGAGTTTGTAAAAGTTTTTCTTTATCACTTTCAGTTTATCAACTGAATTGCTTGAGGACAAGCAAAGGTTTAAGCTTGGGGGAGTTGATACGTCTCCGTCGTATCTACTTTTCCAAACACTTTTGCCCTTGTTTTGGACTCTAACTTGTTGTGTTAATCCTGCTCGGTACTCACCTTATTTTCACTATGTTGCTTCCGAAGTAGCTAAGGTCATTCACTTGATGTTTTGTTTGAAAACTTATGGGATAAATTCCTACCGTCTTCCCAGCCAGTTCCATCTGAAGGGAACACTCTATGACCACAAGGTTCTCATCAGACGCCACACAGGGGTAAACTCCCAACAGATATTTCTTCTATAGGATCCCTAGCATAAGAACTCATCTCATAAAGTAATAATAGGGAAACCAAGTGAAACACAAAACTACTTCATTTTAGAACATAATTTACATAAGATTTTTTTCCGTTCGGGGGACCCCGAAGGAATTATACAGGAAATAAGAAGACTACTACCTTCTTCCTTCCAACCTTCTCTACCTGATGATACGATGCCTTCAACATAAGGCTTTATTACAAGTGAAGATGTAACATCTACTACTACTTATGAGTGGGAGGTTGTGGTGCTCTTGCTCTAAAAGTGTTGAGATGCTCTGGAGTCTAGTGTTTTGTGTCTTTTGTAGCGCTCAGTCGTCATCCTTTTATAGTGTGCGAGGGACACCGTGCGGTCCCTTTAATAGCTTGTCCAGACCGAGGATTTTGTCTAGACTGAAGACCTTGTCCCGATAGGGAATTTTGTCCAAACTTAAGACATGTCCAAAATGAAGACCTTGTCCCCATCGTAGTTTTATATTCTTGTCCTCTTGTGCCATGATATTTTATTTCAAGACTTGAGTGCACTAATGCTTGCCTTGAAGTATTATATAAGCCATCCTTGCATGGCTGAATAGTTTAGTTCGCATGCATGGCTTAGTATTCTAGCTTGAATGAAAGGACTCTATCTTGATTAGGGAGTTTAGCTTAACTCCTCTCCTTTACCTTTCCTGGTATGGGTGCTATACCTTGTTGGCCTCTACTTGTAGAAATATGCATGCTGCAGTTTTTTGAATTATAATAATTATTATATATTTTTACATTTTTTGGCACTTCCCTTCATCCACCCCCGAGGCGAGCTGCTAAATTACTACGAATCATTCATTATCCATTTTGTATATTTAGAGGATTTCCCATAGGATTTAGGACCAAGTCAGCAACCACTCAAGTTCTGTGTTTGCGCGGGCACACATTAGCTAATATTAAATATGTCAAGTCCTGTCATGACTAGAGTTTGTTTCACATGGCATTAACTAAAATGTTACTGACTACTACTACATTGAGCTTCATAAAGTTATGGCTATATCGCATCACATGCAGTGCACTTACCCCTATAAAACACAACAATTAATGTCATAAGCTCTCTTTCTACAAAAACGCCATAATCTCTTCAGCCCTCTAGGCTAAGGCGCTTCCTAATAAGCCAGTCTAAGAGAAACTCACGTGCTTCCTACGTCATCTGGTGATCTTGCATGAACGGAGTACATATAAGTGGTATGCATGTTTCTCTGTTATTTCTAGTCAAAGTGGTGTTATTTCTAGCCTTCTAGGCAAAGTGGGACTCACTTGACTCAACATGTTTTACCAACAACTAAGTAGGGCGGATTTAGTGAGGGCAACCCTCCTAAAATGCAAAAATAGTTTATCCCAAATAATTAACACTAGTCCTCTATTCTCCCATGTGACATAATATAGCATGCATTGGTTTTTTTTGTAAAAGTCAAGCTTCAAAAACGTTCACCAAGTTTATAGAGAAATTTACATATATTTATAATATGCCAATCATATATTATATGAAAATATATTTCATGGTGAATCTAATAATGTTGATTTGGTATTCCGAATGTTTATAATTTTTCGTGTAAACTTGGTCAAAATTGACAAAGTTTGGCTTAAAAAATCATAATATGCACATAGTTTGGGATGGATGAAGTGGAGGAGCGGTTCTCCGGGACCACCATGGCTGTTTCCGAGCAGGGACATGTCATTTTTTTTTTCCTGTCCACAACTAAACCTGAGCAGGCGGTGCAAACGAGCTTTGCAGCTACTTGGGGAGATATAGGGATCAAAAAAATCATTCTCGAATCTGGTCCTTAGTTGGTGGTGCAGAAGATTAGCCATGGTGCAAAAGATTTATCAGCAAACGAGCCGTTCGTGGAGTAGGTGAAAGAACTCATTCATGGTTTTGAGGAGTTTAGGGTTAAGTAGGTGCGCCGGCCGACGAATAAGGCTACACACTCTTTCGGTAGGGAAGGCTGCTGAAATAAGCTTTGTAAGAATTGGATCTGGGTATCACCAGAGTTTGCTAACTCAGTGATAGCCTCGGAGTGTACCGCTACCTGATCTAATTAAAGCAGGAAGTTTCACTAAAAAACACTACCTATTTTTCTTATCCATGCGCCTATGCCATATCGTCAACTCATGCGTCTCAAGTTAAATTATTATTAGGATATGGATAGCCCTCAATCTAAACTAGAATTAAGTCTCATCTAGGTGACTTAATCTATCAAAAGGAAAAGGCCAAAAGGAAAAATAAAAAAATTCGCACAAATCTTGCAGACACAAAATTACAGCCATGTATTCCTGTAGATCAGACCGTCGGTGCACAGTACCCTCACCCAAGAGAAGAAAACAATATCTGATTACAAAAGTATATGTAGACGAGCTTACTTATAAAAGTATGTTCTTCAACGAAGCTGCGATATAACATTATTATATTCTGCCATAGTGCCATTCCCAATCCATTCATAATTAACCATAGATAAAATAGTTTACTGACATAAGAACTCAACTATTGAGCGAGCAGGAACATTCATACAATCTTTCTTTACATCCTGTGCCATGCAGGGCAAAACACTGTTAATAAGTGCACAACCAGACCTATTAACAATACTAAACTTTGCAATCTCATGCGCCACTACTTTCTGTTAATCTGGAGATTTTTAAACGTAAGAGCCAGAGCTCCATACAGGCTTCCATTTGCAATTTTCAAATTTCATATTTCAACATTTGAAAAAAAATCATAGATATACATGGACTAGTTCAGTATATTTTTACAGTGCTTATACTGATAAGACTAGTTCATCTATAGTTCCGGCTGCAGTTTGTGTCCTCCTCGGAAGACCCAAAACAACCAGTGCCTCAGCCAATTCACGCACGACACAAAATTACAGCCATGTATCCATGTAGATCAGAGTGTCAAGTGATTTTTGTCCAGCAACCATCTTGTGCACAATATTTCCACACTAAAATAGATGCTCACCCAAGAGAAGAAAACAGTATCTGATTACAAAGTTTTTTTACAGAAATAGGCTCGAAAAGAGCCCGGCTTTGAATTAACTAAGCTATCAACCGGCCAGGAATTACATGGCTTGATTACGAAGATAGCTCCTTCAATGTACTTTGAAAAGCCAATCATATACAGACCATTTCATCAATATCTTGTACGGTGAGGATGAGCTTACTTACAAAAGTGTTCTTTAGCAAAGCTGCAATATAACATAATTACTTCCTGCCATAGTGTCATTCCCAATCAAAAGTAGGACGGAGTAGAGCTGCGGGCCTGCGGCCGCGTGGAGGTGGAGGATAGATGCGAGATGTGCTGGGAGGTGGCTCCGGCGAGCCATTTATCAATCAAGAGATGGGTTCTGTGGCGGCTGAGAAGGGAACGGTGAGGGCAGGGGATTGGGGAACTTATATAGCAAATTCGATTAGGGTTTCGTTTTGGATAATCAGAGTTTCGTTTTGGCCTACTGGATCAACTAGTGATGGGCCACAATTAGGCCTATCGCTAGCAAAAATGCCCGTACGTTGCAACGGGAGAAAAGAAGTATATGTTTCTTATTTGTGTCACTAAATATCATCGTTCTCAACTTGCTGATATAACACCACCTTCAGAAAAACATAGGGAAGCTAGTATTGGTTCAGCAAAGCAAAACTTTTGGAGCAGAAGCACAACTACTGAAACTGAATATTTACATCACAGATAAGATATATGCCACTTTCGAAGAAACTTCAAAAGGAGATAATGAAAGATGGAAAAAGAAAAAAGAGAAAAAAATAACAAAGACCACTAGAAAAATCCCGACATAAAACATAGAAAAAAGCCTAACACAGAAGCTTTCCAAATGCGGACCTTGGGACAGCCCAATAGCATACGCGTGTGAACATGGCCTACCAATCACTAGTGCAGAACCGGGCAATAGCACCGGTTCGTAAGGCCCTTTAGTGCCGGTTCCATAACCGGCACTAAAGTGTGGTCACTAAAGGCCCCCCTCCCCCCTTTAGTACCGGTTCAGCACGAACCGGTGCTAAAGGGCAACCACGTGGCACGAGCCAGCTCCGGGGGCCGGGAGCCCTTTAGTACCGGTTGGTAACACCAACCGGTACTAAAATGTTTGGGGGGTTTTTGGTTTTATGATTTCTTTTTCATTTAATTTTGTGTTTTCCATTTTAATTCTTTTTCATTTGCTGGTATTTTACGATACTACACATTGTACACGTTATGCATATATATATATATAAATAGAATTTCTAGTAGAACCAATCATATATATATCATCAATGTCTCACAAACCACCATATTAATTCACATACACACATGTATATCTATATACAATTTCTCCTACATATGCATGTTGCCTTCGGAGCCAGTGGCATTAGCCTAATTGGTGCCTTCGGAGCACGATGACAATTGGAAGTGGTTCATGACCTGGTCGATGGGGGCGGTAGCGGGTAATAGTATTCTCCCTTCGGATTTATGACCTGGTCGAGCAAAAATCCCGCTATTTCCTCTTGAAGTGCTTCTACGCGCTCCGTTTCTAGGAGCTTGTCCCGCACCTCTTTGAACTGTTAAGAAGGAGATCAATATGCATGTGTATTAGTTGTGTGACTAGATATCGATAATGGTGTACAAATTGTGAATAGTGTTCTGACAAGCGTACCCATTCCTGTCTTTGAGATCTGCTCCTTTCGGACGCCATCATGCGAATGTTCTCGCAAATGCAGAATGCACACAGATCAGTCCCCTGCGCCTGCTTCAGGGCCTTTATTACGAGAATGGAATTTAATTTGATCAGATAATAATTAATCAAGCATGATAATTAAAGAGATGGCAGCTAGCTAGCTAGCTAGCTAGTACTACTTAATTACTTACCTTGGGTCGAAACCATTTCAGCTGTCGTTTCCATTCGCCTTCCGTGACGCTGATGAACCTTGCCCAAGCCCTGCCCGCCGACAAAGAAAATGAATAAAGGGGTTATTAAATAGTTCATATCATGAAATGACGAACTAAATAGGCCGAGATATATAGTTAATAATGATTGAAATTACCTGTTGACTATCCCAAACAAGATGTTATAGTCACTATTTTCTTTGAGTAGTGAGTCAAGTATTTGAACTGTTCCGGCGTCAACTTTAATGATACACAAGATCCAGTGAAATCTGCATGCACACACGTTTGCATGTCTTAATTAAGCGGGCATATGTAAGCAAAAACATGTAGCTAGCTAGTAGGCAAAAACAGAGAATTTGTAGTACAAGAAAGTGTGACTCACTGGAAGTTGTAAGGAAGTAGTATATCTTCATTGTATTTGAGGCGCTTCAAGAACTGTCCTCTACCTGCTTTTCATAATGCTTGTTTATTTTCCATGTGTATTCATTAACGGTGTTTGGGTCAATGAACCCAATGCCATAGCGTCCACCTTTTCTCATTTCATACATCTTCATCCTGCATAATACCACAGAAAAGAATATAGTGAGGATAATTACAGGTAATGATTGATCAAAAGGATCACTACAGCTAGCTTGAGGCTTAAATTACAGAAAGAAATCACTTACAGACAATAGCAACTGACGATAGATTTGTCGAGTGCGTCTTGATTGTATAACTGAAATAGTTCAGAATACTCAACGTTCACAGCATTCTCATGGTAGTAATGATCTTTCTTGACTTGCACCATGAGGGACTCTCGATCGGATCTCTTGGTAATGTCCATGTACCATTGATGCAATTCATACATTCTCGTTGGGAGCTTCTTGACCTCTTCTGGCTTGACCAAAGGTTGGCCCCGGGCATATTTCCGTTTTATTTCCTCCTTTGTAAGCACAGGCATGTCCTCGATCTCGAGGAGTTGTCCAACAGTGATGTTGAGAGTTTCAGCCTGCATTATATGCTCTTGTGTTATTACCACATCGCCCACCTCGGGAACGTAAACTGTTTGCCCACAATAATATTGGGCGCGCGTACTATCACGTGTTGTTCGTGGCACAACAAGCGGGGGGGGGGGGGGTCGATTGCGCCGCCTGTTCTCCCAGCTGGGCAACGGTTTTCCCGCATTTTTTGACAACTGCTTGTTGTTTGCTCGAGCTCGAGCTCGCCTTCTTCTGTAGACGTTGTCGATGTAACTTCCTGATGTGGCGCTCATAGTCTGTGTCAACAGGCTTAGGAGTTGGTGGTTGAGCCGTACGAATGAAGTGGTCAACTACTTCCACAGGCACTTTCTCCCTTGGCGGCGGTGGCGGTTGCGGTCCAAAATGGGCGTCGACTTCTGCTCGCACTATGGCATTGGTTTGCTCCTCGGTCCTGTCGTAAGCCCTCTCAGGAAGAGGAGTAGTGAGGTTTGGACCATATTTATATCGCTTGCCTCCGCCTGTACTTCCTGTACTATGGCCTCGACTCGTACCACTACGCACCATAGCTGCGGGGTGTCTCTTCTGCGATTGCTGAGGCGGCGGAGACGGCGGACGGGGCTGAGTTGGACGAGGAGGAATGGCCTGAAGCTGTGCCGGACTTGCAGTGGCCTGAGGTTGTGCCAGACTTGGAGGAGGAGTGGATGTCTCACGCTGTGTCGGACTTGGAGGAGGAGTGGCCTGACACTTTGCCGGACTTGGAGGAGGAGGAGTGGCCTCACGCGTTGGTGGACTTGGAGGAGCGAGAGTCTGCTGACTCGGTGGCGGACTTCGACGAGGAGTCGGGTGACGCGGTGTCGGTGGCCTTCGAAAGATGATGCAATCCTTTCTCCATAGGATGATACGATGTTTGGCATCTCCGAGTGTGTGCTCCTCGTCACCTCCAGGAATGTCAAGCTCTAGCCCCGAATATTGGTCCACCACCTCATCAACCACGACACGAGCATAGCCTGCTGGAATCGGGTTGCAATGGAAGGTTGCATCGAGGGAATTTGTATAAGCAACGCCGTCCGCCACCTTCAAGGATATGTTCTTAATTTTGAAGTGTAGCTCGCAGTTAGTGTTCTCCGCGATATCATCCACGGGGTATCTATCCAGCATTGCATCAAACGGGGCGGAACCCACGCTGCTTCTCGGCATGGATGGGGCGGTGGTATCCAATGCTGGATCATCCGCTAGCTGCTGCAGCTGCTGAGACCCCCTTTGCTAGCTAAGTGAGTCGATCTGCTCCTGCTGCCGCTGGAATTTGATTGCCAAGTCCGCGTGCGCTGATTCTAGGCCTTGAAGGCGTTCATAGTCGAGCTTCCTCTGCTCCTCCTCCATCTTCCTCTTCTTCTCCTCCGCAATCTTCTTTCTCGCACGGGTTCTGTAGTCGGCGTTCCAGTCCGAAAACCCCTGATACCACGGAATAGCGCCCATGCCTTGTGTTCTTCCCGGGTGTTCAGGATTTCCCAGGGCACGCGTAAGCTCGTCGTTCTCTCTGTTGGGCTCGAACAACCCGGATCGAGCCTCTTCTATTGCAACAAGTAGCTTATCTTCGGCTCCGTCCAGACATGCCTTCTTGGAAACTTTGCCTGTCTTCGGGTCCAACTCCCCCCCATGCGCATAGAACCAAGTCCTGCACCTGGGGGGCCAGCTCAATGTTTCTGGAGTGACACTTGCATCCAGCATCTCTTTCTCAGACTTATCCCACTTAGGAATTCCCACCGCATAGCCACCTGGCCCCAGCTTATGGAACTTATCCTTTTTTGCGGCATTCGCCTTGTTTATTCTTGACTGTTCCTTAGATAATTCTGAATCCTTGAATTTCACGAAATCGTCCCAATGAGCACTTTGATTCTCTAGTGTTCCCTCGAATACTGGAGTCTTCCTTCCACCCTTGACGTACTTGTCCCATTCATGATTCTTGTGGTTCTTGAGTGCAACCGCCATCTTCCTAAGAGCAGCGTCCTTGACTTTCTGCACATATGCTTCTGTGAAATGATCTGGTAGGGTGAAATGTTCCATGAGAGTATCCCAAAGCAGACTTTTTTGTCTGTCATCAACAAAAGTAAGATCTGGACGTGGCTTTGCTGGCTCTCTCCATTCTTGAAGGGAGATCGGGAGTTGGTCCTTCACAAGAACTGCGCATAGACGAACGAACTTGTCCGCAATCTTCTTAGGCACTAATGGTTCGCCATTAGGTTTGATTGCCTCGATATTATACTTTACGCCCTCCTTCAACTTTTTGTTCGGGCCTCGTTTCGTCTTGTTGCCTAAAGATTTGCTCGATCCGGATGGCTGAAAGAAGAAAGATCGATTCGTTAATATATCTTCAACTCATTTAAAACATGTGATGATCACCAGATGCCTGCTTATATAAATATTGTTGGAAATATGCCCTAGAGGCAATAATAAATTAGTTATTATTATATTTCCTTGTTCATGATAATCGTTTATTATCCATGCTATAATTGTATTGATAGGAAACTCAGATACATGTGTGGATACATAGACAACACCATGTCCCTAGTAAGCCTCTAGTTGACTAGCTCGTTGATCAATAGATGGTTACGGTTTCCTAACCATGGACATTGGATGTCGTTGATAACGGGATCACATCATTAGGAGAATGATGTGATGGACAAGACCCAATCCTAAGCATAGCACTAGATCGTGTAGTTCATATGCTATAGCTTTTCTAATGTCAAGTATCATTTCCTTAGACCATGAGATTGTGCAACTCCCGGATACCGTAGGAATGCTTTGGGTGTATCAAACGTCACAACGTAACTGGGTGACTATAAAGGTGCATTACAGGTATCTCCGAAAGTGTCTGTTGGGTTGGCACGAATCGAGACTGGGATTTGTCACTCCGTGTAAGCGGAGAGGTATCTCTGGGCCCACTCGGTAGGACATCATCATATGCGCAATGTGACCAAAGAGTTGATCACGGGATGATGTGTTATGGAACGAGTAAAGAGACTTGCTGGTAACGAGATTGAACAAGGTATAAGGATACCGACGATCGAATCTCGGGCAAGTACAATACCGCTAGACAAAGGGAATTGTATACGGGATTGATTAAGTCCTTGACATCGTGGTTCATCCGATGAGATCATCGTGGAACATGTGGGAGCCAACATGGGTATCCAGATCCCGCTGTTGGTTATTGACCGGAGAACGTCTCGGTCATGTCTGCATGTCTCCCGAACCCGTAGGGTCTACACACTTAAGGTTCGGTGACGCTAGGGTTATGGAGATATTAGTATGCGGTAACCCGAATGTTGTTCGGAGTCCCGGATGAGATCCCGGACGTCACGAGGAGTTCCGGAATGGTCCGGAGGTAAAGAATTATATATAGGAAGTGCTGTTTCGGCCATCGGGACAAGTTTCGGGGTCATCGGTATTGTACCGGGACCACCGGAAGGGTCCCGGGGGTCCACCGGGTGGGGCCACCTGCCCCGGGGGGCCACATGGGCTGTAGGGGGTGTGCCTTGGCCTATATGGGCCAAGGGCACCAGCCCCAAGAGGCCCATGCGCCAAGAGAGGGGAAAAAGGGGAGAGTCCTAAAAGGGGAAGGCACCTCCGAGGTGCCTTGGGGAGGATGGACTCCTCCCCACCCTTGGCCGCACCCTTCCTTGGAGGAAGGGGCAAGGGCTGCACCTCCCATCTCCCTTGGTCCTATATATAGTGGGGAAAAAGGAGGAGCAAACCAATCTGAGCCCTGGCGCCTCCCTCTCCCTCCCGTGACACATCTCCCTCCTCCCGCAGCGCTTAGCGAAGCCCTGTAGGAATCCCGCTACTTCCACCACGCCGTCGTGCTGCTGGATCTCCATCAACCTCTCCCTCCTCCTTGCTAGATCAAGGCATGGGAGACGTCTCCGTTCCGTACGTGTGTTGAACGCGGAGGTGCCGTCCGTTCGGCACTAGGATCATCGGTGATTTGAATCACGACGAGTACGACTCCATCAACCCCGTTCACTTGAACGCTTCCGCTTAGCGATCTACAAGGGTATGTAGATGCACTCTCCTTCCCCTCGTTGCTGGTTTCTCCATAGATAGATCTTGGTGATACGTAGGAAAATTTTGAATTTCTGCTACGTTCCCCAACAGTGGCATCATGAGCTAGGTCTATGCGTAGTTTCTATGCACGAGTAGAACACAAAGTAGTTGTGGGCGTTGATTTTGTTCAATATGCTTGCCGTTACTAGTCTTATCTTGATTCGGCGGCATCGTGGGATGAAGCGGCCCAGACCAACCTTACACGTACTCTTACGTGAGACCGGTTCCACCGACAAACATGCACTAGTTGCATAAGGTGGCTAGCGGGTGTCTGTCTCTCCCACTTTAGTCGGATCGGATTCGATGAAAAGGGTCCTTATGAAGGGTAAATAGCAATTGGCATATCACGTTGTGGTTTTGCGTAGGTAAGAAACGTTCTTGCTAGAAACCCATAGCAGCCACGTAAAACATGCAAACAACAATTAGAGGACGTCTAACTTGTTTTTGCAGGGTATGCTATGTGATGTGATATGGCCAAAAGGATGTGATGAATGATGTATGTAATGTATGAGATTGATCATGTTCTTGTAATAGATGATCATGGAGCCCCAAGATGGAGATCAAAGGAGCTACATGATATTGGCCATATCATGTCACTATTTGATTGCATGTGATGTTTATCATGTTTATACATCTTATTTGCTTAGAACGACGGTAGTAAATAAGATGATCCCTCATAATAATTTCAAGAAAGTGTTCCCCCTAACTGTGCACCGTTGCTATAGTTCGTCGTTTCGAAGCACCACGTGATGATCGGGTGTGATAGATCCTTACATTCACATACAACGGGTGTAAGACAGATTTACACACGCAATACACTTAGGTTGACTTGACGAGCCTAGCATGTGCATAGACATGGCCTCGGAACACAGAAGACCGAAAGGTCGAGCATGAGTCGTATAGAAGATACGATCAACATGAAGATGTTCACCGACGTTGACTAGTCCGTGTCACGTGATGATCGGACACGGCCTAGTTGACTCGGATCATGTAATCGCTTAGATGACTAGAGGGATGTCTATCTGAGTGGGAGTTCATACGATGAACTTAATTATCCTGAACATAGTCAAAAAGGATTTTGCAAATTATGTCGTATCTCACGCTTTAGTTCTACTGTTTAGTTATGTTCCTAGAGAAAAATTAGTTGAAAGTTGATAGTAGAAATTATGCGTAGTAGGTCGGTAAACTGAGGATTGTCCTCATTGCTTCATAGAAGGCTTATGTCCTTAATGCACCGCTCAGTGTGCTGAACCTCGAACGTTGTCTGTGGATGTTGCGAACATCTGACATACACGTTTTGATAACTACATGATAGTTCAGTTAAACGGTTTAGAGTTGAGGCACCAAAGACGGTTTTTTGAAACGTCACGAAACATATGAGATGTTTTGAGGGCTGAAATTGGAATTTCAGGCTCGTGCCCACGTCAAGAGGTATAAGACCTCCGACGATTTTTCTAACCTGCAAACTAGGGAGAAAAGCTCAATTGTTGAGCTTGTGCTCAGATTGTCTGAGTACAACAATCGCTTGAATCAAGTGGGAGTTAATCTTCCAGATGAGATAGTGATGTTTCTCCGAAGTCATTACCACCAAGCTGCTAGAGCTTCGTGATGAACTATAATATATCAAGGACATATATGATGATCCTTGAGATATTCGCGATGTTTGACACCACAAAAGTAGA
Source organism: Triticum urartu (assembly GCF_056163025.1). Taxonomy (NCBI): domain Eukaryota; kingdom Viridiplantae; phylum Streptophyta; class Magnoliopsida; order Poales; family Poaceae; genus Triticum; species Triticum urartu. The sequence continues at coordinate 613,176,940 of NC_141876.1, forward strand.
AATCAAGAAGGAGCATCAGTTGTTGATGGTTTGTGAAACCACTAGTTTCAAGGAGGGCAAGGGCAAAAGGGACACTTCATGAAACGACAATTCAGCTGCTGCTCTAAGTGAAGAAACCCAAGGTTGAACCCAAACCCGAGACTGAGTGCTTCTGTAATAAGGGGAACAGCCACTGGAGCAGAATTACCCTAGATACTTGGTAGATGAGAAGGCTGGCAAAGTCGATAGTAGTATATACATTGTGTTGATGTGTACTTTACTAGTACTCCTAGTAGCACCAGGGTATTATATACCGGTTCGGTTGCTAAGTGTTAGTAACTCGAAATAAAAGCTACGGAATAAACGGAGACTAGCTAAAGGTGAGATGACGATATGTGTTGGAAGTGTTTCCAATGTTGATATGATCAAGCATCGCATGCTCCCTCTACCATCGAGATTGGTGTTTGCGTTGAGCATAGACATGATTGGATTATGTCTATCGCAATACGGTTATTCACTTAAGGAGAATAATGGTTACTCTGTTTATTTGAATAATACCTTCAATGGTCTTGCACCTAAAATGAATGGTTCATTGAATCTCGATCATAGTGATACACATGTTCATGCCAAAAGATATAAGATAGTAATGATAATACCACACTACTTGTGGCACAGCCACGTAAGTCATATCGGTATAAAATGCATGAAGAAGCTCCATGTTGATGGATCTTTGGACTCACTCATTTTGAAAAGTTTGAGACATGCGAACCATGTCTATTGATGTGTATGCATGAAGAAACTCCATGCAAATGGACCGTTTGGACTCACTTGATTTTGAATCACTTGAGGCATGCAAATCATACCACATGGGCGAGATGACTGAAAGCCTCGGTTTCAGTAAAATGGAACTAGAAAGCAAATTGTTGGAAGTAATACATTTTGATGTGTGCAGTCCAATGAGTGCTGAGGCATGTAGTGGATATCGTTATGTTCTTTCTTCACAGATGATTTGAGTAGATGTTGAGTGCATTTACTTGATGAATCACGAGTCTGAATTATTGAAAGGTTCAAGTAATTTCAGTGTGAAGTTGAAAGATCATCGTGACAAGAGGATAAAAGATCTATGATATGATCATAGAGATGAATATCTGAATTACGAGTTTGGCACGGAATTAAGACATTGTGGAAATTGTTTCACAACTAATACAGCCTGGAACACCATAGTGTGATGGTGTGTCCGAACATCATAACTGCACCCTATTGGATATGATGCATACCATGATGTTTCTTATCGAATTACCACGATAGTTTATGGGTTAGGCATTAGAGACAACCACATTCACTTTAAATAGGGCACCACGTAATTCCGATGATATGACACCGTATGAACTATGGTTTAGAGAAACCTAAGCTTTCATTTCTTAAAAGTTTGGGGCTGCGACGCTTATATGAAAAAGTTTCAGGCTGATAAGCTCGAACCCAAAGCGGATAAATGCATCTTCATAGGACACCCAAAACAGTTGGGTATACCTCCTGTCTCAGATCCTAAAGCAATAAGGGATTGTTTCTAGAATCGGGTCCTTTCTCAAGGAAAAGTTTCTCTCGAAAGAATTGAGTGGGAGGATGGTGGAGACTTGATGAGGTTATTGAACCGTCACTTCAACTAGTGTATAGCAGGGCACAAAGAGTTGTTCCTGTGGCACCTACACCAATTGAAGTGGAAGCTTATGATATTGATCATGAGACTTCGGATCAAGTCACTCCCAAACCTCGTGGGATGACAAGGATGCGTACTACTTCAGAGTGGTACGTAATCCTGTCTTGGAAGTCATGTTGCTAGACAACAATGAACCTACGAGCTATGGAGAAGCGATGGTGGGCCTGGATTCCGATAAATGGCTTGAGGCCATATAATCCGAGAGAGGATCCATGTATGAAAACAAAGTGTAGACTTTGGAAGAACTACTTGATGGTCGTAAGGCTGTTGAGTGTAGATGGATTTTAAAAGGAAGACGGACAATGATGGTAAATGTCACCATTAAGAAAGCTCGACTTGTCGTTAAGATGTTTTCCGACAAGTTCAAGGAGTTGACTACGATGAGACTTTCTCACTCGTAGCGATGCTAAGAGTCTGTTGGAATTATATTAGCAGTCACTTCATTATTTATGAAATCTTGCAGATAGGATGTCAAAACATTGTTTCCTCGACGATTTTCTTGAGGAAAGGTTGTATGTGATACAACCGTAAGGTTTTGTCAATCCTGAAAGATGCTAATAAGTATGCAAAGCTCCAGCAATCCTTCTAAGGACTGGAGTAAGCATCTCGGAGTTGGAATGTATGCTTTGATGAGATGATCAAAGATTTTGGGTTTATACAAAGTTTATGAGAAACTTGTGTTTCCAAAGAAGTGAGTGGGAGCACTATATAATTTCTGATGAGTATATGTTTTAACATATTGTTGATCGGAAATGACGTAGAATTTCTGGAAAGCATATAGGGTTGTTTGGAAAGTGTTTTTCAATGGAAAGCCTGGATTAAGCTACTTGAGCATTGAGCATCAAGATCTATAAGGATAGATCAAAACGCTTAATAGTACTTTCAAATGAGCACATGCCTTGACGTGATCTTGAAGGTGTTCAAGATGGATCAGTCAAAGAAGGAGTTCTTGCCTGAGTTGTAAGGTATGAAGTTAAGACTTAAAGCTCGACCGCGGCAGAATAGAGAGAAAGGACGAAGGTCGTCCCCCATGCTTAAGACATAGGCTCTACAGTATGCTATGCTGTGTACCGCACCTGAAGTGGGCCTTGCCATGAGTCAGTCAAGGGGTACCAGAGTGATCCAAGAATGGATCACAGGACAGCGGTCAAAGTTATCCTTAGTAACTAGTGGAATAAGGAATTTTCTCGATTATGGAGGTGTTAAAAGAGTTCGTCGTAAAGGGTTACGCCGATGCAAACTTTGACACTAATCCAGATTACTCTGAGTAGAGATACCGGATGCATATAATGGAGCAACAATTTAGAATAGCTCCAAGTAGAACAGTTATTTGGAATAGCTCCAAATAGAACGTGGTAGCTACATCTAGGAGATGACATAGAGATTTGTAAAGCACACACGGATCTGAAAGGTTCGGACCCGTTGACTAAAACCTCTCTCACAAGCAACATGATCAAACCTAAAACTCATTGAGCGTTAATCACATAGTGATGTGAACTAGACTACTGACTCTAGTAAACTCTTTGGGTGTTAGTCACATGGTGATGTGACCTGTGAGTGTTAATCACATGGCGATGTGAACTAGATTATTGACTCTAGTGCAAGTGGGAGACTGTTGGAAATATGCCCTAGAGGCAATAATAAATTAGTTATTATTATATTTCCTTGTTCATGATAATCGTTTATTATCCATGCTATAATTGTATTGATAGGAAACTCAGATACATGTGTGGATACATAGACAACACCATGTCCCTAGTAAGCCTCTAGTTGACTAGCTCGTTGATCAATAGATGGTTACGGTTTCCTAACCATGGACATTGGATGTCGTTGATAACGGGATCACATCATTAGGAGAATGATGTGATGGACAAGACCCAATCCTAAGCATAGCACTAGATCGTGTAGTTCATATGCTATAGCTTTTCTAATGTCAAGTATCATTTCCTTAGACCATGAGATTGTGCAACTCCCGGATACCGTAGGAATGCTTTGGGTGTATCAAACGTCACAACGTAACTGGGTGACTATAAAGGTGCATTACAGGTATCTTCGAAAGTGTCTGTTGGGTTGGCACGAATCGAGACTGGGATTTGTCACTCCGTGTAAGCGGAGAGGTATCTCTGTGCCCACTCGGTAGGACATCATCATATGCGCAATGTGACCAAAGAGTTGATCACGGGATGATGTGTTACGGAACGAGTAAAGAGACTTGCCGGTAACGAGATTGAACAAGGTATAAGGATACCGACGATCGAATCTCGGGCAAGTACAATACCGCTAGACAAAGGGAATTGTATACGGGATTGATTAAGTCCTTGACATCGTGGTTCATCCGATGAGATCATCGTGGAACATGTGGGAGCCAACATGGGTATCCAGATCCCGCTGTTGGTTATTGACCGGAGAACGTCTCGGTCATGTCTGCATGTCTCCCGAACCCGTAGGGTCTACACACTTAAGGTTCGGTGACGCTAGGGTTATGGAGATATTAGTATGCGGTAACCCGAATGTTGTTCGGAGTCCCGGATGAGATCCCGGACGTCACGAGGAGTTCCGGAATGGTCCGGAGGTAAAGAATTATATATAGGAAGTGCTGTTTCGGCCATCGGGACAAGTTTCGGGGTCATCGGTATTGTACCGGGACCACCGGAAGGGTCCCGGGGGTCCACCGGGTGGGGCCACCTGCCCCGGGGGGCCACATGGGCTGTAGGGGGTGTGCCTTGGCCTATATGGGCCAAGGGCACCAGCCCCAAGAGGCCCATGCGCCAAGAGATGGGAAAAAGGGGAGAGTCCTAAAAGGGGAAGGCACCTCCGAGGTGCCTTGGGGAGGATGGACTCCTCCCCACCCTTGGCCGCACCCTTCCTTGGAGGAAGGGGCAAGGTCTGCGCCTCCCCCTCTCCCTTGGTCCTATATATAGTGGGGAAAAAGGAGGAGCAAACCAATCTGAGCCCTGGCGCCTCCCTCTCCCTCCCGTGACACATCTCCCTCCTCCCGCAGCGCTTAGCGAAGCCCTGTTGGAATCCCGCTACTTCCACCACGCCGTCGTGCTGCTGGATCTCCATCAACCTCTCCCTCCTCCTTGCTGGATCAAGGCATGGGAGACGTCTCCGTTCCGTACGTGTGTTGAACGCGGAGGTGCCGTCCGTTCGGCACTAGGATCATCGGTGATTTGAATCACGACGAGTACGACTCCATCAACCCCGTTCACTTGAACGCTTCCGTTTAGCGATCTACAAGGGTATGTAGATGCACTCTCCTTCCCCTCGTTGCTGGTTTCTCCATAGATAGATCTTGGTGATACATAGGAAAATTTTGAATTTCTGCTACGTTCCCCAACAAATATATATACCTCTCCGGTGTTGTCATAATCGTAGTTCATGACTTCATCAATTCGGTCATCGTGATCGAATATCATATCACCCTCTCCGGTGTTGTTTAGAAATTCGGAGCCGTCATAATCTTCTTCATTCTGATCATCATCTGGCCCGCGTATTATATCGAACATGGTCTGTTCTCCCTCTCTGTTGGTATTGTCCACCATAGCTTTTATTTAACTATGCCAAAAGAAATATAAAACAATTTAGTATTCAAATTACATCGTCTCGAATAATAGATATAATCTCGAATACATCGTCTCGAATAATAGATATAATCTCGAATACATCGTCTCGAATAATAGATATAATCTCGAATACATCGTCTCGAATAATATATAATCTCGAATACATCGTCTTGAATATTATATATCGAGTATATCACTGGCTAGGTAGCTAATAAAGATCGAATACTACAGAAGAATCTAGGACACTCGCGGTTCCTGCGGCGCGGGCGGTGGACACCCAAAGAGAAGGAACCCTCATAGGATCATAGCTGAAGTGAGATCCCTGAAGAAACTGCCAGGTATTGGAGAACCTGCCGCCCTCTAACGCAACCATGTAGCGATGGACGTGCTCGTCCTCCTCCCTGACACGGCGACGTACCACCTCCGGCGGGTCCGGCTCCCTCCGCACCGAAACTGGCCCACGGGAACGCCACCAAATGAGATCAGGGTCGACGACGGGACCCGGGGCCAGGTTCCTCATCAAGCGGCGTGCCCCTCCAGGCAGCACCTCCCAGTGCCAGCCCCGCGGAGCCCAGTCCCGGACATGGGTCAGTCGGACGTCGTCGCGGACGGGTCGACGGCGAGGATGCGGGCCGGGCATCGTCGAGAACAAATACTAGCTATATGCCCGCAAAAAGTAACATTTTTTTAATGATTGGATTTTGATAACTAAAATTTCTAACATATCTATATAACTAACATTTCTATAACATTTCTAATGTTTCTAGAACTAAAAAAAAATTCTAACTTTTTATAACTATTTCTATAACTAAAAAACAGAAAAATTTCTAACAATTCTAACTTTTTTATAACTATTTCTATAACTAAAAAGCAGAAAAATTTCTAACAATTCTAACATTTCTAACTATTCTAACTATTCTAACATTTCTAACTATTTCTAAAAAACAGAAAAATTTCTAACAATTTCTAAAAAACAGAAAAATTTCTAACAATTCTAACTTTTTTATAACTATTTCTATAACTAAAAACAGAAAAATTTCTAACTATTCTAACATTTCTAACAATTCTAACAATTCTAACATTTCTAACTATTCTAACAATTCTAACAATTCTAACTATTTCGAAAAAACAGAAAAATTTCTAACAATTTCTAAAAAACAGAAAAATTTCTAACTATTTATATAACTAAAAAACAAAAAATGTATGTGTGTGTGTGCGCGCAGGCTCACCGGCGAGGCGAGAGGCGACGGGGGACGGCGACGGGCGCGGAGACAACGGGGATGACGACGACGGGGACATGGACGGGGCGGCGATGACGGGGACGGGGACGTACGGGCCGGGGCGGCGACGACGACGGGGACGGGGACGACGGGGCAGCGACGACGGGGACGGGGCGGCGACGGGGGCGGCGACGAGGGATGGAGACGTACGGGGGGCGCGGCGGGGCCTTTAGTACCGGTTGGAGCCACCAACCGGTACTAAAGGCCTGTTTTGGCCAGGCCAAGCGGCGGGAAGCGACCCCCTTTAGTACCGGGTGGTGGCTCCAGCCGGTACTAAAGGCCCCCCCTTTAGTACCGGTTGGTGCCACGACCCGGTACTAAAGGAGGTGCGCTGGCGCAGGTGCGGTGCGGCAAGTTTAGTCCCACCTCGCTAGCCGAGGGGCGACCGCACTGGTTTATAAACCCCCGTGCGGTAGCTCTCTCGAGCTCCTCTCCAAAGCAGGCCTACTGGGCCTACATGTTCTGTGCTGCCCTGTTGGCCTACTGGGCCTTTGCGGGCCTGCATCTTGGCCCAACAACAGGTTGGGTTTCTAGTCGTATGCCGGCCGCTTTGGCCTAGTAGGCGGGCTTTTATTTTTATTTTTTTTTGCTTTATTTATTTTTGAGTTGTTTTTTGTGTATTTAGAGTTTCTTTGTGAACATTTTTGCTTTAGGTACAAAAAATTACAAACTTTCTGTTAGTGCCCGTAGTTTTCAAATTTGAATAGTTTAAATTTTGAATTATTTGAAATTAGTGTGAATCACTAGTTTGTGAATAACTTAACTTTAAAAATCAGTAAAGGCATGAAAGAATTTGTTTGTACATAAATTTTTTTTCGCGTTTCAAATGCCAAAACACATAATTAACTACCCTAACTATTACAGAGATTCCCTTCTGGGTGTGAAACACAGAAGAAAGTAATGATAGTGAAGCCGATCACATCCCAGATCTTTGGGCATGAAACTTTTTCTTCGCGTGTGTCCCTTTGCGCCGTAACCATGGAAAATCTTCATCATTTAACGGGATGCTCGGGTCAATATTCACTGTGAATGGAGCAATTTCATCAAACTTTTCATAATCTTCTGACTTGTCTGTCTTGTCATCCACTCCCACGATGTTTCTCTTCCCATAAAGAACTATGTGCCGCTTTGGCTCATCGTATGATGCATTCGCTTCCTTATCTTTTCTTTTTCTTGGCTTGGTAGACATGTCCTTCACATAGAAAACCTATGCCACATCATTGGCTAGGACGAATGGTTCGTCTGCATACGCAAGATTGTTGAGATCCACTGTTGTTATTCCGTACTGCGGGTCCTCCGTTACCCCGCCTCGTGTCATATTGACCCATTTGCACCGAAACAAAGGGACCTTCAAACCACGTCGATAGTCAAGTTCCCATATGTCCTGTATATAACCATAATATGTTTCCTTTCCGGTCTTGGTTTCTGCATCAAAGTGGACAAAACTATTTTGGTTGGTGCTCTTCTTATCTTGGGCGATCGTGTAAAATGTATTACCATTTATCTCGTACCCTTTGAAAGTCATTATATTCGAAGATGGTAACTGGGACAGCAAGTACAGGTCATCTTCAATAGAGGTGTCATGCATGGTACGTGTCTGCAACCAGCTGGCGAAACTCCTGGTTTGTTCACGTGTAATCCAGTCATCAGACCGCTCCGGGTGTTTGGAGCGTAGCAAATTCTTGTGTTCATCCATATACGGAGCCACCAAGGCGGAATTCTGTAGAACTGTGTAGTGTGCTTCAGTGAGAGAATGTCCGTCCACACATATTATTTGTTCCCCTCCTAGCGTGCCTTTTCCATCCAGTCTGCCCTTATGCCGCGATTCAGGAACACCAATCGGCTTAAGGTCAGGCATAAAGTCAATACAAAACTCAATGACCTCCTCATTTTGATGGCCCTTGGAGATGCTTCCTTCTGGCCTAGCACGGTTACGAACATATTTCTTTAAGACTCCCATGAACCTCTCAAAGGGGAACATATTGTGTAGAAATACAGGACCCAAAACGTTAATCTCTTCGCATAGGTGAACTAGGACGTGCGTCATGATGTTGAAGAAGGATGGTGGGAACACCAACTCGAAACTGACAAGACATTGCACCAAATCATTCTCTAACCTTGGTATGATTTCTGGATCGATTACCTTCTGAGAGATTGCATTGAGAAATGCACATAGCTTCACAATGGCTAATCGAACGTTTCCGGTAGAAGCCCCCTCAATGCAACCGGAAGCAGTTGCGTCATAATCACGTGGCAGTCATGAGACTTTAGGTTCTGGAATTTTTTCTCTGCCATGTTTATTATTCCCTTTATATTCGACGAGAAGCCAAACGGTACCTTAATACTGAGCAGGCATTCAAATAAGATTTCCTTCTCTTCTTTGGTAAGAGCATAGCTTGCATGACCCTGATGTATGCCGTCTTTTCCGTGCATATGTTGCTGGTCCTCTCGTGCCTCAGGTGTATCTTTTGTCTTCCCATACATGCCCAAGAAGCCAAGCAAGGTCACACAAAGATTTTCGTCACGTGCATCACGTCGATTGCGGAGCGGACCTCTAGGTCTTTCCAATAGGGCAGGTCCCAAAATATAGATTTCTTCTTCCACATGGGTGCGCGTCCGTCAGCGTCATTCGGAACAGGTTGTCCACCAGGACCCTTTCCAAAGACCACCTTCAAATCCTTGACCATATCATGTACATCAGCACCAGTACGGTGGCGAGGCTTCGTCCGGTGATCCGCCTCACCTTTGAAATGCTTGCCTTTCTTTCTTACGGGATGCCTGCTCGGAAGAAATCGACGATGTCCCAGGTACACATTCTTCTTACAATTAGCCAAATATATACTGTCGGTATCGTCCAAACAGTGCGTGCATGTGCGGTATCCCTTGTTTGTCTGTCCTAAAAGGTTACTGAGAGCAGGCCAATCATTGATGGTCACGAACAGCAACGCCTTTAGGTCAAATTCTTACCCCCATGTGCTCATCCCACGCATGTACACCTATTCCATTCCACATTTGTAAGAGTTCTTCAACTAATGGCCTTAGGTACACATCAATGTCGTTGCCGGGTTTCTTAGGGCCTTGGATGAGCACTGGCATCATAATGAACTTCCGCTTCATGCACAACCAAGGAGGAAGGTTATACAAACATAGAGTCACAGGCCAGGTGCTATGGTTGCTGCTCTGCTCCCCAAAAGGATTAATGCCATCTGCGCTTAGACCAAACCATACGCTCCTTGCATCATCTGCAAACTCCTTCCCGTACTTTCTTTCGATTTTTCTCCACTGCGACCCGTCAGCGGGTACTCTCAACTTTCTGTCTTTCTTACGGTCTTCTCTGTGCCATCGCATCGCCTTGGCATGCTCTTTGTTTTGGAACAAACGTTTCAACCGTGGTATTATAGGAGCATACCACATCACCTTGGTAGGAATCTTCTTCCTGGGGCGCTCGCCCTCGACATCACCAGGGTCATCACGGCTGATCTTATAGCGCAATGCACCACATACCGGGCAAGCGTTCAAATCCTCGTACTCACCGCGGTAGAGGATGCAATCATTAGGGCATGCATGTATCTTCTGCACCTCTAACCCTAGAGGGCAGACATCCTTCTTTGCTTCGTACGTACTCTTGGGCAATTCATTGTCCTTTGGAAGCATATCCTTTATCATTACCAGCAACTTTCCAAATCCCTTGTCAGATACACCATTCTCTGCCTTCCATTGCAGCAATTCCAGTGTGGTGCCCAGCTTTTTCTTGTCACCTACGCAATTCGGGTACAACAATTTTTTGTGATCCTCTAACATGCGCTGCAACTTCTTCTTCTCCAAATCACTTGCGCAGTTTCTCTTTGCATCGGCAATGGCCCGACCTAGATCATCAACGGGCTCATCTGATGCCTCTTCTTCAGCTTCTTCCCGCATTGCCGTCTCAGCTTCTTCCCGCATTACCGGCTCAGCTTCTTCCCCCATTGTTTTATCATCGTATTCAGGGAACCCATGGCCAGGATAGCTTTCGTCCTCTTCTTCTTCATTGTCTTCCATCATAACCCCTCTTTCTTCGTGCTTGGTCCAAACATTATAGTGGGGCATGAAACCGGACTTAAACAGGTGGACGTGAATGGTTCTTGACGTAGAGTAATTGTGACCATTCTTACAGCGAGCACATGGACAAGGCATAAAACCATCCGCCCGCTTGTTTCCCTCAGCCGCAAGCAGAAAAGTATGCATGCCCTCAACGAACTGGGGAGAGCATCGGTCATCGTACATCCATTGCCGGCTCATCTTCATTACACAACACCGAATAGACCAAATTAATACAAGTTCATACATAAAGTTCATACAACACTTAAATGCAACAAACAAATAACTCTCTAGCTAAAGCATTTAAATGCAACAACAAATACGATCAAGATCACAACTAAGGTTACAATGGATCCAACAACATAATGATACCAAGCCTCACTATCGATGGCATATTTTCTAATCTTTCTAATCTTCAAGCGCATTTTCTCCATCTTGACCTCGTGATCATCGACGACATCGACAACATGCAACTCCAATTCCATCTTCTCCCCCTCAATTCTTTTCAATTTTTCTTTCAAGTACTCGTTTTCTCTTTCAACTAAATTTAACCTCTCGACAATAGGGTCGGTTGGAATTTCCGGTTCACATACCTCCTAGAAAAAATTTCTATGTCAACTTGATGGGCATAATTTGTCATAAACACGAAATGCAACTAGTTTTAAAAGAGAATATATATATCACATCCGAATCATAACAAGGACGAGGGCTGACGGGGACGATATCAAAACCATGGCACTATATGTATAACAAACAACGTACGGGTAAGATAATTATACGAGTAAATATATATCCAAATCACACAAACATCAATTTTTATATAAAATTTCATGAACAAGAGGCTCACCACAAGGTGGTGCCGGCGACGGGACGGTGCGGGCGATCGACGGTGGTTACGACGGAGATTTAGAAGGCACTAAGTAAACCACACCTACATATGCAAACTAAGTGTTATTTTTGACCTCAAATTGCATATAAATCAAATACTAGCACATATATATATCCTCCCAAATTACTAAACTCACAAATTAATCACTATATAAAGCATTGCAAGAGCTAATCTAGCAATGAGAGATGAAAGGACAAAGTTGCTAACCTTTGTGATCATTTGAATGGATGGGGGCCTTCAAATCTTGACAAATTTTGGGCAAAATGTGTGATGAGCTTGAGAGGAAGAGGGAAAAGAACAGAGAGGAGAGGGGAAAGGGGAAGAACAGAGCGAGCTCGGGTGGACGAAGGGTCTATGTAGGACGACCTTTAGTACCGGTTCGTGATACAACCCGGTAATAAAGGTGCTGGAGGGGCCCCGGACTGACAACATCCTGCCACCCCTCACTTTAGTACCGGTTCATGGCACAAACCGGTGCTAAAGGTTCGCCACGAACCGGTACTAATGAGAGCGGCCGGCTAGCCGTTGGAACCGGCACTAATGCACACATTAGTGCCGGCTCAAATTCAAACCGGCACTAATGTGCTTCACATTTGACCCTAGTGAGCATTCGGTAGGCCCACGAGACAGACTATTAAACATTTTTTCACATAAATATAATAAACTATACTAATATTTAGATTATATTCATGACAAATAAAATGAGTTAATGGCCATCAAAATTATTGGTGCAATGCTACGGCGAGCTCCACCCAATGTTATTCCTCCTCCCTTCTCGCCACTTCCCTTCATCCACCCCTAAGGTGAGCTTCTAAATTACAACCAATCAATTCACTGACCATTATGTATATTTAGTGGGTTTTCCATAGGATTTAGGGTCAAGTTAGCAACCACTCAAGTCTGCTATCTCTGCTGGCACACATTGGCTAATACTAAATGTGTCAAGTCCTGTCATGACTAGAGTTTGTTTCACATTGTATTAACTAAAATGTTCACTACTACCTATGTCTGCGTTTAAAAGGTCGGCGGGCTTGTACACCGAGACCAATGCATGATTAAACTTAATGGTGCGGGATTAATAAGCATGGCAACATTCAATGATTTTCGTATAGTTATGGCTATATTGCATCACATGCATTGTGCTTACCCCTATAAAAACAGAACAACTAATCTCATAAGCTCTCTTTCTGTGTGCATTGGTTTTTGTATAACAGTCAAGCTTCATGAACATTCACCAAGTTTATAGAGAAATTTTCCTATATTTATAATGCCAATTATATATTATATGAAAATAGATTTCATGTTGAATCTAATGATGTTGATTTGGTATCCCGGATGTTTATAATATTTTATGTAAACTAGGTCAAAATTGACAATGTTTGGCTTAAAAAATCCTAATACCGGCACTAATGTGCTTCACGTTTGACCCCTTTTCTACTAGTGAATAACCAAGGAACGGCGTGTTAGGATATACAATCCGGGTGCTAGGAATTAAATCCCGGTAGTTTTGGCATTTTTGCTTCTTTCTTGACTATTTTCCTTGCATTGACACATAAGGGGGAGTCAGGCGCTTAAAAAACATAAACAAAATGCAACTACTATTGCTGAACACTTTATGCATGTTGATTTTCTCAAGATTTTATGCGCCCAAGCGTTGGAGATGGCCTTAAACCCTGAAACAAGAGTTCACTTGAGTGCTTCTACTGTCTTTTCAGGATAAAATGGCTCAACTTTATTCAGTGTTCAAAATGTTCATGCGAATGCAAAGTAAATTATGAGGCCGTAGATGACATAAATGACCACCTTGAGACACCCATAGCGTGTCTAAGGTGTCTACGCGCCTCGATGTTGGACTCCCTACTTTCGAAGATGAAAGAATAGGATACAGAAAGATCGATCGTAGCTCTAATCTCCTTAATGATGTTTCCATGCAAGATGCCAGTATAATTGCTGATGTCTTCAACAACCATTCTGCAGTCAGAAGCAATGACCAGATGGGAAATATTCATATCAGACGCTAGAGCTAGCTCCTCGCGACATGTGATTACTTCTAGACATGCAGGTCGCTAACACCTAGAAGTTTCATGGTAGATAACTCAACATATAATTCCCTGATGAATCCCTACAAATAACAGAAGAAGATCCTTCATTGTTCCCCTAGCAACTATCCATCGACCCTTATTTTGGCAACACTAGGTCTATGTGGAGGAGTCCAACATGCACTAGGCCTGGACATCCCCCTGGCTGCTTGAAGGTGGGCTTGGGAGTTTGCAACTTTCAACTTGACTAATGTATTTCTCGATAAATCTATGGGTCGCCCGCGGGCTTTGAAAGAGTTGTTCATGCAAAGCTTTCCTTCTAGCATGCCAAATCACCCAAAGGAAAACCATGACCATAGCAAAATAGTCACGGGGGAGAGAATCCACCAGTGTAAAAATCCATCATCTTGCGTCATGTTTCGTATTTGTCATCAGAACATCAACCAAGTATTGAACCTCGGGCTCCCAAACACAACATGACATGTTGCATTCCTAGAGTGGTGTCTCTACGAACCGTCCCTCCCACAAATACCGCAGTTGATAAGATGTGACGCATGTCTATGTTAAAGTAGGTCGGTTGTTGGTAAAGATTGTTGGGCTAGTCTCAAAGAAAGATCTTCGGTTTCGATGGTCCTAAACTTTGACAAGTCAGTCCAAGTCCAGTTCCGAGTTTGATGTATTTGCACGTTCATCAAGCCAAGCCACACAAAACGGTTTGGTAGCACAAGCATTCGGTCGGCCCATGGGACAGACTATTAAACATTTTTGTACATAAGGATAATAAACTAGACTAATATTTATATTATATCCATGACAAATAAAATGAGTTAATTGCCATCAAAATTATCGGTCCATTGCGACGGCGAGCTCCACCTAGTGGTATTCCTCCTCCCTTCTTGCCACTTGGCTTCATCCACCCCTGAGGTGAGCTTCTAAATTACTACCTATCAATTCACTGTCCATGATGTATATTTAGTGGGTTTTCCATAGGCCAAGTCAGCAACCACTCAAGTCCGCTATTTCTGCGGGCACACATTGGCTAATAGTAAATGTGTCAAGTCCTGTCATGACTAGAGTTTGTTTCACATGGTATTAACTAAAATGTTAACTACTACCTATGTCTACGTTTAAAAGGTCGGCGGCCTAGTACAACGAGACCAAGGCATGATTAAATTTAATGGTGCGGGGTTAATAAGCATGGCAACATTCAATAAGCTTCGTATGGTTAAGGATATATTGCATCACATGCAGTGTGCTTACCCCTATAAAAACAGAACAACTGGTCTCATAAGCTCTCTTTCTACAAAAACCCCATAATCTCTTCAGCCCTCTAGGCTAAGGCGCTTCCTAATAAGCCAGTCTAAGAGAAACTCACGTGCTTCCTACACCATAATATAGTGTGCATTGTTTTTTGTATAAAAGTCAAGCTTCGCGAACATTCACCAAGTTTATAGACAAATTTACCTATATTTATAATGCCAATTATATATTGTTTGAAAATAGATTTCATGGTGAATCTAATGATGTTGATTTGGTACCCCGAATGTATAATATTTTATGTAAACTTGGTCAAAATTGACAAAGTTTGGCTTAAAAAATCCTAATATGCACATAGTTTGGGATGGATGGACTGGTGGAGCGGTTCTCTAGGACCAGCAAGGCTTTTTCCCAGCGGGGACGTGTCATTTTTCCCCGTCCACAATGGAATCTAAGCAGGCGGTGCAAACGAGCTTTTCAGCTAGCTAGGGTGATGGGGATCCAAAAAATCATTCTCAAATCTTATTTTCAGTTTGTGGTGCAGATGATTAGCCAAGATGCATAAGATCTATCAGCAAACATGCCATTCGTGGAGAAGGTGAAAGAACTCCATAGTTTTGAGGAGTTTAGGGTTAAGTGGGTGTGTCAGTAGGCAAATAAGGCCGCTTGAATAAACTTTGTAAGACTGGATCCGGGTATCACCAGAGTTTAGGAACTCAGTGATAGCCACGGAGTATACCGCTTCGTGACTTAATTAAAGTAGCAAGTTCCACTAAAAAAATAACTACCTATGTTTCTTATCTATGCACCTATGCCACATCATCAATTCATGTGTGTAAGTAAAATTATTATTAGGATATGTTTAGCTCTCATCTAAACGAGAATTACGTAAGTCTCATCTAGGTGACTTAATCAATCAAACGGAAAAGGCGAAAAAGAAAAACAAAAAAAATTCAGACAAATCTACATGTAATAAAATAAAATGGCATGAGTTTGATGATATATAGTATTTTGTTGTCGTGGATGTTATATATTTTGAATGCTTGAAGAATACTATATTAATTTCAAACAATTTTTTTTCTGCTACACGCTTCATACGGGAACACTCTTGCATTTCATTTTACATTACTTTTAATTGTTTATCTCACATGCGTCATTTTTTGACGAGGTTCGTGCAGTAACGCGATTAGTTTTCTAAATTATAACTCCCTCCATTCCTCAATATAAGGTGTATTATTTTTCAAAAAGTCAAACTTGTCTTACTTTGACCAAGCTTATAGACAAAAATATCAATGTCTAGAATACCAAATCATTATCACTAGGTTCCCCATGAAATGTATTTTTATATTTTATATATTTACTATTGTAAATAGTTATATATTTTGCTATAAAGTTGGTCAAACATAGGTTACGTTTGACTTGTTGAAAAACTAATACATCTTATATTTAGGAACAGAGGGAGTTTATCTTTGTGACTAAACTTATATCGAATCTTACAAGCTTGTAGTCTACTTTTCATGCTGAAGTTATGTTGTATATATAGATTACACTGTACATGTATAATCTGTGTCACCGGTCTGCAACTGCAACTAAGCCACTAAAATAGATGAGAAAAACGCGAGTACCGTCACCCAAGAGAAGAAAATGTTAGGTTGATCTCTCTCCCGTTCGAACCCAACAGGTCGAACGGACCCCTGACTCGCGCCCTAATCGGGGGCGCCCAACCAAACCATGGTTGGTGGGCCCTTGTGACCCGCGCTATATAAACAGAGGTGGGGCCGGGGCATGAATTACGAGGTTAATCACTGCCACAATCCCCACCTACAATCCCTACCGATCTAGGGTTAGCGTGATGCTCATGGGAAGCACATCACCGCCGCCATCTCTCTACGATCACCGGCCCCTACTTCATCATGGCCGGCACTGGATCAAGCTCATCTGGAGAAGCAGAAGGTAGGTCTACCGGAGAATCTAACCTATCCAATCCAAAGCAATCTATCAGTGGTATCAGCCAGATCGGGTTAGACCTTTTCGTTAGAAAGAATTCAAAGCAAAAGGTCCATCCCTCCCTAAAGAACCCTAGCAGGGCAGAGTAAAGAAAACCCCAAAAGTTCACCGGTAGAGGGCCTCGGGCCTCGCTGGCAAAGTGCGCCGCCACTCCGGCCGTGCCTGTTCCTCTCGATCCCCACATGCATCGGCAAGCTGAGGGGCAGGGACGAAGAACCACCCCACAAGGGGCAAAGTACACCGCAACCAAACCGCTCAACGGCGGCGCGCTCACCGCAAGGGGGACGCGCAGCCGGCGAGGGGGGTGGCCACGGCGCCACTGCATTGGATGTCGTCGAACACGAGAAGGGGAACAGAGGAGGGGGCAACCTCTGATCTCTCTCTCTCTGTCTAAAGAACAGAAAGTGGGGAAGGAAGCAGAGAGCCTCGTGCGGCGTGGTGGCGTGATACGTCTCAAACGTATCTATAATTTTTGTTTGTTCCATGCTATTATATTATCTGTTTTGGATGATAACGGGCTTTATTTTACACTTTTATATTATTTTTGGGACTAACCTATTAACCGGAGGCCCAACCCAAATTGCTGTCTTTTTTGCCTATTTCAGTGTTTCGCAGAAAAGGAATATCAAACGGAGTCCAAACGGAATGAAACCTTCAGGAGCGCGATTTTTGGAACAAACGTGATCCAGAGGACTTGGAGTGGACGTCAAGCAATCAACAAGGAGGACACGAGGCAGGGGGCGCGCCTACCCCCTGGGCGCGCCCTCCACCCTCATGGGCCCCTCGTTGCTCCACCGACCTACTTCTTTCTCCTATATATATATTCATATACCCTAAAAACATCAGAGAACACAATAGATCGGGAGTTCCGCCGCCAGAAGCCTCCGTAGCCATCGAAAACCAATCTAGACCGGTTCCGGCACCCTGCCGGAGGGGGTAATCCCTCTCCGGCAGCCATCTTCATCATCCCGGTGCTCTCCATGATGAGGAGGGAGTAGTTCTCCCTCGGGGCTGAGGGTATGTACCAGTAGATATGTGTTTGATTTCTCTCTCTTGTGTTCTTGAGGTGGTACAATCTTGATATATCATGAGCTTTGCTATTATAGTTGGATCTTATGATGTTTCTCCCCCTCTACTCTCTTGTAATGGATTGAATTTTCCCTTTGAAGTTATCTTATCGGATTGATTCTTTAAGGATTTGAGAACACTTGATGTATGTCTTGCATATCACTACTAGGGAAAAGCTTATATACAGGATCTTACCAGTAGCGAGTTTTGAAATAAGGCACTGCTGCAATGTAGCAGTAGCGCGTTCCGGCAGTACTCGCTGCTGAAATAAACGTAGCAGTAGCGCGCCTCCTCTAAGCCGCGCTACTGCTATAATTCCCACAACCCCGCCGTGAAGCTAGTTCTAGCAGTAGTGCGTTAATTCAGACCGCGCTACTGCTAGGTAGTTTAACATTAGCGCCTTTGCCTTTAGAGCACTACTACTAAAACTAGCTATCTCCCACCCCCCACGCTCTCTGATGTCTACTACACAACCTTCTACTTGTAGACGTTGTTCGGCCTCCAAGTGCAGAGGTTTGTAGGACAGTAGCAAATTTCCCTCAAGTGGATGACCTAAGGTTTATCAATCCGTAGGAGGCGTAGGATGAAGATGGTCTCTCTCAAGCAACCCTGCAACCAAATAACAAAGAGTCTCTTGTGTCCCCAACACACCCAATACAATGGTAAGTTGTATAGGTGCACTAATTCGGCGAAGAGATGGTGAAACAAGTGGTATATGGATGGTAGATAAAGGTTTTTGTAATCTGAAATTATAAAAACAGCAAGGTAACTAATGATAAAAGTGAGCGTAAATGGTATTACAATGTTAGGAAACAAGGCATAGGGTTCATACTTTCACTAGTGCAAGTCCTCTCAACAATAATAACATAATTGGATCACATAACTATCCCTCAACATGCAACAAAGAGTCACTCCAAAGTCACTAATAGTGGAGAACAAACGAAGAGATTATGGTAGGGTACAAAACTACCTCAAAGTTATTCTTTCCAATCAATCCGTTGGGCTATTCCTATAAGTGTCACAAACATCCCTAGAGTTCGTACTAGAATAACACCTTAAGACACAAATCAACCAAAACCCTAATGTCACCTAGATACTCCAATGTCACCTCAATATCCGTGGGTATGATTATACGATATGCATCACACAATCTCAGATTCATCTATTCAACCAACACATAGGACCTCAAAGAGTTCCCCAAAGTTTCTACCAGAGAATCGCCACAAAAACATGTGCCAACCCCTATGCATAGGTTCATGGGCGGAACCCGCAAGTTGATCACCAAAACATACATCAAGTGAATCACATGATATCCCATTGTCACCACAGATACGCACGACAAGACATACATCAAGTGTTCTCAAATCTTTAAAGACTCAATCCGATAAGATAACTTCAAAGGGAAAACTCAATCCACTACAAGAGAGTAGAGGGGGAAGAAAACATCATAGGATCCAAATATAATAGCAAAGCTCGCGATATATCAAGATCGTATCACCTCAAGAACACGAGAGAGAGAGAGATCAACCACATAGCTACTGGTACATATCCTCAGCCCCGAGGGAGAACTACTCCCTCCTCATCATGGAGATCACCGGGATGATGAAGATGGCCACCGGAGAGGGATTCCCCTTCCGACAGGGTGCCGGAACGGGTCTAGATTTGCTTTTGGTGGCTACGGAGGCTTCTGGCAGCGGAACTCCCGATCTATTGTGCTCCCGGATGTTTTTAGGGTATATGGAGATATATAGGCGGAAGAAGTACGTCAGGGGGGCCACGAGGATGGAGGGCGCGCCCAGGGGGTGGGCGCGCCCCCTACCTCGTGGCCTCCTCAAAGCTTCCCTTACGTGGATTCCAAGTCTCCCGGGTTGCATTCCTTCTAAAAATAAGTTCCATGAAGTTTCAGGTCAATTGGACTCCGTTTGATTTTCCTTTTCTTCGAAACCCTAAAATAGGCAAAAAAATAGAAACTGGCACTGGGCTCTGGGTTAATAGGTTAGTCCCAAAAATAATATAAAAGTGTATAATAAAGCCCATAAACATCCAAAACAGATAATATAATAGCATGGAACAATCAAAAATTATAGATACGTTGGAGACGTATCAGCATCCCCAAGCTTAATTCCTGCTCGTCCTCGAGTAGGTAAATGATAAAAACAGAATTTTTGATGTGGAATGCTACTTGGCATAATTTCAATGTAATTCTTCTTAATTGTGGCATGAATATTCAGATCCGAAAGATTCAAGACAAAAGTTAATATTGATATAAAAATAATAATACTTCAAGCATACTAACTAAGCAATTATGTCCTCTCGAAATAACATGGCCAAAGAAAGTTCAACCCTAAAAAATTATATAGTTTAGTCATGCTCCATTTTCGTCACACAAGAATGCTCTCATCATGCACAACCCCGATGAAAAGCCAAGCAATTGTTTCATACTTCAGTAATCTCAAACTCATAAACTTTCACGCAATACATGAGCGCGAGCCATGGACATAGCACTATGGGTGGAATAGAATATAATGAGGGGGTTATGTGGAGAAGACAAAAAGGAGAAAGTCTCACATCAAGGAGGCTAATCAATGAGCTATGGAGATGCCCATCGATTGATGTTAATGCAAGGAGCAGGGATTGCCATGCAATGGATGCACTAGAGCTATAAATGTATGAAAGCTCAACAAAAGAAACTAAGTGGGTGTGCATCCAACTTGCTTGCTCACGAAGACCTTTGGCACTTGAGGAGGCCCATTGTTGGAATATACAAGCAAGTTCTATAATGAAAAATTCCCACTAGTATATGAAAGTGACAAAACAAGAGACTCTCTATCATGGAGATTATGGTGCTACTTTGAAGCACAAGTGTGGCAAAGGATAGTAGCATTGTCCCTTCTCTTTTTTTCTCTCATTTTTTTGGGGCCTTTTCTTTTTTATGGCCTTTCTCTTTTTTGGGGGCCTTCTACTTTTTATGGCCTTTCTTCTTTTTTTATTCCTCACTTGGGACAATGCTCTAGAAAATGATGATCATCACACTTCTATTTATTTGCAACTCAATGATTACAACTCGATACTAGAACAACAGATGACTCTATATGAATGCCTTCGGCGGTGTACCGGGATATGCAATGAATCAAGAGTGACATGTATGAAAGAATTATGAACGGTGGCTTTGCCACAAATACTATGTCAACTACATGATCATGCTAAGCAATATGACAATGATGATGCGTGTCATAATAAACGGAATGGTGGAAAGTTGCATGGCAATATATCTCGGAATGGCTATGGAAACGCCATAATAGGTAGGTATGGTGGCTTCTTTGAGGAAGATATAAGGAGGTTTATGTGTGAAAGAGCGTATCATAACACGGGGTTTGGATGCACCGGCGAAGTTTGCGCCAACTCTCAATGTGAGAAATGGGCAATGCACGGTACCGAAGAGGCTAGCAAGGATGGAAGGGTGAGAGTGCGTATAATCCATGGACTCAACATTAGTCATAAAGAATTCACATACTTATTGCAAAAATCTACAAGCCATCAAAAACCTCGGCACTATGCGCATGCTCCTAGGGGGATAGATTGGTAGGAAAAGACCATCGCTCGTCCCCGACCGCCACTCATAAGGAGGACAATCAAATAACACCTCATGTTCCAAATTTGTTACATAACGTTTACCATACGTGCATGCTACGGGACTTGCAAACTTCAACACAAGCATTTCTCAAATTCACAACTACTCAACTAGCACGACTTTGATATTATTACCTCCATATCTCAAAACAACCATCAAGCATCAAACTTCTCTTAGTATTCATCACACTCATAAGAGAATTTTATTATTCTTGAATACCTAGCATATTAGGATTCCTTAAGCAAATTACCATGCTATTTAAGACTCTCAAAATAATCTAAGTGAAGCATGAGAGATCAATAGTTTGTATAAAACAAATCCACCACCGTGCTCTAAAAGATATAAGTGAAGCACTCACTACTGGAATCAGCTACTTTGCCATCTGCCAGCTCTTTGCCGTCTGCTAACAGACGGCAAAGAAGCCCTTTGCCATCAGCTACCCGAAAGCAGACGGCATAGAACTGGCTGATGGCAAAGAAAGCCTTTGCCATCAGCCAGTTCTTTGCCGTCCGCTAGCTGACGACAAAGATTCTTTGCCGTCCACTAGCAGACGGCAAAGAGGGAGGGGGCCCCACTGAGGAGCTGGTTAAAAAAAACTTAACGGGCCCCCCTCTTTGCCGTCTGCTAGCAGACGGCAAAGAGCAAATAAGCGGACGGCAAAGGGGGGCGGACGGCAAAGATTTAACATATCTAACGGCCCGCCCCCCACCCCGCGCCCTCTCTCTCTGTTTCTCTCCTCCCATACGCGCGGCGCCGCCACCACCACTCGCCGCCGCCGCGCCCCGGCCCCCCGCGCCCCACCGCCCCAGGCCCGACGCCGCCGCCCCAGGCCGCCCCGCCCCCCTCCTCCACCGGCCACCTCCTCCACCGGCCCAGGTGAGTTCTACCTCTCCTCTATTTTTCCTTTTTTTTCTTCTGTTTTTTTAGTTTTAGGTTTATGTTTAGTCTAGATTTAGTTTTAGTTTTAGTTTTAGGTTTAGGTTTAGTCTTAGTTTAGTTTTAGGTTTAGATTTAGTTTTTTCCTTTTTTTTTCTGTTTTTTTAGTTTTAGGTTTATGTTTAGATTAGATTTAGGTTTAGTTTTAGGTTTAGTTCAGTGTTAGGAAAGAAAAAGAAGAAGAAGAAAAAAACAGGTGAGGAGGAGAAGAAGAAGAGGAAAAAGGAAAGGAGGAAGAAGAGGAGGAGGAGAAGAAAAAAGAAGAAGAGGAAGAAGAAGAAAAAAACAGGAGAGGAGGAGAAGAAGAAGAGGAGGAGGAGAAGAAAAAAGAAGAAGAGGAAGAAGAAGAAGAAAAAAACAGGAGAGGAGGAGAAGAAGAAGAGGAAAAAGGAAAGGAGGAAGAAGAAGAAGAAGAAGAAGAAGAAGAAGAAGAAGGAAAAAAGGAAGAAAAGGAAGAAAAGGAAGAAGAGGAAGAAGAAGAAAAGGAAAAAAAGACCCCGACCCGGCACCCCGACACGACACCCCGACCCCGAGACCCCGACCCCGACACCCCGAGCCCGACCCCGACCCCGACACCCCGACCCCGACACCCCGACCCCGACACCCCGACCCCCCGAGCCTGACCCGACACCCCGACCCCGACCCGGCACCTCGACACGACACCCCGACCCCGAGACCCCGACCCCGACACCCCGAGCCCGACCCTGACCCCGAAACCCCGACCCCGACACCCCGACCCCGACCCCGACACCCCGACCCCCCGAGCTTGACCCGACACCCCGACCCTGAGCCTGACCTAACACCCTGACCCCGACACCACACCCCGACCCCGAAACAACACCCCGACACCGACACGGCACTACCCCGACATCGACACGACACCCCGACCCCCCGACCCCGAAACATCACCCCGACCCCGACACGGCACCCCGACACCGACAGGACACCCCGACCACCAACACCTCCTGAAAAGGTGTTCTTTGGCCTTCCAGAGGCCGACGGGGTCATATATTTGTGAATTATTAGTTAGGTCATATATTTTTCGATTTTGTTATGAAAAACATCATATATAATTGTGTTGTTTCATCGCTGCGAGGTTTGGTGTTCGACGACCTCACCGTGCGTTTGACGAGCTCTGCCCCTTCGTTCGTGGGTGAGCACAAATGACAAGTCCTCCACCCCCATTAATTATTTGATCTATTCCGATGAAACTTGATAGCTAGCTAGATATGTGTCTTGAATCATCAGTATGCGTAACCAATATGTGTCTCCCGTTTGAAAGCGTCATAGTTATAAATATGCATGCATTTGCATATTTATAACCTTGATTCTTTCGAATTGTCCAACGCTATCCATGGACAGCCCGAGTATGTGTAGATTGGGTTCATTTTCCCATATGCTTTGCTCCGGATCCGACGCATATATTTCGTCAGTGCCTCCCCTGTTGTTCTCCGGGTACACATCCTCTCTGTTTATTGCAGAGATGTGTATCAGGAGAACAGCGGGGAGGTGCTGCCGAAATTTTGCGTCGGATCCGTAGCATAGCATGGGAAAATGAACCCAATCTACACATACACGGGTGGGATTAGGACCTATCATTAGCTATTAGAGTGTAGGTTGCATGGACGTAATAAAATTGACAAAGTAGATCAACTAATGAATATATACATGGTGAATTACATATATAATTGTTGTGTGTCCAGTAGCTCTGAAAGTCAAGATGAGTGATCGTGCTTGGATGTATACCGATCACACTGGTCAGAACAAATGGAGCGCTGAATGGTTCACAAAAACCAAGGGGTTTGTGCAAGCCGCATTTGCAAATGGCCAAAAGAAAACCTGGTGCCCCTGTTTCCGGTGCGGCAATTGGGAAAAGAAGACAGAGGCTGAAATGGGCAAACACCTGCAGAAGAGTGGTTTTACGCCCGATTATACGGTGTGGACATTTCATGGTGAGTCTGCCCAACGTGACCGAGCTGAGGTGGATCGTCGTCGCACCGACGAGCATGGTATCGGGATGGAAAACATGGTGCAAGGCTATGATGATGCTCGGGATTCGGACGAGGAGATGGAGGAATCTGCAAAGGCCTTCAATGAAATGTTGGAGTCTTCGAAACGTCCGCTCCACGAGCACACTGAGCTTTGTCAGTTGGATGCCATCTCACAAGTAATGGCTCTGAAGGCTCAGTTCAACTTGGGCAGAGAATGCTATGACGCAATTATGACAGTATTTGGACGCTTTCTACCCAAAGGCCATGTAATGCCTGCAAACCTGTACCAGTCGAACAAAATCCTCCGTGCACTGAAGATGCCCCATGAGAAGATACATGCCTGTGAGAAAGGATGTGCCTTATTTAGGCTTGACTATGCGGACTTGAACTATTGTCCCATTTGCAAGTCTTCCAGGTATATTGTGGTAGACAACTGTATGGGTGAGAAGACACAGACCAAAATCCCCGTTAGTGTTCTTCGGTATATGCCAATCGTACCAAGACTTCAACGTCTTTTCATGGTCGAAGAGACGGCCAGACAGATGACATGGCACAAAACAAGCAAAAGAACCGAACTAGATGCAGATGGGAATCTGATGATGGTACACACATCGGATGGTGTTGCGTGGAAAAAGTTTGATGAATTACATGCTGACAAAGCGGCAGATCCGAGGCATCCTCGAGTCAGCATCAGCACGGATGGGTTCAGTGTGTTTGGTATGACGGCAGCCCAATACAGTTGTTGGCCCGTATTTGTCTTTCCACTCAATCTCCCCCCCGGACAGATTATGCAAAGAAAGAACATTTTCCTGACGTTGATAATTCCAGGACCCAACTATCCGGGCAAAAATATGAATGTGTACATGCAGCCGCTTAAGGAAGAATTGCAAGAAGCCTGGGATAATGGGTTCAAGACATACGACGCCTTTAGCAAACGGAACTTCATAATGCGTGTCTGGTACATGTACTCGACACATGACTTGCCGGCGTATGCGCTATTCGTTGGCTGGTGTGTGCATGGAAGGTTCCCGTGCCCCACATGCAAGAGAGCTCTTGAGTTTCGTTGGCTTCAGGCCGATCGCAAGTTTTCTTGCTTCGACATGCATAGACAGTTCCTGGATCCTCGCCATAAGTTTAGGAAAGACAAGAAGAACTTCATCAGGGGTAGAGTTGTCAAAAACTCTGCACCACCTGCATTGACAGGCCAACAGACCCTGGATCAGTTAAACGCTCTCGAGCCAGATCCACAACGTCCAGGGTACTTCAAGGGGTATAATACTAAGCACGCGTGGACTCACAAAACATGCTTATGGGATCTGCCTTACTTCAAAGACCTCCTTTGCCCACACAACATCGACGTGATGCACACTGAGAAGAATATCGCCGAGGCACTTTTTGGTACATTGTTCGGCATAGATGGGAAGTCAAAGGATAATACTAAGGCTAGAGTCGATCTGGAGGCGCTATGTGATAGGCCGTTACAAAACATGAAAGAACCGAAAGGAATGCAGAACTGGACGAGCCAAAGGCATGGTTCAATCTTGGAAGGCCAGCTATGAGGGAAATTCTCTTGTGGGTGAAACAGCAGTTGATGTTCCCCGATGGGTATGCAGCGAATCTAAAGAGGGGAGCGAATCTTGATAAACTAAAGATATTTGGTCTCAAGAGTCATGATTGGCACATATGGATTGAGCGGGTAATGCCGGTGATGTTGCATGGCTTCATCCCTGAGGATGAATGGCTAGTACTGGCAGAACTCAGCTATTTCTTCCGTGTTCTTTGTGCGAAAGAACTATCGCCTGGCGTGCTAGAAGAAATGGAAGAGTTGGCGCCAGAGTTGATTTGCAAGTTAGAGAAGATCTTTCCACCGGGCTTCTTTAATCCAATGCAGCATTTGATTTTGCATCTCCCGACCGAGGCAAGATTGGGGGGGCCCGTGCAAAATCGTTGGTGCTACCCAACTGAGAGAATGCAGAAGACGCTTCGAGAAAAATGTAAAAATAAACGTAGAATTGAAGCATCGATGGCTGAGGCATTCATCACAGAGGAGGCGGCAAACTTCGTAACAGCGCACTACGAAGCCAAAAATCGTCATTTGCATAATCCGAAGCCTTGGTACAATGCTGACGAGCCTAAAAAGGGTGGATCCAACCTCAGCCTATTCAAAGGGAATCTCGCACCAGCTAGTGTTTCACATCCAGTATCTTTGGATAACGAAGAATGGCGGACCATTTCGTTGTATATCTTCAACAACCTGATAGAAGTGCGGCCGTACATCGAGTAAGTTCTCGGTACATTGTTTCACAACTTCTATTTCCTTTGAACTACTCTTATTCCTGGATATGTCATACAATCGATACGTCGCCATATTCTCGTATGGAGCGGAGATCCAAAAGGATTCCGTCGAAGAGTATGAGCTTCTCGCAAAGCAAGGAGGTGGCTATCCCGGTTTCATCTCTTGGTTCAAACAAACGGTAATTTCTATTAGACAATTTCATTTCATTCGCTAATTTGTGCATAATGCAACAATCCTTTCATATTAAACTTGTAGGCTAATTCAGAGTCTATGGACGCCGAATTGAGACAAGTCGCTAATGGTTTTGACTATAAGGTCCGTTCATTTGACAAGTACGACATCAACGGGTATCGCTTTCGTACCTATGGCAAAGAGCTATCTATGGCCGACCGAAAGTCAACAAATTGTTGTGTATCTGCTATCGGTGAAGGAGGTACCGAGTATTATGGGAGAGTTGAAGCAATTTATGAACTTCTGTTCTATGGTGAAAACCCACCGAATGTCGTAGTCTTCAAATGTTATTGGTTTCAGCCGAAGGAGACTAGAAGGACTCATGAACATGTAGGGCTAGTTGAAATCAACCAAAGCACTCATTTAGATGTTCCTGATGTCTATATTATGGCTCAACAGGCGACCCAAGTATTCTATCTACCGTGAGCCTGCCAAACTAATCCAAATCTGAAAGGTTGGGATGTCATTTATGAAGTGCCGCCACGTGCTAGACTTTCTCCCCCAAAGGAAGAGGATTATGAACCTCATATTAACCCAGACACATATGAAGGAGAATTCTTCCAAGAGACACGTCTTTCCAAAAAGCGTTTCAAGAACCGCTATACTTCACCCCAAAACATTGAAGTAGACAGCGACAATGAATCCGACATCACCCCAGAGGAGGAACAAGAAGAGCCGGAACAAGAAGAGGTTACTGCTGCGGATGACCTGTCAATGCTTGACCGATTACGTCAAGGTGGCCTTGCACATGTTGATGCCAATGAACCCTATGAGCCCGTCATTGATTATAGTGATGATGATGATTATGCATTTATTGATGATACTAATCGAGATTATTAGTAGTGTCAGGTATTACATTTTTTTATGTTGTACTTGATGATGATACACTTAAGTGATACACATATTATTATTCATGTCGGTCTTTTTTATGTTGTACTAATTTCTTTTACTGTTTGTCATGGCAGGTGTTGAAAGATGGTGGGCGCTGGTCGGGAGCGTGGTCTGAGGTCTTCAATTCCAGACGCACCTCTCCGCCGAGCGTTGCTGGACAGTATGGCCACACCGCTGGGCCCTTCTTCGTTGACCACGGTGCCCAGCAGGGGACGAGGTAGGAAGAGAGGAGGTGGGGCACGTGGTCGTGGGAGAGGAGGTAGGGTGACTGCTACGGCGCCTTCCTCGCCGCCACCCCCAGCTGTTTCACCCGAGCACGTGACTGCTAGGGTGGACTCGTCCGAGGAGGAGGCTACACGGACTCCGGTCCACGGGTCTTGGGCCCACGAGCTTCGGGTCGACTGGCCTTCGTCCCACAAGAGTTCGGCCCACGTGACCCCGGAGGAGCACACGTCCGGATGGGGTACCTGGCCGGATCAGCCCGAGGAGCCAAGTGGCCATGCTGATGATGGCGGGGAGCCGACTGATCTTGAGGAGGAGGGGGGCACTGTCCACCAGCGTGGTGCTACACGGCTCCCGTCCGTGCCGGTGACCCGCGAGCAGAGGTGGTTGATTTTCCCTGATGGGGAGAGGTACGTAAGTGCATTTAATATTTTTGTACCTTGTGCATTCACGTTTTTTCAAATAACTAATGCGTTGGCCTTGTCATGCTGCAGGGGTTGGGACCACCATCATAGTGTCCGCCGGCCCAACTCCGTCCTTGGAGTTCTTTGCCGGCAAAACTTCCCGGGGTTTGTCACGTTGCCTGGTGAGGGTCGGCTTCCAGAGCATGGATTGAGCTGGGAGCACTACATGGCTGCCCCGGCCCCGCCGGATGAGATTATCGACGGTGTCATGTGCGACACGAGGGCAGACATGGTGATCAGAAAGTTCTGGGTAATTTCTCCTTTACACATTTAAAAATCTTCAACTAGCTAGTTATTAATTGTACTAATCAATATTGTATCATTTGATTGCAGACATTCTACAGGTGTGAGGAGGGATACGAGGAGGACGCGGCACATGTTATCGAGAACGTCTGCAAGCGCCTACTCCAGAACTTACGGCACGAGGCTCGGGTGCAGGCTGTTCGAGACTACTACGCCTTGCGTGGTATCAAGAAGACCAAGCCGGCGTGCCGCGATAAGTTCCTGAGTAAGGAGCAGTACATGAAGGTAATTCTTAAGGCCTTCTCTACTTAAGTTCCTTCATTTAGTAATTCTTAGCCGTAGCGCTCAAGTTTCTATTTGCTAACTTAGGCGCCTCCGAGATGGTGTGCGGATCATATGGATTGTTGGGAGGTGTTGGTCGATGAGTGGTGCTCAAAACAATGGCTAGCCCTCCACAACGAGGCCAAGGACAAACGTGCCCAAATGGAAGGTGTGCCACACCATCAAGGCAGCTCCAACTTATATCAGTTCGGGCGCAACTGGGTATGTGGTTTGCTTCATGATTCATGCAATTCATTCATCATGCTAGCTTGAGCCCTTTAATTACTAATTTTCATTGTTTCTCTCTTTTAGGCACGCTACAATAAGGCGGATAAGGTGCCAGAGGTGTACGACTTGTATGCCATGGCCCACACTGCCTCTTTCAAGAAAGTCAAGGCTTTCTCTCAGTCTGACCTCGATGATGCAAACAACTTCACCAACATCTCCTCCCACAACAAGCTCATGAGATATAGAGATGAGGGGAAGGCGAGGAAAGGGGAGGACTTTAACCCGAGCCAGGGTCCCATTGATCCGGAGCTGTTGATGATATTTGGTGGCGGGAGGTCCCATGGCTCCATAGCCATTGGAGATGGACTTATACATTGTCCTAGCACTTTCCCGGAGATCAAGGCGCGCCAGTCGAGCTCCGCTCCTGAGATAAGGCCTTGTGAACGGCCAGTGCAACTCGCCATCAACGCTAGTGATACGTACTCAGTTATCTTTCTCCATTACATTGTGTGCGCTTCCATCAATGATTACAAATGGTCATGTGAGTGGTGTTGCAGGCTGCTATACAGAGTGAGAGAGATAGAACGGAGAAACTTCTAGCGGAGGCGGCAGAGAGGCAGCGGGAGTTGGAGGAGAGGACGACAAAGATGATGGAGGAGGAGAGGGCACGGAATGATATGCAGGCAAGGGCCATGTACGAGCTCCTTGTGGTAAGTTTCTTCTGCAGATTAGCCAAAACATTCATGTAGTGTTTGTCTCATTACTAACTAGTATGACTGAGTCGTCAAAACCAAATGTGCAGTCTGTGTGTGAGAAGACAGGTCAGACTGCTCCGCCGATGCCAGTGATTGCTCCTGGGACCACGGTGAGTTTTATTTGAATGGACATTACTTGCTAGTCTTAACATTTGAGTGTCATCATGCTAACAAGACATTGGAAATGATCTTTGGTGCAGCGTAACTCCAGACAAGTATCGCACGATCCTTCTCCAGCTACCGACACGAGCCACCCCGCTCCTACACCTCCTGGATCTTGGTAAGTTTATCTAGTGTTTTGCTTAACACATGCATAAAGACCTAGACTTAGCTTTATTTCCTCCAATGCTTACCATAATGACCTAGACTTAGCTTCTTCTCCTCCAAAATGACTTAATAAGCTTACTGACCTCCAAAACAATCCATTTTACCTAAGTTAGCTCTAAAACGATCTGTACTTAGCTTACTTATGTCAAAAATTGCATAATTAGCTTAGTTAGCTCATAGACGATCCATTTTACCTAAGTTAGCTCTAAAATGACCCATTTTACCTAGGTTAGCTTATAAATGATCCAGTTCATCCAAGTTAGCTCAAAAATGACCCATTTTACCTAGATTAGCTCCTAAATGATCCATTTTACCTACGTTAGCTTTAAAATGACCCATTTCACCTAGGTTAACTCCAAAATGACCCATCTTACCTAGGTTATCTCATAAACGATCCATTTCAACTAATTTAGCTCATAAACGATCCATTTCACCAAGTTAGCTAAAAAACGATCCATTTCACCTAAATTAGCTCTTAAATGATCCATTTCACCTAAGTTAGCTCAAAAAGATCCATTTCAACTAAATTAGCTCATAAATGATCCATTTCACCTAAGTTAGCTCAAAAACGATCCATTTCAACTAAGTTAGCTCATAAATGATCCATTTCACCTAAGTTAGCTAAAAAACGATCCATTTCAC
The DNA here is from genome assembly GCF_056163025.1 of Triticum urartu. NCBI lineage: Eukaryota > Viridiplantae > Streptophyta > Magnoliopsida > Poales > Poaceae > Triticum > Triticum urartu. The sequence continues at coordinate 613,207,997 of NC_141876.1, forward strand.
CTTAGTTACCTCAAAAACGATCCATTTGACCTTAGTTAGCTCATAAACGACCCATTTCAACTAAGTTAGCTCATAAATGATCCATTTCACCTTAGCTAGCTCATAAACGACCCATTTGAACTTAGTTAGCTCATATATGATCCATTTCACGTAAGTTAGCTCATAAATGACATACTCTTCTTGTTCTAGTCTTCTTCTTGTTCTACTCTTCTTGTTCTAGTCTTCTTCTTGTTCTACTCTTCTTCTTGTTCTACTCTTCTTGTTCTAACTTTCTTATTTTTCATTTTGCAGATTTCATTCACTTGACGAAAGCTTGCATAGATGGAGTGCTCCTTATCCCTTTCTCTGTTTCTTTTGTATCGTTGAACTATGCATGTATTGTTGGATGAAACTATTGTAATATATATGGTTGGATGCCTCTATGTTGAACTTGTTATGTATGATGGAACTATGCATGTAATATATATGGTTGGATGATGAAGTTATGTGTTGGATATCTTATATGTTTGCTCTGTAATGGCCTTTTGAAACATATCTATATATGTCATATATATTTGTGATGAAAATTGTTGGATTTAATAAAAAACAGATAAAAGAGCCAATATGAAGGCTCTTTGCCGTCTGCCACCGACGGCAACGGGCTCTTTGCCATCTGCCGTGGATGGCAAAGAAGACACGTGGCATCTAGCCGTGTTCCCTGGGAGCTGACCCATTTGGTCAGTTTGCCTAAAGTGGCAGACGGCAAAGACTTCGCCATCAGTGGCAGACGGCAAAGAACCTGCACTTTGCCATCAGTGGCAGACGGCAAAGAACCTGCCATGTAGTGACGTGTAGATGACATCAGCGGCGGACGGCAAAGACACTAGAAATTTTGCCGTCAGCGGCGGACGGCAAAGGCCTGCCGTTAGCCACTTAACGGACTGACAGCGCAATTATTGCCGTCCGCCGCAGACGGCAAAGACTTTGCCATCAGTAGCAGACGGCAAAGTAGCTGTTTACCGTAGCCTACTTTGCCGGAGCCTTTTGCCGTCCGCGGCTGACGGCAAAGGTCTTTGCCGTCCGCTGTTCAGGCCTTTGCCGTCCGCCATGGTAGACGGCAAAGTAGCTGATTCCTGTAGTGACTAGAGCAAATGACAAACTACTCCGAAAGATATAAGTGAAGATCAATGAGTAGTCGAATAATTATGCAACTACGTGAAGACTCTCTAACATTTAATAATTTCAGATCTTGGTATTCTATTCAAACATCAAGAAAAGCAAAATAAAATGACATTCTAAGAATGGCAAACATCATGTGAAGAAGCAAAAACTTGGGATCAACCGAAACTAACCGATAGTTGCTGAAGAAGAAAGGTGGGATGCCAACCGGAGCATCCCCAAGCTTAGACGCTTGAGACCTCTTGAAATATTATCTTGGGATGCCTAGGGCATCCCCAAGCTTGAGATTTTGTGTCTCCTTAATTCCTCTCATATCACGGTCTCCCTAAATCTCAAAAGCTTCATCCACACAAAACTCAACAAGGACTCGTGAGATAAGTTAGTATAAACTATTGCAAAGACCTTATCATACTCTACTGTAGAAAATCACTAAAATTATTATTCAACGTTGAATACTAAATGCCTCTGCATATTTAATATTGCTATCCTCAAATAGAATCATTAAAGAAGCAAACATATGCAAACAATGCAAACATAACAGCAATCTGCCTAAACAGGACAGTCTGTACAGAATGCAGCAACATCCATACTTCCCTAGCTCAAAAAATTATGAAAGAAAATTCCCACTGTAGTAAATGTATCATAGATTAATATGCAAAAGGTTTCAACATTTAATCACATTCTGACTTTTCTAGGGAATTATTGCAACAGCGGTAAACTTTCTGTTTTCAAACAGCAACACGAGGACTTGTAAAATAGGCATAGTAAAGGCTATCAATGCCAATTTTATTGAAATAAAAGATGAAAAACATTGTTCTAAATAACAGCAACCAAATCCTAACAAAATAAATTGACGCTCCAAGCAAAACACATATCATGTGGTGAATAAAAATATAGCTCCAAGTAAAGTTACCGATGAACGAAGACGAAAGAGGGGATGCCTTCCGGGGCATCCCCAAGCTTAGGCTCTTGGTTGTCCTTTAATATTATCTTGGGGTGCCTTGGGAATCCCCAAGCTTAGTCTCTTGCCACTCCTTATTCCATAGTCCATCGAATCTTTACCCAAAACTTGAAAACTTCACAACACAAAACTTAACAGAAAACTCATGAGCTCCGTTAGCGAAAGAAAACAAAACACCACTTCAAGGAACTGTAATGAACTCATTCTAAATTCATATTGGTGTAATATCTACTGTATTTCAAGTTATCTATGGTTCATACCCTCCGATACTACTCATAGATTCATCAAAATAAGCAAACAACACATCGAAAACAGAATCTGTCATAAACAGAACAGTCTGTAGTAATATGGATCAAACGTATACTTCTGGAACTCATAAAATTCCCAACTAAATTTCTGGACGTGAGGAATTTATATATTAATCATCTTCAAAAAGAATTAACTAAATATCACTCTCCAATAAAAAATGGCACCAATTCTCGTGAGCGCTAAAGTTTCTGTTTTTTACAGCATGATCGCAAAGACTTTCCCCAAGTCTTTCCAAAGGTTCTACTTGGAACAAACACTAATTAAAAGCATAAAACCACATCTAAACCGAGTCTAGATTAATTATTTATTACTAAACAGGAACAAAAAGTAAGGAACAAAAATAAAGTTGGTTTGCCTCCCAACAAGCGCTACCGTTTAACGCCCCTAGCTAGGCATGATGATTTCAACGATGCTCACATACAAGATAAGAATTGAAACATAAAGAGAGCATCGTTAAGAATATGACTAACACATTTAAGTCTAACCCACTTCCTATGCATAGGGATTTTGTCAGCAAACAACTTGTGGGAACAAGAATCAACTTGCATAGGAAGGTAAAACAAGCATAACTTCAAAACTTTAAGCACATAGAGATGAAACTTGATATTATTGCAATTCCTACAAGCATATATTCCTCCCTCATAATAATTTTCAGTAGCATCATGAATGAATTGAACAATATAACCATCACCTAAAGCATTCTTTTCATGATCTACAAGCATAGAAAATTTACTACTCTCCACATAAGCAAAATTCTTCTCATGAATAATAGTGGGAGCAAACTCAACAAAATAATTATCATGTGATTGAAAATGAAGATCAAGATGAAAAGTTTCATGGTTATCATTATTCTTTAAAGAATACGTGTCATCACAATAAACATCATAGATAGGAGGCATGCTTTCATCATAGTAAATTTGCTCATCAAAGCTTGGGGGACAAAAAATATCATCTTCATCAAACATAGCTTCCCCAAACTTGTGGCTTTGCATATCATTAGCATCATGAATATTCAAGGAATTCATACTAACAACATTGCAATCATGCTCATCATTCAAATATTTAGTGCCAAAAATTTTATAGATTTCTTCTTCTAGCACTTGAGCACAATTATCCTTTCCATCATACTCATGAAAGATATTAAAAAGGTGAAGCATATGAGACAAACTCAATTCCATTTTTTATAGTTTTCTTTTATAAACTAAACTAGTTATAAAACAAGAAACTAAAAGACTCGATTGCAAGATCTAAAGATATACCTTCAAGCACTCACCTCCCCGGCAACGGTGCCAGAAAAGAGATTGATGTCTACTACAAAACCTTCTTCTTGTAGACGTTGTTGGGCCTCCAAGTGCAGAGGTTTGTAGGACAGTAGCAAATTTCCGTCAAGTGGATGACCTAAGGTTTATCAATCCGTATTAGGCGTAGGATGAAGATGGTCTCTCTCAAGCAACCCTTCAACCAAAGAATAAAGAGTCTCTTGTGTCCCCAACACACCCAATACAATGGTAAGTTTTATAGGTGCACTAGTTCGGCGAAGAGATGGTGAAACAAGTGGTATATGGATGGTAGATAAAGGTTTTTGTAATCTGAAATTATAAAAACAGCAAGGTAACTAATGATAAAAGTGAGCGTAAACGGTATTGCAATGCTAGGAAACAAGGCCTAGGGTTCATTCTTTCACTAGTGCAAGTCCTCTCAACAATAATAACATAATTGGATCACATAACTACCCCTCAACATGCAACAAAGAATCACTCCAAATTCACTAATAGCGGAGAACAAACGAAGAGATTATGGTAGGGTACGAAACCACCTCAAAGTTATTCCTTCCAATCAATCTGTTGGGCTTTTCCTCTAAGTGTCACAAACAGCCCTAGAGTTCGTACTAGAATAACACCTTAAGACACAAATCAACCAAAACTCTAATGTCACCTAGATACTCCAATGTCACCTCAAGTATCCGTGGGGCACTCTTTGAAGTTCTTTGTGTTGGTTGAATAGATGAATCTGAGATTGTGTGATGCATATCATATAATCATACCCACGGATACATGAGGTGACATTGGAGTATCTAGGTGACATTAGGGTTTGGTTGATGTGTGTCTTAAGGTGTTATTCTAGTACGAACTCTAGGATAGATTGAACTGAAAGAATAGCTTCGTGTGATTTTATGACAGACTCTTGAATAGATCGATCAGAAAGGATAACTTTGAGGTGGTTTCATACCCTACCATAATCTCTTCGTTTGTTCTCCGCTATTAGTGAATTTGGATTGACTCTTTGTTGCAAGTTGAGGGATAGTTATATGATCCAATTATGTTATTATTTTTGATAGAACTTGCACTAGTGAAAGTATGAACCCTAGGCCTTGTTTCAACATATTGCAATACCGTTTTAGCTCACTTTTATCATTAGTTACCTTGCTGTTTTTATATTTTCAGATTACAAAAACCTATATCTATCATCCATATTGCACTTGTATCACCATCTCTTTGACGAACTAGTGCACCTATACAATTTACCATTGTATTGGGTGTGTTGGGGACACAAGAGACTCTTTGTTATTTGGTTGGAGGGTTGTTTGAGAAAGACCATCTTCATCCTACGCCTCCCACGGATTGATAAACCTTAGGACATCCACTTGAGGGAAATTTGCTACTGTCCTACAAACCTCTTCACTCGGAGGCCCAACAATGTCTACAAGAAGAAGGTTGTGTAGTATATATCAAGCTCTTTTCTGGCGCCGTTGTCGGGGAGGTGAGTGCTTGAAGGTATATCTTTAGATCTTGTAATCGAATCTTTTTGTTTCCTATTTTAGCACTAGTTTAGTTTATAAAAGAAAACTACAAAAAAAATGGAACTGAGTTTGCCTCATACGCTTCATCTTTTTAATATCATTCATGAGAATGATGGAAAGGAAAATTGTGCTCAAGTGCTAGAAGAAGAAGTCTATAAAATGTTTGGCACTAAATATTTGAATGATGAGCATGATTGCAATGTTGTTAGTATGAACTCCTTGAATATCCATAGTACTAATGATGATTGCACTTGTCATGATGAAAATGTCTCTTATAAGCATGTCAATTTTTGTGGAGTGCATAGAGTTTGCAAGTACACACCAAATAGGGAAGATAGATTTTGCAAGAGGCATAAGTATTTAGAAACCAAATGGTTGCAAGAAAGGCTAGATGATTGTGCTGAAAGATTCAATATTTATCGCCATCCTTGTGTACTTTGCAATAAACATGGTCATTTAAATCTCCAATGCCATTTGTTTCATGATCAAATTGTGTCCAAAAATTGTGATGACTTGATTACCCTTGATCATCATAAAGAGCTTAGTCTTCTCTTGGGGTATGAAGAAATGAAACATATAACTGCGGGTATTCCAAAATTTAATCTTGATAGATTTCTTGATTTTGATCTAGAAGAAATTTTTATGTATTGTGCGGTGAATTGCATTGAAAATCCTTATATTGCCAATTACCTGAAGACAAGAAAACAAATAGAAGATGAAAATAATACTAACGAAAGGGAAGAGACTTCCCAATATTCTCCTATTATTTCTTATGATGAATCCGATAACGAGGAGGAGCCTCCTATTCAATCAATATCATTAATAAGGAGCTCCGAAAAGAGGATAAAACCCACACATGATGTGAAGAAGAAAAAGGAAGGACGGAGAAGCAAAGGTAAAAATGTATCCCTCCCAAATAATGTAGCTCATATTACTCATTGTGATGATGATAATTGTTATACTATTGGTGCTATCCATACTATTAATGATGAGAGTGATTATGCTTATGATATGAAAAGGCCCAAGCTTGGGGATGCTATGTTTGATGAGAATGACATGTTTGAGAATGTATTTGCTGCAATTAATGTTTTTCCCAAGCTTGGGGATGCTACGTTTGATGAAGATGATATTTTTAGTCTCCCAAGTTTTGATGAGCAAATTTATTATGATGATAGCATGCCTCCTATTTATGATGGTTATATTCATGAAAGTGGGTTTGGAAGATTGTCAACTTTAGGAAGTAATGATCCCACTATTTTGGAGGATGTTGAATCTTATTTTGACAATTATGGAAGTGGATTTGGAGAGGTCATGACTTTATTTAGTAATGATTCCACTATTTTGGAAGAGGTTTCAACTGATTATGATGAGAACAAAGTTGCTACTTACGATGATTATTGTGATGACACGTATGCTATAAAAAGTAGTGATGATTATATTAAAACTTGTCATGATTATGATTACCCCTTTTATGAACATTACTCTTTTAATATGGAAACAATTTATAGTATTCGAGTTTCTTATGATACTCCCACTATTCTGAATGAGAAGAATTTTGCTTATGTGGAGAGTAATACAATTTCTATGCTTGTAGATCATGAAAAGAATGCTTTTATGTGATAGTTATATTGTTGAATTCATTCATGATGCTACTGAAACTTATTATGATGGAGGAATATATTCTTGTAGGAATTGCAATAATATCAATTTTCCTCTCTATGTTTTGAAAGTTTTGAAGTTATGCTTGTTTTGCCCTCCTATGCTAGTTGATTATGGTTCCCACAAGTTATTTGCTCAAAAAATCCCTATGCATAGGAAGTGGGTTAGAATTAAATGTGCTAGTCATATTCTTCATGATGCTCTCTTTATGTTACAATTCTTATCTTTTATGTGAGCATCATTGAAATTATTATGCCTAGCTAGGGGCGTTAAACGATAGCGCTTGTTGGGAGGCAACCCAAATTTTTATTTTTGTTCCTTGCTTTTCGTTCCTGTTTAGTAATAAATAATTTATCTAGCCTCTGTTATGATTGAGTTTTATGTTTTAATTAGTGTTTGTGCCAACTAGAACCTTTGGGAAGACTTGGGGAAAGTCTTTGCGATCTTGCTGTAAAAAACAGAAACTTTAGCGCTCACGAGATTAGCTACGATTTTTTACTGGAGAGTGCTATTAAGTTGATTCTTTTTGCAGATGATTAATAGACAAATTCTTCAGGTTTGCAAATTTATTTGAGAATTTTATGAGTTCCAGAAGTATACGTTTGATACATATTACTACAGACTGTTCTGTTTTTGACAGATTCTGTTTTCTATGTGTTGTTTGCTTATTTTGATGAATCTATGAGTAGTATCGGAGGGTATGAACCATAGAGAAGTTGGAATACAGTAGATATTACACCAATATGAATTTATAATCAGTTCACAACAGTACCTAAGTGGTGATTTATTTTCTTATACTAACGGAACTTACGAGCTTTCTGTTAAGTTTTGTGTTGTGAAGTTTTCAAGTTTTGGGTAAAGATTTGATGGATTATGGAACAAGGAGTGGCAAGAGCCTAAGCTTGGGGATTACCAAGGCACTCCAAGTTAAAATACAAGGACACCAAAAAGCCTAAGCTTGGGGATGCCCCGGAAGGCATCCCCTCTTTTGACTCTGTCTATCGGTAACTTTACTTGGAGCTATATTTTTATTCGCCACATGATATGTGTTTTGCTTGGAGCTTCTTTTATGATTTGAGTCTTCTTTTTAGTTTACCACAATCATCCTTGTTGTACACACCTTTTGAGAGATACACACATGAATTGGAATTTATTAGAATACTCTATGTGCTTCACTTATATCTTTTGAGCTATATAGTTTTTGTCTAGTACTTCACATATATCTTTTAGAGCACGGTGGTGGTTTTATTTTATAGAAATAATTGATCTCTCATGCTTCACTTATATTATTTTGAGAGTCCTTTAGAACAACATGGCAATTTGCTTTTAGGCATAATAAAAAAATTCATATAAGTACATTGAATACTAAGAGAAGTTTGATACTTGATGATTGTTTTGAGATATGGAGATAGTGATATCAAAGTTGTGCTAGTTGAGTAGTTGTGAATTTGAGGAATACTTGTGTTGAAGTTTGCAAGTCCCGTAGCATGCATGTACAGTAAACGTTGTGTAACAAATTTGAAACATGAGGTGTTATTTGATTGTCTTCCTTACGAGTGGCAGTCGGGGACGAGCGATGGTCTTTTCCTACCAATCTATCCCCCTAGGAGCATGCGCGTAATACTTGGTTTTTGATGAATTGTAGATTTTTGCAATAAGTATGTGAGTTCTTTATGACTAATGTTGAGTCCATCGATTATACGCACTCTCACCCTTCCATCATTGCTAGCCTCTTTGGTACCGTGCATTGCCCTTTCTCACCTTGAGAGTTGGTACAAACTTCGCTGGTGCATCCAAACCCCGTGATACGATACGCTCTATCACACATAAACCTCCTTATATCTTCCTCAAAACAGCCACCATACCTACCTATTATGGCATTTCCATAGCCATTCTGAGATATATTGCCATGCAACTTTCCACCTTTCCGTTTATTATGACACGCATCATAATTGTCATATTTCCTTGCATGATCATGTAGTTGGCATCGTATTTGTGGCAAAGCCACCACTAATTCTTTCATACATGTCACTCATGAGTCATTGCACATCCCGGTACACCGCCGGAGGCATTCATATAGAGTCATATCTTGTTCTAGTATCGAGTTGTAATCATTGAGTTGTAAATAAATAGAAGTGTGATGATCATCAGTAATAGAGCATTATCCCATAAAAAAGGCCAAATAATAAAAAAAAGGCCCAAAAGAGGGGGCAATGCTACTATCCTTTTTCCACACTTGTGCTTCAAAGTAGCACCATGATCTTTATCATAGAGAGTCTCTTGTTTTGTCATTTTCATATACTAGTGGGAATTTTTCATTATAGAACTTGGCTTATACATTCCAACAATGGGCATCCTCAAGTGCCCTAGGTCTTCGTGAGCAAGCAAGTTGGATGCACACCCACTTAGTTTCTTTTCATTAGCTTTCATACATTTATTGCTCTAGTGCATCCGTTGCATGGCAATCCCTACTCCTTGCATTGACATCAATTTATGGGCATCTCCCTAGCCCATTGATGAGCCGCGTTGATGTGAGACTTTCTCTTTTTTTGTCTTCTCCACATAACCCCCTTCATTATATTCTATTGCACCCATAGTGCTATATCCATGGCTCACGCTCATGTATTGCGTGAAAGTTGGAAAGTTTGAGATTACTAAAGTATGAAACAATTGCTTGGCTTGTCATCGGGGTTGTGCATGATGAGAGCATTCTTGTGTGAAAAAATGGAGCATGACCAAACTATATGATTTTGTAGGGATGAACTTTCTTTGGCCATGTTATTTTGAGAAGACATGATTGGTTAGTTAGTATGCTTGAAGTATTATTATTTTTTATGTCAATATTGAACTTTTATCTTGAATCTTTCGGATCTGAACATTCATTCTATAATAAAGAAAATTACACTGAGAAATATGTTAGGAAGCATTCCACATCAAAAATTCTGTTTTTATCAGTTACCTACTCGAGGATGAGCAGGAATTAAGCTTGGGGATGCTTGATACGTCTCCAACGTATCTATAATTTTTGATTGTTACATGCTATTATATTATCTGTTTTGGACGATAACGGGCTTTATTTTACACTTCTATATTATTTTTGGGACTAACCTATTAACCGGAGGCCCAGCCCAAATTGTTGTTTTTTTTGCCTAATTCAGTGTTTCATAGAAAATGAATATCAAACGGAGGCCAAACGGAATGAAACCTTCGGGAGCGTGATTTTTGGAACAAACATGATCCAGAGGACTTGGAGTGGACGTCAAGCAATCAACGAGGAGGCCACGAGGCGGGGGGCGCGCCTACCCCCCTGGGCGCACCCTCCACCCTCGTGGGCCCTGAGGGAGTCCTGGATTAGGGGGTGTCCGGATGGCAGGACTATACCTTCAGCCGGACTCCTGGACTATGAAGATACAAGATTGAAGACTTCGTCCCGTGTCCGGAAGGGACTTTCCTTGGCGTGGAAGGCAAGCTTGGCGATACGGATATGTAGATATCCTACCATTGTAACCGACTTTGTGTAACCCTAGCCCTCTCCGGTGTCTATATAAACCGGAGAGTTTTAGTCCGTAGGACGAACAACAATCATACCATAGGCTAGCTTCTAGGGTTTAGCCTCTCTGATCTCGTGGTAGATCTACTCTTGTACTACCCATATCATCAATATCAATCAAGTAGGATGTAGGGTTTTACCTCCATCAAGAGGGCCCGAACCTGGGTAAAACATCGTGTCCCCCGCCTCCTGTTACCATCCGGCCTAGACACACAGTTCGGGACCCCCTACCCGAGATCCGCCGGTTTTGACACCGACATTGGTGCTTTCATTGAGAGTTCCTCTGTGTCGTCACTTTTAGGCCCGATGGCTTCTCCGATCATCAACAGCGATGCGATCCAGGGTGAGACTTTTCTCCCCGGACAGATCTTCGTATTCGGAGGCTTTGCACTGCGGGCCAATTCGCTTGGTCATCTGGAGCAGATCGAAAGCTACACCCCTGGCCATCAGGTTAGATTTGGAAGTTTGAACTACACGGCCGACATCCGCGGAGACTTGATCTTCGACGGATTCGAGCCACAGCCGAGCGCGCCGCACTGTCACGATGGGCATGATTTAGCTCTACCGCCGAACAGTGCCCTGGAGGCCGCACCTGTGTCCTCTCCGACCCCTAGCTCGGAGCCGATCACACCAATCGAGGATGGGTGGTTAGACACCGCCTCGGGGGCTGCAATCTCTACGGCGATCGAGCCGAACACCAGCCCTATTCTCTGCGAAGCCCGTGACTCCAAGGAGCCGGACTCCTCTCCAGACTCCGAGCCCTCCGTGCCCCGACTGATCGAATCCGATTGGGCGCCGATCATGGAGTTCACCACCGCGGACATCTTTCAGCACTCGCCCTTCGGCGATATTCTGAATTCACTAAAGTCTCTCTCTTTGACGGGAAAGCCCTGGCCGGACTATGGTCAGCAAGGTTGGGATGTGGATGATGAAGAAATTCAAAGCCCACCCACCACCCACTTCGTAGCCACTATCGATGATTTAACCGACATGCTCGACTTCGACTCCGAAGACATCGACGGTATGGACGCCGATGCAGGAGACGATCAAGAACTAGCGCCTATAGGGTACTGGAAAGCCACCTCGTTGTATGATATATACATGGGGGACACCCCAAAAGAAGGCAATGGCGATGGAACAGCGCAGGACGACCCCTCCAAGAAGCAGCCTAAGCGCCGGCGTCAGCGGCGCCGCTCTAAATCCCGCCAAAACAAAAACGGTGATTCCGGCACGGGAGATAATAACACCCCGGACAGTGCCGAAGACAACCACCTCCAGCAAGATTCAGCACAGGAGGATAGAGAAGCTAGCCCTCATGAGAGAGCGGCAGACAGAGAGGTCGAGGACGATAATCATATGCCTCCCTCCGCAGACGAGGCAAGCCTCGACGATGACGAATTTTTCGTTCCAGAGGATCCCGTCGAACAAGAGCATTTCAAACGCAGGCTTATGGCCACGGCGAGCAGCCTCAAGAAAAACAGCAACAGCTTAGAGCTGATCAAGATTTGCTAGCCAACAGATGGATTGAAGTCCTTGCGGCCGAAGAGTATGAACTCGAACGCCCCTCCAAGAGCTACCCAAAGCGCAGGTTGCTACCCCAATTAGAGGAGGAAGCACCTAAACCTACATCACCAGTGCATGATGCGGCCGATCGGCCACCCCGTGGCCGCGACAGAGAAGCCTCTCGGCCCTCCACTCAAGCCCCACCCCGGTGCCGCTCAAAAAATACCAAGGCATGGGAAAATGCGCCAGACCTGTGAGACATATTGGAGGACAAGGCAAGGCAAACAAGATCGATCTACAGATCACGTGGGCGCCCTGCGGCATGAGACGGTACTCGTCACGCCGGATACAGTAAATCCGGCCGGGCCGAACACAGTAGACAAAGCTCGTTTGAGCTGCGTCGTGATATAGCCCAATACAGAGGCGCCGCACACCCACTATGCTTCACAGATGAAGTAATGGATCATCAAATCCCCGAGGGTTTCAAACCCGTGAACATCGAATCATACGATGGCACAACAGATCCTGAGGTATGGATCGAGGACTATCTCCTTCATATCCACATGGCCCGCGGTGATGACCTACACGCCATCAAATACCTCCCACTCAAGCTTAAAGGACCAGCTCAACATTGGCTCAATAGCTTGCCAGCAGAATCAATTGGTTGTTGGGAGGACCTGGAAGCCGCATTCCTCGACAATTTCCAGGGTACTTATGTGTGACCACCAGACATCGATGACCTAAGCCACATAATTCAGCAGCTAGAGGAATCGGCCAGACAATTCTGGACACGGTTCCTAACCAAGAAAAATCAAATTGTCGACTGTCCAGACGCAGAGGCCCTAGCAGCCTTCAAACATAACATCCGCGACGAGTGGCTTGCACGGCACCTAGGACAGGAAAAGCCAAAATCTATGGCAGCCCTCACGACACTTATGACCCACTTTTGCGCGGGAGAAGACAGCTGGCTAGCTCGCAGCAATAACATGACCAAGAGCCCTGGTAATTCGGATACCAAGGACAGCAGTGGCAGGTCGCATCGCAACAAGCAAAAGCGCCGCATTAACGGCGACAACGCTGAGGATACGGCAGTTAATGCCGGATTTAGAGGCTCTAAACCCGGTCAACGGAAAAAGCAATTCAAAAGAAATACTCCGGGCCCGTCCAGTTTGGACCGAATACTCGACCGCTCATGCCAGATACATGGCACCCCCGAAAAACCAGCCAATCACACCAACAGGGATTGTTGGATGTTCAAGCAGGCAGGCAAGTTAAATGCCGAAACCAGAGACAAGGGGCTGCATAGTGATGACAAGGAGGAGCCCCGGCCGCCGAACAACAGTGGACAGAAAGGTTTTCCCCCACAAGTGCGGACGGTGAACATGATATACGCAACCCACATCCCCAAGAGGGAGTGGAAGCGTGTGCTAAGGGACATATACGCGATGGAGCCAGTCGCCCCAAAGTTCAACCCATGGTCTTCCTGCCCGATCACTTTTGATCGAAGGGACCACCCCACTAGCATCTGTCATGGCGGATTCGCCGCATTGGTTCTAGACCCAATTATTGACGGATTTCACCTCACTAGAGTCCTTATGGACGGCGGTAGCAGCCTGAACCTGCTTTATCAGGATACAGTGCGGAAAATGGGCATCGATCCCTCGAGGATTAAACCCACCAGAACGACCTTTAAAGGCGTCATACCAGGTGTAGAAGCCAACTGTACAGGCTCAGTTACACTTGAAGTGGTCTTCGTATCTCCGGATAATTTCCGAAGCGAGGAGTTAATCTTCGACATAGTCCCGTTCCGCAGTGGTTATCACGCACTGCTCGGGCGAACCGCATTTGCCAAGTTCAATGCGGTGCCGCACTACGCATACCTCAAGCTCAAGATGCCAGGCCCTCGAGGCGTCATCACGGTCAATGGAAACACCGAACGCTCTCTCCGAACGGAGGAGCATACGGTGGCTATTGCAGCGGAAGTACAAAGCAGCCTCTCAAGACAACTCTCTAGTCCGGCCATTAAACGTCTGGACACCGTCAAGCGCGCCCGGAGTAACCTACACCAAGACCGCCCGGCATGTTCAGAGCAAGCGTAGCAATGCGGCCCCAACCCCAGCCCTCGTGAACTTGCGAAACTAGTGCTGCGCGTACATAACTACGCTCTGGAAATACCATGGGCACAGGGGGAGGGGCACCATCACGGCACGCCCGAAACGCGGCTTAAACCGCACTAGGGGCTGCCGATTTCTTAATTTTCTGTTATTTTCAGGACTCCATTCTTCGGAAGGCTTGTCCGACAGTACAATTGCCGCACAAATGATACAACCAGGGAAGCAGAAAGCTACGCCGCACTACGGAACTCTAAGGTGGCCTCTATAACGAGTAGTATACCTGTTTCGCATAACATTCCGCAGCTCGCCCCTGGAAGGGACATATTTGATAGTCCCATCTTTTGCTTATCGCACTACCTGTATAGTCCTGCTTTGATCGCAGCCTTTTTTAAATAAACAACGCATAGCTTCCGTCTATTATTGCATTACTCCTTTTTTTATGAATATATGTTCATTAATGACATGTTGCACCCTTACACTTTGGTATGGCCAATACGCCAGGGGCTTAAGTACCCCCACAACAAGGTGTGAGAAGTCCGAACACTTTTGCAAGTGCGGCACCCCGAACTTATAGCATTATATGCATCGGCTCCGAATCATGTCTTGGGTCAATAGTTGGGTTTGCCCGGCTCCTATGTTTTGGTACCTTACGTTCCGTTATATCGGCTAAGGTAGCACTAGGAGAACTACTGCGATTGTGCCCCAGTTGAGTTGGGCTAAGCACCTCAGTAGAGAAAGCTAAAACTGACCTTCATGATGAGGCGAGAGCTGGTCGCTGTTCGAGAGGTCTTCGAGTCCCTAAAGACTTATGCCGCTTAGAGCGAGGAGTCGGCTTTGTCCGGTCTAGGCGTGGATCGCGCCCCGAACTCGGTCTTCTGAACACTAGGGGCTTCACCGAAATTTAAAATTACAGATTTCTATGGCTAAGTGAGAGTGTTCAAGCATTATAGTCTGATTGCCTTGTTCGTTGTGTTGAGCACCTCCCTCGAAGGACCCAAGAATGGGAAAAAGAGCACTCATGTTTATGCCCAACACCCCAGCACTCGTGCCATGGGGGCAGAAGCCGACGACTCGCCATCTCTCAAATTTGATATACGGTCGCACAGAAGGTAATATTTTAAATTCAAAAAGCATTGCTTAGCGCACATGAACAAGTTTTCAGCGCACAAGACAAAACGAGTGAGTTTACTGAAAAATTACATTCATGGAACATTCATCCGCCACAAGGCGGGCACGTTTCAGAACGCCCTCATAATACATCTCGGGCTTGCGATGCTCCTTGGCCGGCGGTGGCCCGTCCTTCACAAGCTTCTCAGCATCCAGCTTGCCCCAGTGCACCTTTGCACGAGCAAGCGCCCTACGGGCACCCTCGATGCATACGGAGCGCTTGATGACTTCGAGCCTTGGACAGGCCTCCACCAGCCGCCTCACCACCCCGAAGTAGCTCCCAGGCATGGCCTCTCCAGGCCACAGCCGAACTATGAGGCCCTTCATGGCTTGTTCGGCCACCCTATGGAGCTCGACCAGCTGTTTCAGCTGGTCGCTTAAGGGCACCGGGTGTTCGGCCTCAGCATACTGAGACCAGAACACCTTCTCCGTCGAGCTTCTCTCCTCGGCTCGGTAGAAGGTGGCGGCATCCGCCACACTACGGGGCAAGTCTGTGAATGATCCTGGAGAGCTCCAGATTCGGGTAAGTAACAAGTAATTCACTTTTAAGTGCTTGCTTTGCATAAAGAATGCCTTACCCGCCGCTTTTTTTTATTGCCTCAACCTCCTGGAGGGCCTTCTGGGCTTCGGCCTTGGTAGACTTGGCATCTTCAATGGCCGCCGCGAGCTCAGACTCTCGCGTCTTCGAGTCAAGCTCCAAACTCTCATGTTTTTTCATGAGAGCCTGGAGCTCTTGCCGCACCTCGCCAACCTGCTTCTCCCGCTCGGTGCGCTCCGTGGCCGCCCTCTTCTCGGCCTCGGACAGCGCTTGCTTAAGGTTCGCCACCTCAGTTGTGGCCCCTACAATAGCCGCGTTAATCCTGTCACTTTTTGCAATTACACCTTTCACATATTTCAATAAGGTATTTCTTACCTTCCTTCTCCTCGAGCTGCTGCTTGGCCAGGCCGAGCTCTTGCTCGGACCGCTCGAGGTTCTGCTTCAGCGTGCCCACCTCCGTTGTCAGTGCGGCGGATGCTAGAAGCGAAGCCTGCATACTCATATCGACTTACTTTTGTTAGACTCCTGCGAATTAGATCCTCTATTCGGCTTTTCTTTCCGAACGCCGAACAGAGTATCAGGGGCTACTGTCTATGCGGTAATATTTTTACATATTCTTTACTTACCTCAAAGCCTGTTAGAAGGCTGGCACAGGCTTCAGTCAGCCCGCTCTTGGCGGACTGAACCTTCTGGATCACCGCATTCATAACAGTGCGGTGCCCCTCGTCGATGGAGGCGCCGTTAAGCGTCTCCAACAAATTGTCCGGTGCCTCCGGTTGGACGGAGGTCACCGGCTCGGTAGGCTTGCTCCTCTTGGAAGGAGGCTGCCTACCGGAGTCCGGAACCATTGAAGGTTCCGGTGCGGTGTTCGGCTCAAGGCCGAACTTGGAGCCCTTGGGGGTTCTATCCCCTTTACGCCTGGAGTCCGGGAGGTTGCCTTGCGGCGCCTCCAGGACCACCTCCTCCTGGCTTGGAACCTGTTGGGACGCCACCTCGGCACCGTCCGTAGGGTGGGGGAGGAAGCCATCGGAAGGGAATTCACATCCGACGAGTCCAGGGAGCCGCTCGACGACTCGTCGAGCCCAGCCTTGGGCGGACTGCACAATCATGTTCGACGTAAGGAAAAGCTGTGCAATGGGGGAATACTATGAATCACTCTGGTAACCGGATACTTACAATTTCGCCAGGGGCTTGGCCATGTGCAGCCACTCCTCTTCGCCGTCGTCGGCGTTGGTGGAGTAGTCCGCAGGAGGGGTCTTCCCCCTCTTGGACCATTCGGCCTCCCCGGTTGGGGCGGCCTTTCTTTTCTTCCCTCCCCCCGCCAGGGGGGGAGAGGTCTCTTCTTCCTCCTCGTCGTCTTCATGGGAGGAGTGCACCTTGGAGTCGTCGGATGATGAATCCGACACCTCCTAGCGCCGGGCACTCTTTCGAGTCCCCGTGGCCTTCTTCTTGGCCTTCTTCTCCGGCACCACGTAGGGTGCCGGAACCAGCAGCTTCGCCAAGTGAGCGTCCGCTGGGCCTTCGGGCAAAGGAGTCGGACAGTTGATCTGTCCGGACGTCTCCTGCCAATCCTGTCAAAGGTAAGGGAGCTTAGATCCCGCATGGAGTCAAACTATGAAAAACTAATACCTTGTAAAAGGTGAAAACAGCTTACCGCACGAGTGTGACGCTGCGTGCTGAATCTGCGATCCTCGGTAGCGGATGCGGGGGCCTCGACGCCCTTGAAAAGCACCTTCCAGGCATCTTCGTACGTCGTGTCGAAGAGCCTGCTCAGAGTTCAGTGCCGTGCCGGGTCGAACTCCCACATGTTGAAAGCCCGTTGTTGACACGGGAGGATCCGGCGGATGAGCATAACCTGGACTACGTTGACAAGTTTGAGCTTCCTGTCCACCAGGGTTTGGACGCATGTTTGGAGTCCGGTCAGCTCTCCTTTTTTACCCCACAACAGGCCCGTCTCTTTCCAGGAGGCGAGCCGCGTAGGGGGTCCGGATCAGAACTCGGGGGCTGTGACCCATTCAGGGTCACGCGAGTCGGTGATGTAAAACCACCCCGACTACCACCCCTTTAGGGATTCCACGAAGGAGCCCTCGAACCATAGGACGTTGGGCATCTTGCCCACCATGGCACCTCCGCACTCCGCTTGGGTGCGGTGCACCACCTTCGGCTTGACATTGAAAGTCTTGAGCCATAGGCCGAAATGGGGGCGGATGCGGAAGAAAGCCTCGCACACGACGATAAACGCCGAGATGTTGAGGACAAAGTTCGGGGCCAGATCGTGGAAATCCAGGCCATAGTAGAACATGAGCCCCCGGACAAATGGGTGGAGAGGGAAGCCCAATCCGCGGAGGAAATGGGGGGAGGGACACTACCCTCATGGGGCCTTGGGGTGGGGATGAGCTGCCCCTCTTCGGGAAGCCGGTGTGCAATGTTGTTAGACAAGTATCCGGCCTTCCTTAGTCTTTTGATGTGTCCCTCCGTGACAGAGGAGACCATCCACTTGCCTCCTGCTTCGGACATGGCTGGAGAAGGTTGAGGTGGGGTGTGCCGACTTGGGCGCTGGAGCTCGAGTGCGCGGAAATGGATAGGCAAAGGAGGAAGAAGGCGTGGATGACAAAGTGGATCCTTATCCCCTAACTAAAACTAACATTTCTAATAATTCTATAACTAAAAAACAAAAAGATTGCTAACAATTCTATAACAATGTGTGTGTGTGTGTGTGGTTGGCGGCCGAGGCAGGAGCTCATCGGCGAGGCGCGACGACGATGGGCGGCGACGGGGACGGGGACGGGGACGGAGACGGAGACGGCGACGGGGACGGGGCGGCGACGACGGGGATGGGGCGGCGATGACGGGGATGGGGACGGGCCGGGCGGGGACGACGGGAGGACGGGGCGGGGCGCGCCGACGGGGCGGGGCGCGGCGACGGGGACGACGGGGACGGCGACGGCGACGGCGACGGGGACGGCGACGGACGGCGACGGGGATGGCGACAAGGGGCGGCGGCGACGGGGCAGAGGAGAAAGAAGCAGGGAGAGATGAGAAACTGACAATTTTTTTTGAAGTGTTTTCGTATATAGAACCCACCTTTAGTACCGGTTGGAGCCACCAACCGGTACTAAAGGTCTGTTTTGGCCAGGCGAAGCGACGGGAACCGCACCCCCTTTAGTACCGGGTCATGACGCCAACCGGTACTAAAGGCCCCCCCTTTAGTATCGGTTGGAGCTACGACCCGGTACTAAAGGGTGTGCGCTGCCAGGCGAGGGGCGCAAAAGTTTAGTCCCACCTCGCTAGCCGAGGGGCACTTGCACCTGCTTATAAGCCCCGCCGTCGCTGCTATCTCGAGCTCCTCTCTTAAGTAGGCCTTCTGGGCCTACCTCTACTGCGATGCCTTGTTGGGCCTACTGGGCTAGCGGGCCTGCATCCTGGCCCAACTAGAATTTGGGTTTCTAGTCGTATGCAGGCCGTTGTGGCCCAGTAGGTGGGCTTTTTTTGAATAGTTTAAATTTTGAATTATTTGAAATTTGTGTGAATCACTAGTTTGTGAATAACTTAACTTTGAAAATAGATTTTTCAGTGATTCTTTTTTCTTATGTTTAATATTAGTGTGTTTTATCATTATATTCAATTTGTTAATTCTTAGGTTATTTAAAAAATGAAATGCCTTTGTAACGGATGAGTTTTCGTCCGAAACCCTGATACTTCGAAAGAGATTGTCCATTTTGTATATGAAGTGCATCCAATTTTTGCAGTAACCCTTTCTACTTTTTTGCACATGCTATGTGGGTGAAATTATGATACCATGCCAACTTTCAACCTTTTCTGAGTTCATTTGAAATGCTTTTCAATTTTAGGGTCATTTAGCTGAAAAAATCAGTAAATGCATGAAAGAATTTGCTTGCACAAAAAATTTCTTCGCGTTTCAAATGCCAAAACACATAACTAGCTACCCTAACTATTACAGAGATTCCCTCCTGGGTGTGAGACACAGAAGAAAGTGATGATAGTGAAGCCGATCACATCCCAGATCTTTGGGTGTGAAACTTTTTCTTCGTCCTCTTCTTCTTCATTGTCTGCCATCATAACCCCTCTTTCTCCATGCTTGGTCCAAACATTATAGAGGGGCATGAAACCGGACTAAAACAGGTGGACGTGAATGGTTCTTGACGTAGAGTAATTGTGACCATTCTTACAGCCAGCACATGGACAAGGCATAAAACCATCCGCCCGCTTGTTTGCCTCAGCCGCAAGCAGAAAAGTACGCACGCCATTAATGAACTCAGGAGAGCATCGGTCATCGTACATCCATTGCCGGCTCATCTTCAATACACAGCACCGAAAACACCAAATTAATACAATACATAAAGTTCGTACATAAAGATCATACAACACTTAAATGCAACAAACAAATAACTCTCTAGCTAAAGAATTTAAATGCAACAACAAATGCGATCAAGATCGCAACTAAGGTAACAATTGATCCAACAGCATAATGATACCAAGCCTCACTATGAATGGCATATTTTCTAATCTTTCTAATCTTCAAGCGCATTTTCTCCATCTTAATCTTGTGATCATCGACGACATCGGCAACATGCAACTCCAATTCCATCTTCTCCCCCTCAGTTCTATTCAATTTTTCCTTCAAATCCTCGTTTTCTCTTTCAACTACCTCCTACATACAAATATCTATGTCAACTTGATGGGCATAATTTGTCATAAACACGAAATGCAATGAATAGTTTTAAAAGAGAATATACCACATCCGAATCATAACCCGGACGAGGGCCGATGGCGACGGATATCAAAACCATGGCACTATATATAACAAACAACGTATGGGTAAGATAATTGTACGAGTAACTATATAAAACTTCATGAACAAGAGGCTCACCACAAGGTGGTGCCGGCGACGAGACGTTGCGAGCGATCAACGGTGGTTACGACGGAGATTTAGAAGGTACTAAGTAAACCACACCTACATATGCAAACTAAGTGTTATTTTTGACCTCAAATTGCATATAAATCAAATACTAGCACATATATAATTCCTCCCAAATTACTAAACTCAAAAATCAATCACTATATAAAGCATTGCACGAGCTAATCTAGCAATGAGATATGAAAGGACAAAGTTGCTAACCTTTGTGATCATTTGAATGGATGGGGGCCTTCAAATCTTGACAAATTTTGGGCAAAATGTGTGATGAGCTTGAGAGGAAGAGGGAAAAGAACAGAGAGGAGAGGGGAAAGGGGAAGAACAGAGCGATCTCGGGTGGACGAAGGGTCTATGTAGGACGACCTTTAGTACCGGTTCGTGATACGACCCGGTAATAAAGGTGCTGGAGGGGCCCTGGACTGACAACATCCTGCCACCACTAACTTTAGTACCGGTTCATGGCACAAACCGGTGCTAAAGGTTCGCCATGAACCGGTACTAATGAGAGCGACCGGCTAGCCGTTGGAACCGGCACTAATGCACACATTAGTGCCGGCTCAAATTCAAACCGGCACTAATGTGCTTCACATTTGACCCTAGTGAGCATTCGGTAGGCCCACGAGACAGACTATTAAACATTTTTTCACATAAATATAATAAACTATACTAATATTTAGATTATATTCATGAAAAATAAAATGAGTTAATGGCCATCAAAATTATTGGTGCAATGCTACGGCGAGCTCCACCCAATGGTATTCCTCCTCCCTTCTCCCACTTCCCTTCATCCAACCCTAAGGTGAGCTTCTAAATTACAACCAATCAATTCACTAACCATTATGTATATTTAGTGGGTTTTCCATAGGATTTAGGGCCAAGTCAGCAACCACTCAAGTCCGCTATTTCTGCTGGCACACATTTGCTAATACTAAATGTGTCAAGTCCTGTCATGACTAGAGTTTGTTTCACATTGTATTAACTAAAATGTTCACTATTACCTATGTTTGCGTTTAAAAGGTCGGCGGGCTTGTACACCGAGACCAATGCATGATTAAACTTAATGGTGCGGGATTAATAAGCATGGCAACATTCAATGATTTTCGTATAGTTATGGCTATATTGCATCACATGCATTGTGCTTACCCCTATAAAAACAGAACAACTAATCTCATAAGCTCTCTTTCTGTGTGCATTGGTTTTTGTATAACAGTCAAGCTTCATGAACATTCACCAAGTTTATAGAGAAATTTTCCTATATTTATAATGCCAATTATATATTATATGAAAATAGATTTCATGTTGAATCTAATGATGTTGATTTGGTATCCTGGATATTTATAATATTTTATGTAAACTAGGTCAAAATTGACAAAGTTTGGCTTAAAAAATCCTAATATGCACATAGTTAGGGATGGATGGAGTGGTGGAGTAGTTCTCTAGGACCAGCAAGGCTTTTTCCGAGCGGGGACGTGCCATTTTTTCCCGTCCACAACGGAACCTGAGCAGGCAGTGCAAATGAGCTTTGCAACTAGCTAGGGAGATGGGGATCCAAAAAGTCATTCTCGAACCCGATTTTCAGTTGGTGGCGCAGAAGATTAGCCAAGATGCAGAAGATCTATCAGCAAATAGGGTGAAACAACTCCATAGTTTTGAGAAGTTTAGGGTCAAGTGGGTGCATCAGTAGGCAAATAAGGCTGCTTAAATAAACTTTGTAAGACTGGGTCTGGGTATCAGCAGAGTTTGCAAACTCAGTGATAGCCACAGAGTGTACCGCTACCTGATTTACTTAATGTAGCAAGTTCCACTATAAAGACCTACTACCTATGATTCTTATCAATGCAACTATGCCACATCATCAATTCATGTGTGTAAGTAAATTATTATTAGGATATGTTTAGCTCTCATCTAAACGAGAATTATGTAAATTAATCAAACGGAAAAGGTGAAAAGGAAAAATAAAATAATTCAGATAAATCTCCATGTAATAAAATCAAGGGAAATGTTTGACAACGGCGCACCGGCCGAAACTTCGGCCGGTCCCACACGAGCCATGCCATCGAGGCCCATCGCATGCCTCGCGCACCTCCCTGCCTCTTTTTTTCTTTTCCTTCCTTCTTCTTCCCAATCCCCTTCTCTCTCTCAGCCGCATCGACGCTCCTTGGCTTCCTCCTTCAGATCCCGCCTGCGGCCAGCCCCAATCCCGCATAGGTCCATACCTCCAACCTCAGCCCCCACGCCCATTTCCTCCTCTGCCCCCCCGGCTACAGGTTCCTCCCACCCTGGCGAGCCGGAGTTGGAAGCCGCCATGGATATGCCATTCGCGAGCCGCTGCTCATAGTTTCCTCTGCTGGAACCGTCCACCGGAGATGCTACAACCACGGCAGCGCAACCTCCTCCCCCACCGCTGCAATCATGTTCTCCCAAACAAACTTTGGAAGCATCTTGCCCCTCCATCGATGTTGCAACCGATGAACAAAAAAGCTACAACCGTTCGATTCAAAAGCTTCAACTGGACACCATGCACTGAAAAAAGCTACAATTGTTCATACGAAAGTTTCAACCATAGCTTGAAAAAGCTTCAATGGACCCCCGTACAACTGAAAAAAGCTTCAATAGTTCATGTGAAAGCTTCAAACCATATTTGGAAAAGCTTCAAACGGCGGAATAGAGAAGTTTCATTGGACCACTATGAAAGAAAAAAAATCTACAACCGTCTTGGAAAGCTTCAACCGTCGAATTGAAAAGTTTCAATCGTCGAATTGAAAAGCTTCAACCAGCTTAATAGAAAGCTTCAACCCGCGAGTACACAGCGAAAAAGTTGCAATCGTTGACATAAAAAGCTTCAACCGTAATTTTGAAAAGCCTCAACCCAGCAACAATGGCACATCACCATTGATGCAATGGCTTCACGGCGGAGCTACAACGGTGAAGAATCCCCAGGACCGGCGGTGATCTACTTGAAAGCTTCGCCGGAGACGTGGCCATCGACGAAGAACGGCGTTGCTATAAGCTGGATTGGGTGGCAATCCTTCCCGGGAAATGCGACCTTCGCCGGCAGGAGCTGCTTGCGGCGGAGCCGGCAAGAGGCATGGCGGACTAGCGGTTGCTGCAACCGAAGGCGAGCCACGCTGGGAACAGGCGACACTGACAATGACGGGGGCGCGCAAGCAGAGAGTCCTGCCTTTTCCTTGGAGGCGTTGACCGGGAGGAAGAAGAAAGAGTGGGTTGAGATGCAGATATGAAGGACCCAATACAGTGCATCGGGCGACTGCGCCGACGCCTAAAATCAAAGTGCATGAGTTTGATGATGTATATTTTGTTGTCGTGGATGTTATATATTTTGAATGCTTGGAGCATACTATAATAATTTCAAACAATTTTTTTCTGCTACATGCTTCATACGATAACACTCTTGCATTTCATTTTACATTAGTTTTAATTGTTTGTCTTACATGCGTCTATTTTGACGAGGTTCATGCAGTAACACGATTAGTTTTCTAAATTATAAAGTAGATGTCTTTGTGACTATTGGTTAAACTTATATCGAATTTTACAATCTTATAGTCTACTTTCATGCTGAAGTTATATTGTATATATAGAGTATACTGTACATGTATAATCTGTGTCACCGGTCTGCAACTGCAACTAAGCCACTAAAATAGATGAGAAAAAGGCAAGTACCCTCACCCAAGAGAAGAAAACAGTACCATAACAAAAAGTATATGTTCTTCAACAAAGCTGTGAAATAACATTATTATATTCTTCCATAGTGCCATTCCCATTTCATTCATATTTAACGATAGATCAAATAGTTTACTGCCATAAGAACTCAACTACTGAGCGAGCAGGAACATTCATACAATCATTCTTTACATCTTGTGCCATGCAGGGCGAAACACTGTTAACAAGTACACAATCTCTACTCCTAATGAAGCAGTTGGTAGTCTCCGCCAGTCAATTTTCGTCCCACCTCCCCTGGTTTTTTTTGGGTACTTCGTCCCACTTCCCGCAACCCACCGTTCCCCCGCATCTTACCTCCCGACCGCTAAAAAAATCATCAAGTTACAATGACGCCCATTGAGAACCGTGATGGTTCACAGGTATAAAAACGTCCTAATCAAATCTACTATGGTTAACCTACGAAAATACAGCTGATCGATCTGAAACAGAACCCCTAGGACCCGAAAAATCGTCGTGCCCTCGATGCCATTGCCTGTCGCCGTCAATCCTCCCTATTGTGCCTTTCTGGACGCAGCTTCCGTCCCCACCGCTCAAACCCTTAGCCGCCGTCGCAGCCGCTCAAACCCTTGACCTCCTTCACCGTCGGTCCACCCCTTCGACGCCACCATCCGAGTGCAGAGACAGGAAGATCCCGTATGATCCGTCGCTGATCAGTCGCTGATCATCGGATCTGCGGGCGATCCAGTCGACTGGACACTATCTGGACCGGCGATTGCAAATACATGATGATCCCGTATGATCCCTGTAACACCCCGGATATGACTTTCCCAATTTGTACTCCAACTCTTGCCGTTTCCGGCGTTAAGTTATTTTATTTTCTCGGGTTCGGGTCTTTGTCTCTGTGTGTTGTTATCGTTGTCATGCATCTCATATCATGTCATCATGTGCATTGCATTTGCATACGTGTTCATCTCATGCATTCGAGCATTTTCCCCGTTGTCCGTTTTGCATTCTGGCGCTTCGTTCTCCTCCGGTGGCCATTTCTAGCTTTCTTTCGTGTGTGGGGATTAAACATTTCCGGATTGGACCGAGACTTTCCAAGCGGCCTTGGTTTACTACCGGTAGACCGCCTGTCAAGTTTCATATCATTTGGACTTCGTTTGATACTCCAACGGTTAACCGAGGGACCGAAAAGGCCTTGTGTGTGTTGCAGCCCAACACCCCTCCAATTTGGCCCAAAACCCACCTAAACCTGCTCCATCATCTAGAGGTTCGATCACGGTCGCGTGGCCGAAAACCGCACCTCATTTGGACTCTCCTAGCTCCCTCTATGCCTATATATAGACCCCTTCCCCGAAATCCGGATCCCCCTCGTTCTAAACCCTAAATAAAATCTACCGCGCCGCGCCGGACACGTCCGTGCCGGCCGGACAAGCTGCCGCCGCCCACGACGAACCAGGGCACGCCACGTGGGGCTCCTGCCCGCGCCGCCGCCGAGGCCCGCGGGCACGAAGCCGGCCCCCTCCCCGCACCAACCGGGCCGCGCCCCGCGCCCGCTAGCGCCGCCACCTCCTTCGGCGCCGGCCGCCCGATGCCGCCGCATCCTCCGCCGCTCCGTCGCGCGCCGCTCGACGCCGGCCGGCCGGAGCCGCGCCGCGCTGCCTCGCCGCCCGCCGCCACATCGCCGTCTTCCGCCGTGGCCGAGCCCCGCCTCCGCCGTCCACCTCGTCACCTGTGGGAGTCCAACCACTGCCCCGCTCCGGCCACTTCTTCCTCGCCCGCCGCTGCCGTCTACATTGATTCTGGCGAAGATCCGGCGATCCTCGATTTCCGCGCCCCAGATCCAGATCTGAAATATTAGGGTTGACCCCGTTCTTTTTCCCCAAGTCCCTAATCCATGTGCTCATGTTCGTCATGCTATATCTCTGCATTCGTAGCTCCGATTCATGCATATAGCATATCAAAATGTTCATCTCAGAGAGTACATCATTTCATTCCATTGCATCATTTTCGTTTGAGCTCATCTTGATGCCCGAAATGCTGTTAGAAGAGGGCTACTTGAGATAATTGTCAGATCTGCTACTCCATTTGCATATTTGTCATTTTTGCCATGATTATTGTGTGCATGATATGCCCATGAGCTTTGCATATGTTTTGTTAAGGGTTTTGCCATCTTTCCAGAGGTGCAACCCATGTATTTTTGTGATGTGTGTGGTGACTAGCACAAGCTTGCGAAGTGAGGCACTTGGTAGTGCTGATTTCAGGGACTTAGCAATTCCACTAAGTCCTTGATCTGTTTATTTCATATGGCCATATGTTCTTGTTGCTTACGAGTGATCCGTGCCTCTTTTGAGGATGATCAGTAAGGATGTTTTGTTAATCTTGTAGTGCTCTATCCATCCATGTCTTTGTTTGCAATTATGGAGCAACCTAGCTTGAGTCAATCGAGCTCTACTTTTGCTACTTTGTGAATCTGGGCAGATTGTCAACTTGTTTGGAATTTTCCCGATGATGTTGTAGTTGACCCGTGCATGCTATGCTATTGTTATTTCCATGTCTAGCTTTCATTTTGTGTGTTATTGATAGATGTATGCTTAGCTTTTCCTGTCTTGCTCCGTAGTGAGTGCATCGAGCTCGTAAACATGCCTTGATATCTGTTTTCAGCATGCTCCAGTTTTCTCTAAGTCTGTGATCTGATTATGTTTTTGCCATGTTCATATGCTTGCAATTATATTTTCTGATCCCTTTTGGCTCAAGGTCACTAAGGGAGTTTTGTTAAGCTCTTCCAGTAGCTCCATGCCATGCTTTACTTTGCCATGTTCAGGTCCTGTAGCATGTAGTTTTGTTGCTCCGAAGAGGGCTACCTGATCTGAAATTCCAGACAAGTGTTAATTTCACTAAGTCTGAGATCTGTTTACCATATGCATTTTTGCCATGCTTGTTTGAACCTGTTAATGGATGAATTGGTCGTAGCTCAGTGCTAGACTTTTGTTAAGCATCTTGAATGCATCCCTGCCATGTATTTTGTTGTCATGTTTGGGTGCTGTAGCATGTTCATCTCATTGCATTTAGATGGCTACTTGCTGTAAATCGCAGACCGGTGTCATATTTGTTTTGCTTGCCATTTCCAAACCGTAACTCCGATTCCGGTGATCTTTATATCGTTTCCAAGCGATTTCATCTCATCTTTCCAGTGGCACACTTGTATTTCCAAGTTGAGGCCAGGTCTTGCATCCCTTGTCAATTCTTGCATATGCATCTCGCATCACATCCCGCATAGCATACCATCCTTGCATCATATTGTTTGATCCTTGCACGTGGTTGATTGTGTCCTTGTTGCTTGTTTGTCTTGTTTGGGTAGAGCCGGGAGACGAGTTCGCTAACGAGGAGCCCATTGAGTTTGCTTTCGAGGATCCAACCAACCCTGACAACTTTGCAAGCAAGATGATCATACCTTCGAAATCACTACTATCTTTGCTATGCTAGATTGCTCGCTCTTTTGCTATGCCATTGCTACGATGCCTACCCCTTGCTTTCAAGCCTCCCAAATTTCCATGTCAAACCTCTAACCCACCATGTCCTAGCAAACCATTGATTGGCTATGTTACCGCTTTACTCAGCCCCTCTTATAGCGTTGCTAGTTGCAGGTGAAGATTGGAGGCCGTTCCTTGTTGGAACATTTATTTACTTGTTGGGATATCATTTTATTATCTTATTATCTTAATGCATCTATATACTTGGTAAAGGGTGGAAGGCTCGGCCTCTCGCCTAGTGTTTTGTTCCACTCTTGCCGCCCTAGTTTCCGTCATATCGGTGTTATGTTCCCGGATTTTGCGTTCCTTACGCGGTTGGGTTATAATGGGAACCCCTTGAAAGTCCACCTTGAATAAAACTCCTCCAGCAATGCCCAACCTTGGTTTTACCATTTGCCACCTAGCCTTTTCCCTTGGGTTTCGCGGACTCAAGGGTCATCTTATTTAAACCCCCCCGGGCCAGTGCTCCTCTGAGTATTGGTCCAACCTAGAGCACCGTGCGGGGCTGTCCCTTGGCAACTTGGGTTACGTTGGCTCCCGTACGCTTAGCTTATCCGGTGTGCCCTGAGAACGAGATATGTGCAGCTCCTATCGGGATTTGTCGGCACAGCGGGTGGTGTTGCTGGACTTGTTTTACCATTGTCGGAGTTGTCTTGAAGAACCGAGATACCGAGTCTGATCGGAACGTCTTGGGAGGAGGTCTATTCCTTCGTTGACCGTGAGAGCTTGTCATGGGCTAAGTTAGGACTCCCCTGCAGGGTTTTGAACTTTCAAAAGCCGTGCCCGCGGTTATGGGTAGATGGGAATTTGTTAATGCCAGGTTGTAGATAACTTGAACCTTAACTTAATTAAAATGTATCAACCGTGTGAGTTACCGTGATGGCCTCTTCTCGGCGGAGTCCGGGAAGTGGACATGGTGTTGGAGTAATGCTTGCGTAGGTTGCTCTCTAGTTTCTCGCTCGCGCTTTGCCTCCTCTTCTCGCTCTCTTTTGCGAACAGGATAGCCACCATTTTTTTGCTAGTCGCTTGCTGCCGCTCCACATATACTTTTACCTTGCCTTACCTATAAGCTTAAATAGTCTTGATCGCGAGGGTGCGAGATTGCTGAGTCCCTGTGGCTCACAGATTACTATTACACCAGATGCAGGGCCTGATGATTCTGCTCCAGGTGACGCGCTCGAGCTCAAGTGGGAGTTCGACGAGGACTCTCAATGTTATTATGTTTCCTTTCCTGATGATCAGTAGTGGTGCCCAGTTGGGGGTGATCGGGACCATGCCGCATGTTGGGTTATCTTTTATTTTGGTGCCGTAGTCGGGCCATGAGTGTTTTGAATGATGTAATGTTATTTGTGTACCTTGATTGACGTGGCGATTCTAAGCCAACTATGTTCTCTCCCCTTTATTATTATATTACATGGGATGTGTAAAGATTACCTTACTTGCGACATATGCCTTCAATGCGATTATGTCTCTAAGTCGTGCCTCGACACGTGGGAGCTATATTCGCATCGAGGGTGTTACAATCCCTCTGAGATTAGCTGATATGGACCGGCGTGACCCTCCCAGGTTTGGCGTTTATGTATTTAAACCTTTACAATACAAATCCTACTGCTAACCCTTACAAATCTTGATCTATGAT
This sequence comes from Triticum urartu, assembly GCF_056163025.1. Classification (NCBI taxonomy): domain Eukaryota; kingdom Viridiplantae; phylum Streptophyta; class Magnoliopsida; order Poales; family Poaceae; genus Triticum; species Triticum urartu. The sequence continues at coordinate 613,237,545 of NC_141876.1, forward strand.
CAGTCCCGTGATCATACGGTGCCAAGACTGACTTTGTGATCTCTGATCGGTACCGTGGTCATACTGTGCAAGATGTGAGAACCTGGAATAAAAAAATACAGGTTCCGTCACCATTCAATGACGGAGGAAAAGGAAATTTACACCGGACTGGCTAATATGACCATGGTTCCATACCTGCTTTGATCGATTTGTCAGCCCCAAATTATTTACTCTTCTTGATTGAATGCTTGCAGGTGGTGAATCATCTCGTTGCCGGTGTCAGAATAAGCATCAAGTGGCAACACTCATCTCTTTTGCCTTTAAGGATCTCAGTTTATGTGCACATAACTAACTCCCAGGTATCTTGCAGGTGACTTCTACTCTAGGAGTCTGGGGCTGGTGACGGCCCTCGGAGACGGTGTCATCAGCAGCAGCATCTGGCAAGTGCATCGAGTTTGCAGCTCACAACTTCAGTTTCCAGCCTCAAAGTGACATAAACAACAGGTAGTTATGACACTTGCATCTAATTGGTTCCATGCAATAGTCAAAGTTTCTATCCCAACTGAGTTTCAACAGCCTCAAAGTGAAGGTTCCATCAAATGGTTCTTGCACCTGTTATTGGGACAAATGGTAATCAGAAAGAAAGAAAAAATCTCATAGCACAAATTTATCTTACATTGATGAGAAATCAGATTTGTTTTTGCAGTGCTAATTTTTTTTGCCTGTTTGAACTACCGTCAGAAGCACCCTTTGTTTTCCATATGAGGCAGTATATGATGCATGTTTCTGCCCTTATTACACGGCCTCAAATTGCATCACTACCAAATAGAAAGTTTTGCTAGCCATTTGACCTCCTTCTCTTTAGTCAATGCACACTACCTGTTCTGGTGGCAATTACAGCGAACTGCTTAATTATTATTTGTTAGGTTGAGAACACGCAAAGTCTGTAGACTCATGCCAGCACACCATAAACAAATTACCATATTGTAATTGCCAGAACAGCAGATAACTAATATACAGCATCTATAATCCCTAAATTTTAGTGCTAGGATTCCTAATGGTTTGAAAATCCCAGATCAACTTAAATAAAGTTCTATTGCCTCAATGGTTGTAACACTAAAGAAATCAATGGCCCAATTAATTGTTCTCAATCACAAATCACGGCGACGTTGTATATTCTGAATTTACATCTGATGTGACACCACGCATGAAAAAGGTGGTAGAACATTCCAATCATACGGGAATTGTAAGACGCATACCTTTTATCTTTTGTTAAGATCGGCTTCCATCGCTAGGAGTTCTTTTTCCTTTTTTCTTCACATCCTATATGAGATAATAACATGCAAAATATAAATATATATCAAAACTAACTTCGCACATGAACAGTTTTACCCTAGATAGTCAATTTTGTAAGGCGAACTTTGAGCTGGCACATGGATCACTTAAGATAGAGATAGAGAAAGTGTCCAAAGAGAATGACTAAAGTACCCTTCCATTAACTGTTTTCAAAATATGCGATAGAATGTTTTACGTGGTTGGTCATGCATATATTCTCATATGCTATAGTACTAATCATAGGATAGAGCTGAAGCTTCAAATTGTTTCAATATTTATGCTCTGAATCTACTTATATAATAAGCCATAGGTTAGAGCTTACGCTTCAATTTGGATGACCTGAAGCTATTTATAATATGAACTAATCCATAACAAGTAATGAACCATATGGTGTAGCTGAAGCTTCGCAAAACCTAATGCATTCACGGAACCGGAGTAGTACTACAGTTGGTGCAAGAGGCATATCTACTGATTTCACCAAATATCACAGGAACCGGCTATTTCGCCGCGCCAGGAAGTTTTGTTGATCATTAGGAGGGGTCATGTGGAAGGCTCACATCAAAGAGAATGGAATGGGAAACTTGTACCTTCAGTGCATAGACTCGATCGGCATGTAAGAATACTTTATAGCCCATATTTTTTAAATACAATTTTGATAAACATGTTTATTTGCTCATTGTTGTTATGTTTCATGAAAATTTATTAGGGAACAAAGATGGAAGCCATTGCATACAACAGCCAGGCAATCCGTTTCAACAGCGTGCTAGAAACTGGTAGGACCTATGATTTCAATCGCGCCGGGTTCAACCCCACAGAAATGCCAGATGGACATTTCTGGTACCTAGCCATGGACTTTGTGACCACACTAAGTTCTACGACCGAGGTTACGATGTCGGCGCAACAGATAATGTCGACAATTTGCCCACCGTGCTTCCCACAGTTTAGAGAAATCTTTGAGCTACGGGACAAAACCATCACGGGTGCATCATTTAATTTGTTGTTTTTGCATATTACTCCGTACAACTCAGAGTCTCATTGTGATTTCAAATTTGCAGATGTGGTTGCTATCCTTGCCTATGTTGGTCAGATAGAATTTATGTGGGATTCAATATATAGGCGCCGCGTCCCTTCCCTCGAGATTGGCCTCATGAACTTTCAGTAAGTGCCAATTATAATATGAGATCATCGTATGCTTCTTTTTGTAATTCTATTGTTGCAATGTTACTCACATTTTTATTTGTTTGTAGATGGCAGATAATTTTCTTACGTGTACGTGAAGAGCACGTTGGGCCTAACTTCTGGCATTTGCAATGCACTGACAACCTATTCGAGAAGTTTGCTGTAACTTACATACAGGTAAATCAGAGGCAGCGTTGCTTGCAAACTATGAGGGAGAGCACATTCTTCTTCTCTCCCAACATTAATGATGATCATCATTATCTACAAGGTAGGGGCTGCGTTCTATTTTAAAATTGTTTTCAATAATTTTTTTCTGTAATACTATTTCACTACTATATAACACTGATTGTTATCATAGATATCCATGAAGCCAGCCTGACGACACTTGATGAAACACGTGCTTACGTCAATCGTGTTGCTCAAGGTAGGAACAATGGACGTCAGAACTATCACAGCCGAAATTAGAGCATCCTTGAGGGTTTTGGACGACTGACTATGTACTGATGCATATTCAAATGTCGCAAATAAATGGCTTCTACAGTTTTGTTATGGATCGAATTGAGAATTATCATTTTGGCATTATGATTAATGTATTATACATATATATACCTTCATAATACGCAGTGTTCAGTATTTCGTCTTACGCCGTCGTCCTTTGTCCGTCTCTCCCCCACCATTCCTTTTTTCACACAAGCCAGGAAAGGAAACAGCAGACGCACACAGTAGTTTTTTTATTGGAATAACTGACTAAGTCCTCTTCCCCTCGTGCGATCCCAACACAGGCATGATCCTGGGATAACAACATGCGCACCCACGCCTCCGCCGACGCATGTTTGGCCCAATCCGCCCGAGTCCTCTGGTCCATGTTCTCGCTCTCTTATCCCTCCTCCATTTATGCCTTATCGATCCTAACACGATGGTGCGCGAACGGCGCGCATGTAAGGATTATGTTGAAGTTGGAATATATACCAAACAATAGTTGCTTCATTTTTACCTTTACGACTTTTATGTTTCTCATGACTATGATCATTATAAACTCTTACTTGATCTTTAAAGACTTGCGGGAATAAAAGGCCAATGTGCAGTGTTTCATGCACTATCATATTGTGACTAGACTCACTACAGCTGTATTTTATTGATCAAGTAAACTATAGACATAATTTGCGGGAATATTTCTTTCTAGAAGGCTTCCTATGTGTATCTGTAGGGCTTAACTAGATGTGTCTTAGTTATTCCACGTTCATACGAGGCACTCAAACATAAAACTAAATGAAAACGCAACCCACACCAATTACATGTGATTTAGATGTGCAATATATACTACTTAAAACACATCTAGACGTGCATCGGCAAAAACGAGGTTTTATAACTCAAAATTTTCTCTCCATGGAGATATACCCGTGCGTTAAGAATATGGATCAATACATGTAAAAGAAGTGGGCTGTAGTATCATAATTCAATTAAGGGTAAAGATATAGATTATTCCACATGGTATAGGTTATATTATGTTATATGTACCCCGTTGCAACACACAGGCGCCTATGGATCATATCATCATGTCTATAGTTTTTGTTATGGCAACTTGTAATTATGGAAGGATATGGGCCACCTTCCGAGTACATGACAACATTTACTTAAAGTTTCCAATACGATGTAGTATCCAATCTAACGGTGTGGCCTACCATACGTTCAATGGGTTTCCCATTTTGGCCATTAATTTTCCCTTAGTCGGATTTGCTTATAAGGAAAGTTAAATCCTGCTTGTTCCGATCTGGAAAGGGAGATGTATAAAATAGAATTATAATCGGTGTTTATTTATTTGCCCATTGTAGTATGGAATAAGAAGAAATGCTTTTCCGTTTAGATGCAAGGTTTTGTAATGGATACATGCACGGATGGAATGATATCGGCACCTTCCAATCCAATGCTAATGCCTCACCGACCTGTTAGAAGGACAAGTCCCCTCCGACTATCATATATATGGCCCGACTGTGAGTCCACCATTGTCTAATGCCCTCTCGCTCGCTCGTCCTGGTGCTAAGACGACTTTCTGCCCGCGGTAATGGCTGCAATGCCGATTTTTGATGGAGTGGATGACGCAGTCGAGTACATCTACAACTACATCATGGTTTCCTCAGACGAGGAGAAATTAGAGTTTGTTCTGGCAGCCCTAAACTTCATCTATACTTTAATTGCAATTGTTAGCTGCAGATCACTACCATTATAATTTGTTGCATGCATTTACTGAAAGTTCATGCTATCCTTTCTAAATACATAAGGTTCTTAAGATCTAACATAGTGGTTGCAAATAAATGGCCATGTTGTAATATTATCCTTTTACATTACCCCATTATAGGACCATCCACGCCACATTATTTTAAAGTACAATATTTTTATGAACGGTAGTACATTGCAACGCGTACTTTTGCATGATACATGTGCCATCTACACATTAGTTCATAACTGTAATACTATAGCAATACATTGCATCCAAACATGTCAGATCATAGAGATAATACTTGGAAAAGGAAGCTCTGCTAAAAGCAAAATCGCGAATAAGTTCAAACATCAAAGGTACCTGTCTACATCATATTTGGTTATCTCAATAAATAGTACTCCTATCCTGAATTGACACTACGATTCCAATTAGAATATACATACATTTTAGACCTTACTAAAGTTTGGAAAAAATGTACTATTATTTGCCCACACATTGAAGTATTACATTATTTTGATACCCTTATTTTTCTAACAGATTTGCTATCATGTTGTCTTGTTTGCAGCACAATATGGATAAGGAGCTCTCGTCCATTCGTTATCGAGTTAAGCCTACGGACTATCCAAGACACCATGCGAGGTGATACATGGGTCAATCCGAACTGCTTCGATCTTGCAGTGCGTAAGCTTACTAGCGACGCGATACAGAGGAATGCAGGAACAGACTTTGTTGGCTCCACGCATATGTTTGATTTGCGATTCCATCGCCTAGCACGGGTGCTGATTCAGACTGGCTTAGGCCAAGCTGAACGCACCAACTTGTTGATTAACAATGTCATTGTACGGCCTTTGCCGAAATGCGATGTGCTCATGACCCCGTCCATTGTAAGGATTTACATTCTTAACAATTGGTTTGTATACTATCTGTTCACCATTAACTTTGTATACCTATTGCAGTACCTATTGCCGTTGTATTTGGTGGATTCCTCCTACGGCCTCCTTGCAGTTAATATTGAAAATAGGAGGACTCTCCTGATTGATCATTCCAATGAGTCATTCTTAGGCTCAGAGGACTTTCATGACAAGGAACTTACGAAGGAAGCCCGTATAGTTTTGCAAGAATTCGGCAGTGTGTTGTAACAGGGGAGGCCTGGTTTGAATCCCCATCTCGTGGATTGGCCACAAGATCATACATTTATTACAGCCCCGCGGTAATTTTTTAAATTGGTCATGCATATTATAGCCACACAACTATAGGTTCTAATATATGTAGACTTTTGGTCACAGCCTAGATTCTGGATTGAAAGTCCTACAAGAGATGGCTCACCAAGATGATACTCGCGGGCATAACATGTCTAGGACTTCGGTACGTGCTTATCTAACAAGTTTATGTCTTCCATAGCTATGTTAATTATAATTTTATGTTCTTCCTATCATGTATGTCTATTGTGAAATTATTTTTTCAACAAGTTATTAAATTTTTGTTTATGTTTTCTAGGATTCAATACAGCTCAGAAAGCACTTGCTGGTCCAGATGCTGATGATCAAACGCAATGAAGCAGCTGGAAACATCCCAGCTGAAATCACAATGTCCTTGAGGTTTTTGAATGAATGACTCCGGACTGATGCATACTCATATGTCGCAAATATAATAAGCTAATAGAACTTTGGTAGGGATCAAATTGAGATTTATGTTTTTGGCAATATGAATAATGTATTGGATTATATATATATAGGGATTGACTATTCGTCACCCTGGGTCAGGAATAGTTATTCTTCACCCGCTCTATTTTACCATCAATGGACTGTAATTTTACGTTCTGTAAATTTTGCTTTATTTCCGAAGTAAAAAGAGACCGTAAGAAAATATATAATCGTCGAAAAAAATATTTTATGTTATGTAAAATTACAAATGTAAAAATATAGTGTAAAATACACATAAACTGTAATTTTTCTTGTCTTATGACCTATATTTTTATTTTCTTATGTCAAATTTTACGTCGTGAATCGATAGGAATGTAACTATTTGAATTCCAAACGTAATTTAATTATGAAATGATCATAATATTACTTCGGGTGAAGAATAACTTATTCTGCACCCTGGGTGATGAATAGTAACACTATATATATATATATATATATATATATATATATATATATATATATATATATATATATATATATATATATATATATATATATATATATATATGCAGTGAATAAAGGATTTGATGGATCCCTCTAGCTTCCTTTTCGCTTCAACGTTGTCTCCTTGTTTTGGTTCTATCTATTAATTTTGACTTCTATGTATATTTTGTACTATAACACTCGTGGCCACAGGAGCAGGTTTGTTGCTCCAGGTGAACCGGAGGCATTTTGTAATGGACCATGGCAGGTTCAGCCGGCATGCGAGGTTTACAGTCATGCCTCACATCATATACTAACTCGTATCGTATAACTCCATCCATACACGCACTGCTATACGATACGAGGTTTACATTGGCGGCCATCCTCATATGCAATCTATGGAATAGCCAATTTAAAAACATGCTGGATATAATGGATGTACCTTCAATTGCCTTTGATCTTCAAGTTCGCACATGATCCACATTTCTCTGTCATGCTCATGATGTCTCTGATAACCAGCTGATTAAATTGTATGTGTTCCTGCTTAGAGTAACCAACATAAGCCCCTTCCAAAGTGTTTTCTTATTGACTATATAAAGTACAAGACGGTGCCAGCATTTTTTGACAAATAGTATACATTACCAACATTTTCAAATTTGTGTGGGGGGGGGGGGTGTTGGGTGGTAGAATAAAACGTTTGTGTTGTATGGATGAACTTTCTCTAAACATAATAGCCATATATACCTACCTATCACGTTAAATAACAATAAAATAAAGGAGGCACTAATGACTGAATAAGAGGACGAAAAAATATGCATATGCATCTCAATAGGTATCAAGGCTGCCCCTGATTGTAGATTTGTAATGGACTCAAGTTATTAAAATGTTGTGGATCTTACTCTTACATGAGAAGGCATCAAGGCTGCCCCTGATTGTAGATTCACCAAGGTTAGGTTGGTAAATGAACACATTTACACTGAAAACAGAAATATGTAATACGATACATTAGTATCAAGGAATTCCCATGTTACCATGAGCACGATGAGTTCAAGAAAGAAGAAAAAATCTCATACCAGTCTAACGGGATGTATTATAATAGCTTCATGTCGAATGTCTTGTAAAGTGAGTTCATATACAGTCGAACGGGATGTATAATAAAAGCTGCCAGATTAAAACATCAAAAGATAACTACAATGAGTTTATATACAGTCAACCAAACAAGTGACATAAAAAGGCCAAAGCATTATTTTTCAGTGAGAAAATAAGTGAACATTATAATTTCACTTTTACAACTTTAATATTTTAATAGACAAATCACAGATTGTATCTATTGCATTTTTTATATGTGAAAATTTTATACATAGTAAAAACTATTTTGTAACTTAAAGAAATACTAAAGAAACAAAATTGTTTTAAGCATGTTTGGATCTTTTACATCTTCTCTGATTTATTAGCAGACGTACTCCGTTGCCATCCTTCGGTGTATAGATTAATATGAGTTAATAAATTAAATATTTCATTTGTCTGTGGTAGAAAAATAAGATTGTATTAAATCTAGAGATATGATTACCCTAATAAAGATATAATGCTTGTACATACAGACGACCACGGGGAGGAGGAAAAGGAAGTTTCTTTTATTTCCTTTTCTGTTGTATTCACAGACAAAGTGGGCTGAAATAATGTAATCGGGAATATATTATCTGATGCTGGGAGAAAGATCAGATCCGTCCACAAGTTATAATATGTTATACATGGAAATGAATAACTGCTTTAATTAAACGACGCTGATCATTTGGAAGGCAATATCAACTCTCCAATTTATTAGATGTCACGGTAACAAAATGATAAACTCCATCTGCCTACTATTTAACCACCCACCCAAGTTCACATATATCCCATCAGCAATTTCCGATCGAGAACTAAAGAACTAATTTTCTATCCAATGGAGGCGATCATTGGGAACGCTGCACATGCACCCGAAGAGGGTGTGTCTGCGGCCCAGGAGGATGTTCCCGGTCCCCAGGAGGATGTGCCTGCGCCCATGGATGTTTTGCCCCCACCAATGCATGCCGTGGAAGATGCACTACAATACATATTTCACTTTATCATGGGCATTCGAGACCAAGATACATTGAAGTAAGTTGTCTTATTATACATTCTTTTACTATATACAAATAATGTTGGAAAACTCTTTTACACAGCAAGGAAAGATAGCTAGATGGGCAATCTTAAAACATTCATAGGTACATGTATAAGTTTTTTAGTTGAATCCGACGCTACATGAACAATGACATGCAAAGCCCATGAATTAAGGTTCTAGATTTGATACGTGTAGGTTCATCTAGGTGAGGACAATCTGACCTCGTGCAATGTCATGCAATCTAAACATGAATTCGGTTTATCGGTTAGTATAGACAAAGTTAAACTAGAAGATGACCACTGATGTCTTTTGTTGGGCATTTTTTTCAGCTTAATATGGATAAGAAGCTCCCGGCCGTACCAGATCGACATCAGCCTCCGAATGATCCAGAACACCCTTTTTTTCATAAAAAACTTCATCCTGAATGCTTCAAACTTGTTGTACATAAGCTTGCGAGCGCTGAATTAGAGAGGACCGCAGGCACCAACTGGGTTGGGAGCAAACATTATTTCGACTTGCAGTTTCATGCTCAGTCACAGGCCCTTAGGTACTCCTGGATGACTCAAGGAGAGCGCATCACGACGGTGATTAACTATGTTGTGGTCCAGCCTCTTCCTAAATATGATGTGTTCAACTCTATAATTGTAAGAGACGCTCATTCTTAAAGTTAGTTTTACTTATTATAATAGCAATTGACATGTGTCGACCTGCCACAGTATCTACTACCGTTGAAACTTTCGGATTCGTTGTACGGGTTACTTGTAGTCAACCGGCTAAGGAGGAGGGTTGTCGTGATGGATCCATCCTTCAACACGTTTGATCCTGAAGATAGCACTCATAACATATTGATGAGGAAGGAAATCACACTACTGAAGGAAGAATTCAACACTGTGTTGCAGACTAGGATCGCTGGTTGGAATAACCAAATCATGGATTGGGAACAAGATACCATGTCCTGTGCTGCTCGTCGGTAATATACTAAATTGATCGCATACATAAGATGCAGACCGTTATAATGTTTAATATTTATTTATTTTGTCGCAGCAAACACTCAGGCTTCTTTGTGCTACAGGAGATGGCCCACCAGATTGGTCGTTTGCGTAGCATGGGCTGGATGAACACTACCGTAAGTACATAAATGATGAGTTGATGTGTGCCAATTAATATCCGGCCAGTTTATTAAACGATTTGAGTTTTTGCACCTTTCTAGGATCCTATACAGCTCAGACACCAAGCTACGGTCCACATGTTACTGTTCAAAGACAATGAAGCTGCTGCAAACATCCCGCCAGAGATTAGAGCGGCCCTGAGGGTTTTAAGCAACTGAAGATGGACTGATGCATGCAGATATGCCAAGAATGTTTTCCTATACTTCAGATTTGTTATGGACCGTTTTGATAATTATTTATTTTTGATATGAATAATTAGATAATAAGTTTGTGGGGTCCTCTATAGACGTATGTTCAAAAAGATTAGGATGTTTTGGTATTATCAACCTATTCAAACTTTATGGTGTTTTGGTATTATTGAAGTTTGGTTTTATTACCATATTGTTGGATTATTAATTGATTTTGTTGCAACGTCATGAACGAATCATTCGGTTGTCTGCCATGAATGAGCATTTAGCTCCATTTGGGAAGCTGTACAGGGGTAATAGGGCTTGACGCTAGATGAGATGAGCAGCCAGAGTTTAATGTTTTTCACATACTAGGCAAATGCATGTGTGTGCACAGGATATTTACATCCTTCAGCGGCAGCATTGTGCCTCCAACTGTTTCTGCACCTACTGTCATTTTCCTCGAAGATGTACAAAGCGGATCTCATATTCCCCCGCCGTTAGAAGATCAATTCAGGAAAAATTCTTCCGAGGATCACTCCCCTTGCCGATCTTCCCGATTAGATCCCCGTGCCCCTCTCCCGATCGCTGCTCTTTCCCTAAAAACCCCCACTGGTTTCCAGCGCCTCCAACCACAACTAACTCTCGCCCCCGCCGCTTAGGTCGCCTACGGCAAACCGAAGAAGGATGTGGAGGCGGACGTGGGTTAGATATGGATCATTATTGTCTTGGACGTCGACGAGCGGTCGTTGATGGGGCGGGGGTGGCGCATCAGGAGTTATCCTTCTTCCTCCATTATCATATTCCACTCGCTTGCCGGTACCATGCGCCTCTCCCTCGCCCTTTGTTCTGAACTCTGCCACGCTAGGAATTTGAGATGTGCAGGAATACTATAAGCAAGAAGAGAACGAGTAAGAAGCCGAGGTAGTGGGTACAGCATCCGGGTCGAGAGTAGGTCTTAGCCACGCTTCATGGTGCAGGTGAAGATAAATTCAGCCATTTCCTCGGACAGGCTTTGCTCTGTCGGCGGCGCGGTCAGAGAGCATATGGCAGGAGCGCGCGGCCGGCCTGCTGTACGCAGTTGGTGCCTTGGTGTGCAGTGGCACGACTGCGCCCGAGCATGGAGATGGGTTTCGTGTAAGGGCGTGAAGCATGCGTGTTGTCGTGCTGCTGGCTGTGCTCTGCTCTGCTCACGGAGGATGCAGAGGGGTTGGTGGCTTTGGCGCTGGAAGAGGAAGCTCATTGTGCTCTATCTTGTGGTTCAGAGAATATACTGTGTAGCCTGTACTATTCCTCTATGTCTTCCTCCCTGCTAATTCCTCTGTCTATGACAGTTATTTCCTCACTATTTGTGTGCACAGATCAAAATAACAATAGCAAGGAAAACTTGCAATATCTCCCTCTCAAGTCACAGTTTGGTTTGTACTTTTTTGGGGGAGCTAATGTTGATTTGTAGTGATTAATCATCCATTTGATTGAAAGTTCAGGTGGTCTTGGGGATCTCTAGGTGGCAGAAGATAGACATTTGGTGCCTTTTTGTTGCAAATATTTCTAGGTTGCTAGGTAGGCCAAGATTTCTCAACTTGCTGCAATATTCAGTTGTTGTATGTGGTCCTAGGCTCACACGAAATGCTGAATCATAGCAGTGAATGTAAGTTTTATTCCATGTATAGTACATAGCAGATTTATAGCTTAATATACTTGTATAAATCCTACAACTCCCACATTAACACACGAGCAGCCCTAAATAGTAAAGTCCATCCACGATATGTCAAAAGATCCATAAAGTCATGAATTATATTTGGCAAAAATAACTATAGGTAAATATAACGTCAATTCGTACTGATCAACATCAACGCTAAAATAAAAAGTTGATTCCATAAATCCACAATTAGTATTGGTTACCTTTGGCATTGGGAAACCATGGATAATCTGGAATTGACAGCATTCATCAAACTTGTGTGGTTTCTCAGATATTACAACTGCAACAAGTATAATGAGACTGTACATTACTACCAAATTATTGAATGAAGTATTAGTACAAACTGTTAAATCATACAAAAATAGCTAAGCAGGAAGATGATTAGTGTGCATGCTATGATTTTTGTTTGCTGTAGCTAAATTTGGAATGCAAGCAATGAAAATCTTTTTATTTAATTAATACAATAATTTAATTCTTTAGACAGTTATGATTATTTAGTTATTTGCTTATTTATTAACAGGCGTGCATTTGATGGAAAAAGGAAAGAGATCTGCACCATCAACAATGGTATATATGGTAGAAAACATTGTTATATATGGTAGAACTATATTCAGCCATGATCTACTACCCAGTTATTCTCCGCATGTCCTACCTATATATGTTAACCTTCTCTTCCATCCCTCCTCCCCCTCCTTGCTCTTCCTTCGGCCATCACAACAGCTGACCTGGACGAAAATTTCCCAAGGAGTACCTTGTGTAAGCAAGGAGCATCTTTAAGGCGAGTTCCTCTAGGTACGAACAATTCTAGATCTTTATATTCTCTAAAAGTGTAATAGTTGTTATACTAGGATCATGTTTGGTTGAGATATACTATCAAAAGTATGATTTATCTTGCATTTTCCGTATGTTCACCTACAAAATTATGCATGCAATTCTGAACACGTGATTTTCTGAAGCACATTATATAGCAAAAAAAGCATGCATGCAATTCTTAACATGGCAGAGAACAAACAAATAAACAAACACTTATGAAAATCTTAATATTATGACAGTCATAATAATAAGTCCTTTCATGTAATAAAAGTCCTGTGCGTTGCACCAGTGTACAAAATGTAAATCTATGCTTACACACTTGAAAAAAACTACAAACAAACAACATTGCAATCAGTCAAACAGCCATATCAGAACAAATAATTCAAACAATTTTGGTTAAAAATATTTGTCAAACATCTAATACCTTATAAGTTTGCAAATCCCGTACCATTAGTAGGAAACATACACATGGATATGCTCTTACTTGATTTTCCACATGGCAAGTTAAAATAATTTTTGTTGTATCAAAAGTATTGTGATAAGATTTAGGATCAAAATTGATGAATGATTTCGGATTATGTAGTCAACAAGACAATACAAATATATCTCATTGTTGCATGCCTAAGGCTCAAACCCAAAAATAGCCATGCACCCATAGTGAACAATAACCAGACAAATCATGAGCAAATTCATTCAAAAAGATTGGCTGCATGTTCTCCATTTATAATTCACAACCAAGAGTCAAGTCATGGTCGTAGGTAAGTTTCATAGCAGAGTATATATTGAGCCTTGGCTGGAAAAATAGTTGGAAACTAAAAAATAAATTAAATTGATGGTCATGGTTGTCTGTCAATTAGTGTCAGTGTTGGCAGACAATGATACAACTAACAATCGAGAAACGAGCTTGCTACTTAAATTGCTTGCTGGTTAGAATAATAGATCCATTATAATTTGAACAGAAGCTTTTATAGAGGAAGACTCATCTTAGCACCGTAGTAGGTCCGGCTGGTGACAACGTTGGGGACTTGGTGACGAACTGGCCAACCACACCATGCCGCAGAGTTGGGGAGTCGTTGCTCCTTCCCGTGGCTGTGAGGCCGGGTCACGGCGCCTCGGCTCATCAGGAAAGAGGAACCACATCAAACCATTATATAAAGGAATAAGAAGAGGACGATAGGGGCGGGATCAAGAAGGGGGGCGACGTACCGGAGCTGCTGGCGATGCAGATCGAGGAGACGAACACCGCTGCGGATGTGACGGGAACTGGACCGGACCGAGCACCCGATCCTTTTTCATTGAGCTCGCTGCAGCCGTTCCCCGTTGGTCGCTCTGCACACAGCTCGTCGGATCCCCTGGCTGCACAGGTAGGTCGTCTGTGGGTGGAGTCACACGGTCGACGCGCGCGACCTTGCGGCGGGGGGAGTGGAGATGGCCGAGCTGCTGGTGGGGGTGGAGAGGACCGGTGAGGCCGCCCCAATATCTGCCGCGGCATGGGATGGATCATATCAATTTAATATGTGTGAACTAATTATCCATAACTACCTTAATTAAAATAGTAGTGACTTAGCTAAAACAATTAAAAAACATGATCCAGATCCCACAATAGTTCCATCTACAATTAATCGGCCAAACATCCAGTGACAACCACTGTGCTAAGAAGTATCAAACTTAGCACACCTCATAGCAGTTCATGTTTGTGCTAAGTCACCACATGATTGAGTGGAATAGTTAAGAGCTCGTATTTATTTGTGAACGCCTGTATAATAGCAAACGAAGTAGTCGAACGCCCGTTTAAGTTTATTAACCATGCTATGGTAACTGCATAATATGCTACTAACTAAAAGTGACATCATCAAAAACAAAAAACAAAAACACATACATAATAATTGCTAATAAAATTACAGGAAAGCTTGCATTGAAAGAAAACAGTCCCTCAATTATACGCTGCTAGAAAATTAAAATCAGGGGCTAATCTATTTGGGTTTAGTTTAATTCAATCCTAAAATTCACAAACAACAATTATACACTGCTAGAAATTAAAAATAAAGCACACATAAAAATAGGTTATCCTAAGCTTAGTTCTACTACGGTTACTTTCCCATGAAGAATTTTTGTCCTCCATACTACATTTCCAGTAAAATGCATAGGCGTCAAAATATGAAGAGTAAAGCACCCACATTAATACTAGGAGCTGTCAATATGGATAACTTTGAATTGCAAGAGGACATGGCTGAGCATTAAATGAAAAGAGAGGACACAACCTAAAATCTTTTTCCACATGGATAATAAAAATTAAAATTGGAGAAGGAAAAATAAGAAGAAGCCCTCACATATAATCGACATGTTGAAGGTGAGGGAGCTGACATATACATCCTCTCATCGCCACATGCATCCCAGTTCGCTCTGCCCCGCATCAGTACAGCAGGGCAATAGGTGCCAGTGCTGCTCCTGCAAATGTTAATGTGGCCTTCACAAGTGGGTCTGGTTCGTAATAGCAGTGGCTAATAATAGGAAATCATTAAACATGTTACTTTGAGATATGCATGCCAAATAATGCCTGCTCAGGTGATAACTTTTCTTGGGAGTGTACCTTTGTGATAATTTGGTAAATTTGCATAAATTCAAGTCAAAGCAATTGATTCTGCATAAGCTAATTATATGCCACACCACAATCTAAGATAGTTTAACCTCCATTGGTTCATGACTTGTTTTCTGAACATCTTAGGGTATTTGATAACATAGTTTTTAGATAATGTGCAAGAGCTATGTGCTTCTTGTTTTAATCCGAAAGCATTACCGATGATAAGAAACTGACAAAGAAAGGATTTCTCAGAAAGTTAAGTAAAAACATACACCAAACCTAGCAACAGGTGCATGAAAGGTGCACAGCTGTACCCCTTCTATAAAAGGTCAATGTCTTCTGTTATCCGTCATGCACAGCAAGACGGTCTGCAACATATTGAAAAAAATGCTCAAAGTTGTAGCAAACATCTGCACAAACCCTATAATAATGCTCAAGGTTCTAGCAAACATCTCCAAAAACCCTAGCAAACGTCTAGCAAACATCAGCAGAAACCCTAGCTAACATCTAGCAAGCATCTACACAAACATATGGAAACTAAAATGCTCAATATTCAGTTCAACATCTGCACAAAACCTACAAAATAGATCTAAGGATGCAGAGATGCTGCCACAGATTAAGGATTAATTTGCTTACCATCAGATAAGCGGGATCCGTGCGAGCTAGCTGTTGCTGAGAGGGAGTTGCTGCTGAGGGGTGCAGCAGCATGAGGCGGGCACATAGCGATGTCCTGTGGCCGGCTGGCTGGAGCGGTGGGGATGTGGAGGGGTGGTCAGATGCGCCGTTGGTTGAGGTGGCTGTGTCCCCGCGGCGCGTCGGTCGGCGCGCAGCGAGCTGAGTGCTTGTGCATGTCATCCCTCCTCGCCGAGGGCGGCGGCGTCGGCAAGCAGTCGTCGTCCTCGCCGTGCATGCGAGGTTTGGTCACCGCCCCGTGCCACAGATAGAATAGAGAACCACATCAGCACGCTAGAAACATTCGAAGAAGACTAGGTGGGGCGGATCTGCCGCGGGGAGTGTCGTACCGGAGCTGTGGCGTTGCAGATCTGGACGCAACTCCTCGGATCCACCTGCGACATCGCCGGAGAGGAGCGCCGCCGTGGATCCGTGCTGAGTGCATGTGCATGTCATCCCTCCTTGCCGAGGGCGGCGGCGTCGGCAAGAAGTCGTCGTCCTCGCCGTGCATGTGAGGTTTTCTCATGGCGCCGCGACACAGAGAGAACAGAGAATGAGTTTAGTGGCTAAGAAGACGAGGAGGGGGCAGATCTGAGCAGCCCGCGTTGAATGGATTTGTGAGGCATGGGTAATGGCTTACCAGAGTTGTGTCGTTGCAGATAGTGATGCGTCGCTGCGGATCCAGCTGCGACATCGCCGGAGAGTAGTGCCGCCGCGGATCCGACCGGAACGGGACCGCATCCATCACCCGCAGGTGCTCCAGGAAGCGCGCCTCGTCCGTCGCGCTCGGTCGCGCAGTCCACAGCAGGCAGCCCCAAGGTCAGTGGATGCAGGAGACCGATGCGGTGGCCGGCGGGCGGGAGAGTAGGTCTTCCTGCTCGTCAACGCGGGCGGCGATGCGGCGGGGGGAGGGGAAAGGGCGAGAGGGTTTGTGTGAGTGAGACGAGAGGAGATGAGAGAGTGAGCGAGACGAGAGGATAAGGTATGTTAGGTAGAATGCGGCGAGGGGAGGGGAACGGGCGACGGCGCGTCGTTTTAGTTCTGCTGCCGCCCTAGAGGCCTGCGTGCCAGGTGGGCCGTGCTGGCGTGCCGCGCAACAGGCCCGTCGTGGCGGGCATGGCGTTTTTTTTGCTGTTTTCTTTTCCTTTTTCTCTTTATTTTTTTGGGTTTCTGTTTATATTTTATTTCCTATTCTTTTTTATTTTTTAGTTACATTAATTTGTTTTAATTATAATATACAGCGTTCGTTGCATGTCACAAAAGTGTTCAATAGTATTAATGAAATGTTCATGGTTTTTTTAAACAGTTCATCATCCATTACAAAATTGTTCAACATTTATTATAAAATGTTCAATGAATATATAATCATTGTGTTTTTTAAATTTGGTAACTGTATATTACAAAAATTCGAAATATGTATTAAAAATTTGTTCAACTTATATTACAAAAATATATAATCATTGCATTTTTATGTTTATTTTATTTTCCTTTTTCTCTTTTTTTATTTTTGTTATGTTTAATTTTTTTCCCTATACTCTTTTATTATTTATTTATAATGTTTGGTTTTTATTATAATATACAGAGTTCAATGCATGTTACAAAAGTGTTCAACGGTATTAAGGAAAAGTTCATGTTTTTTCGAAAAGTTCATCGTCCATTACAAAATTGTTCAACATTTATTGTAAAATGTTAAGTGAATATATAAACATTGTGTTTTTTAAATTTGTTAATTGTATAAAACAAAAAATTTGAAATATATATTAAAAAATTGTTCAACTTATATTACACAAATATATAATTGATGTGTTTTTTGTTTATTTTCTTTTCCTTTATCTCTGATTTTTTTTTGTTGAAATTTTTTTCCTAAACTTTTTATTCTTTATTTAGATTGTTTCATTTTTTATTATATGATGCAGACAAAATTCCTATTTATATTCCAGCATAGATATAAAGTGATGGATTCCGACATACGCACTGATGTAACGGTGACAGTCCACACTGAAACACCACGAGAAGAGGTGCATATAGCTAACCTTACTTTGTTATTATAGATGATAATATGAATGGTCTATTTATATTCTTGTTTAATCAGAATATAGGAGACATGGATATGGACATTGGAGATGCACAGAAAGAATACATGGAGGTTTCAGATGCAACGTCGAAGGAAGGGGCCGGATATTCACAACATAATAACGTCGAAGAGGTTATATCTCATAACAAACCAAAAAAGGATGCTAATTTGCGTGTTATCCCACTAGGTATATGTTTATATTATTATCGATCTTATTTTTGTGATATTGCCTTTTGTATTCAACTAATTTGGCTCATTTTTTTTAACTAAGTTGTCTCACTTTTTAAGAATTTGACAGACTATGTTTGTACCCCTAGAGATATTACAGTCATCGAATCAATAAAGTCTGCCCGCAAGGATACCCAGTTCGTGGACATTGGAGATGCCTTGTTAGCAACCGACGATTTGAAATGCCTTATAAAAAATGATATGTTCTTACATGACGGTGTAAGGCCAATTGCACAAACTTTGTAATCAATAATATGAACAATATATAATATCATAAAATATAAATATATCCTAAATATTGTTTACAGGTGATAAATGCTTGCATATATTGCATCCTTGCTTACGACCATCTACAAGACAGAGCGGGTGAAAAGGTACACATTATTAGCACGTTCGTAACTGGCCAGATAAAAGAAGACGGTGAAAGAGACATCGACCCATCGAAATATCGTCACTTTGTGCGTCATGTTAATAATTATCAACAGCAAGATATGGTTAGTTGTTGTCTTCATATCCATGCATATATTTATGGATTTTTTTATTTAGTTCTTATGTCTAATGATTTATTAATAATTATGTCTAATTGTGATTGTGATTTGTATGATATTTACACCAGTTATTCATTCCGATAAACATGCCGGGCTACCATTGTTATCTAGCAGTCGCCAATGCCAAAAAATGAGAGATCCAAGTATTGGACTCACTTGGTGAGAATGTTAAACGCAATGACCTTGCTACTACGGTAACTATCTATTTTTTTTACTCATCTTAACATATGTTTTGTTTGACTTCATCCCTAACATTTCTCGTATGATAGTTACGGGGGCTCGAGAAATGGATGAAACTTGCAGAGCAGAGTCCGGAGTTTATCAGAGGTGATAAGTGGCCCGATCTCAATGTTACAGAATGGACGGTTGAAGAGCAAATTCAGGAGGCAATACAAACCGATGGGTAAGCAATTGTTAAAATGGTTTGTTTATTTGATTCATCTGTGTGATATTCTAAAACACACTTACCAAATATTATAGCGTATCATGTGGGTTGTTTATGCTAAATTACATGGAATATTGGACATCACATGGACTGTCAGACCAGTTCACCCAGGTATTTCATTTTTATATATTATTTCGTTATTTTATCTGAAAATATTATATAACTTTTTTGTATAAATTTTTTTAGGAGGATATGAAACATTTTCGTCAAAAATTAGCAGTCATTTTGCTTGATTCAGAGCTTAATTTGCTAAAAGGATGTCCCATATACCATAAACCTGTTAGCGAAGAAACTTTAGCTAATTCTGATTTCGAGATCCTGGATAATCCTCCTGACGTAGTCGAAGAAAAACGTCCTGCCCCAGTCACTATCGTTCCCACGGACCAACGTCAAATACTTGCCGACCTCTACAAGTACATCATGTCGATCGATGATGCCGGGTGTTTGGAGTAAGCATCATGTATCAATATTTAATGTGCGGATGTATATTATTGTTCTTCTTACCATCCAAATTACAGGATGGTATGGGTCCGGAGCTGCACACCCGATCCAATGAGCTTAAGTCTTAAGAAACTTCAGTGCATACTTAAGATGGAGCAGCCTATGGACAATGATTGCTTCAACACTGCCGTGCGTATGCTGGCATGTGATGAGGGAGTATTGTTCACAGACCCTCCTATACAATACATGGATCTACGATTTTGTGTAAGTCATCGCAACTCTTCATTCTATGTGCCATTAGTATCAACATGTTTAAACAATATTTCTTCTTTTACTTAGTCCATGATGCTAGAGTCAACACGAGGTCAGAAGTTTTGTGAGAAGGAAACTATCCAGACGTTGGCAACATTATTTGATAGCTGGCCTGGAATGGAGAACGACATCTCATCTTGCAATAAGGTAAATAAAATATTTTGTCCATCGTTATGATGGTTTGTTGTTGTTTCTAATAACTCCACTTGTAGATTTATCTTCCCTGTGCATCCATCGGCCGATACATATTGTACGTCATCGACAAAGAGGCACGTCGTCTATATATTATGGATCCTATTCAAACATCACAATCGTCAGAGGATAAAAACTTGAGGCATTCACTGAAATTAAAAAGTTCTGCAAAGGATTTCAAAGAAGCACTCGAAATAAAGATGCCTGGTTGGAATTATGATATATCTAAATGGCAATGTTTATTTCCGTTTGGTGTTCCAACGAGTGTAGACGGGTAATAAATTCATAACAAGAGTATTTACTTTTGTTATCACTATATTTTTTATATTATTAAATTAATTTTTTCAGGAATGTGTCTGGCTATTTTATTTTTCATTTTATGCTCTGGTGGAACGGTAAAGAATTGGTGAAGCCGATTTGTGCGGTGAGTATTGTGCGTTACATGTTTTAAGACCTTCGGCGTGAAATTGTCATACTAACTACATGTCTTATTTCTGCAGGATGGGAATGAATTGAGGAAGCATTTTTTTATTATACTTACTAAAACATCGTGAGAATGAAGCTAGAGGAAACTTTTCTGATATTGTGAAAGAATTTCTTAAGCGCATCATCTAGATATTAATAGTTTTATAATAGATGTTCAGTTGGAACATCACTCAGTTGTTACATGGACATCTCGTTATTTTTTCTTTTATGTTATCCAATTAAATTGCAATAATGGACTTGCGTTATTGAATAATTGTGTTTGTGTTATATTGTTTATATGTGTGAAATATTTCAAGAGCCCGTGGCAACGCACGGGCATTCTACTAATACAACCTATTGACAATACTAAACTTTGCAGTCTCATGCGCCACTGGAGATTTTTAAACTTAAGAGGCCGAGCTCCATGCAGGCCTCCATTTGCAATTTGATTTCATGTTTCTATACTTTAAAAAATCAGATATACATGGACTGTCCGGTATATTTGTACCGCACATATACTGATAAGACTAGTTCATCTATAGTTCCCGCTGCAGTTGTGTCCTCGGAAGACCCAAAACAACCAGTGCTTCTACCAGATCCGATCCATGGGCAACTGCTACATGGACTACATTATGCAGCCGATTCACGGATGACACAAAATTAGAGCCATGTATCCATGTAGATCAGAGTGTCATGTGATTTTTTCCCAGGAAAATTGTGTGCACAGTATTTCCACACTAAAAATAGATGAGAAAAGGCCATTACCCTCACCCGAGAGAAGAAAACAGTATCTGATTGCAAAGTTTTTTTTAGAAATAGACTCAAAATGAGCCCATATTTGAATTAACTAAGCCATCAACCGACCAGAAACTACATGGCCCGGTTACAAAGATAGCTCTTTCAATGTAGTACTTTGAAAAGCTAATCATATACAGGCAATTTTATCCATATCTTGTACAGTGAGGACAAGCTCACTTACAAAAGTGTTCTTTAGCAAATTTGCAATATAACATAATTACTTCCTGCCATAGTTTCATTCCCAATCAAATCATAATTAAAAATAGATTACTTTCTCCCATAGTGTACTGGCATAAGAACTCTGAGCGAGCTAGGAACATGATACGTACACTATACTGATAAGACTATTCATCTATCAATCTGTGTCCTCCTCACAAGACCCAAAACAACCAACGCCTCCTCCAGATCTGATACACGGGCAGCTTCTTTGTCTCGTATACAGCGAGATGAAGAACATAGATCTGTTCTATAGGCAGCTGTTTCGTCTCAAGACCAACACTGCCCCTTCAAAAGCTCCCTCCGCCAAATCTGCTGACGAAGACTAGAAATTCAGTCAATAACCAAGAAATTGCACCACTAACCTTGTTGTCTGAAAGCTTTAATTAATCCCTGCAGTCAACTTTCTTGAGATTTAACAAACACCGAGGAAAAGCTCACAGGGAGCGGCTGTTGAGTTGAGATTAATCCATACGCATGTACGGCGTCAAGCTGACGCTCTCCGCAGGGTATGGGGTAATCTCATCTCAACAGCTGCTAGAGAGCACAAGTAGGGATGGAGTCGAGCTGCCGGCCTGCCGCAGCGTGGAGGTGGAGGATGCGCTAGGAGGTGGCTCCGGCGAGCCATTTATCAATCGGGAGAGGGGTTCTGTGGCGGCTGAGATGGGAACTGTGAGGGCAAGGGATTGGGGAACTTATATAGCAATTTCGATTAGGGTTTCGTTTTGGGTAATTAGGGTTTTGTTTTGGGCCATTAGATCAACTAGTGATGGGCCACGATTAGGCCTATCACTAACAAAAATGCCCGTGTATTGCAACGGGAGAAAAAAAAAGTACATGTTTCTTATTTGTGTCATTAATTATTATCATTCTTAACTTCCTGCTATAACACCACCTTCAAAAAAAACATAGGGGCTAGTTATTCGAGTATTGGTTCAGCAAATCAAAACTTTTGGAGCAGATGCACAAATACTGAAATTGAATATTTACATCACAAATAAGATATATATTACTTTTATCACAGTCAATGTGAGGATTGAGTTTCATGTAACACAACTTATGAAACCAGGTTTTTTTTTGATAAAGAGAGTTTCCTCTCCGATTTCTATTATTAGAAATCACCAAGTCTTACAGCCAGCCAGACTTACAGATAAGATTTTGCCAACATGCATGACATTGGCATATCCTACGATGCGCACCCCACGAAGAGGATGAAGGAACACCCCCCACTAGCTCATCAGGAGTGCAAACCAACCGGCCGCAAAAAGGACTAAGTCTGAAACCAGAGAATTTAATTAAAAGAAACTCACATCATATGAAACCAGGGAATTCAATTAAAAGAAACTCAAATCCAACATCAAATATTTTGAGAGCAACGGTTGGCACATTGAATAGTCCATGTTCCAAAATTCCATAGAGTTTGAATACAAAAGGACATGTTGGAGTTTAACAAGGGGCGTATACCAGTAGGGGGCACCCACAAAAAAATGTATACCGGTAGGGTCAGCTCACCATGCAAGACCAAATGTTAAACTGAAGGAGGTAGGGTACAAAAATCGACGTGCAGCATGGCTAACAATCCATCGACCAAAACAGCATGTTGGCCAGCAGGTCCGCTTGGCTGTGTGCATCCTACTATGTAGAGGTCGAGTGTGTGCTCATAATATTTGTATCCTCTTGATGTTTCATTTTGAGACAATAAAAATCCACCCTTTATCAAAAAAAAAAGCCAGCAGGTTCGCGAGCACCCGTGTTGTCTGCTGGCGTTGCGCCTCACGCAATGCTGTCGATCAGCCGATACACCACAATGATGTCGATCAGCCAATACACCACAATGCTACTGCCCAGGAACACAATGGCCACACGCCGAGCGGCACTAGTAGTGTGGCTACACGCAGCTCGAACGTTGACCACACATCCTGGATAGCGGACGACAGGATGAACCATGAGCGACTTGCAGAACACCCCCCGCTAATACTTTCACTCAGCCAACCTCTCTTTTTCAGAATCCCCAGATTCAACTAGCTCCCGAGCGCCTCCACACACGTTCTAGTCCCGAGGCGCACCCGAGGAGCACCGAGACCCTCTCTCCGCCTTCACCCAGTCTTCCTGGCCGCCGGCGCCCATAGACGTCGCCGGAGCAGCATCTTTGCCCCCGCACCACCATGCTCCGTCCATCTCCTCCCTATCTTCTCCTTCTCTCTCCCTTTCTCTCGGTGTTCACACGACGAAGCCCGAGGAGCTCGTTGTCGCCCTTGCCCACATGCTGCAACCCCCGAGGCGCGCCCGAGCAGCATGCCGGACCCTCTCTCTGCCTCCTCCCAGTCTTCCTTGGCGCCGGCGCCAAGAGACGCCGCCGGAGCGGCAGCTCCGACTCCACGCTGCACCGATCCATCCACCCACCTCCTATCTTCTCCTTCTCTCTCCCTCTCTTAGTGTTCACATGACGAAGCCCGAGGACATCGATGTCGCCCTTGCCCTGGCCATGACGACAGGCAGCTTGGAGATGCGTCGGGCACCTCGGTTGGCACGAGAATCGGGGAAGACAGGTTGTCTAGGCCACTCTCCGGGATGTCGCCGCCAGCTCCTAGCTCAAGCGATGGTAGGTACACTGGCTGCATCTCGCGGGATCAAGGGACTTTTCCAATCCCCGATCCATGCCGGCCAAACCTCCCCATCCTCCGCGCTAGAAAGGGGGCGGATAAGATACATAATATGGAGATGAAGGAGCACTGTGGATTGAATATATCGAATGACATGGGGGTTTGTGCAAAAAACAAATCATTTTTTAGATATCCAATTAAAAGGGAAAGGCGGGTTTAATTACCGAAAAATAAGGGATTTTTGGTAAAGAGTGCGTGACGGCGAACGGACAAAATCACTGTGTGCTTTTATTATCAGGTAAAGATTACAAAGTAGGTCGTTGTGTGCTCCCATAGTCGGCTTAGAAGGATTGTCTCAAGTCGCTAAAAAAAGATTGCCTCAATCTTCTAAAAAAAGGACTGCCTCGAAAGAAAAAGCTCTCCTGAAAAGGAAAACTATTTTTGGCAGTAATTTCCCATGATGAGAATGAAGAAGAATCATCGCTAATGTTAACTTTTTTCTTGTCAGCGGTGACGACGCTAATGCTGGTTTATTTGAGCCCACCAATGAAGGGGTTCAATAAAGTGTGGTTAAGTTATGGTGTATATTTATACGTAGCCATTCCAAACTTTTCAGTCACTTCCCTCACCTTAATGCGCATCGGCCATTTCTTCTTGCCCTACTTTTCCACGCTTCATCCCTTCTTCCTGCCTCTGCCGTTCCGCCCTCCTCCACATTATTATCGCCGCTCCTAATGCATCACAGTCATTTTCTTCACCTGGACATGTTGGTCTTAGGACGGTTCGACACCGATTGAGTTGGCCTCGTTGAGGTGCGTTTTACCTTATCCCCGCATCCAATCCAGTGTTTCGGTTCCTCTCACCAAGATTCGTCAATCTTATCTGTTGTGGTGTTATCTTTTTCTAGCCTCTTAGTTCTAGAAATATAAAGGTTTGTAGCCAAGTGCCTCTTCAGAGTTTACACATAAGTAAATCCATCCTGAGATGAACCAACAAAAATGAGAAATAGTTGGCCGAAATGTTCACCTAATCCATGGTTATATGTCGTTTTCATTCATGTCGGGATCGGCAACAACCTACCAACACACAACAAAAAACATTAAAAATGCACAAATATGTTTAAAAAACGAACATTTTTACATCGCACATGCTCGTTTCTTTTGTACGTGTGCAAAAGAAATGACCCATTGTGTCTCTAAGAGAAAAAAATAGAAATCGTGCTCTGAAAAGGTGAATTTTTTATATTGTGCATGCATCATGGATCTCAAGGGAGCGGAATTTGTACACTATGGTGTAGAGACATGGGTTGGTAAAAAGTTTGCACAATTGTTTTTGAAAAGAATAAAAAATAGGTATGGAATTCAAAAAATGGTGACAAAGATGAAATTAATAATGGAGAAATATACATGTGAAATCAAAAAATGGTAACAAAGATAATGTTCCTAACTACAGCACGGAAGGTGGGACCTTCCAAGCCAGTGAGGGAAAGAAGGAAAAGAGGACACGACGCCCAAAAGAGCTCGGCACCGGAAGACTGGTGGTCACGGCGGTGCACCATAGCGAGTTCGAGCCAATAGAGCCGCGAGAAGTGGCAGCGTGTTACGACAACCAACTAGCATGCATCAGGACGCAGTACGTGAACGTCAGGGGATCCCAGACCCATTGGCTGAGTTCACCGACCAGCAGGAGCACGACTTTATTAGGGCCCGATTCTCGTGGGACCCCAAGAAAAAGATTTTTTTCACCGACGGGCCGACTAGGAAATTCATGAGAATACTGGTAATTATCCTTTTACCACCTTTCATATTAGGTTCTGATCAATGAAGTCTACTACATTCTAGTCGCATTCGTAAATGATTCACGGTCCATTTTGCAAAGAGACCAACACAAGCTTGCGGTCGAGAGCGACTCGTCGACTCAGTCGACTCAGTCGTCGGCGAAGTACAAGTGGGACACTCCTTTCAACCGGGCCATGAACATAATGATGGGACACCCGCCCGGCCAGTGGCCACAATATGGACGTGTGCATGGCGCTAGGGATGGCGCCACGTGGAAGTACTATTATAACAAGGACCCCGAGGACAAAAGACAGAGAAAGAAGTTCAGTCAAGTGACTATCGACGAGAAGGTGGCGCGGGCGATGGAGAAAGCAAAAGATGAGACCAAAGCTGAGATAATCGCTGCCTGTAGAGATGATATGGTGGCTGCCTTTACAAGCTTGATTTCAAAAGTGGTCACATGGGTGCAACAAAATCCAAACGCGCCACCAAGTGATTTTCCCATGCCCGGCTTCACCGGGAGCAACTCAATGAACACCGCACCCATACCCATACCTAGTATGGCAA
Organism: Triticum urartu; assembly: GCF_056163025.1. Taxonomy (NCBI): domain Eukaryota; kingdom Viridiplantae; phylum Streptophyta; class Magnoliopsida; order Poales; family Poaceae; genus Triticum; species Triticum urartu. The sequence goes on from NC_141876.1 coordinate 613,264,293, forward strand.
CCGCACCCGCACCTCCTCCAGCACCTGCTCCTGCACCCAGCTCTCGTAGCAGCCCTAGCTCCGTCTCTGGCTTGAATGTCGGGCCGTCGACATTGGCTGAGCTCGACGCCCTCACGGTAAATACGCGTCGCACCTTCATCAACTCAACTAATTAATTAATATTCAGTTGCCGTTCTTTTTGGATCTCTGACGCCGCACGTATATGTCTTTGTAGGCCGACTCCACTCCGTGCACCCTCCTTTACAACATGAAGGGCGGGTTGGTGGATGTGGGGAAGGGTACTATAGTGAAGCTTAAGGATCGATTGTTTCACCGCCGGCAGATGCCTGATAACGCCTTAAGGGTCTCCGTGGAGAGTGTGAAAGCGGGCTACGAGGGTCTCCCTCATCCGATACAGACCAATGGAGAGGATGACGAGACCCCCACGCAGCTTGGCCAATGCAAAAATTGGCCGATCCTGTGGCCGAAAAATCTTCTTCGTGTCGAGGTGGTCGGGAGCACACCAACAGGACCTCAGGAAGGTATGACCACAACCCTTCCTACACAAGTACAACCATCGTCTGTGCTGCTTGCTGAGATCGAGAGACACGAGGAAGGAGGGCCAACCGTTCCGGCAAATGATGCCATCTGCCCCATGGAAGAGGATAGGGATCATGACATGGAGGAGGCCGATGACCCTGACCAGTATTTCAATACTGCCTTTGACAACGAAGTAACAATGAGTCAACCCTATGAATATGAGATGCATGTACCAGGGTCGAAACGTCCTCGGGAGTGCAAGAAGTCTTTGTTCATCCAATCCTCGCAGGACACGCCTCCAGATGCCGGTTCCACCCAAGCTCAACTACTTAGCCAGAGTTATCCAATACTGAGCCCGGCAACACTAGGGGTGGTGCTCGGGGAGGGTCTGACAGACCCACCAACACCTCAGCCCACCAAGAAGAAGCAGAGGAAGAGACCGACGGCGAGAAAATCAGGGGATCAAGCCCGGCAACACTAGGTGTGGCTGCCTTTACAAGCTTCGTTCACTGCTCTTGGGAAATAAAAAGGGGGGGGGGGAATAAATGAAAAGAAAAAGGAAAACTGGCAGTAGCGATTTCTTTATAAAAACAGCTACAGTCAAGCTAGCAGTAGCGATTTCCTACGTTCCCCAACACTTGCAACTAACTCATTAGTTGCAATGCTTGCAAGGCTTAAGTGATGTGCATTACCGAGAGGGCCCAGAGATACCTCTCCGACAATCAGAGTGATAAATCCTAATCTCGAAATACGTCAACCCACCATGTACCTTCGGAGACACCTGTAGAGCTCCTTTATAATCACCCATTTACGTTGTGAAGTTTGGTATCACACAAAGTGTTCCTCCGGCAAACGGGAGTTGCATAATCTCATAGTCATAGGAACATGTATAAGTCATGAAGAAAGCAATAGGAACATACTAAACGATCGGGTGCTAAGCTAATGGAATGGGTCATGTCAATCACATCATTCTTCTAATGATGTGATCGCGTTAATCAAATAACAACTCTTTTGTTCATGGTTAGGAAACATAACAATCTTCGATTAACGAGCTAGTCAAGTAGAGGCATACTAGTGACGTTTAGTTTGTCTATGTATTCACACAAGTATTATGTTTCCGGTTAATACAATTCTAGCATGAATAATAAACATTTATCATGATATAAGTTAATAAATAATAACTTTATTATTGCCTCTAGGGCATATTTCCTTCAGTCTCCCACTTGCACTAGAGTCAATAATCTAGTTCACATCGCCATGTGATTCAACACTAATAGTTCACATCACCATGTGATTAACACCCATAGTTCACATCGTCATGTGACCTATACCCAAAGGGTTTACTAGAGTCAGTAATCTAGTTCACATCGCTTATGTGATTAACACCCAAAGAGTACTAAGGTGTGATCATGTTTTGCTTGTGAGATAATTTTAGTCGACGGGTCTGTCACATACAGATCCGTAAGTATTTTGCGAATTCTATGTCTACAATTCTCTGCACGGAGCTACTCTAGCTAATTGCTCCCACTTTCAATATGTACCTAGATCGAGACTTAGAGTCATCCAGATCTGTGTCAAAAACTTGCATCGACGTAACTTTTTACGACGAACCTTTTGCCACCTCCATAATTGAGAAATATTTCCTTATTCCACTAAGGGTAATTTTGACCGCTGTCCAGTGATCTACTCTTAGATCACTATTGTACTCCCTTGCTTAACACAGTGTAGGGTATACAATAGATCTGGTACACATCATGGCATACTTTATAGAACCTATGGCTGAGGCATAGGGAATGACTTTCATTCTCTTTCTATCTTCTGTCGTGGTCGGGCTTTGAGTCTTACTCAATTTCACACCTTGTAACACAGCCAAGAACTATTTCTTTGACTGTTCCATTTTTGAACTACTTCAAAATATTGTCAAGGTATGTACTCATTGAAAAAATTTATCAAGCATCTTGATCTATCTCTATAGATCTTGATGCTTAATATGTAAGCAGCTTCACCGAGGTCTTTCTTTGAAAAACTTCTTTCAAAAACACTCCTTTATGCTTTGTAGAATAATTCTACATTATTTCTGATCAACAATATGTCATTCACATATACTTATCAGAAATGTTGTAGTGCTCCCACTCACTTTCTTGTAAATACAGGCTTCACTGCAAGTCTGTGTAAAACTATATGCTTTGATCAACTCATCAAAGCGTATATTCCGACTCTGAGATGCTTGCACCAGTCCATAGATGGATCGCTGGAGCTTGCACATTTTTTGTTAGCACCTTTAGGATTGACAAAACCTTCTGGTTGCATCATATACAATAAATCCATTACGGAATGCAGTTTTGTTTATCCATTTGCCAGATTTCATAAAATGCGGCAATTGCTAACATGATTCGGACAGACTTAAGCATAGATACGAGTGAGAAACTCTCATCGTAGTCAACACCTTGAACTTGTCAAAAACCTTTTGCGACAATTCTAGCTTTGTAGATAGTAACACTACTATCAGCGTCCGTCTTCTTCTTGAAGATCCACTTAATCTCAATGGCTTGCCGAACATCGGCCAAGTCAACCAAAGTCCATACTTTGTTCTCATACATGGATCATATCTCAGATTTCATGGCCTCAAGCCATTTTGCGGAATCTGGGCTCATCATCGCTTCCTCATAGTTCGTAGATTCGTGATGGTCAAGTAACATAACCTCCAGAACAGGATTACCGTACCACTCTGGTGCGGATCTCACTCTGGTTTACCTATGAGGTTCGGTAGTAACTTGATCTGAAGTTACATGATCATCATCATTAGCTTCCTCACTAATTGGTGTAGTAGTCACAGGAACAGATTTCTGTGATGAACTACTTTCCAATAAGGGAGAAGGTACAATTACCTTATCAAGTTATACTTTCCTCCCACTCACTTCTTTCGAGAGAAACTCCTTCTCTAGAAAGGATCCATTCTTGGCAATGAATGTATTGCCTTTCGGATCTGTGATGGAAGGTGTACCCAATTGTCTCCTTTGGGTATCCTATGAAGACACATTTCTCCGATTTGGGTTTGAGCTTATCAGGATGAAACTTTTTCATATAAGCATCACAATCCCAAACTTTAAGAAACGACAACTTTGGTTTCTTGCCAAACCACAGTTCAGATTGTGTCGTCTCAACGGACATAGATGGTGCCCCTTTTTTTAAAATGTGAATGCAGCTATCTCTAATGCATGATCCCAAAACAATATTGGTAAATCGGTAAGAAACATCATATAGTGTACTATATCCAATAAAGTACGGTTGTGACGTTCGGACACACCATTATGCTGTGGTGTTCCAGGTGGCACGAATTTGTGAAACTATTCCACATTGTTTTAATTGAAGGCCAAACTCGTAACTCAAATATTCGTCTCCGCGATCAGATTGTGGAAACCTATTTTCTTGTCACGATGATTTTCCACTTCACTCTGAAATTCTTTGAACTGTTCGAATGTTTCAGACTTATGTTTCATCAAGTAGATATACTCATATCTGCTTAAATCATCTGTGAAGGTCAGAAAATAATGATACTTGTCGCGAGATTTAATATTCATCGGACCACTTAATCAGTATGTATGATTTCCAACAAATCTGTTGCTCGCTCCATTGTTCCGGAGAACGGAGTCTTAGTCATCTTGCCCATGAGGCATGGTTCGCAAGCATCAACTGATTCATAATCAAGTGATTCCAAAAGCCCATCAGCATGGATTTTCTTCATGCGCTTTACACCAATATGACCTAAACGGCAGTGCCACAAATAAGTTGCACTATCATTATTAACTTTGCATCTTTTGGCTTCAATATTATGAAAATGTGTATTACCATGATCGAGATCCCACAAACCATTTTCATTGGGTGTATGACCATAGAAGGTTTTATTCATGTAAACAGAACAATAATTATTTTCAAACTTACATGAATAACCATATTGCAATAAACATGATCCAATCATATTTATGCTCAACGCAAACACCAAATAACATTTATTTAGGTTCAACACTAATTCCGAAAGTATAGGGAGTGTGCGATGATGATCCTATCAATCTTGGAACCACTTCCGACACACATCGTCACTTCACCCTTAACTAGTCTCTGTTCATTCTACAACTCCCGTTTCGAGTTACTAATCTTAGCAACTGTACCAGTATCAAATACCGAGGGGTTGCTGCGAACACTAGTAAAGTACACATCAGTAATCTGTATATCAGATATACCTTTGTTTATTTTGCCATCCTTCTTATCCGCCAAATACTTGGGGCAGTTCTGCTTCCAGTGACCAGTCCCTTTGCAGTAGAAGCACTTAGTCTCAGGCTTAGGACCAGACTTGGGCTTCTTCACTTGAGCAGCAACTTGCTTGCCGTTCTTCTTGAAGTTCCCCTTCTTCCCTTTGCCCTTTTCTTGAAACTAGTGGTTTCGTCAACCATCAACACTTGATGTTTTTCTTGATTTCTACCTTCGTCGATTTCAGCATCACGAAAAGCTTGGGAATCGTTTCTGTTATCCCTTGCATATTATAGTTCATCACGAAGTTCTACTAACTTGGTGATGGTGACTAGAGAATTCTGTCAATCACTATCTTATCTGGAAGATTAACTCCCACTTGATTCAAGCGATTGTAGTACCCAGACAATCTGAGCACATGCTCACTAGTTGAGCGATTCACCTCCATCTTTTAGCTATAGAACTTGTTGGAGACTTCATATCTCTCAACTCGGGTATTTGCTTGAAATATTAACTTTAACTCCTGGAACATCTCATATGGTCCATGACGTTCAAAACGTCTTTGAAGTCCCGATTCTAAGCCATTAAGCATGGTGCACTAAACTATTAAGTAGTCATCATATTTAGCTAGCCAAACGTTCATAACGTCTGCATCTGCTCCTGCAATAGGTCTGTCACCTAGCGGTGCATCAAGGACATAATTCTTCTTTGCAGCAATGACGATAAACCTCAGATCACGGATCCAATCCGCATCATTGCTACTAACATCTTTCAACACAATTTTCTCTAGGAACATATCAAAATAAACACAGGGAAGCAACAACGCGAGCTATTGATCGACAACATGATTTGCAAAATACTACCAGGACTAAGTTCATGATAAATTTAAGTTCAATTAATCATATTACTTAAGAACTCCCACTTAGATAGACATCCCTCTAATCCTCTAAGTGATCACGTGATCCAAATCAACTAAACCATGTCCGATCATCACGTGAGATGGAGTAGTTTCATTGGTGAACATCACTATGTTGATCATATCTACTATATGATTCACGCTTGACCTTTCGGTCTCCGTGTTCCGAGGCCATATCTGTATATGCTTGGCTCGTCAAGTATAACCTGAGTATTCCGCGTGTGCAACTGTTTTGCACCCGTTGTATTTGAACGTAGAGCCTATCACACCCGATCATCACGTGGTGTCTCAGCACGAAGAACTTTCGCAACGGTGCATACTCAGGGAGAACACTTCTTGATAATTAGTGAGAGATCATCTTGAAATGCTACCGTCAAACTAAGCAAAATAAGACATATAAAAGATAAACATCATATGCAATCAAAATATGTGACATGATATGGCCATCATCATCTTGCGCCTTTGATTTCCATCTCCAAAGTACTGTCATGATCTCTATCGTCACCGGCATAACATCATGATCTCCATCATCTTGATCTATATCAATGTGTCGTCACGTGGTCGTCTCGCCAACAATTGCTCTTGCAACTATTGCTATCGCATAGCGATAAAGTAAAGCAATTATTGGGTGCTTGCATCTTATGCAATAGAGAGACAACCATAAGGATTTTGCCAGTTGCTGATAACTTTAACAAAACATGATCATCTTATACAACAACTTATATCTCATCACGTCTTGACCATATCACATCACAACATGCCCTGCAAAAACAAGTTAGACGTCCTCTACTTTGTTGTTGCAAGTTTTACGTGGCTGCTACGGGCTTAGCAAGAACCGTTCTTACCTACGCATCAAAAACCACAACGATAGTTTGTCAAGTTGGTGTTGTTTTAACCTTTGCAAGGACCGGGCGTAGCCACACTCGGTTCAACTAAAGTTGGAGAAACTGACACCCGCCAGCAACCTGTGTGCAAAGCACGTCGGTAGAACCAGTCTCGCGTAAGCGTACGCGTAATGTCGGTCCGGGCCGCTTGATCCATCAATACCGCCGAACCAAAGTATGACATGCTGGTAAGCAGTATGACTTATATCGCCCACAACTCACTTGTGTACTACTCGTGCACAACATCAACGCATAAAACCAGGCTCGGATGCCACTGTTGGAGAACGTAGTAATTTCAAAAAATTTCCTACGCACACGCAAGATCATGGTGATGCATAGCAACTAGAGGGGAGAGTGTGATCTACGTACCCTTGTAGACCGAAAGCGGAAGCGTTAGCACACCGCGGTTGATGTAGTCATACGTCTTCACGGCCCGACCGATCAAGCACCGAAACTATGGCACCTCCGAGTTCTAGCACACGTTCAGCTCGATGACGATCCCCGGACTCCGATCCAGCAAAGTGTCGGGGAAGAGTTCCGTCAGCACGACGGCGTGGTGACGATCTTGATGTTCTACCGTCGCAGGGCTTCGCCTAAGAACCGCTACAATATTATCGAGGATTATGGTGGAGGGGGGCACCGCACACGGCTAAGAGAACGATCATGAAGATCAACTTGTGTGTCTATGGGGTGACCCTGCCCCCGTATATAAAGGAGTGGAGGAGGGGAGGGCCTGCCCTCTCTATGGCGTGCCCTAGGGGAGTCCTACTCCCACCGGGAGTAGGATTCCCCTTTTCCTAGTCCAACTAGGAGTCCTTCCATGTAGTAGGAGTAGGAGACAAGGAAGGGGAAGAGGGAAGAGAAGGAAGGAGGGGGCGCCGCCCCTCCCCCTAAACCAATTCGGACTAGTCAATGGGGGGGCGCGCGGCCTGCCTCTTCCTCTCCCCTAAAGCCCAATAAGGCCCATATACTTCTTCCCCCATATTCCCGTAACTCCCCGGTACTCCGAAAAATACCCGAACCACTCGGAACCTTTCTGATGTTCGAATATAGTCGTCCAATATATCAATTTTTATGTATCGACCATTTCGAGACTCCTCGTCATGTCCCCGATCTCATCCGGGACTCCGAACTCCTTCGGTACATCAAAACTCATAAACTCATAATATAACTGTCATCGAAACCTTAAGCGTGCGGACCCTACGGGTTCGAGAACAATGTAGACATGACCGAGACACGTCTCCGGTCAATAACCAATAGCGGAACCTGGATGCTGATATTGGCTCCTACATATTCTACGAAGATCTTTATCGGTCAGACCGCATAACAACATACATTGTTCCCTTTGTCATCGGTATGTTACTTGCCCGAGATTCGATCGTCGGTATCTTAATACCTAGTTCAATCTCGTTACCGGCAACTCTCTTTACTCGTTTCGTAATACATCATCCTGCAACTAACTCATTAGTTGCAATGCTTGCAAGGCTTAAGTGATGTGCATTACCGAGAGGGCCCAGAGATACCTCTCCGACAATCGGAGTGACAAATCCTAATCTCGAAATACGTCAACCCAACATGTACCTTCGGAGACACCTGTAGAGCTCCTTTATAATCACCCATTTATGTTGTGACGTTTGGTAGCACACAAAATGTTCCTCCGGCAAACGGGAGTTGCATAATCTCATAGTCATAGGAACATGTATAAGTCATGAAGAAAGAAATAGCAACATACTAAACGATCGGGTGCTAAGCTAATGGAATGGGTCATGTCAATCACATCATTCTTCTAATGATGTGATCCCGTTAATCAAATAACAACTCTTTTGTTCATGGTTAGGAAACATAACCATCTTCGATTAACGAGCTAGTCAAGTAGAGGCATACTAGTGACGTTTAGTTTGTCTATGTATTCACACAAGTATTATGTTTCCGGTTAATACAATTCTAGCATGAATAACAAACATTTATCATGATATAAGGAAATAAATAATAACTTTATTATTGCCTCTAGGGCATATTTCCTTCAGCAAGATGATGTATTACAGAACGAGTAAAGAGACTTGCCGGTAACGAGATTGAACTAGGTATTGAGATACCGACAATCGAATCTCGGGCAAGTAACATACCGAAGCCAAAGGGAACAACGTATGTTGTTACGCGGTCTGACCGATAAAGATCTTCGTAGAATATGTAGGAGCCAATATGAGCATCTAGGTTCCGCTATTGGTTATTGAACGGAGACGTGTCTCGGTCATGTCTACATTGTTCTCGAACCCGTAGGGTCCGCACGCTTAACGTTACGATGACAGTTTCATTATGAGTTTATATATTTTGATGTACCAAAGGTTGTTCGGAGTCCTGCATTTGATCACGGACTTGACAAGTACTCTCGAAATGGTCGAGACATAAAGATCGATATATTGGACGACTATATTTGGACAACGGAAAGGATCCGGGTGAGATTGGGACAATACTTGATCACCGGGAGGTTATCGGAGCCCCCCGGGAGGTATATGGGCCTTATTGGGCCTTAGTGGAAAGGAGGGGAAAGGAGCAAGGGAGGGGGCGCCCCCCCAAGCCCAATCCGAATTGGGAGGGGGGCCGGCCCCCCTTTCCTTCCTCCCTCCTTCCTCTTCCTTCCCTCTCCTAGTCCTAATAGGAAAAAGGGGAGTCCTACTCCCGGTGGGAGTTGGACTCCCCCCCTTGGGCGCGCCACCCTCCTTGGCCGGCCCCCGCCACAGGGGGGCACCCCAGAGACACAACAATTGATCATTGATCTCTTAGCCGTGTGCGGTGCCCCCCTCCACCATAATCCTCAATAATATTGTAGCGGTGCTTAGGCGAAGCCCTGCGACGGTAGAACATCAAGATCGTCACCACGCCGTCGTGCTGACGGAACTCATCCCCGACACTTTGCTGGATCAGAGTCCGGGGATCGTCATCGAGCTGAACATGTGCAAAAACTCAGAGGTGCCATAGTTTCGGTGCTTGATCGGTCGGGCCGTGAAGATGTACGACTACATCAACCGCGTTGTTATAACGCTTCCGCTTCCGGTCTACAAGGGCACGTAGACAACACTCTCCCCTCTCGTTGTTGTGCATCACCATGATCTTGCGTGTGCGTATGAAAATATTGAAATTACTACGTTCCCTAACAGTGGCATCCGAGCCTAGGTTTTATGTGTTGATGTTATATGGACGAGTAGAACACAAGTGAGTTGTGGGCGATATAAGTCATACTGCTTACCAGCATGTCATACCTTGGTTCGGCGGTATTGTTGGATGAAGCGGCTCGGACCGACATTACGCGTACGCTTACGCGAGACTGGTTCTACCGACGTGCTTTGCACACAGGTGGCTGGCGGGTGTCAATTTCTCCAACTTTAGTTGAACCGAGTGTGGCTACGCCCGGTCCTTGCGAAGGTTAAAACAGCACCAACTTGACAAACTATCGTTGTGGTTTTTGATGCGTAGGTAAGATTGGTTCTTGCTAAGCCCGTAGCAGCCACGTAAAACTTGCGACAAACAAAGTAGAGGACGTCTAACTTGTTTTTGCAGGGCATGTTGTGATGTGATATGGTCAAGGCATGACGCTAAATTTTATTGTATGAGATGATCATGTTTTGTAACTGAGTTATCGGCAACTGGCAGGAGCCATATGGTTGTCGCTTTATTGTATGCAATGCAATTGCCCTGTAATGATTTACTTTATCACTAAGCAGTAGCGATAGTCATAGAAGCATAAGATTGGCGAGACGACAACGATGCTACGATGGAGATCAAGGTGTCGCGCCGGTGACAATGGTGATCATGACGATGCTTCGGAGATGGAGATCACAAGCACAAGGTGATGATGGCCATATCATATCACTTATATTGATTGCATGTGATGTTTATCTTTTATGCATCTTATCTTGCTTTGATTGACGTTGGCATTATAAGATGATCTCTCACTAAATTTCAAGATAAAAGTGTTCTCCCTGAGTATGCACCGTTGCCAAAGTTCGTCGTGCCCGGACACCACATGATGATCGGGTGTGATAAGCTCTACGTCCATCTACAACGTGTGCAAGCCAGTTTTGCACATGCAGAATACTCAGGTTAAACTTGACGAGCCTAGCATATGCAGATATGGCCTCGGAACACTGAGACCGAAAGGTCAAGCATGAATCATATAGTAGATATGATCAACATAGTGATGTTCACCATTGAAAACTACTCCATTTCATGTGATGATCCGTTATGGTTTAGTTGATTTGGATCACGTGATCACTTAGAAGATTAGAGGGATGTCTTTCTAAGTGGGAGTTCTTAAGTAATATGATTAATTGAACTTAAATTTATCATGAACTTAGTACCTGATAGTATCTTGCTTGTTTATGTTTGATTGTAGATAGATGGCCCGTGCTGTTGTTCCGTTGAATTTTAATGCGTTCCTTGAGAAAAGCAAAGTTGAAAGATGATGGTAGCAATTATACGGACTGGGTCCGTAACTTGAGGATTATCCTCATTGCTGCACAGAAGATTTACGTCCTGGAAGCACCGCTGGGTGCCAGGCCTGCTGCTGATGCAACTGACGATGTTAAGAACGTCTGGCAGAGCAAAGCTGATGACTACTCGATAGTTCAATGTGCCATGCTTTACGGCTTAGAACCGGGTCTTCAACGACGTTTTGAACGTCATGGAGCATATGAGATGTTCCAGGAGTTGAAGCTAATATTTCAAGAAAATGCCCGGATTGAGAGATATGAAGTCTCCAATAAGTTCTATAGCTGCAAGATGGAGGAGAACAGTTCTGTCAGTGAGCATATACTCAAAATGTCTGGGTATAATAATCACTTGATTCAACTGGGAGTTAATCTTCCGGATGATTGCGTCATTGACAGAATTCTCCAATCACTTCCACCTAGCTACAAGAGCTTCGTGATGAACTATAATATGCAAGGGATGGATAAGACAATTCCCGAGCTCTTCGCAATGCTAAAAGCTGCTGAGGTAGAAATCAAGAAGGAGCATCAAGTGTTGATGGTCAACAAGACCACTAATTTCAAGAAAAAGGGCAAGGGGAAGAAGAACGGGAACTTCAAGAAGAACAGCAAGCAAGTTGCTGCTTAGGAGAAGAAACCCAAGTCTGGACCTAAGCCTGAAACTGGGTGCTTCTACTGCAAGCAGACTGGTCACTGGAAGCGGAACTGCCCCAAGTATTTGGCGGATAAGAAGGATGGCAAGGTGAACAAAGGTATATGTGATATACATGTTATTGATGTGTACCTTACTAGAGCTCACAGTAGCAAATGGGTATTTGATACTGGTTCTGTTGCTAATATTTGCAACTCGAAATAGGGACTACGGATTAAGCGAACACTGGCGAAGGACGAGGTGACGATGCGGGTGGGAAATGGTTCCAAAGTCGATGTGATCGCGGTCGGCACGCTACCTCTACATCTACCATCGGGATTAGTATTAGACCTAAATAATTGTTATTTGGTGCCAGCGTTGAGCATGAACATTATATCTGGATCTTGTTTGATGCGAGACGGTTATTCATTCAAATAAGAGAATAATGGTTATTCTATTTATATGAGTAATATCTTTTATGGTCATGCACCATTGAAGAGTGGTCTATTTTTGATGAATCTCCATAGTAGTGATACACATATTCATAATGTTGAAACCAAAAGATGCAGAGTTGATAATTATAGTGCAACTTATTTGTGGCACTGTCGTTTAGGTCATATCGGTGTAAAGCGCATGAAGAAAGAAACTCCATACTGATGGACTTTTGGAACCACTTGATTATGAATCACTTGGTACTTGCGAACCGTGCCTCATGGGCAAGATGACTAAAACGCCGTTCTCCGGTACTATGGAGAGAGCAACAGATTTGTTTGAAATCATACATACAGATGTATGTGGTCCAATGAGTGTTGAAGCTCGTGGCGGATATCGTTATTTTCTCACCTTCACAAATGATTTAAGCAGATATGGGTATATCTACTTAATGAAACATAAGTCTGAAACATTTGAAAAGTTCAAAGAATTTCAGAGTGAAGTTGAAAATCATCGTAACAAGAAAATAAAGTTTCTATGATCTGATTGTGGAGGAGAATATTTGACTTACGAGTTTGGTTTACATTTGAAACAATGCGGAATAGTTTCGCAACTCACGCCACCCGGAACACCACAGTGTAATGGTGTGTCCGAACGTCGTAATCGTACTCTACTTGATATGGTGTGATCTATGATGTCCCTTACAGATTTACTGCTATCGTTTTGGGGTTATGCTTTAGAGACGGCCGCATTCACATTAAATAGGGCACGATCAAAATCCGTTGAGACGACGCCTTATGAACTATGGTTTGGCAAGAAACCAAAGTTGTCGTTTCTGAAAGTTTGGGGTTGCGATGCTTATGTGAAAAAGATTCAACCTGATAAGCTCGATCCCAAATCGGAGAAATGTGTCTTCATAGGATACCCAAAGGAGACTGTTGGGTACACCTTCTATCACAGATCCGAAGGCAAGACATTTGTTGCCAAGAATGGATCCTTTCTAGAGAAGGAGTTTCTCTCGAAAGAAGTGAGTGAGAGGAAAGTAGAACTTGATGAGGTAACTGTACCTGCTCCCTTATTGGAAAGTAGTACATCACAGAAATCGGTTTCTGTGACACCTACACCAATTAGTGAGTATGATCATGAAACTTCAGAACAAGTTACTACTGAACCTCGTAGATCAACCAGAGTAAGATCCGCACCAGAGTGGTACGGCAATCCTGTTCTGGAAATCATGCTACTAGATCATGATGAACCTACGAACTATGAAGAAGCAATAGTGAGCCCAGATTCCGTAAAATGGCTTGAAGCCATGAAATCTGAGATGGGATCCATGTATGAGAACAAAGTGTGGACTTTGGTTGACTTGCCCAATGATCACAAGCAATTGAAAATAAATGGATCTTCAAGAAGAAGACTGACGCTGACGGTAATGTTACTGTCTACAAAGCTCGACTTGTCGCAAAAGGTTTTCGACAAGTTCAAGGGATTGACTATGATGAGACCTTCTCACTTGTAGCGATGCTTAAGTCTGTCCGAATCATGTTAGCAATTGCCGCATTTTATGATTATGAAATTTGGCAGATGGATGTCAAAACTGCATTCCTGAATGGATTTCTGGAAGAAGAGTTGTATATGATGCAGCCGAAAGGTTTTGTCGATCCAAAGGGAGCTAACAAAGTGTGCAAGCTCCAGCGATCCATTTATGGACTGGTGCAAGCATCTCGGAGTTTATAGTGTGATCAAAGCATTTGGTTTGTACAAACTTTTGGAGAAGCCTGTATTTACAAGAAAGTGAGTGGGAGCTCTGTAGCATTTCTGATATTATATGTGGATGACATATTGCTAATCGGAAATGATATAGAATTTCTGGATAGCATAAAGGGATACTTGAATAAGAGTTTTTCAATGAAATACCTCGATGAAGCTGCTTACATATTGGGCATTAAGATCTATAGAGATAGATCAAGACTCTTAATTGGACTTTCACAAAGCACATACCTTGACAAAGTTTTGAAGAAGTTCAAAATGGATCAAGCAAAGAAATGATTCTTACCTGTGTTACAAGGTGTGAAGTTGAGTAAGACTCAAGGCCCGACCACTGCAGAAGATAGAGAGAAAATGAAAGATGTTCCCTATGCTTCAGCCATAGGCTCTATCATGTATGCAATGCTGTGTACCAGACCTGATGTGTGCCTTGCTATAAGTCTAGCAGGGAGGTACCAAAGTAATCCAGGAGTGGATCACTGGACAACGGTCAAGAACATCCAGAAATACCTGAAAAGGACTAAGGATATGTTTCTCGTATATGGAGGTGACAGAGAGCTCATCGTAAATGGTTACGTTGATGCAAGCTTTGACACTGATCCGGACGATTCTAAATCGCAAACCGGATATGTATTTATATTAAATGGTGGAGCTGTCAGTTGGTGCAGTTCTAAACAAAGCGTCATGGCGGGATCTACATGTGAAGTGGAGTACATAGCTGCTTCGGAAGTAGCAAACGAAGGAGTCTGGATGAAGGAGTTCATCTCCGATCTAGGTGTCATACCTAGTGCATCGGGTCCAATGAAAAATCTTTTGTGACAATACTGGTGCAATTGCCTTGGCAAAGGAATCCAGATTTCACAAGAGAACCAAGCACACCAAGAGACGCTTCAATTCCATCTGTGATCTAGTCCAGGTGGGAGACATAGAGATTTGCAAGATACATACGGATCTGAATGTAGCAGACCCATTGACTAAGCCTCTTCCACGAGCAAAACATGATCATCACCAAGGCTCCATGGGTGTTAGAATCATTACTGTGTAATCCAGATTATTGACTCTAGTGCAAGTGGGAGACTGAAGGAAATATGACCTAGAGGCAATAATAAAGTTATTATTTATTTCCTTATTTCATGATAAATGTTTATTATTCATGCTAGAATTGTATTAACCGGAAATATAATACATGTGTGAATACATAGATAAACAGAGTGTCACTAGTATGCCTCTACTAGACTAGCTCCTTAATCAAAGATGGTTATGTTTCCTAACCATAGACAAAGAGTTGTGATTTGATTAACGGGATCACATCATTAGGAGAATGATGTGATTGACATGACCCATTCCATTAGCTTAGCACCCAATCGTTTAGTATGTTGCTATTGCTTTCTTCATGACTTATACATGTTCCTATGACTATGAGATTATGCAACTCCCGTTTACTGGAGGAACACTTTGTGTGCTACCAAACGTCACAACATAACTGGGTGATTATAAAGGTGCTCTACAGGTGTCTTCAAAGGTACATGTTGGGTTGGCGTATTTCGAGATTAGGATTTGTCGCTCCGATTGTCGGAGAGGTGTCTCTAGGCCCTCTCGGTAATGCACATCACTTAAGCCTTGCAAGCAATGCAACTAATAAGTTAGTTGCAAGATGATGTATTACGGAACGAGTAAAGAGACTTGCCGGTAACGAGATTGAACTAGGTATTGAGATACCGAATCTCGGGCAAGTAACATACCGATGACAAAGGGAACAACATATGTTGTTATGCGGTCTGACCGATAAAGATCTTCGTAGAATATGTAGGAGCCAACATGAGCATCCAGGTTCCGCTATTGGTTATTGACCGGAGATGTGTCTCGATCATGTCTACATTGTTCTCGAACCTGTAGGGTCCGCACGCTTAACGTTACGATGACAGTTTCATTATGAGTTTATATATTTTGATGTACCGAAGGTTGTTCGGAGTCCCGGATGTGATCGCAGACTTGACGAGGAGTCTTGAAATGGTCGAGACATAAAGATTGATATATTGGACGACTATATTTGGACACCGGAAAGATTCCAGGTGAGATTGGGACAATACCGGATCACCGAGAGGTTATCGGTACCCCCTGGGAGGTATATGGGCCTTATTGGGCCTTAGTGGAAAGGAGGGGAAAGGAGCAAGGGAGGGGGCGCCCCCCTCCCCCCCAAGCCCAATCCGAATTGGGAGGGGGGCCGCCCCCCTTTGCTTCCTCCCTCCTTCCTCTTCCTTCCCTCTCCTACTCCTAATAGGAAAAAGGGGAGTCCTACTCCCGGTGGGAGTTGGACTCCCCCCCCTTGGGCGCGCCACCCTCCTTGGCCGGCCCCCTCCTTCACTCCTTTATATACGGGGGCAGGGGGCACCCCAGAGACACAACAATTGATCATTGATCTCTTAGTCGTGTGCGGTGCCCCCCTCAACCATAATCCTCGATAATATTGTAGCGGTGCTTAGGCGAAGCCCTTCGACGGTAGAACATCAAGATCGTCACCACGCCGTCGTGCTGACGGCACTCATCCCCGACACTTTGCTGGATCAGAGTCCGGGGATCGTCATCGAGCTGAACGTGTGCAAAAACTCGGAGGTGCCGTAGTTTCGGTGCTTGATCGGTCGGGCCCTAAAGACGTACGACTATTTCAACCGCGTTGTTATAACGCTTCCGCTTCCGGTCTACGAGGGTATGTAGACAACACTCTCCCCTCTCGTTGCTGTGCATCACCATGATCTTGCGTGTGCGTAGGAAATTTTTGAAATTACTACGTTCCCCAACACTGCAGCCCCCGATGCGCGCCCGAGCAGCGCGCCGGACCCTCTAACTGCCTCCTCCCAGTCTTCCCCGGCGCCGGCGCCAAGAGACGCCACCGGAGTGGCAGCTCCGACCCCATGCTGCCCCGATCCGTCCACCCACCTCCTATCTTCTCCTTCTATCTCCCTCTCTCAGTGTTCACAGGACGAAGCCCAAGGACATCGCTACCGCCCTTGCCCTGGCCATGCCGACAGGCAGCTTGGAGATGCGTCGGGCACCTCTGTTGGCACGAGAATCGGGGAAGACAGGCTGTCCAGACCACTCTCTGGGATGTCCCCGCCAGCTCCTAGCTCAAGAGATGGTAGGTACACTGGCTGCATCTCGCGGGATCAAGGGACTTTTCCAATCCCCGATCCACGCCGGCCAAACCTCCCCGTCCTCCGCGCTAGAAAGGGGGCTGATAAGATACATAATATGGAGATGAAGGAGCACTGCGGATTGAATATATCGAATGACAGGGGGTTTTGTGCAAAAAAAATCATTTTTCAGATATGCAATTAAAAGGGAACTACGGGTTTAATTACTGAAAAATAAGGGATTTTTTGTAAAGAGCGCGTGATGGTGAACGGACAGAAGCACTGCGTGCTTTATTATTAGGTAAAGATTACAAACTAGGTCGTTGTGTGCTCCCATAGTGGGCTTAGAAGGATTGCCTCAAGTCGCTAAAAAAAGGATTGCCTCAATCTTATTAAAAAAAGGACTGCCTCGAAAGAAAAATACTCCTGAAAAGGAAAACTATTTTTGGCAGTAATTTCCGATGATGAAAATGAAGAAGAATCATCGCTAATGTCAACTTTTTTTCTTGTCAGCCGTGACGACACTAATGCTGGTTAATTTAAGCCCGCCAATGAAGGGGTTCAATAAATTGTGGTTAAGCTATGGTGTATATTTATACGTAGCCATTTCAAACTTTTGAGTCACTTCCCTCACCTTAATGCGCATTGGTCATCACTTCTTGCCCTACTTTTCCGCGCTTCATCCCTTCTTCCCGCCTCTGCCGTTCCGCCCTCCTCCACATTATTATCGCCGCTCCTAATGCATCGCAGTCATTTTCTTCACCTGCACATGTTCGTATTTGGACGGTTCAACACCAATTGAGTTGGCCTCGTTGAGGTGCGTTTTACCTTATCCCCGCATCCAATCCAGTGTGTCGGTTCCTCTCACCAAGATTTGTCAATCTTATCTGTTGTGGTGTTATCTTTTTCTAGCCTCTTAGTTCTAGAAATATAAAGGTTTGTAGCCAAGTGCCTCTTCAGAGTTACACATAAGTAAATCCATGCTGAGATGAGCCAACAAAAATGAGAAATAGCTGGCCGAATTGTTC
Source organism: Triticum urartu (assembly GCF_056163025.1). NCBI lineage: Eukaryota > Viridiplantae > Streptophyta > Magnoliopsida > Poales > Poaceae > Triticum > Triticum urartu. Next base: position 613,282,336 of record NC_141876.1, read on the forward strand.
ACCTAATCCATGGTTATATGTCGTTTTTATTCATGTCGGGATTGACAACAACCTACCAACACACAACAAAAAACATTAAAAATGCACAAATATGTTAAAAATGAACATTTTTACATCGCACATGCTCGTTTCTTTTGTACGTGTGCAAAAGAAATGACCCATTGTGTCTCTAAGAGAAAAAAAATAGAAATCGTGCTCTGAAAATGTGAAATTTTTATATTGTGCATGCATCATGGATCTCAAGGGAGCGGAATTTGCACACTATGGTGTAGAGAGATGGGTTGGTAAAACCTTTGCGCAGCTGTTTTTGCAAAGAACAAAAAAATAGGTAAGGAATTCAAAAAATGGTGACAAAGATGAAATTAATAATGGAGAAATATACATGTGAAATTAAAAAGTGACACACACACACAGATATATATATATATATATATATATATATATATATGTATATATATATGAAACAGTTATTCACGTCATATTAAATACACGCTCCTCCAACGGAAATAAATATTCATTCATTTTGAAGAAAAGGTCATAAAATTGAGAAGAAGTTTTCACCTGTATATATATATTTCTATTATTAAGAAATTTTTGACATAAAATATTAAATTTTATTAATATTTAGATTATATTTATGACAAACTAAAATGTGTTAATGGGCATCACAATGATCGGCTCACATTCCGACGGCGAGCTCTAGCCAGTGGTATTCCTCCTCTCTCGCCACTTCATTCATCCACCCCTAAGGTTAGTTGCTAAATTACTACCAATCAATTCACCATATATTATGTATACTTAGTGGGTTTTCCACAAGAAAATATGTGATCCCGCTAGTGAACTGACGCCAAAACTGACCCATAGATGTCCCTCGCAAGGGGTAACATCCAGTTAGTTTTTTTAGGGGTAACCTCCAGTTAGTTGCTCCCGCTAGTCAGCGCGTTAGCACCGGATTTGAATTGTGTTCACGATTTGGAAAAGATGTTACGAGCTAACAAAATTTGAAATTTGAAAATGGTTGTGGATTTCAAAAATATGAAAAACACAAAAGGTGATAACGAAAGATGGAAAAAGAAAAATGAAAAAAAACGAACATAAATCAGTAGAAAAATCCCGGCATAAAACATAGAAAAAAGCCTAACCCAGAAGCTTCCCAAATGCGGACCTTGGGACAGCCCAATAGCGTACACGTGTGAGCATGGCCTACCAATAACCAAGGAACGGCGTGTTAGGACATACTCCCTCCGTTTCTAATTATTTGTCGCAGGTATGGATGTATCTATATGTATTTTAGTTCTGCATACATCCATTTCTATGACGAGTAATTTGGAACGGAGCGAGTACAATCCGGGTGCTAGAAATTAAATCCGGACTGTTTTGGCATTTTTGCTTCTTTCTCGGCTATTTTTTCTTGCATTGACACATAAGGGGGAGTCAGGAGCTTAAAAAACATAAACAAAATGCAACTACTACTGCCGAACACTTTATGCATGTTGATTTGCTCAAGATTTTATGCGACCAAGCGTTGGAGATGGCCTTAAACCCTGGAACAAGAGTTCACTTGAGTGCTTCTACTGTCTTTTCATGATAAAATGGCTCAACTTTATTCAGTGTTCAAAATGTTCATGCGAATACAACATAAATTAGGAGTCTGTAGAAGACATAAACGACGACCTTGAGACACCCATACCATGACTAAGGTGGCTACGCGCCTCGATGTTGGACTCCCTACTTTCGAAGATGAAAGAATGGGATCCAGAAAGATCGACCGTAGCTCTAATCTCATTAATGATGTTTCCATGCAAGCTGCCAGTATCATTGCTGATGTCTTCAACAACCATTCTGCAGTCAGAAGCAATGACCAGATGGGAAATATTCATACCAGACGCTAGAGCCAGCTCCTCGCGACATGCGATTACTTCTAGACATGCAGGGTCGCTAACACCTAGAAGTTTCATGGTAGATGACGCAACATATAATTCCCTAATGAATCCCTACAAATGACAGAAGAAGATCCTTCATTGTTCCCCTAGCAACAGTCCATCGGCCCTTATTTTGGCAACACTAGGTCTATGTGGAGGACGATTCCAACTTGCACTAGGCCCGGACACCCCCTTGGCTGCTTGAAGGTGGGCTTGGGGGGTTCCAACTTTCAACTTGACTAATGTATTTCTTGATAAATTGGTGGGTCTCCCGCGGGCTTTGAAAGTGTTGTTCATGCAAAGCTTTGCTTCTAGCGTGCCAAATCACCCAAAGGAAAACCAGGACCATAGCAAAATAATCATGGGGGAGAGAATCCACGAGTGTAAAAACCCATCATCTTGCGTCATGTTCCGTATTTGTCATCAGAACATCAACCAAGTATGGATCCTCGGGCTCCCAAACACAACATGACATGTTGCATTCCAGGAGTGGTTTCTCCACGAACCGTCCCTCCCACAAATACTCTAGTTGATAAGATGTGACGCATGTCTATGTTAAAGTAGGTCGGCTGTTGGTAAAGATTGTTGGGCTAGTCTCAAAGAAATATCTTCAGTTTCAATGGTTCCTAAACTGTGACAAGTCAGTCCAAGTCCACTTCCGAGTTTGATGTATTTTCACGTTCATCAAGACAAGCTTCACAAAGCGGTTTGGTAGCACAAGCATTCGGTAGGCCCACGGGACAGACTATTAAACATTTTATAATAAACTATACTAATATTTAGATTATATTCATGACAAATAAAATGAGTTAATGGCCATCAAAATTATTGGTGCATTGCTACGGCGAGCTCCACCCAATGGTATTCCTCCTCCCTTCTCGCCACTTCCCTTCATCCACCCCTAAGGTGAGCTTCTAAATTACTACCAATCAATACACTGTCCATTATGTATATTTAGTGGGTTTTCCATAGGATTTAGGGCCAAGTCAGCAACCACTCAAGTCCGCTATTTCTGCTGGCACACATTTGCTAATACTAAATGTGTCAAGTCCTGTCATGACTAGAGTTTGTTTCACATTGTATTAACTAAAATGTTAACTACTACCTATGTCTGCGTTTAAAAGGTTGGCGGGCTTGTACACCGAGACCAAGGCATGATTAAATTTAATAGTGCGGGATTAATAAGCATGGAAACATTCAATGAGCTTCGTATAGTTATGGCTATAAAAACAGAACAACTAATCTCATAAGGTCTCTTTCTGTGTGCATTGGTTTTTGTATAACAGTCAAGCTTCACGAACATTCACAAAGTTTATAGAGAAATTTGCCTATATTTATAATGCCAATTATATATTATATGAAAATAGATTTCATGTTGAATCTAATGGTGTTGATTTGGTATCCCGAATGTTTATAATAGTTTATGTAAACTTGGTCAAAATTGACAAAGTTTGGCTTAAAAAAAATCCTAATATGCACATAGTTTGGGATGGATGGAGTGGTGGAGCGGTTCTCTAGGACCAGCAAGGCTTTTTCCGAGCGGGGACGTGTCATTTTTTCCCGTCCACAACGGAACCTGAGCAGGCGGTGCAAACGAGCTTTGCAACTAGCTAGGGAGATGGGGATCCAAAAAACCATTCTCGAATCCTATTTTTAGTTGGTGGTGCAGAAGATTATCCAAGATGCAAAAGATCTATCAGCAAATAGGCCGTTCATGGAGTAGGTGAAACAACTCCATAGTTTTGAGAAGTTTAGGGTCATGTGGGTGCATCAGTAGGCGAATAAGGCTGCTTAAATAAACTTTATCCGGGTATCAGTAGGTGTAAGACTGGATCCGGGTATCACCAGAGTTTGCAAACTCGGTGATAGCCACAGAGTGTACCGCTACCTAATTTAATTAAAGTAGCAAGTTCCACTAAAGAGACCAACTACCTATGATTCTTATCAATGCAACTATGCCACATCATCAATTCATGTGTGTAAGTAAATTATTATTAGGATATGTTTAGCTCTATCTAAACGAGAATTACGTAAATCAATCAAACGGAAAAGGTGAAAAGGAAAAATAAAATAATTCAGACAAATCTCCATGTAATAAAATCAAGGGAAATGTTTGACAACGGCGCACCGGCCGAAAGTTCGGCCGGTCCCGCACGAGCCATGCGATCGAGGCCCATCGCACGCCTCGCACACCTCCCTTCTTCTTCCCAATCCCCTTCTCTCTCTCAGCCGCATCGACGCTCCTTGGCTTCCTCCTTCAGATCCCGCCTGCGGCTAGTCCCAATCCCGCACAGGTCCATACCTCCAACCTCAGCCCCCAGGCCCACTTGCTCCTTTGCCCCCCCCCCCCCCCGGCTACAGGTTCCTCCCGCCCCGGCGAGCCGGAGTTGGAAGCCGTCATGGATATGCCATTCACGAGCTGCTGCTCATAGTTTCCTCTGCTGGAACCATCCACCGGAGATGCTACAACCACGGCAGCGCAACCTCCTCCCCCACCGCTGCAATCATGTTCTCCCAAACAAACTTTGGAAGCATCTTGCCCCTCCACCGATGTTGCAACTTACGACCAAAAAAGCTAGAACTGTTCGATTAAAAGCCTCAACCAGCGGTATATAAAGCTTCAAACTGGACACCATGCACTGAAAAAAGCTACAACAGTTCATACGAATGTTTCAACCATAGTTTGAAAAAGCTTCAATGGACCCCGTACAACTAAAAAAAGCTTCAATAGTTCATGTGAAAGCTTCAAACCATATTTGAAAAAGCTTCAAACGGCGGAATAGAGAAGTTTCATCGGACCACTACGAAAGAAAAAAAAATCTACAACCGTCTTGGAAAGCTTCAACCGTCGAATTGAAAAGCTTCAACCAGCTTAATAGAAAGCTTCAACCCGTGAGTACACAACGAAAAAGTTACAATCGTTGACATCAAAAGCTTCAACCGTATTTTTGAAAAGCTTCAACCCAGCAACAATGGCACATCACCATTGATGCAATGGCTTCTGAAGGAAATATGCCCTAGAGGCAATAATAAAGTTATTATTTATTTCCTTATTTCATGATAAATGTTTATTATTCATGCTAGAATTGTATTAACCGGAAACATAATACATGTGCGAATACATAGACAAACAGAGTGTCACTAGTATGCCTATACTAGACTAGCTCGTTAATCAAAGATGGTTATGTTTCCTAACCATAGACAAAGAGTTGTTAATTGATTAACGGGATCACATCATTAGGAGAATGATGTGATTGACATGATCCATTCCATTAGCTTAGCACCCGATCGTTTAGTATGTTGCTATTGCTTTCTTCATGACTTATACATGTTCCTATGACTATGAGATTATGCAGCTCCCGTTTGCCGGAGGAACACTTTGTGTGCTACCAAACGTCACAACGTAACAGGGTGATTATAAAGGAGCTCTACAGGTGTCTCCAAAGGTAAATGTTGGGTTGGCGTATTTCGAGATTAGGATTTGTCACTCCGATTGTCTGAGAGGTATCTCTGGGCCCTCTCGGTAATGCACATCACATAAGCCTTGCAAGCATTGCAACTAATGAGTTAGTTGCGAGATGATGTATTACGGAACGAGTAAAGAGACTTGCCGGTAACAAGATTGAACTAGGTATTGAGATACCGACGATCAAATCTCGGGCAAGTAACATACCGATGACAAAGGGAACAACGTATGTTGTTATGCGTCTGACCGATAAAGATCTTCGTAGAATATGTAGGAGCCAATATGAGCATCCAGGTTCTGCTATTGGTTATTGACCGGAGACATGTCTCGGTCATGTCTACATTGTTCTCGAACCCGTAGGGTCCGCACGCTTAAGGTTTCGATGACAGTTATATTATGAGTTTATGAGTTTTGATGTACTGAAGGAGTTCGGAGTCCCGGATGAGATCGGGGACATGACGAGGAGTCTCGAAATGGTCGAGACATAAAGATTGATATATTGGAAGCCTATATTTGGATATCGGAAGTGTTCCGGGTGAAATCGGGATTTTACAGGAGTACCGGGAGGTTACCGGAACCCCCCGGGAGGTTACCGGAACCCCCCGGGAGGTATATGGGCCTTAGTGGGCTGTAGTGGAAGAGAGGAGAGGTGGCCAGGGCTGGGCCGCGCGCCCCTCCCCCCTAGCCCGAATAGGACAAGGAGAGGGGGGCGGCGCCCCCCTTCCTTCTCTCTCTCCTCTTTCCCCCTCCCGAATCCTATTCCAACTAGGAAAGGGGGGGAATCCTACTCCCAGTGGGAGTAGGACTCCTCCTGGCGCGCCCTCCTCCTGGCCGGCCGCACCTTCCCCTGCTCCTTTATATACGGGGGCAGGGGGCACCCCTAGACACACAAGTTGATCCACGTGATCATATTCTTAGCCGTGTGCGGTGCCCCCTTCCACCATAATCCTTGATAATATTGTAGCGGTGCTTAGGCGAAGCCCTGCGACGGTAGTACATCAAGATCGTCACCACGCCGTCGTGCTGACGGAACTCTTCCCCGACACTTTGCAGGATCGGAGTCCGGGGATCGTCATCGAGCTGAACGTGTGCTAGAACTCGGAGGTGCCGTAGTTTCGGTGCTTGATCGGTCGGGCCATGAAGACGTACGACTACATCAACTGCGTTGTGCTAACGCTTCCGCTGTCGGTCTACAAGGGTACGTAGATCACACTCTCCCCTCTTGTTGCTATGCATCACCATGCTCTTGCGTGTGCGTAGGAATTTTTTTGAAATTACTACGTTCCCCAACAGTGGCATCAGATGGTTACATACCCAATGAAAATAGTGCAAACCTTATATGGTTACACACCCAATGAAAATAGTTCGTTGGATCTCGATCGTAGTGATACACATAAACATAATATTTAAACCAAAAGATGCAAAGTTAATAATGATAGTGCAAACTTATTTGTGGCACTGCCGTTTAGGTCATATTGGTGTAAAGCGCATGAAGAAACTCCATGCTGATGGGCTTTTGGAATCACTTGATTATGAATCAGTTGATGCTTGCGAACCATGCCTCATGGGCAAGATGACTAAGACTCCGTTCTTCAGAACAATGGAGCGAGCAACAGATTTGTTGGAAATCATACATACTGATGTATGTGGTCCGATGAATATTGAGGCTCGCGACAGGTATCATTATTTTCTGTTCTTCACAGATAATTTGAGCAGATGTGAGTATATCTACTTGATAAAACATAAGTCTTAAACATTTTAAAAGTTCGAAGAATTTGAGAGTGAAGTGGAAAATCATCGTAACAAGAAAATAAAGTTTCTACGATCTGATCATGGAGAAGAGTATTTGAATTACGAGTTTGGTCTTCAGTTAAAACAATGTGAAATAGTTTCACTACTCACGCCACCTGGAACACCACAGTGTAATGGTGTGTTCGAACGTCGTAATCGTACTATATTTGATATGGTGCGATCTATGATGTCTCTTACAGATTGACCGCTATTGTTTTGGGGTTATGCATTAGAGACAGCTACGTTCACGTTAAATAGGGCACCATCTAAATCCGTTTGAGATGACACTGTATGAACTATGGTTTAGCAAGAAACCTAAGCTGTCGTTTCTTAAAGTTTGAGGTTGCAATACTTATGTGAAAAAGTTTCAACTTGATAAGCTCAAACCTAAATCGGAGAAGTGCGTCTTCATAGGATATCGAAAGGAAACTATTGGATACACCTTCTATCACAGATCCGAAGGCAAGACTTTTGTTGCTAAATTCGGAAACTTTCTAGAGAAGGAGTTTCTCTCAAAAGAAGTGAGTGGGAGGAAAGTAGAACTTGATGAGGTAACTGTACCTGCTCCCTTATTGGAAAGTAGTTCATCACAGAAATCTGTTCCTGTGACTACTACACCAATTAGTGAGGAAGCTAATGATGATGATCATGTAACTTCAGATCAAGTTACTACCGAATCTCGTAGGTAAACCAGAGTGAGATCCGCACCAGAGTGGTACGGTAATCCTGTTCTGGAAGTCATGTTACTAGACCATGACGAACTTGCGAACTATGAGGAAGCGATGATGAGCCCAGATTCCGCGAAATGGTTTGAGGCCATGAAATCTGAGATATGATCCATGTATGAGAACAATGTATGGACTTTGATGGATTTTCCCGATGATCGGCAAGCCATAGAAAATAAATGGATCTTCAAGAGGAAGACGGATGCTGATAGTAGTGTTACTATCTACAAAGCTAGACTTGTCGAAAAAGGTTTTTGACAAAGTTCAAGGTGTTGACTACAAAGATTGATATATTCGAAGCCTATATTTGGATATCGGAAGTGTTCCGGGTGAAATCGGGATTTTACCGGAGTACCGGGAGGTTACCGGAACTTTGTCAAAAACCTTTTTCGACAAGTCTAGCTTTGTAGATAGTAACACTACTATCAGCGTCCGTCTTCCTCTTGAAGATCCATTTATTTTCTATGGCTTGCCGATCATCGGGAAAATCCATCAAAGTCCATACATTGTTCTCATACATGGATCATATCTCAGATTTCATGGCCTCAAACCATTTCGCGGAATCTGGGCTCATCATCGCTTCCTCATAGTTCGCAAGTTCGTCATGGTCTAGTAACATGACTTCTAGAACAGGATTACCGTACCACTCTGGTGCGGATCTCACTCTGGTTTACCTACGAGATTCGGTAGTAACTTGATCTGAAGTTACATGATCATCATCATTAGCTTCCTCACTAATTGGTGTAGTAGTCACAGGAACAAATTTCTGTGATGAACTACTTTCCAATAAGGGAGCAGGTACAGTTACCTCATCAAGTTCTTTCGAGAGAAACTCCTTCTCTAGAAAGTTTCCGAATTTAGCAACAAAAGTCTTGCCTTCGGATCTGTGATAGAAGGTGTATCCAATAGTTTCCTTTGGATATCCTATGAAGACGCACTTCTCCGATTTAGGTTTGAGCTTATCAAGTTGAAACTTTTTCACATAAGTATTGCAACCTCAAACTTTAAGAAACGATATCTTAGGTTTCTTGCTAAACCATAGTTCATACGGTGTCATCTCAAACGGATTTAGATGGTGCCCTATTTAACATGAATGTAGCTGTCTCTAATGCATAACCCCAAAACAATAGCGGTATATCTGTAAGAGACATCATAGATCGCACCATATCAAATAAAGTACGATTACGACGTTCGAACACACCATTACACTGTGGTGTTCCAGGTGGCGTGAGTAGTGAAACTATTTCACATTGTTTTAACTGAAGACCAAACTCGTAATTCAAATACTCTTCTCCACGATCAGATCGTAGAAACTTTATTTTCTTGACGATGATTTTCCACTTCACTCTGAAATTCTTTGAACTTTTAAAATGTTTCAGACTTATGTTTCATCAAGTAGATATACTCACATCTGCTCAAATTATCTGTGAAGAACAGAAAATAATGATACCTGTCGCGAGCCTCAATATTCATCGGACCACATACATCAGTATGTATGATTTCCAACAAATCTGTTGCTCGCTCCATTGTTCCGAAGAACAGAGTTTTAGTCATCTTGCCCATGAGGCATGGTTCGCAAGCATCAACTGATTCATAATCAAGTGATTCCAAAAGCTCATCAGCATGGAGTTTCTTCATGCGCTTTACACCAATATGACCTAAACAACAGTGCCACAAATAAGTTGCACTATCATTATTAACTTTGCATCTTTTGGTTTCAATATTATGATTATGTGTATCACTACGATCGAGATCCAACGAACTATTTTCATTGGGTGTGTAACCTTATAAGGTTTTATTCATGTAAACAGAACAACAATTTATTCTCTCACTTAAATGAATAACCGTATTACAATAAACATGATCAAATCATATTCATGCTTAACGCAAACACCAAATAACACTTATTCAGGTTCAACACTAATCCCGAAAGTATAGGGAGTGTGCGATGATGATCATATCAATCTTGGAACCACTTCCAACACACATCGTCACTTCACCCTTAACTAGTCTCTGTTTATTCCGCAACTCCTATTTCGAGTTACTAATCTTAGCAACTGAACTAGTATCAAATACTGAGGGGTTGCTATAAACACTAGTAAAGTACACATCATTAACATGTATATCAAATATACTTATGTTCACTTTGCCATCCTTCTTATCCGCCAATCACTTGGGGTAGTTCCGCTTCCAGTGACCAGTCCCTTTGCAGTAGAAGCACTTAGTCTCAGGCTTAGGATCAGACGTGGGCTTCTTCACTTGAGCAGCAACTTGCTTGCTGTTCGTTTTGAAGTTCCCCTTCTTCCCTCTGCCCTTTTCTTGAAACTAGTGGTCTTGTCTACCATCAACACTTGATGTTTTTCTCGATTTCTACCTTCATCAATTTCCGCATTACGAAGAGCTTGGGAATCGTTTCCGTTATCCCTTGCATATCATAGTTCATCACGAAGTTCTACTAACTTGGTGATGGTGACTAGAGAATTCTGTCAATCACTATCTTATCTGGAAGATTAACTCCCACTTGATTCAAGCGATTGTAGTACCCAGACAATCTGAGCACATGCTCACTAGTTGAGCGATTCTCCTCCATCTTTTAGCTATAGAACTTGTTGGAGACTTCATATCTCTCAACTCGGGTATTTGCTTGAAATATTAACTTCAACTCCTGGAACATCTCATATGCTCCATGATGTTCAAAACGTCTTTGAAGTCCCGATTCTAAGCCATTAAGCATGGTGCACTAAACTATCAAGTAGTCATCATATTGAGCTAGCCAAATGTTCATAACGTCTGCATCTGCTCCTGCAATAGGTCTGTCACCTAGCGGTGCATCAAGGACATAATTCTTCTGTGCAGCAATGAGGATAAACCTCAGATCACGGATCCAATCCGCATCATTGCTACTAACATCTTTCAACACAATTTTCTCTAGGAACATATCAAAATAAACACAGGGAAGTAACAACGCGAGCTATTGATCTACAACATAATTTGCAAAATACTACCAGGACTAAGTTCGTGATAAATTTAAGTTCAATTAATCATATTACTTAAGAACTCCCACTTAGATAGACATCCCTCTAATCCTCTAAGTGATTACGTGATCCAAATCAACTAAACCATAACCGATCATCACGTGAGATGGAGTAGTTTTCAATGGTGAACATCGTTATGTTGATCATATCTACTATATGATTCACGCTCGACCTTTCGGTCTCCGTGTTCCGAGGCCATATCTGTATATGCTTGGCTCGTCAACTATAACCTGAGTATTCCGCGTGTGCAACTGTTTTGCACCCGTTGTATTTGAACGTAGAACCTATCACACCTGATCATCACGTGGTGTCTCAGCACGAAGAACTTTCGCAACAGTGCATACTCAGGGAAAACACTTCTTGATAATTTAGTGAGAGATCATCTTATAATGCTACCGTCAATCAAATCAAGATAAGATGCATAAAAGGATAAACATCACATGCAATCAATATAAGTGATATGATATGGCCATCATCATCTTGTGCTTGTGATCTCCATCTCCGAAGCACCGTCGTGATCACCATCGTCACCGGCGTGACACCTTGATCTCCATCGTAGCATCGTTGTCGTCTCGCCAAGCTTGTGCTTCCACGACTATTACTACCGCTTAGTAATAAAGTAAAGCATTACATCGCGATTTCATTGCATACAATAAAACGACAACCATAAGGCTCCTTCCAGTTGCCGATAACTCGGTTACAAAACATGATCATCTCATACAATAAAATTCAGCATCATGTCTTGACCATATCACATCACAACATGCCCTGGAAAAACAAGTTAGACGTCCTCTACTTTGTTGTTGCAAGTTTTACGTGGCTGCTACGGGCTTAAGCAAGAACCAATCTCACCTACGCATCAAAACCACAACGATAGTTTGTCAAATAGACTCCGTTTTAACCTTCGCAAGGACCGGGCGTAGCCATACTTGGTTCAACTAAAGTTGGAGAGACAGTCGCCCGCAAGCCACCTATGTGCAAAGCACGTCGGGGGAACCGGTCTCGCGTAAGCGTACGCGTAATGTTGGTCCGGGTCGTCTCGTCCAACAATGACGCCGAACCAAAGTATGACATGCTGGTAGGCAGTATGACTTATATTGCCCACAACTCACTTGTGTTCTACTCGTGCATATAACATCAACATAAATAACCTAGGCTCGGATACCACTTTTGTGTTTCGTAGTAATTTCAAAAAATTTCCTACGCACACGCAAGATCATGTGATGCATAGCAACGAGAGAGGAGAGTGCTGTCTACGTACCCACGCAGACCGACTGAGGAAGCGTTGACACAACGTAGAGGAAGTAGTCGTACGTCTTCACGATCCAACCGATCAAGCACCGAAACTACGGCACCTCCGAGTTCGAGCACACGTTCAGCTCGATGACGATCCGCGGACTCCGATCCAGCAAAGTGTCGGGGAAGAGTTCCGTCAGCACGACGGCGTGGTGACGATCTTGATGCACTACAGCAGCAGGGCTTCGCCTAAACTCCGCTATAGTATTATCGAGGAATATGGTGGCTGGGGGCACCGCACACGGCTAAGGAATAGATCACGTGGATCAACTTGTGTGTTTCTGGGGTGCCTCTGCCTCAGTATATAAAGGATTAGAGGGGGGAGGCTGGCCGGCCACAGGAGGCGCGCCGGGAGAGTCCTACTCCCTCTGGGAGTAGGATTCCCGCCCCCCCCCCAATCCTATTTGGAATAGGACTCCTTGAGGGGGGAAAGAGAGAGAGGGGGCCGGCCACCTCTCCTAGTCCTAATAGGACTAGGGGAAGGGGGGAGGCGCACAGCCACCTTGGGCTGCCCCTTTCTCCTTTCCACTAAAGCCCACTAAGGCCCATATAGCTCCCGGGGGGTTCCGGTAACCTCCCGGTACTCCGATAAAATCCCGATTTCACCCGGAACACTTCCGATATCCAAACATAGGCTTCCAATATATCAATCTTTACGTCTCGACCATTTCGAGACTCCTCGTCATGTTCGTGATCACATCCGGGACTCCGAACAACCTTTGGTACATCAAAATGCATAAACTCATAATATAACTGTCATCGTAACCTTAAGCGTGCGGACCCTACGGGTTCGAGAACAATGTAGACATGACCGAGACACGTCTCCGGTCAATAACCAATAGCGGGACCTGGATGCCCATATTGGCTCCTACATATTCTACGAAGATCTTTATCGGTCAGACCGCATAACAACATACGTTGTTCCCTTTGTCATCGGTATGTTACTTGCCCGAGATTCGATCGTCGGTATCCAATACCTAGTTCAATCTCGTTACCGGCAAGTCTCTTTACTCGTTCTGTAATACATCATCCCGCAACTAACTCATTAGTTGCAATGCTTGCAAGGCTTATGTGATGTTTATTACCGAGAGGGCCCAGAGATACCTCTCCGACAATCGGAGTGACAAATCCTAATCTCGAAATACGCCAACCCAACATCTACCTTTGGAGACACTTGTAATGCTCCTTTATAATCACCCAGTTACGTTGTGACGTTTGGTAGCACCCAAAGTGTTCCTCCGGTAAACGGGAGTTGCATAATCTCATAGTCATAGGAACATGTATAAGTCATGAAGAAAGCAATAGCAACATACTAAACGATCGGGTGCTAAGCTAATGGAATGGGTCATGTCAATCAGATCATTCAACTAATGATGTGACCTCGTTAACAACTCTTTGTTCATGGTTAGGAAACATAACCATCTTTGATTAACAAGCTAGTCAAGTAGAGGCATACTAGTGACACTCTGTTTGTCTATGTATTCACACATGTATTATGTTTCCGGTTAATACAATTCTAGCATGAATAATAAACATTTATCATGATATAAGGAAATAAATAATAACTTTATTATTGCCTCTAGGGCATATTTCCTTCAACAGGCTGGGCAACTCGGATTTATTTTCAAGTGCTTATTAGCTAGGATAGATCGATAGGGAATAGCACTCTGGAGCGCGCGCCACATAAATATTTTTATCTTTGCTGGGCAGACTAAGTTCCATACCGAGTCCCATGTATAAGATGGGTGTGAAACTCCAGCCGTTGATTCCAACTTGTGCCCAAATTGAAACTCCCATTCTGTATGGTATGCAGATCGCACCGTGAAAGTCCCTGACTTTGTCATGTTCCATGCCAGGAAATCTGTCATCTCATCTTTTTTTGAGCATCAATACAAACACAAGCGCTCATATACACGCGCATACACTCATCCCTATGAACGCACACACGCACACCCTACCCCTATGAGCACCTCCGAAAGACTGAGCCGGCATAAAACATAGAAAAAAGCATAACCCAGAAGCTTCCCAAATGTGGACCTTGGGACAGCACAATAGCATACACGTGTGAGCATGGCCTACCAATAACCAAGGAACGGCGTGTTAGGACATATAATCCGGGTGCTAGGAATTAAATCCGACTGTTTTGGCATTTTTGCTTCTTTCTCGGCTATTTTTTCATGCATTGACACATAAGGGGGAGTTAGGAGCTTAAAAAACATAAACAAAATGCAACTACTACTGCCGAACACTTTATGCATGTTGATTTGCTCAAGATTTTATGCGACCAAGCGTTGGAGATGGCCGTAAACCCTGGAACAAGAGTTCACTTGAGTGCTTCTACTGTCTTTTCATGATAAAATGGCTCAACTTTATTCAGTGTTCAAAATGTGCATGCAAATACAACGTAAATTAGGAGGCCGTAGAAGACATAAACGACGACCTTGAGACACCCATAGCATGACTAAGGTGGCTAAGTGCCTCGATGTTGGACTCCCTACTTTCGAAGATGAAAGAATGGGATCTAGAAAGATCGACCGTAGATCTAATCTCATTAATGATGTTTCCATGCAAGCTGCCAGTATCATTGTTGATGTCTTCAACAACCATTCTGCAGTCAGAAGCAATGACCAGATGGGAAATATTCATATCCACTAGTAGAAAACAAGGCTTTGGTCCAGGCCGGGTCAGCCTATTAGTCCCGGTTCAGTCCAGAACCGGGACCAATGTGGGCATTGGTCCTGGGTCGTGAGCCCAGGGGGCCGGCCGGGCCACGTGGGCCATTGGTCCCGGTTCATCTGGACCTTTTGGTCCCGGTTGGTGGGATGAACCGGGACCAATGGGCCTCGCTCCTGGCCCACCACCATTGGTCCCGGTTGGTGGCTTGAACCGGGACCAAAGGCTCCCCTTTAGTCCCAGCTCATGTCACCAACCGGGACCAACGAGGTGCCTATATATACCCCTCGCTCGCGAGCAGAGCACCCCAGTGCTCTGTTTTTCTCTGGCCGAGGGGGAGAGGGCTTGGTGGTGCTCTAGCTCACCTCCTATGCACACAAGGTGTTCGATGGAATGCCCGAGCCACACTACTTAAGCTTTCTCCTCTCCAAGCTCGACCTCCAAGCTCCATTTTCCATAATATTTGTCTAGGTTTAGCGGTCCGTCACGCCCCGTCCCCGTCTTCACCGCCGTCGATCACCCGCGCCGAGCTCATCGCCGGCACCACCGTGGTGAGCCTCTTGTTTTATCTTCTTTCTGAAAGGAAAATTATTCTTACTTGTATGTTTACATAGATACTTGTACTATTTTCTTACTTTTATTATTGCATCTTATATAGTGCGATGGTTTTGGTATCCGCCCCCGTCGGCCCTCGTCCTGTCTATGATTCGGATGTGGTATATATATTATCTTTATAACTATTGGTTCATTTATTGTTTATGAAAATTATGCCGACCAACGTGACATAGATTTTATTTATGTAGGATGTATGTGAATCGGAAATGCCAACCGACCCTATTGTCGAGAGGTTAGATTTAGTTGAAGAAGAAAACAATTTGTTGAAGGAAAAAATAAAAAAAATTGAGGAGGAGAAGATGATATTGGAGTTGCATGTTGCGGATGTCGTCGATGATCACAAGATCAAGATGGATGCAGTGCGCTTGAAGATTAGAAAGATTAGAAAATATGCCATTCATACCGAGGCTTGGTATCATTATTGTTGGGTTTCGTAGTAATTTGAAAAAATTTCCTACGCACACGCAAGATCATGTGATGCATAGCAACGAGAGAGGAGAGTGCTGTCTATGTACCCACGCAGACCGACTGCGGAAGCGTTGACACAACGTAGAGGAAGTAGTCGTACGTCTTCACGATCCAACCGATCAAGCACCGAAACTACGGCACCTCCGAGTTCGAGCACACGTTCAGCTCGATGACGATCCCCGGACTCCGATCCAGCAAAGTGTCGGGGAAGAGTTCCGTCAGCACGACAGCGTGGTGACGATCTTGATGCACTACAGCAGCAGGGCTTCGCCTAAACTGCGCTACAGTATTATCGAGGAATATGGTGGCTGGGGGCACCGCACACGGCTAAGGAATAGATCACGTGGATCAACTTGTGTCTTTCTGGGGTGCCTCTGCCTCAGTATATAAAGGATTAGAGGGGGGGAGGCTGGCCGGCCAAAGGAGGCGTGCCAGGAGAGTCCTACTCCCTCTGGGAGTAGGATCCCCCCCGCAATCCTATTTGGAATAGGACTCCTTGAGGGGGGAAAGAGAGAGAGGGGGCCGGCCACCTCTCCTAGTCCTCATAGGACTAGGGGAAGGGGGGAGGCGCACAGCCACCTTGGGCTGCCCCTTTCTCCTTTCCACTAAAGCCCACTAAGGCCCATATAGCTCCCGGGGGGTTCCGGTAACCTCCCGGTACTCCGGTAAAATCCTGATTTCACCCGGAACACTTCCGATATCCAAACATAGGCTTCCAATATATCAATCTTTACGTCTCGACCATTTCGAGACTCCTCGTCATTTCCGTGATCACATCCGGGACTCCGAACAACCTTCGGTACATCAAAATGCATAAACTCATAATATAACTGTCATCGTAACCTTAAGCGTGCGGACCCTACGGGTTCGAGAACAATGTAGACATGACCGAGACACGTCTCCGGTCAATAACCAATAGCAGGACCTGGATGCCCATATTGGCTCCTACATATTCTACGAAGATCTTTATCAGTCAGACCGCATAACAACATACGTTGTTCCCTTTGTCATCGGTATGTTACTTGCCCGAGATTTGATCGTCGGTATCCAATACCTAGTTCAATCTCGTTACCGGCAAGTCTCTTTACTCGTTCTGTAATACATCATCCCGCAACTAACTCATTAGTTGCAATGCTTGCAAGGCTTATGTGATGTGCATTACTGAGAGGGCCCAGAGATACCTCTCCGACAATCGGAGTGACAAATCCTAATCTCGAAATAAGACAACCCAACATCTACCTTTGGAGACACCTATAATGCTCCTTTATAATCACCAAGTTACGTTGTGACGTTTGGTAGCACCCAAAGTGTTCCTCCGGTAAACGGGAGTTGCATAATCTCATAGTCATAGGAACATGTATAAGTCATGAAGAAAGCAATAGCAACATACTAAACGATCGGGTGCTAAGCTAATGGAATGGGTCATGTCAATCAGATCATTCAACTAATGATGTGAGCTCGTTAATCAAATAACAACTCTTTGTCTATGGTTAGAAACATAACCATCTTTGATTAACGTACTAGTCAAGTAGAGGCATACTAGTGACACTCTGTTTGTCTATGTATTCACACATGTATTATGTTTCCGGTTAATACAATTCTAGCATGAATAATAAACATTTATCATGATATAAGGAAATAAATAATAACTTTATTATTGCCTCCAGGGCATATTTCCTTCAATTATGCCGTTGGATCAATTGTTACCTTGGTTGCGATTATGATCGCATTTGTTTTCGCATTGAAATGTTTTACATAGTTTCAATGTATGGTTTAATTAATTAGATGCTCTGGAGAGCTATATGTTGTTAGATGAGAACTATGTATGCACTTTGGTTTTAATGGATGTACGGTGACAGACACACCCGCGAGTACATTAAGGGTGTGCATGAGTTTCTCGATGCGGTTGAGGCAAACAAGCAGAATGGTTTTATGTGTTGTCCATGCACTGAATGTGGGAATACGAGGTCTTACTCTAACCGGAAAATCCTTCACTCCCACCTGCTTTACAAGGGTTTCATGCCACACTATAATGTTTGGACGAGGCACGGAGAAATAGGGGTTATGATGGAAGGCGGCAAAGAAGAAGAGTACGATGACAACTATGTGCCCCCTGAATATGGTGATGCTGCAACGGGGGGAGCTGGTGAAGATCAAGAGGAACCAGACGATGTGCCCAATGATGCTGCAACGGGTGAAGCTGCTGAAGATCAAGAGGAACCAGATGATGTGCCCGATGATGATGATCTCCGCCGGGTCATTGTCGATGCAAGGACGCAATGCGAAAGTCAAAAGGAGAAGCTGAAGTTCGATCGCATGTTAAAGGATCACAAAAAAGGGTTATACCCCAATTGCGAAGATGGCAACACAAAGCTCGGTACTGTAGTGGAATTGCTGCAGTGGAAGGCAGATAATGCTATGGCTGACAAAGTATTTGAGAAGCTACTGAAAATATTGAAGAAGAAGCTTCCAAAGGATAATGAATTGCCCGACAGTACATACGCAGCAAAGAAGGTCGTATGCCCTCTAGGATTGGAGGTGGAGAAGATACATGCATGCCCTAATGACTGCATCCTCTACCGCGGTGCATACAAGGATCTGAACGCATGCCCGGTATGCGGTGCATTGCGGTATAAGATCAGACGAGATGACCCTGGTGATGTTGACGGCGAGCCCCCCAGGAAGAGGGTTCCTGCGAAGGTGATGTGGTATGCTCCTATAATACCACGGTTGAAACGTCTGTTCAGAAACGAAGAGCATGCCAAGTTGATGCGATGGCACAGTGAGAACCGAAAGAAAGATGGGAAGTTGAGAGCACCCGCTGACGGGTCGCAGTGGAGAAAAATCGAGAGAAAGTACTGGGATGAGTTTGCAAAGGACCCAAGGAATATATGGTTTGCTTTAAGCGCGGATGGCATTAATCCTTTCGGGGAGCAGAGCAGCAATCACAGCACCTGGCCCGTGACTCTATGTATGTATAACCTTCCTCCTTGGATGTGCATGAAGCGGAAGTTCATTATGATGCCAGTTCTCATCCAAGGCCCTAAGCAACCCGTCAACGAAATTGATGTGTACCTAAGGCCATTAGTTGAAGAACTTTTACATCTGTGGAATGGAATCGGTGTACGTACGTGGGATGAGCACAGACAGAAGGAATTTAACCTTAAGGCGTTGCTGTTCGTGACCATCAACGATTGGCCCGCTCTCAGTAACCTTTCAGGACAGACAAACAAAGGATACCACGCATGCACGCACTGTTTAGATGACACTGAAAGTATATACTTGGACAAATACAGGAAGAATGTGTACCTGGGCCATCGTCGATTTCTTCCGATCAACCATCAATGTCGAAAGAAAGGCAAGCATTTCAAAGGCGAGGCAGATCACCGGAAGAAGCCCGCCATGCGCACCAGTGATCACGTGCTTGCAATGGTCAATGATTTACACTACGTAATCTTTGGAAAGGGTCCCGGTGGACTAGCTGTTCCGAATGACGCTGAGGGACACGCACCCATGTGGAAGAAGAAATATATATTTTGGGACCTACCCTACTGGAAAGACCTAGAGGTCCGCTCCTCAATCGACGTAATGCACGTGACGAAGAACCTTTGCGTGAACCTGCTAGGCTTCTTGGGCGTGTATGGGAAGACAAAAGATACACCTGAGGCACGGGAGGACCTGCAACGTTTGCACGAAAAAGACGGCATGCCTCCGAAGCAGTATAAAGGTCCTGCCAGCTACGCTCTTACGAAAGAAGATAAAGAAATCTTCTTTGAATGCATGCTCAGTATGAAGGTCACGACTGGCTTCTCGTCGAATATAAAGGGAATAATAAATATGCCAGAGAAAAAGTTTCAGAACCTAAAGTCTCATGACTGCCACGTGATTATGATGCAACTGCTTCCGGTTGCATTGAGGGGGCTTCTACCAAAAACCGTCCGATTAGCCATTGTGAAGCTATGTGCATTCCTCAATGCAATCTCTTAGAAGGTGATCGATCCAGAAATCGTACCAAGGCTAAGGAGTGATGTGGCGCAATGTCTTGTCAGTTTCGAGCTGGTGTTCCCACCATCCTTCTTTAATATCATGACGCACGTCCTAGTTCATCTAGTCGACGAGATTGTCATCCTGGGGCCCGTATTTCTACACAATATGTTCCCCTTTGAGAGGTTCATGGGAGTCCTAAAGAAATATGTCCATAACCGCGCTAGGCCAGAAGGAAGCATCTCCATGGGCCATCAAACAGAGGATGTTATCGGGTTTTGTGTTGACTTCATTCCTGGCCTTAAGAAGATAGGTCTCCCTAAATCGCGGTATGAGGGGAGACTGACTGGAAAAGGCACTCTTCGAAAAGACTCAATAATATGCAGGGACGGATATTCTTGGTCTCAAGCAAACTACACAGTTCTACAGAACTGTACCTTGGTGACCCCGTATGTCGATGAACACAAGAACAGTCTGCGCTCCAAACACCCGGAGCAGTGCGACAACTGGATTACATGTGAACACATCAGGACTTTTAGCAGTTGGTTGGAAACACGTCCTAGAGGTGACAACACTGTTTGTGATGAGTTGTACTTGTTGTCCGGGGGACCATCTTTGACTGTATTGACTTACAAAGGATACGAGATAAATGGGAATACATTTTACATGATCGCCCAAGATCAAAAGAGCACCAACCAAAACAGCGTTGTCCGCTTTGATGCAGCAACCGAGAGCGGAAAGGACACATATTATGGTTACATAGTGGACATATGGGACCTTGACTACGGACCTGATTTTAAGGTCCCTTTGTTTAAGTGCAAATGGGTCAATCTGTTAGGCGGCGGGGTACAGGTAGACCCACAGTACGGAATGACAACAGTGGATCTGAAAAATCTTGGGTACACTGACGAACCGTTCGTCCTAGCCAATGATGTGGCACAGGTTATGTATGTGAAGGACATGTCTACCAAACCGAGAAAAAGAAAAGATAAGGAAGCGAATACATCATACGATGAGCCAAAGCGCCACATAGTTCTTTCAGGAAAAAGGGACATCCTGGGAGTGGACGGCAAGACAGACATGTCTGAAGATTATGAAAAGTTTCATGAAATTCCTCCCTTCAATGTCAAGGCTGACCCAAGCATCCTGATAAACAATGAAGATTATCCATGGTTACGGCGCAATAAGCAAATGATACAAGCGAAGAAAAAGTGAAGACTTTCTCCCGCAACTATTATGATGATACCATGCCAACTTTGTAACACACGAACATGCTACCATTGTCCGTTTTGTACATGCACATGCTATGTGGGTGAAATTATGATACCATGCCAACTTTCAACTTTTTCAGAGTTCATTTGAAATGCTTTCATGTCTTATGGTTCGGCCCTCGTAATACCATGACCATTAGTCCCTGGCCCATGCCAACTTTCAACTTTCAACTTTCTAACACTAATGGCACTAACAGAAAGTTTATAATTTTGCTCCTCGCCCCTGGCCCATGACCATTAGTCCCGGTTTGTGCCACAAACCGGGACTAAAGGGTTGGTCCTCGTTGCGGGCAGAATTTAGTCCCACCTCGCCAACCAAAGGGGGCTCACACCGGTTTATAAGCCCTTCCCTCTCTGCCTTGTTGAGCTCCTCTCAAAGTGAAAATAGATGCCCTAATATAGAAAAGTTTAACCTAAATTCATAGTGAATTTCTCTGAAATTCATAGAAATTTACTAGGAATTTAGGTTGAATTTTCTTTATAAGCGCATCTATTCTTATTTTTTTAGTAAGTTAATCACAAACTTGTGATTCAAACAATTTTCAAAGAATTCAAATTAAAAGCAAAAAGTTTATAATGGCACTAACAGAAAGTTTATAATTTTTCTAAAACTAAAAGCAAAAAGAATAAAAAAATAAAGCAAAAAACAAAAGAAAATAAATAATGCAGAAAACAAAACAAAAAAACTGGAAAAAATAGCAACAATAAGTATTTTGTTTTAAGTAGAAACAAAATAAAATAAATAAAGCAACAGAAAGTTTATAATTTTGCTGACCTAAAAGCAAAAAGAATTAAAAAATAAAGCAAAAAATAAAAGAAAATAAATAATACAGAAAACAAAACAAAAAAACTGGAAAAAAATAAAAATAGCAACAATAAGTATTTTGTTGTAAGTAGAAACAAAATAAAATAAATAAAGCAACAAAGAAAACAAAAAAAGTGTTTTCAAATTTGAAAACTAATGGCACTAACAGAAAGTTTATAATTTTTCTAAAATTAAAAGCAAAAGGAATTAAAAAATAAAGCAAAAAACAAAAGAAAATAAATAATGCAGAAAACAAAACAAAAAAACTGGAAAAAATTTAAATATAGCAACAATAAGTATTTTGTTGTAAGTAGTAACAAAAAAACAAAAAAACAAAAAAGTGCCACCTACTAGGCACCCACGGCCTGAATACGACTAGAAACCCTACCATGGGCCAGGATTCAGGCCCGCGGGAGGCCCAGTAGGCCCACAGGCACAGATTGCACGGTCAGGCCCGAAAGCCTGCTTTAGAGAGGAGCTCGAGAGGGAAGGCGCACCGCACCTTATAAACAGGTGCGGCTCCCTCTCAACTAGCGAGGTGGGACTAAACATTTGGGCGCGGGGCAGCACAAGGCCTTTGGTCCCGGTTGGTGGCACCAACCGGGACTAAAGGGGGCATTGGTCACGGTTGGTGCCACGAACCGTGACCAATGCCCCTCTTTAGTCCCGGTTGGTGCCACCAACCGGGACCAAAGGCCGCCGCTTCCCGCCCTTTGGGCTGCTGAAAATTGGCGGCCTTTGGTCCCGGTTGGTGGCACCAACCGGGACTAAAGGTGGCATTAGTCCCGGTTGGTTTCACGAACCGGGACCAATGCTCTTGCTATATATACAGCACTTAGCAGTTTTCGACCAAATCACCCACTTCTCCCCCGACGCCCCCTGCTCCTCCTTGTCGCCGTCGCCGCCCCTGCTCCTCCTCGTCGACATCGCCACCGACGCCGTCAGGCTGCTCGCCTTCGCCGTCGCTGCCGCCACCGACGCTGTCAGGCTGATCATCTTCGCCGTCGTCGCCGCCCCCTGTGAGCACAGCCCCTCCCGTCCCGCGCCCCCTGCGCCCTTGTCCTGCGCAGCCGCCGCGCCGCCGCCCCTGCCCTGCGCGGCTGCCGTGCGCCGCCCCTGCCCTGCGCTGGAGCCGCGCGCCGCCCAGCCGCCACTGCCCTGTCAGGCCGGCGCCGCCCCCCGCGCCCCTGCACTGCCCTGCCCCACCGGCGCCACCACTCCCGCGCCCCTGCCTTTATTAGTTTTTTTTTTCATATATATATATATATAATGTATGTGTATGTATGTGGCTGTATGTTTTTGTTCATTTGTTGCAATATGTTTTTTTTTTATTTTTATTAGTTTATTTTTTTTGTTCATATGTGATGTATATGTGTATGTGGCTATAATGTATATGTGTATGTGATGTATGTGGCTAGAATTTGCTAAATATATATGTTAAAAATGTTTTTTTGTTCATAGAAAGTTTTTTGTTCATATATAGAAAGTTACAATTTTAGAAAAGTTTTATATATATGCAAAAGTTACAATTTTAGAAAAAGAAGGATAGGAAAGAAGAAAATAAGAAGAGGAAAGAAAGAAGAAGAGGAGAGGAAAAGAAGAGGAGAAATAAATAAGAAGAAGAAAAAAGAAGGAAAAGAAGAGGAGAAGAAGAAAGGAATAGTGGAGAAGAAGAGAAAATAGAATTCTATTCTATTTTCTCTTCTTCTCCACTATTCCTTTCTTCTTCTCCTCTTTTTTTTCTTCTTTTTTTTCTTCAATCTTCTCCTCTAGCTATTCCTTTCTTCGAGGGTTCTATAGGGACGAGGGATCGAGGGTCGAGGGTTCCAGGGTCGTCTAGGGGTCGAGGGTTCCAGGGTCGTCGAGGGTTCGAGGGGTCGAGGATCGCCAAGGGGTCGAGAGAGGTTTCCTAGTGTCAAAGTATTGAAGAAATCCATGGCTTCATCATTAGCCGGAAGTAACCAGGGCATGAGGAAGTCCTCCAAAGTTATTTTGGAATGGTGTCCCGGATAGGATAATTTGCCTTTTTGTATGAATTTCAGCAAAGGCCTTCCAAATAACGATATTTTGAAGGTTCTTGCTGAACTTTGTACCAAAAAGCGAATTATCTTATCTGGGACTCCGTTCCAAAATAACTTTGGAGAGCTTCGTACCATCATAGACCTGTTACTTTCGCATAATGATGAAGACATGGTTTTGTTGAATCCTTTGACACTAGGCAACCTCCCGACCCCTCGGCGATCCTCTAGAACATGAGAGGAAGAAGAGGATAAAAAAAGAAGAGGAAGAAGAAAAAAAAAGAGGAAAAGAAAGAATAGAGGAGTTCTTCTCCTCTTTTTTTCTTCTTCTTCCTCTTTTTTTATCGGGAACGAGGGTCATCGAGGGTCGCCGAGCGGTAGAGGAGAAACCCTAAATAGAAAGTATCGTCGGTGTGAGATACATGTACCGTCGGTGTCGGACACTACATCCACGTCCCACAAGTGGCGCGGGCTTCGACGCCCACGTCATTTGTGGGACGTGGATGTAGTGTCCGACACCGATGGCCACATGTATCTGACACGCACGATACTTGCTATTTAGGGTTTCCTCTACCATTCGGCGACCCTGACCCTCGACGACCCTCGTTCCCGATAAAATAAAGAGGAAGAAGAAGAAAAAAAAGAGAAGAAGAGAAGAAGAAGAAAAAAAATAGGAGAAGAAAGTATCGTCGGTGTGAGATACATGTGGCCGTCGGTGTCGGACACAACATCCATGTCCCACAAGTGGCGCGGGCTTCGACGCCCACGTCACTTGTGGGACATGGATGTAGTGTCCGACACCGACGGCCACATGTATCTCACAGCCACGATACTTGCTATTTAGGGTTTCCTCTATCGCTCAGTGACCCTCAACGACCCTCGTTCCCGATAAAAAAAGAGGAAGAAGAAGAAAAAAGAGAGGAGAAGAAAGAATAGAGGAGTAAGAACTCCTCTATTCTTTCTTCTGCTCTCTTTTTTCTTCTTCTTCCTCTTCTTTTTTTATCCTTGAAGCGTTGTCGAGGCCACCCCAAACCCTAGAGAAGCAGCGTCGAGGCCACCCCAAACCCTAGAGAAGCAGCATCGAGGCCACTAATTAATATTAGTTCTATGTTTTTGCCACTAATATATCCATCTGTCATGTTTGAATAATAATTGCCATGTTGTCAATATTTGTAGAAACTATGGACACCGCCTGAGACAAAGTACAAGAAGAGTTGTTGGGGGACATAATCGCACGAGGAAGTGATGACATCTGCTCGTTGTTTCTCAACGAGACCGATGGTCTGGAAGCAGCTGATTATGATGGCTCCGGTGATCTAATGCCAGTGCAAGAAGGAGACCGTGAGGACGGCTCCGGGGACCCAATGCCAGTGCAAGGAGACCGCGATGACGTCTCCGGTGACCGAACCGAGTCCGGCCAGGTATATATATTAGTTAAGCTTCTGCTGACTAGCTAATTGATGCATTCATTGTTTTGGTATGTACATATATTAATTAAGTCTTTGTTCTTTTTTCTAGCCCTCCGGATCGAGCTCAACTTCGGTAAAGAGACGAGGCCCAAAGAAAAAGTTGAGCTCGGATGAAAAGTTTGAGATCATAGCAATCGCGCCCGACGGCCAACTGATTGAACCCCTCCGTACAAAGAGCGCATTTGTTGCTCAGTGCGGGGTTTTGGTTAGGGACAAGATCCCAATCAGCATCCAGCAATGGTTTAAGCCGGCTACAGAAGACCCTGAGGTGTCTTATGTCAATGATATGCAGAAAAATGATCTTTGGACTGAGCTGAAGTCAAATTTCACCCTACAGCCAGAGGATAATCCAGAAAAGCCAGTTAAAGAGCAATTAATCAAGTCTTTTGCTCTTAAGAGGATGGCAGAACTATTCAGGAGGTGGAAGAAAGAGTTGAATAAGTTTGTCGAAAATAATGAGACACCGGAATTCAAGGGCAGATATGAACAGATCAGAGATCACTGGCCCGCATTTGTGGCCCATAAGACATCGGAAAAGAGTAAGAAGATGTCGGCGACAAACAAGCAAAATGCTGCGAAGAAGAAGCATCACCATCGCACGGGGTCAGGTGGCTACCTTGTAGCCCGGCCTAAGTGGGCCAAGACTGAGAATGATCTGGTTGATAAAGGGATCGAACCAGAGACAATTAACTGGCCAGACCGTTGCCGGACTTGGTTCTTCGGGGCTGGCGGAACCTTGGACCCTGTAATAGGGAAGTGCATTTGGACGAACGATCAAATGGACATACCAGTCAGGAAGCTTCAGCACTATATCGAAGCAGCGCAGCAAGGGACGTTCTTTGCAGACAGAGAGAACGACGAGCTCACAATAGCCCTCAGGAATCCTGAGCACCCTGGACGGACACGAGGCACGCCAGGCTCCATTCCATGGAAGGTTGGGTTTCCGGACGCGGGCGGTTACAAATCCCATGAGAGGAGGAAAAAAGTGCAGCAGACCCAAATGCAGGTGCTGCAAGCAAGGGTACAAGCGATAGAGGAACGAGAAGCAAATCGCAGCAAACGTACTGCTGAAGCTTCCCCCGAAGCTACCCCGCCATCTCAGCAGAGAAGCAGCGTGGCTTCCACCGAGCTGCTTCAGCCGGAGTATGCTTTGGCGGCTCCTGCCAGCTATCCCGTGGATGCTATCACGGAGTCTCAAAATTGCCACCTTATGACGCAATGGATGAATTTGAAGGTCAAGGCGGCTGTTGGCTCTGTTTATCCTACTGAACCCGGCGCAACTTTTCACTGCCGGCCGATTCCAGAAGGATATGGTAGGGTGATGGTGGATGAAATAACGGAGGGATTTGAGGACCTCCAGCTTGACCACCCTAACGGTGAAGGGGAGACTAGGCTGGGTTCTGCTCTGAAGACTCCATGCCTATGGCGGAAGGAGCTCATCAACCTTCCGAACTGGACGCCTCCGCCTCCTCCTCCTCCTCCGGCAAGTCAGGGCACTCCGCCTCCTCCACCGCCTCCTCCTCCGGCGAGTCAGGGCACTCCGCCTCCTCCACCGCCTCCTCCTCCGGCGAGTGACTATCAGGGCACTGGACCGGCTCCTTCTCCAGCGCGTGGCGGCACTCCGCCTCCTTCTCCGCCTGCGCCGACGCGCCCGACACTACTAGGAAAAGGCCTACTAATGGCGCACCTAATTTGGCCATTAATGGCGCATTAGTGGTGCGCCATTAGTGCCACGCCATTAGTATATTTTACTAATGGCGCACCACAGGTGCTTCATTAGTATCTGGTATACTAATGGCGCACCTCAGATGCGCCATTAGTATATACAACAGTGCGCCATTAGTATGCCTCCCAGGGGGCCATGTATACCCAGGTGCTTTGGCATACTAATGGCGCACAACAACAAGATGCGCCATTAGTAACTTCGGCATACTAATGGCGCACTGTTTAATGATGCGCCATTAGTATCCTTTGGCATACTAATGGCGCACTGTGATGTGATGCGCCATTAGTATGAATATTAGGTTTTTTATTTTTTTATTTTCTGTTTTTTGCACAGGTTACAAAATGTATAATTGGACAAAATATAGACAGCACACATCAACAACAGATTCATCGAATACAATAGAAGATTAGTCTCTGAATACAATTCATCATATTAGTCTCCGAATACAATTCATCATATTAGTCTCCGAATTAAAAAGACCGAACAAAGATAGAACATTATATTACAAGTCTCGAGACCGCGAGTAGCGAGTTTGTCTTCACATTACAAGTCGATATCGATCATCTAAACTACCATCACATAGAAGAGAGCTGCGGTCATCACGATGAGCATCATCACGTTGAAACTCGTCTTCATCCGGTTCCTCCAACGCTCCCTCCCCTCTCCCGCTAGATAGCGGGCGTATCTAGAAAAAGTCCTAAACTAAACTTATACTAAACTATCTAGTTCTTCATCTTCTGCTTCTTTCTTCCAGTTCATCAACCTGCAAAACAAGAAACAACAAACATGAAAAACTTGATCAAGGTTTAAATGTAGCATTCCCCTTAGCAAAATGCCTTTGCTGTAGGAGCTAGCACTTATGAGTTTGGAAACATTAGTCAAACCCCAATCAGATTAAGTTGATCAAAGAAACAGTAGAAGAGAGCCAACACTGCATAAATGGAGCCAATAACCCAAAAGACAGAAGTAGAGCCAGCAAAGTATAGATCAAAGCCAAACCCAAAGATCAACTCAAACTAGAACTAACTCCATGATTAGGGGATCCCTCAATTAAGCTTGGGTTATTTTTCAGATGAAATCCAACAAACCCACTACTAATCAACTAGCCCAGAGGTAGGGTTTGAAGTAGGGATTGTCCTCAGGCAGCCTAATAGTGCTAGGACTATTGCATCATTGGATCAAGTAGTGCAACATCTTTAGGAAACGATGAGAGCCTCAGGACACCATCATTGGCATGGCAAGATTAAGGAGCACCTGTTCTTATCAGTGAGAGTAGGAGAGAAAGAAAGAAAGTGAAGAGACCAGTGCAGCATCTGTTCAAATCAGATTTAAGAGAGAGGGAATTGGCAAGGAAAGATATAGTCCATAACCTGCAAGAAGAAATAGGCCATTGATAGCACATTTACTAAACATCTGCTATAAGCAGAACACATACACCCACTTACACATGGGTACTATTCTGTATATAGGTACACAAGCACAACACATCCACCTGGTATAGATAGGAGTATAAGCATGCATCTAAATTATCTGAAACATATGAAATAGCTAATGCAAAGAAAGAATTATCACTACATGCAACCGTCAGGACTATGTCCTGTACAATATACAACTAAACCACCAGTAGATGATGTACTAAACCATACAAGAAATACCAATACATGGTATTTAGATAAAGACTAGTATATATCAAACACAGATACCAGCTTGAAAGAGAAACTATAATTTTATACCACTACAGGAGCAAATCATGAAGTACACAGAGTAATTGCAGTAAAGAGATGAATCAGTATATGTTGATTAATAAGAGAGTTACGGCTATATACAAATGAAGGACTATATCCTTTATAAGATAACAAAGAAACAGTAGCACTTATGCATATGAACAAACAGAACCAGCAGCCAACCAATAAAGAAACTAGCATGTGCTATATGACAGGAACAATAACATCTATAAGACCAAGATAATTGAAATGATAGGCCAACATTAGGGTCATGCAATCATTCGATCCCATCATTGCAGCACTAGTTGAGCAACAAATCAAATATAACAGTAGTTCCATTGGTTCAACCAACAAGTTAACAAAAGTTTACTTCCCACTACTAATTTTGCAACTCGTGATAATAAAGAAAACAGAGCACAAATAAATAGGAATGATCTTTTCCATGACACAAGCACAAACAAAATCACCCATACGCATGAAACATAGCAAGGTACTAATATAGAAGCACAAGAGCGGGAGCTACAGGTAGGAGACGGATTCACAGGAGAGGAGGTTGGTCGATGCCGCACACGACCACGTCGCCGTCACGCGGTGGATGTTGTAGTCGAGTTGGACCATGTGCGGGGTGTCGTCGTGGCGGTGGATGACCTGGTTGTCGTCATCGTCCACGGAGGATGCCTGCTGCTCCGAATCTAACAAACAAGTAAGTGCTAGTGTCGTTGATCTAGTACAGAAATTAAGCAAGCTAGTATAGGAGACACGCGTGCTGCTGCTAGTATCTACAGAAATAAATCAAGCTGCATGTGTGTGTGCTTGAGCTAGCTTAGTAAGTACAGTCCATGGTTGGGCTCCAAAACTAATAGAGCATGCTAGCGTCAACAGAATCAATCACAAGGTTATTTTGTTGTTGTTGCTAGCAGTGCTAGCTGTATGTATTGATCCATCCATCCATGACCTAACTAATGTTGTTGTATCTCTAGACTAAGTGCAGCAACACAAGAAGGACTAAAACTACAGAGCACATGTGTACGTAACTACTATACTCATCCATGACAAATTGTACCAAACCATCCATACATAGCCAGATTGCAATGGAGTGGATTTAACACAAGACATGAAAAATTGATGAGCCAAATGATTTTTAGTATTACTAACTTGAAAGGAAGCTCACTATTTCCATCTTCTATCTATCCATGATTTTATTTTTCTGAAGCAAGCATCAAAAAGCACAATGACAATCGAATTTCAGACAAAAACTGAACCAATACTTGCTGTTATGTAGTGTCCATGACAATTGCAATTCATGTCCACTCCAGATCAGATTTGCAAGGGCTAGAAAGAGAGGTTGTAGCTCACCATGTATGGGGGTAGGAGGTGGATGCAGGGGAGGGGTGGAGGGTGTCCTGCAGAAGAAGCTTCGCCATTAGAGCAACCTGCACAAAACAGAGGAAGGGGAGATGAATAAATCATGGTGAGGAAAAGGGCCTTCCACATGATTAGACCGGGAAGAGAAACAACAACAAAAATACCAAAAAAATCCCTTCCATGGCGTGCTGTACTAGGAGCAGCTCCTCTCTCTCTGCTAGGGTTTGGGGCGCTGGGAGGCTCCATGGTGCCGCTGCGTGGTGGCGGACAAGGGAATCCATCTCCATGGCGGCGTCCCGCCCCACGGAGGTGCGCCCCTCCTGCCATCATCGTCGGCACGCCCATGGCGACCTGCAAAGAAGGAAGAGAAGATGAGGTGAGGTGAGGAGGAGATGGTGGGCGAAGAAGGAGGGGGAGGGGCTTACCAGTGCTGGATCCGGTCACCTATGGCCTCGCCGTGGCCTGCCATGGCGGATCCCGGCGAACAAAAGGGGATGCAAAACCCTAGCCAGTGGGGGAGCCGCGGATCTGCATGGAGGTAAGCCAGATGCGGACCAAGGGGATCTCACCGGCGTGCTGCGCGCGGCCGGAGCTCGCCGGAACCGGGCGGCGTGGGTGGCGATGGCAGCGAGGAAGAGAGGGGTTCGGGGAGAAGAGAGGAGGCGACGAGGGTTTGGGTGGGTTCGAGCGAGAGAGAGAGTGTGTGTGTGTGTGTGTGTGTGTTGGTGCGTTGGGTCGGATGGATGGATGGATGTCCAAAATATCTTGTTGCTGCCCACTTACTAATGGCGCACCAACTCTAAATGCGCCATTAGTAATCCAGGTTACTAATGGCGCATCTTCTGGTGATGCGCCATTACTAGTTTAAACTAGTAATGGCGCACGGTGGAACAGTGCGCCATTAGTAGTTTTGCAAAAAAACGAATAAAAAATATAATAAAAAAACAAAATTAGTGGCGCACTTTCCGACAGGTGCGCCATTACTAGTTACAACTAGTAATGGCGCACTGTGTCTGGATGCGCCATTAGTATGTTTGGACAGGCGCACTAGTTCAAAAAAAATTTGATACTAATGGCGCACCCTGGGCCAGGTGCGCCATTAGTAGTTTCAGCTCTAATGGCGTACCAGAAGGTGGTGCGCCATTAGTATATACTAATGGCGCACCGCTTCCCTGGTGCGCCATTAGTGTCAATCCCATCTATAGCCCTTTTTCTAGTAGTGCGAGCAGCCAGCCTCCTCCTTCTCCGCCTCGTTAGCAAGGGCAGAAGAGACCTGCCGCCGCTCCGGCTACTCCGGCGCGTCGTAGTCCTTCTCCTCCGCCTCGTAAGCAAGTAAAGAAGACAACCGCTTCGTCTGCTTGGCCGGTGTCTAGCAGTACAGCCAGAGGCGGGAGGACATACAGATTCGGTCCTTCTCTGAAGACTCCAGAGAAGTTACCATACGAGAGGACCCCGGAGGAGAACGCCGAGATCACACGAACCGAAGTGGATGACTGGTTTCAAGGGTTGAAAGCAAAGAGACATCCACTTCCAGAGGAGAAGGTAGATCCGGTGAAAGCGAAGCGCACTCTGGCTGCCCTGACAAAACCACCCAAGTCTCTGCCGAAAGGAAACTATGAGCGCATTATTGGAAAGAAATTTGCCGAAGCGGAGCGGTCGGGAAGTACTATCAGTGATCAAAGGCTGAAAGAACGACGAGCTGGGAAACAAATTGCCCAGCTCGGCGAACAAGCGAAGCAATCGTGCCCCCCGCTCAAGGTGCCTAGCCACAACGTCGCTAATGATCCGAGGATGGTGCCCGGTTATAGCAATCTTGCAGATTACCTGGCTGACGATGTACATTATGAACCCATGGAGGTGCAGATACAAAGATACGAGTACGGGAAGCCTCTTGTCAAAGATGAAAGATCTCTATCAACGATGATGCGAAGATTGCATGATTGGTACTTGAAAATCTGCAGAGACTCTGGGGGAGGAGTTCTCTGTATGTGAAAGTTAAAAAGGAGCATGACCTCGTTGGAATTGAACTGTTGCCTGTTCCATTTGAGGAGTTCTATCAGTTTTTCAATCAATTGGCCCTCGATAAAACAACGGTCGCCTGCTACTGTCTGTAAGTAGTACTACTTCTGTCATTAAGTCTCTCTATATAGCTCAGCTCTTTCATTGCATGTATTTATAATCATCCTCACTATATTATGCAGATTGAAGATCGCCGAATTGAAGAAAAGACAAGTCGGTGATATTGGGTTCATTAACACATATCTCATAGATGCAACTCATGTTAAATTTCATGCCGCAGCTACCGAGGCCAACTTGCTATGATCGTTGGTAATAAATGAAACAAAGATATAATACTCTTTCCTTACAACTTCAAGTGAGTGTTACTGTCTTGTGCATATTCGGTTTCCCTTATATATTAGTCAAGGTTATAGTAATGTAATTGATGAGTTATGCATGCGTGTGCAGTTTCCACTATATTCTCCTAGAGATTAAGCTTGAGCAGGGACTAGTAACCGTCTTAGACTCAAGACGAAAAGATCCCCAGGACTATGCAGACATGACTCAAATACTCGAGAAGTAAGTTAAATCGATCATTATCCACCATATCAGCAACTTTGTTCATTTCCTGATATATCAAGTAATTGTTTTCTTTGTCCGGCAGGGTTTGGACAAAATTCACCAGAAAAGCTCTGGGACTGCCGAAGGAGCTGCAATTTAGACACCCGAAAGTAAGTACTATAGTAGCATGTTCCGCGCATCTACTAGTCCAAGCACTAGTTTCATCAATACCATTTGGCATTCTTGTTTATCAGTTTGATTGACCTCTATTTCTTGTAAAGTGGTTGTGGCAGGAACAAGAAAATGATTTCTGTGGATACTACGTTTACGAGTCCATCCGCCACACGACCTGTGAGCGGGGCTACACTGACGAACAATATGAAGTACGTAAATAACAACATTCACAATTTTATTTTATTACCATCATTTGTGTTGAGTTTCATTCATTCATATATATATGTATTGACCCCCTTCTTTAAATTAGATGTTTCGGAAGCGGGATGAACTCCTAGCACCAGCTCCCATGTGAGCAATTCAAGAGGAATTGGCGGCATTCTTTCTTGACCACGTGATCCCTAAAGACGGAGAATACTATGTGGACCCTGAGTCCGTATGATTATATTTGTAAGAGATAATTATTGTATATATGTAGCCGGTGGTGTCGGATAGATATACAAGAACTTGTTGTTCGACCAATCTCTCGGAGAAGGAGAGGTGGTCAATATCACTTCTCTCTGTATGCATATATGTTCATGACGATCTTCTGTTTCCTTCGTTTGCTTACTAGCTAGCTAGCGTGTCTAGTCCTCTCTATACGTATGTATAGTACGTAGCGTCGACCAAGCACGGATATAAGAGAGGACACTTCTCTCTATTAATTATAGCTAGCTAACACAATATATGAAACACCTAAATTAACCCCCCCACCCCCCCCTTTCAAAAAAAATAAAAACCCCAACCACGGAAATGCTGACGCGTGGATGCCTATTGGTCCCGGTTGGTGCCACCAACCGGGACCAAAGGGTCTCCTGCCTGGGCTCCGCGCACAGGCCACGTGAAGGCCCATCTGTCCCGGTTCTAGATTGAACCGGGACTAAAGGGACAGGGCATTGGTACCAACCTTTTAGTCCCGGTTCAGGAACCGGGACAAAAGGCCCTTACAAACCGGGACAACAGGCCATTTTTCTACCAGTGATCAGACGCTAGAGCCAGCTCCTCACGACATGCGATTACTTCTAGACATGCAGGGTCGCTAACACCTAGAAGTTTCATGGTAGATAACGCAACATATAATTCCCTAATGAATCCCTACAAATGACAGAAGAAGATCCTTCATTGTTCCCCTAGCAACAGTCCATCGGCCCTTATTTTGGCAACACTAGGTCTATGTGGAGGAGGATTCCAACTTGCACTAGGCCCGGACACCCCCTTGGCTGCTTGAAGGTGCGCTTGGGGGTTTGCAACTTTCAACTTGACTAATGTATTTCTTGATAAATTGGTGGGTCTCCCGCGGGCTTTGAAAGAGTTGTTCATGCAAAGCTCTGCTTCTAGTGTGCCAAATCACCCAAAGGAAAACCAGGACCATAGCAAAATAGTCATGGGGGAGAGAATCCACGAGTGTAAAAATCCATCATCTTGCGTCATGTTCCGTATTTGTCATCAGAACATCAACCAAGTATGGATCCTCGGGCTCCCAAACACAACATGACATGTTGCATTCCAGGAGTGGTGTCTGCACGAACCGTCCCTCCCACAAATACTCTAGTTGATAAGATGTGACGCATGTCTATGTTAAAGTAGGTCGGCTATTGGTAAAGATTGTTGGGCTAGTCTCAAAGAAAGATCTTCAGTTTCGATGGTTCCTAAACTTTGACAAGTCAGTCCAAGTCCACTTCCGAGTTTGATGTATTTGCACGTTCATCAAAGACAAGCCTCACAAAGCGTTTTGGTAGCACAAGCATTCGGTAGGCCCATGGGACAAACTATTAAACATTTTTTTACACAAATATAATAAACTATACTAATATTTAGATTATATTCATGACAAATAAAATGAGTTAATGGCCATCAAAATTATTGGTGCATTGCTACGGTGAGCTCCACCACTAGTAGAAAACAGGGCTATGGTCCAGGCCGGCTCAGCCCATTAGTCCCGGTTCAGTCTAGAACCGGGACTAATGTGAGCATTGGTCCCAGTTCGTGCGGCTAAGGCATTAGTCCCGGTTCATCTAGACCTTTTGGCCCCGGTTGGTGGGATGAACCGGGACCAATGGGCCTCGCTCCTGGCCCACAACCATTGGTCCCGGTTCGTGCCACAAACCGGGACTAAAGATTAGACCTTTAGTCCCGGTTTGAGGCACGAACCGGGACTAATGGGGATGAGACCTTTAGTCCCGGTTCGTGCCACGAACCGGTACTAAAGGTCCCATTTTCAATCTATACCCCCCCCCCCCCCCCCCGGTGGATCGCCTTTTCAGTTTAAAAAAAATAAAAGAAAATGATGGAAATGTCAAAAAAAATAAAAGAAAATAAGTTTCACATGTGATATGTGGTCTAGTTGTTGGGAAAATGTACAAATATGAATTTCGACTTTATTTACAAAATCTCTCTGGAATTTGTAAAATGGGCATAACTTTTGCATACGAACTCGGATGAAAAGTTTTTTATAAGTTACGGCCTGTTTGCAAATTTCTAGAATCCTCAAATTCCAAAAGGAAAAAAAGTTATGCTCAAATTTTAGTTTTTTTAAATTTTCAGTAAATCTGGTCAAACTATGGTCAAACTACTTATTCAAGAAGTATTGGTGTTACTAAATAATTATTCAATAATATTAGTGTTATTAAATAATTATTTCACCTTTTTTGAATTTTGGTCAAATCTGGTCAAACTATGGTCAAACTGTGGTCAAACAATGGTCAAACTACTTATTCAAAAATATTAGTGTTACTAAAAAATTATTGTTTTTTAGAACAATAGTTTTAAACTCAAACAGTGAAATATGTGACTTCATGCTCAAGCTAAATTCCTGAGGGTTAATAGAATTGACATCTTACTATTGTCAGGAAAACAACAAGTGCAGACTTGGAAACGAGGGAGAATAGAACCCGGAAGTTAAGCGTGCTCAGGCTGGAGTAGGGAGAGGATGGGTGACCGTTCGGGAAGTGAGATGATTTGGAATGATGAGGGGTGATTAGAGATTAAATTGAGCAGTGATGAGGGGTGATTTTAAAAAAAAATTCAAAAAATTCAGAAATTTGAAAATAAAAAAATTTCAAAAAAATTTCAAAAAAATTCAAAAAAAATTCAAAAAAATTTCAAAAAAAAAATCAGGAAATTTCCTTTAGTACCGGTTGGTGTTACCAACCGGGACTAAAGGTGGACCGGAGCAGTGATGAGGGGTGATTAGAGATTAGAGGTTAAAATAATTCAGAAATTTGAAAATAAAAAAATTTCAAAAAAAATTCAAAAAAATTTCAAAAAAAAATCAGGAAATTTCCTTTAGTACCGGTTGATGTTACCAACCGGGACTAAAGGTGGACCGGCCACGTGGAGGGCCTTTAGTCCCGGTTCTGGATTGAACCGGGACTAAAGGGTCAGGGCATTAGTACCGACACTTTAGTCCCGGTTCCAGAACATGGACTAAAGGCCCTTACGAACCGGGACTAAAGGCCATTTTTCTACCAGTGCACCCAATGGTATTCCTCCTCCCTTCTCGCCACTTCCCTTCATCCACCCCTAAGGTGAGCTTCTAAATTACTACCAATCAATTCACTGTCCATTATGTATATTTAGTGGGTTTTCCATAGGATTTAGGGCCAAGTCAGCAACCACTCAATTCCGCTATTTCTGCTGGCACACATTTGCTAATACTAAATGTGTCAAGTCCTGTCATGACTAGAGTTTGTTTCACATTGTATTAACTAAAATGTTAACTACTACCTATGTCTGGGTTTAAAAGGTCGGCGGGCTTGTACACCGAGACCAAGGCATGATTAAATTTAATCGTGTGGTATTAATAAGCATGGCAACATTCAATGAGCTTCGTGTAGTTATGGCTGTATTGCATCACATGCAGTGTGCTTACCCCTATAAAAACAGAACAACTAATCTCATAAGCTCTCTTTCTGTGTGCATTGGTTTTTGTATAACAGTCAAGATTCACGAACATTCACCAAGATTATAGAGAAATTTGCCTATATTTATAATGCCAATTATATATTATATGAAAATAGATTTCATGGTGAATCTAATGATGTTGATTTGGTATCCCAAATGTTTATAATATTTTATGTAAAATTGGCTTAAAAATCCTAATATGCACATAGTTTGGGATGGATGGAGTGGTTGAGCGATTCTGTAGGACCAGCAAGGCTTTTTCCGAGCGGGGTCGTGTCATTTTTTCCCTTCCACAACGGAACCTGAGCAGGTGGTGCAAACGAGCTTTGCAACTAGCTAGGAAGATGGGGATCCAAAAAATCATTCTCGAATCCGATTTTCAGTTGGTGGTGCGGAAGATTAGCCAAGATGCAAAAGATCTATCAGCAAATAGGCCGTTCATGGAGTAGGTGAAACAACTCCGTAGTTTTGAGAAGTTTAGTGTCAAGTGGGTGCATCAGTAGGCGAATAAGGCTGCTTAAATAAACTTTGTAAGACTGGATCCGGGTATCACCAGAGTTTGCAAACTCAGTGATAGCCACAGAGTGTACCGCTACCTGATTTAATTAAAGTAGCAAGTTCCACTAAAAAGACCAACTACCTATGATTCTTATCAACGCACCCATGCCACATCATCAAATTCATGTGTGTAAGTAAAATTATTATTAGGATATGTTTAGCTCTCATCCAAATGAGAATTACGTAAGTCTCATCTAGGTGACTTAATCAATCAAACCGAAAAGGCGAAAAGGAAAAATATAAAAATTCAGACAAATCTCCATGTAATAAAGTTAAGGGAAATGTTTGACAACGGTGCACCGGCCGAAACTTCGGCCGGTCCCGCACGAGCCATGTGATCGAGGCCCATCGCACGCCTCCCTGCCTCTTTTTTTCTTTTCCTGCCTTCTTCTTCCCAATCCCCTTCTCTCTCTCAGCCACATCGACGCTCCTTGGCTTCCTCCTTCAGATCCCGCCTGCGGCTAGCCCCAATCCCGCACAGGTCCATACCTCCAACCTCAGCCCCCACGCCCACTTCCTCCTCTGCCTCCCGGCTACAGGTTCCTCCCGCCCCAGCGGGCCGGAGTTGGAAGCCGCCATGGATATGCCATTCACGAGCCGCTGCTCATAGTTTCCTCTGCTGGAACCGTCCACCGGAGATGCTACAACCACGGCAGCGCAACCTCCTCCCCAACCGCTGCAATCATGTTCTCCCAAACAAACTTTGGAAGCATCTTGCCCCTTCACCGATGTTGCAACCGACGACCAAAAAAGCTACAACCGTTCGATTCAAAAGCTTCAACCAGCGGTATATAAAGCTTGAACTGGACACCATGCACTGAAAAAAGCTACAATTGTTCATACGAAAGTTTCAACCATAGTTTGAAAAAGCTTCAATGGACCCCCGTACAACTGAAAAATGCTTCAATAGTTCATGTGAAAGCTTCAAACCATATTTGAAAAAGCTTCAAACGGCGGAATAGAGAAGTTTCATTGGACCACTACGAAAGAAAATAAAATCTACAACCGTCTTGGAAAGCTTCAACCGTCGAATTGAAAAGTTTCAACTAGTTTAATAGAAAGCTTCAACCCGCGAGTACACAATGAAAATGTTGCAATCATTGACATAAAAAGCTTCAACCGTATTTTTGAAAAGCTTCAACAACAATGGCACATCACCATTGATGCAATGGCTTCACGGCGGAACTACAACGGCGAAGAAACTCTAGGGACCGACGGTGAACTACTTGAACGCTTCGCCGAAGACATGGTCGTCGATGAAGAACGGCGTTGCTACAAGCTGGATGGGGCGGCACTCCTTCCCCGGAACTGCAACCTTCGCCAGCAGGAGCTGTTTGCAGCGGAGCCGGCGAGAGGCATGGCGAACTGGGGCTGCTGCAACCGGAGGCGAGCCACGCTGGGAACAGGCGACACTGACGGCGACAGGGGCGCGCAGACAGCCCTGCCTTTTCCTTGGAGGCGTTGACCGGGAGGAAGAAGAAAGAGTGGGTTGAGATGCAGATCTGAAGGACCCAATACACTGCATCGGGCGGCTGCGCCGGCGCCTAAAATCAAATGGCATGAGTTTGATGATGTGTATTTTGTTGTCGTGGATGTTATATATTTTGAATGCTTGGAGCATACTATAATAATTTCAAACAATTTTTTTCTGCTACACGCTTCATACGAGAACACTCTTGCATTTCATTTTACATTAGCTTTAATTGTTTGTCTTACATGCGTCTATTTTGACAAGGTTCATGCAGTAACACGATTAGTTTTCTAAATTATAAAGTAGTATGTCTTTGTGACTATTGGTTAAACTTATATCGAATTTTACAATCTTGTAGTCTACTTTTCATGCTGAAGTTATGTTGTATATATAGATTATACTGTACATGTATAATCTGTGTCACGGGTCTGCAACTGCAACTAAGCCACTAAAATAGATGAGAAAAAGGCGAGTACCCTCACCCAAGAGAAGAAAACAGTACCCTAACAAAAAGTATATGTTCTTCAACGAAGCTGTGAAATAACATTATTATATTCTTCCATAGTGCCATTCCCATTTCATTCATATTTAACGATAGATCAAATAGTTTACTGACATAAGAACTCAACTACTGAGCGAGCAGGAACATTCATACAATCATTCTTTACATCTTGTGTCATGCAGGACGAAACACTGTTAACAAGTACACAACCTATTAACAATACTGAACTTTGCAATCTCATGCGCCACTGGAGATTTTTAAACTTAAGAGGTCGAGCTCCGTGCAGGCCCCCATTTGCAATTTGATTTCATGTTTCTACACTTAAAAAAATCAGACATACATGGACTAGTCCAGTATATTTGTACCGCACATATACTGATAAGACTAGTTCATCTATAGTTCCTGCTGCAGTTGTGTCCTCGGAAGACCCAAAACAACCAGTGCTTTCTCCAGATCCGATCCATGGGCAACTGCTACATGGACTACATTATGCAGCCGATTCACGAACGACACAAAATTACAGCCATGTATCCATGTAGATCAGAGTGTCATGTGATTTTTCCCAAGGAAAAATCGTGTGCACAGTATTTCCACACTAAAAATAGATGAGAAAAAGGCGATTACCCTCACCCAAGAGAAGAAAACAGTATCTGATTGTGAAGTTTTTTTTAGAAAGACTCAAAATGAGCCCAGATTTGAATTAACTAAGCCATCAACCGACCAGGAACTACATGGCCCGGTTACAAAGATAGCTCTTTCAATGTAGTACTTTGAAAAGCTAATCATATACAGGCAATTTTATCCATATCTTGTACAGTGAGGACAAGCTCACTTACAAAAGTGTTCTTTAGCAAATTTGCAATATAACATAATTACTTCCTGCCATAGTTTCATTCCCAATCAAATCATAATTAAAAATAGATTACTTTCTCCCATAGTGTACTGGCATAAGAACTCTGAGCGAGCTAGGAACATGATACGTACACTATACTGATAAGACTATTCATCTATCAATCTGTGT
Source organism: Triticum urartu (assembly GCF_056163025.1). Lineage (NCBI taxonomy): Eukaryota > Viridiplantae > Streptophyta > Magnoliopsida > Poales > Poaceae > Triticum > Triticum urartu. The sequence goes on from NC_141876.1 coordinate 613,322,916, forward strand.
CCTCCTCACAAGACCCAAAACAACCAACGCCTCCTCCAGATCTGATACACGGGCAGCTTCTTTGTCTCGTATACAGCGAGATGAAGAACATAGATCTGTTCTATAGGCAGCTGTTTCGTCTCAAGACCAACACTGCCCCTTCAAAAGCTCCCTCCGCCAAATCTGCCGACGAAGACTAGAAATTCAGTCAATAACCAAGAAACTGCACCACTAACCTTGTTGTCTGAAAGCTTTAATTAATCCCTGCAGTCAACTTTCTTGAGATTTAACAAACACCGAGGAAAAGCTCACAGGGAGCGGCTGTTGAGTTGAGATTACCCCATACGCATGTACGGCGTCGAGCTGACGCTCTCCGCAGGGTATGGGGTAATTTCATCTCAACAGCTGCTAGAGAGCACAAGTAGGGATGGAGTCGAGCTGCCGGCCTGCCGCAGCGTGGAGGTGGAGGATGCGCTAGGAGGTGGCTCCGGCGAGCCATTTATCAATCAGGAGAGGGGTTCTGTGGCGGCTGAGATGGGAACTGTGAGGGCAGGGGATTGGGGAACTTATATAGCAATTTCGATTAGGGTTTCGTTTTGGGTAATTAGGGTTTCGTTTTGGGCCATTAGATCAACTAGTGATGGGTCACGATTAGGCCTATCACTAACAAAAATGCCCGTGTATTGTAACGGGAGAAAAAAAAGTACATGTTTCTTATTTGTGTCATTAATTATTATCATTGTCAACTTGCTGCTATAACACCACCTTCAAAAAAAACATAGGCGGGCTAGTTATTCGAGTATTGGTTCAGCAAATCAAAACTTTTGGAGCAGATGCACAAGTACTGAAATTGAATATTTACATCACAAATAAGAATATATTACTTTTATCGCAGTCAATGTGAGGATTGAGTTTCATGTAACACAACTTATGAAACCAGGTTTTTTTTTGATAAAGAGAGTTTCCTCTCCGATTTCTATTATTAGAAATCACCAAGTCTTACAGCCAGCCAGACTTACAGAAAAGATTTTGCCAACATGCATGACATTGGCATATCCTACGATGCGCACCCCACGAAGAGGATGAAGGAACACCCCCACTAGCTCATCAGGAGTGCAAACCAACCGGCCGCAAAAAGGACTAAGTCTGAAACCAGAGAATTTAATTAATAGAAACTCACATCATATGAAACCAGGGAATTCAATTGAAAGAAACTCAAATCCAACATCAAATATTTTGAGAGCAACGGTTGGCACATTGAATAGTCCATGTTCCAAAATTCCATAGAGTTTGAATACAAAAGGACATGTTGGAGTTTAATAAGGGGCAGTAGGGGGCACCCACAAAAAAATGTATACCGGTAGGGTCAGCTCAACATGCAAGACCAAATGTTAAACTGAAGGAGGCAGGGTACAAAAATCGACGTGCAGCATGGCTAACAATCCATCGACCAAAACAGCATGTTGGCCAGCAGGTCCGCTTGGCTGTGTGCATCCTACTATGCAGAGGTTGGGTGTGTGCTCATAATGTTTGTATCCTCTTGATGTTTCATTTTGAGACAATAAAAATCCACCCTTTATCAAAAAAATAAGCCAGCAGGTTCGCGAGCACCCGTGTTGTCTGCTTGCGTTGCGCCTCACGCAATGCTGTCGATCAGCCGATACACCACAATGATGTCGATCAGCCAATACACCACAATGCTACTGCCCAGGAACACAATGGCCACACGCCGAGCGGCACTAGTAGTGTGGCTACACGCAGCTCGAACGTTGACCACACATCCTGGATAGCGGACGACAGGATGAACCATGAGCGACTTGCAGAACACCCCCCGCTAATACTTTCACTCAGCCAACCTCTCTTTTTCAGAATCCCCAGATTCAACTAGCTCCCGAGCGCCTCCACACACGTTCTAGTCCCGAGGCGCACCCGAGGAGCACCGAGACCCTCTCTCCGCCTTCACCCAGTCTTCCTGGCCGCCGGCGCCCATAGACGTCGCCGGAGCAGCATCTTTGCCCCCGCACCACCATGCTCCGTCCATCTCCTCCCTATCTTCTCCTTCTCTCTCCCTTTCTCTCGGTGTTCACACGACGAAGCCCGAGGAGCTCGTTGTCGCCCTTGCCCACATGCTGCAACCCCCGAGGTGCGCCCGAGCAGCATGCCGGACCCTCTCTCTGCCTCCTCCCAGTGTTCCTTGGCGCCGGCGCCAAGAGACGCCGCCGGAGCGGCAGCTCCGACTCCGCGCTGCCCCGATCCATCCACCCACCTCCTATCTTCTCCTTCTCTCTCCCTCTCTTAGTGTTCACATGACGAAGCCCGAGGACATCGCTGTCGCCCTTGCCCTGGCCATGACGACAGGCAGCTTGGAGATGCGTCGGGCACCTCGGTTGGCACGAGAATCGGGGAAGACAGGTTGTCTAGGCCACTCTCCGGGATGTCGCCGCCAGCTCCTAGCTCAAGCGATGGTAGGTACACTGGCTGCATCTCGCGAGATCAAGGGACTTTTCCAATCCCCGATCCACGCCGGCCAAACCTCCCCATCCTCCGCGCTAGAAAGGGGGCGGATAAGATACATAATATGGAGATGAAGGAGCACAGTGGAATGAATATATCGAATGACATGGGGGTTTGTGCAAAAAACAAATCAGTTTTTAGATATCCAATTAAAAGGGAACGGCGGGTTTAATTACCGAAAAATAAGGGATTTTTGGTAAAGGGTGCGTGACGGCGAACGGACAGAACCACTGCGTGCTTTTATTATCAGGTAAAGATTACAAAGTAGGTCGTTGTGTGCTCCCATAGTCGGCTTAGAAGGATTGCCTCAAGTCGCTAAAAAAAGATTGCCTCAATCTTCTAAAAAAAGGACTGCCTCGAAAGAAAAAGCTCTCCTGAAAAGGAAAACTATTTTTGGCAGTAATTTCCCATGATGAGAATGAAGAAGAATCATCGCTAATGTTAACTTTTTTCTTGTCAGCGGTGACGACGCTAATGCTGGTTAATTTGAGCCCACCAATGAAGGGGTTCAATAAAGTGTGGTTAAGTTATGGTGTATATTTATACATAGCCATTCCAAACTTTTCAGTCACTTCCCTCACCTTAATGCGCATCGGCCATTTCTTCTTGCCCTACTTTTCCACGCTTCACCCCTTCTTCCTGCCTTTGCCGTTCCGCCCTCCTCCACATTATTATCGCCGCTCCTAATGCATCACAGTCATTTTCTTCACCTGGACATGTTGGGCTTAGGATGGTTCGACACCGATTGAGTTGGCCTCGTTGAGGTGCGTTTTACCTTATCCCCGCATCCAATCCAGTGTTTCGGTTCCTCTCACCAAGATTCGTCAATCTTATCTGTTGTGGTGTTATCTTTTTCTAGCCTCTTAGTTCTAGAAATATAAAGGTTTGTAGCCAAGTGCCTCTTCAGAGTTTACACATAAGTAAATCCATCCTGAGATGAACCAACAAAAATGAGAAATAGTTGGCCGAATTGTTCACCTAATCCATGGTTATATGTCGTTTTCATTCATGTCGGGATCGGCAACAACCTACCAACACACAACAAAAAACATTAAAAATGCACAAATATGTTAAAAAATGAACATTTTTACATCGCACATGCTCGTTTCTTTTGTACGTGTGCAAAAGAAATGACCCATTGTGTCTCTAAGAGAAAAAAATAGAAATCATGCTCTGAAAAGGTGAATTTTTTATATTGCACATGCATCATGGATCTCAAGGGAGCGGAATTTGTACACTATGGTGTAGAGACATGGGTTGGTAAAAAGTTTGCGCAATTGTTTTTGAAAAGAATAAAAAAATAGGTATGGAATTCAAAAAATGGTGACCAAGATGAAATTAATAATGGAGAAATATACATGTGAAATCAAAAAATGGTGACAAAGATAATGTTCCTAACTACAGTACGGAAGGTGGGACCTTCCAAACCAGTGAGGGAAAGAAGGAAAAGAGGACACGACGCCCAAAAGAGCTCGGCACCGGAAGACTGGTGGTCACGGCGGTGCACCATAGCGAGTTCGAGCCAATAGAGCCGCGAGAAGTGGCAGCATGTTACGGCAACCAACTAGCATGCATCAGGATGCAGTACGTGAACGTCAGGGGATCCCAGACCCATTGGCTGAGTTCACCGACCAGCAGGAGCACGACTTCATTAGGGCCCGATTCTCGTGGGATCCCAAGAAAAAGATTTTTTTCACCGACGGGCCGACTAGGAAATTCATGAGAATACTGGTAATTATCCTTTTACCACCTTTCATATTAGGTTCTGATCAATGAAGTCTACTACATTCTAGTCGCATTCGTAAATGATTCACGGTCCATTTTGCAAAGAGACCAACACAAGCTTGCGGTCGAGAGCGACTCGTCGACTCAGTCGACTCAGTTGTCGGCGAAGTACAAGTGGGACACTCCTTTCAACCGGGCCATGAACATAATGATGGGACACCCGCCCGGCCAGTGGCCACAATATGGACGTGTGCACGGCGCTAGGGATGGCGCCACGTGGAAGTACTATTATAACGAGGACCCCGAGGCCAAAAGACAGAGAAAGAAGTTCAGTCAAGTGACTATCGACGAGAAGGTGGCGCGGGCGATGGAGAAAGCAAAAGATGAGACCAAAGCTGAGATAATCGCTGCCTGTAGAGATGATATGGTGGCTACCTTTACAAGCTTGATTTCAACAGTGGTCACATGGGTGCAACAAAATCCAAACGCGCCACCAAGTGATTTTCCCATGCCCGGCTTCACCGGGAGCAACTCAATGAACACCGCACCCATACCCATACCTAGTATGGCAACCGCACCCGCACCTCCTCCAGCACCTGCTCCTGAACCCAGCTCTCATAGCAGCCCTAGATCCGTCTCTGGCTTGAATGTCGGGCCATCGACATTGGTTGAGCTCGACGCCCACACGGTAAATACGCGTCGCACCTTCATCAACTCAACTAATTAATTAATATTCAGTTGTCGTTCTTTTTGGATCTCTGACGCCACACGTATATGTCTTTGTAGGCCGACTCCACTCCGTGCACCCTCCTTTACAACATGAAGGGCGGGTTGGTGGATGTGGGGAAGGGTACTATAGTGAAGCTTAAGGATCGATTGTTTCACCGCCGGCAGATGCCTGATAACGCCTTAAGGGTCTCCGTGGCGAGTGTGAAAGCGGGCTACGAGGGTCTCCCTCATCCGATACAAACCAATGGAGAGGATGACGAGACCCCCATGCAGCTTGGCCAATGCAAAAATTGGCCGATCCTGTGGCCGAAAAATCTTCTTCATGTCGAGGTGGTCGGGAGCACACCAACAGGACCTCAGGAAGGTATGACCACAACCCCTCCTACACAAGTACAACCATCATCTGTACTGCTTGCTGAGGTCGAGAGACACGAGGAAGGAGGGCCAACCGTTCCGGCAAATGATGCCATCTGCCCCATGGAAGAGGATAGGGATCATGACATGGAGGAGGCCGATGACCCTGACCAGTATTTCAATACTGCCTTTGACAACGAAGTAACAATGAGTCAACCCTATGAATATGAGATGCATGTACCAGAGTCGAAACGTCCTCGGGAGTGCAAGAAGTCTTTGTTCATCCAATCCTCGCCGGACACGCCTCCAGATGCCGGTTCCACCCAAGCTCAACTACTTAGCCAGAGTCGTCCAATGCTGAGCCCGACAACACTAGGGGTGGTGCTCGGGGAGGGTCTGACAGACCCACCAACACCTCAGCCCACCAAGAAGAAGCAGAGGAAGAGACCGACGGCGAGAAAATTAGGGGATCAAGCCCGGCAACACTAGGTGTGGCTTCCTTTACAAGCTTCGTTCACTGCTCTCGGGAAATAAAAGGGGGAGAAAATAAAGGAAAAGAAAAAGGAAAACTGGCAGTAGCGATTTCTTTATAAAAACAGCTACAGTCAAGCTAGCAGTAGAGATTTCCTTATAAAACCGCTACAGCTAGTGAAGGTAGTAGCAGCGCATTTTATCTAAACCGCTACAGCTAGTGAAGGTAGTAGTAGCGCGTTTTATCTAAACCGCTACAGCTAGTGAAGGTAGTAGCAGCGCGTTTTATCTAAACCGCTACAGCTAGTGAAGGTAGTAGCAGCGCGTTTTTCTAAACGCGCTACTGCTACATCCACTTAACCTAAAATTCTCACTCTCCCTGCTTCATCCCGCCTATTTTCCCCCCAAATCCCCTCTCTCTCTTCCCCCGTCGCACCACCGCACCTCGACGCTCGCCCCCGACCCCGGCCGGCGCTCGCCCCCGACCCGGCCCTCGCCCCCCGACCCCGGCACTCGCCCCCGACCTGGCGCTCGCCCCCGACACGACGCTCGCCCCCGACCCCGGCGCGCTCGCCCCCGACCCGTCGGCCCTCGCCTCCCTCCTCTTCTTCCTCCCCTCCCAACCTCGGCCGTCGTCCCTGCACCCTCTGTAAACCCCCCTCCCCTCTCTCTGCTAGCTAGGGTTCTTCGGTTAATTTACTTAGGTTTTAGTTAGGGCAGTAGGTTAATTAGGTTATCTATTTAGTTATGAATTTAGCTAGGTTTTAAAATAGGACAGAAATTTAGGGTTAAGCAATTGTAGTTAAAAGAAAAGGCAGCATTTAAGAAAACGGCGTCGAGCTGACGCTCTCCGTAGGGTATGGGGTAATCTCATCTCAACAGCTGCTACTGAGAGCACAAGTAGGGATGGAGTCGAGCTGCCGGCCTGCCGCAGCGTGCAGCTGGAGGATCCGCTAGGAGGTGGCTCTGGCGAGCCATTTATCAATCGGGAGAGGGGTTCTGTGGCGGCTGAGATGGGAACTGTGAGCGCAGGGGATTGGGGAACTTATATAGCAATTTCGACTAGGGTTTCATTTTGGGTAATTAGGGTTTCGTTTTGGGCCATTAGATCAACTAGTGATGGGCCACAATTAAGCCTATCACTAGCAAAAATGCCCGTGCGTTGCAACGGGAGCAAAAAGTACATGTTTCTTATTTGTGTCATTAATTATCATCATTCTCAACTTGCTGATATAAAACCACCT